>NC_087342.1:134756020-135394770 GCF_030014295.1 Loxodonta africana | reverse complement strand
AATAGGTTTAGGTAAGGGAGGAGTGCTATAGATATGCTTTAAGCTACAATAAAAAGAACACAGAAAATAAACAGATGGGGATTTTCATTTTTATTGATAAATCACTATTTTCTACTGTAAAATTAACAATAGTGTAACACTACAACATTTAAAATTAAGACTTCAAAATCACTTTGATCCATATATAAAGCTCTAATTTCTGGAAAAAATAATGTTTTTACTTTAATAGTATTCTTCTTATATGCAAAACAGCTTCTCAAAATAAGAGATTTATAGATTAAATTTTATCAAGTTTCCTTTTTGCAAAAAAAAAAAATTTACTCCACCACATCAACTACAGCCTACTAAAAAGCCAAAACATAAAGGCTTGAAGGGCCAGAATAGAGTCACATCCTTTTGAAGTTACCAAAGGTAAATCTTAAAGATCTACAAAGACCTACCACCAAATTACTACATCTGGCAGAAGAGTGGCAAATCTTGGCCTTATGACAACATGAGATAGAAGAATGAGTCTTAAATATGTAGCAACACATGTTAACAATACACCCTTGTTACACAGATACACATATACCAATGTATAAGCTTCCTGTGAAGTGAGAAACTCAGAAACCATCCAGAAAGTATCTATTTTCCTGTGTGTTACAATAATTGAAATGAAAATGACAACATATGTTATCTGGCATGATGCAATGTGGCACAAGGAGATCTTCCGATGAGACACATGAAAACACAACTCATTGGCTAGAAACATTTTTAAACAAGCCTACTCCCACAGATATACACTTAATTTAAAATTTACATTGACTGCTTCATTTCCTGAAGAAAGTAAAATAATGGTCTATTCCAAAAAAAAAAAAAAAATTTTTTTTTTATTTATTCAAAGTAGTGATAAAAATGACTGCCCTTCAAATTACTTCCAATATAACTTGATATTTAATAATATTAACATAAATATCTTGAACAGATAGGGAATTGTGAGTTCCGGTAAGTGTGCTATACTTACCGGAATTTGAAAACAAAGAAAAAAATGATGCATATAGTTTGACAGGATCAAACAGAAGCCTCAGTTAAGAATGTAGAAGGTTCTGAAGCTTATCCAAGAGTTCACTTACTGAAAGTGTCTCAAATTACAATGTGCAAGAAAATGATGCACCCAAAAATATATAATGACACCTTGAACCAGGGCAGCTACTTGGTGGGATACATATTGTCTTTATGCTAAGAAATCTTGCTAAGGAGGTATTTACAACATATTTTTATAGAAATGTGTATTAAAGTTCAATTAAGCAAATTAGAAAAGGTAAAACTGTTACAAAGAGCTCTATATTATATGCCAGCAGGTTAACAGAAAGATCCCTTTAAAAATGACAAAGGAAAATCTGAGCGCCAATATTTTTTTAAAATGTCATGAGACAGCCAGAAACATAGAATGAATTATGTCAAAATAAGAATAGTTGGCCAGAATATTTATAGCTATATGTAAAATAAACAGAAATTAGGGCTAAATATAACATAACTTTTTCTTTTAATAACTATACCCAGATTCAAAAGAATGGGGCAGAGAAAGTTATACTGCCCACAGTCCTGGAAATTTCCATGTGTAGGTTGTGGTATTGCATATTTAAGTAACAGACTGCTAGGTAATAGATGCAAACCGGATTCTATCTAAGCACAACGCTCAGATTATAATCTAACCAAAATAGTAATTAAAAGATATTACTACCATTTTTAGAATATTTGGAAAAACAAAGTTTAACAGAACAAAACAAATAAAATGAAGCATTTCATTGACTGGCATATTTTAATGGGTTTAGTTTATTTTTTAGAATTATGACTAAAGGTGGTAAAATGGTGAAACCAAATATAAAAGTGCTGTTCTGACCTAAAATTGCTTGGCTACTAGCTGTTCCCAACACTCAGTCTCTGGAATCACTGGCTGGTCAAAAATGGAAGTAATACGTGCTGGTGTCTTAAGAAGGTTCCCAATCAGTTGGAAAGAAGGGGGACTTTAAATTAGTTCATATCAGGAAATGAAATCGACAGCATCCTAAATGGAAGCATTTCAACATAACCAAACTTAAAGGTAAAATGAGTTTTTAATATTTATTACTCAGGACATGGGGGAGAAAAAGTCTATACTATTAATTAATTTCTATTACTACATGAACTCTTTTCTCCTCATGCCCGTGGCTTTATAGCCAGTTTTAATCCAAACCCACTGCTTGTTGTAGCAGAGCAAGTTCTCTGAGAAAGATGAGAAGCAAGAGGCCTGGGCAGCCCCACAGCTCCACTGCTCCCTGATGCAGTGCTAACTAATCCTTTCTTCTCCTCTTCCTCCTCCTCCTTTTTTAATACATTTATAATATATAAAAAGAGATGAGATACAAGGTGACTTTTTACCTGAAATTTTAAAGCATTTCACAAAAAAAAAAAAAAAAATTAGAGTTCTAGTGTTTAAATGAGGAAAGATAATCTTAAAAAAAAAATACAATCTGTCTTCCAATGGCCTTTCCAATCTAGTGTTTCACAATACATTACACTGGAAAGTCAGTGTAACTTATTTACTGAATAATATAAGGTAATAATGGTCAGTATAAGATTCACTGGGCAGAGCAGGGGAGGGGGGCATTGTTGCCAACACCCTCCCAATTTCATCATAAGATGATTTCATCTCTAAGGAGCCCTGGTGGTGCAATGGTTAAAGCACTTGACTGCTAACCAAAAAGGTCAGCAGTTCAAATCTACCCAGCAGCTCCACAGGAGAAAAGACCTAGCAGTAAAGTAAATCACCTAGCAGTAAATCACACAAAAAAACACTAAACCAAGATAATTTCATCTTTAAAGTTGTGCTAAGGTATAAAGGCCAAAAATACCATTTCAGAGAGACCCCAACATAACAAATACCTTTTTTAGGTCAGATTGTTTCAAAGGTGTAACAGATCTAAAAACATTCCCCACCTGCAAACAAACACAAGGAAATTGTTTATTTGATGTTTAGCTGCTGACTCCATAGACTACCGTCTGAGAATCTATTTTCTACATACAGGCCACAAGATTTAAAATCCTGAATTTTGGTAATTCCTACATTGGTGTCCAAAACATCCAAAGGCAATACGTGGACATCCACTCCGCTCCACCAGAATTCCTCAAAACTCACTAACACATAAACATTCTTTTTAAGTTTAGCTTTAAAGGCTATATCTGCATATTTTATTTGCAATGAATTTATTTTTAAATCAGTTCAATAAAATTATAATTTGAAGTCAATGGCAATTTTTTTCCATGTCCACTTGAGGGAAATGCCATGGAGTTAAAGAGCAAAATTAAACTATAAAAATTTTTTTGATATCCAAAATATATCAATATTTGTAAAAGGGAAAAAACAGAAAGAAGAGAGGAAGTAGAAAAAGGAGGGAGGGAGGAGGGACTTTTCTTTAAAATTTTAACCCAGAAAAATGAATATTATCCTTCAGAATACAGGATAACCAATGACCCAGGTGCTCAAAATTCAAAATTTCTTACAGATTCACAGCCAGCATCAGATGTCACGAGGCAGCTGGCAGCCTGACACTCAGACACCTGTGCCTGGAAAGGGTTCTACAGGAAGCCTGTCCAAGGCCATAAAACACTTCACATCAGAAGTTACACCAAGAATCTCTGATACCCATCACATCCCAGCTTCTTTCCCAGACTACAGTCAGATCAGTCTGCTGCATTTTATACAGGATTTCTTTGTGCCCTGGCTTACAGTCCCCCATTACTAACAAAAAGTGTGTCTCCTGGTCTAGGATCTTCCAGTCTAAGCTCATAAGGCACATATGTTGTGGTGCTCTCCGCTTCTCACCCCTGAAACAGAGCCGGTATGTGGGGGCTGGAGACCTGAGAGGGAGGGCAGCACCCCAAGCACCTCTTAGGACAGTTTTCATTACACTCCTCAACCCCTGAGCAGCATATAAAGCACAGGAAAACACACTCGCTCTCTCATTCTTGTCTCCAGAAGGTTTGAGTGGGAGGGGGTATGTGATCAGATCTGGAGTGGAAACCATTTACCTTATTTAAAAATTCACCATCTACATTCCAGAAAGAAAGAAGTAATGCTCAATTAAAAAGTACATACTGAGGTGCGGGGTGAGGAGCAGGGTTAGGTCGGAGATGGGAAAGCACAGAACAAGCGCCCCCTTCTGGTTGTTTTCTCCCAGTTCCCAGGGAATCCATCTTTAATAGGAAATTTAATATGAAAGCAAACACTGATACATAATAATGCTTAAGAACCTAGGCTTCTAGAAAATGAAAAGAATAATCTAAAACAGAGTTTTTATTCTGGAGAAAACAAACATCTCAAAAAAAAATCCCAGAACATCTCAGGAGGGGAAATAAAGATACGCAACTGCAATAATTCTGATTCTGATTTCAGACAAAGGTCAGACGAAGAAACTTATGCAGCTACCTATACTAGGACCTATTATACACCATTCCCCCACCCCCATATAAAGAAAACAAATGTTTTTCAAAACTGTCAGAAGCAATATTCATTATGAAAACAAAACAATCACATGTGATTTCTGGAAATGTTAGTGTGACATACAGTCTTTAAGAAATAAATCACAGCCATCGTTGCAAAGAGAACAGAAGCATGAAACAGAAAACGAGAATGACTGAAGAGTGATGAAGGGAGCTTGCAGCTCCTTTCTCGCAAAGGTGGCAGCCATGGACATGTCCGCAAAGGTCACAAGAGGACAGCTTCGCTTTGGAGTTGTAAGTTCTCACCGCTCGTCTCCCTGTTCAAAGAGGCAACAACAGTTTACTTTTCTCCCTTGTTCGGAAATATATACTTTTCCAAAACTTAAGAGCACTTCAATACACTTCCCTGAGTTTTCCATTCTTGACGTAATTTTATCATTCTTTACAAGAAACAATCGAAATGCTATATCAGTTCAAGAGGGGTCCAAACTGCTAACCAAATCTGAGAGAAGCAATGCCTTCTGTCCAGTCTATCTCCCACCAGCAGCTGCCCAGCATTAAAAGAGAGAAGGAGCAGTTGCACAACTTTAATCTCTCATTGGAACAGGAAAGATTTTAAATTGAGGGCTGTTTAACCTCCTCAAGAGTAGCACTGTCTAAGCGTTCAAATAAAGGTTCTAATAATTTGAACTACTGAAGACAGATGTTTACAATCAGCTTCATTAAAAAGTATACACATATGAAGTCTGCAATGTCTTGTTTAAACGTGTTAAAACGTTAAGCACGTAGTATCTAAATACTATTTATTTAACCTGAGTAAAACTGACAGCACAACCTAATATAAAAATTCTATACAAAGCAGTTGGAGCCCGGGTGGTGCAGTGATTAAGAGCTACAGTGAACTATGGCTGCAAAGCAAAAGGTTGGCAGTTTGAATCTACCAGCTGCTCCTTGGAAACCCTATGGGGCAGTTCTATTCTATCTTATAGGGTTGCTATGAGTTGGAATCAACTAACAGCAGTGGGTTTTGGGTTTTGGTTTTTATATGAAGCAGTTACAACACTATAGTAATTATATTCACTACAGTAGATAAATGATTTTTATGTTTACAATTTCTTTTAAAAAATTCTATTTTCAAATTTATAACCAGTTTTTTTTTCATTATTTGTTTTCTAGTTTTAGGATTTTTAAAAATGAGTTATTAGGGTTTTATTATTCTGGTCATTCCCATATTTTCATTTTAAAATGGACCTCTCAAAAATAAACTGATTTCTACAAAACGCTTATATAAGCTGAATCTTTTTCTTTTCTTTTTTTTTTCCTTAAATGTTTAAAACCTTCTCTGTGCACCTGATACATCAATTAGGGAATTCTGCAACTAGGTTAACAAAGCTGGATAACTAGTACTGTCAACGGGTCACCAGAGTATATCACATCCCTCGCCCAGAAAAAAGGGCTACCATCACTTTTTTCCCAAAATGCTCCATAAGAACCCAGTCATAAGCTCTTCCCCAAACAAGATAATTCAACAGGAGGCAAAAGACAAGAGGAACTGGCTTAATGACTTAAAAGGAAAGAGGAGTGATGCCTACCCCTTAGTCTAAATGAATATTCTATCAAATGCTACCAACAATGTGAACACACTCACTCTATTTTTAAGTATAATTATCAACAACTACCTAATACCTGAAGATGTTCCCCTCACTCTGAGCTACCAGGATCTGACTTACTACAATTAGAAATGTTAGCCCACAGGTCGCACACTCACAAGAAGCCACTCTGTGGGTGAACATAGATTTTATTAACTTTGGTGATTCCAGTCCAGATTTCTACTTCCACATCTAAATTTCTATCATTTTATGAAGCAAAAAGCTACCAATGAAATCAAAACAGCTCAAGTTATTTTCCAGACTATTTTTTTCTTGACACACTAAAAAAAAAAAAAGTATAAATTTTAGCAAAACAACAGACTCTCTCAGTACACAAATACCTAAACCAAAACAGCTGATGCCATTACACTGTGGATGCTGCCCCTGTTCTCTCCTAAAGAGCTCCCATTTTAAGACAGGAACCAGATAGAATGAGTGCTAGAAACATAAGCAAAACTCTGGAAACTGACTACAACTGGACTCTCAATGTCAATTTTTCTTTGTAAATTTTGTAGTTGTGAGTTAAAAATCTAAAATATTATGAGAAAAAATACTACTTTTTAATATTCATACATTAAATGATATCGTGGGACCGTTATAAATTATCAGTTGTCTTCATTAAAATGGAAAGCTCACTTCCTGCTCCCCGCCTTCCAGTCCTCTCTACCCCTATAAGCAACCCAACAGGTGCAGTAGTCACTTGGAAAAAATAAACATCTGGTTTAACTTCTAAATAACAGTATTAGGGACTCCAGAACACACTTACTTGGTTCATAGTAATCCACTATGGACACCGAAGCATCTTGGGTGTTTGAAACCTTGAAGTTTCTCACAGCAGGAATATCAACACAAACCTGGGTTTCATTTACCTTGAAAAACACAAAAGACTCTTGAGGCAGTGGCAGACTGTATGTTCATGATAAAATAAAGGTTTTTCTTTTATCACTTTAGGAGACAGACAAAAGCTAACATTTAGGGAGGACTTCTATGTTCAGGTGTTGCACCAAGTGCTTTTTATGAATTATCTCAATTAACTCATACAGAAACCCTTACAAGATAGGCATTGTCCTTACTTCCATTTTACTGAAAGAGATACTAAGAATTGGAGTGGTTACATAGGTGGCACCAAGGACACAGCTCCTGTGCCATGGGGCTTCACCCAGGTCCTGTCCCAGGCACTGCAACACCCCCAGCTCCTGAGTCAGCTGCTAATGACTCACAGCAGCCTGCTTCTCCGGAGAACTGTCCCCAGCTCATAAGTGCTGCTTGATCCAGTAAGTAATCCTGGAGTGGGGGTGCACCCCACAACCAATGACTGACTGGCATGAAGTACAAGAGGCTGGCACTCCTGCCTCCAGGAGGGACCACTTATGCTAACTTCGCAAACAATACTGGTTAAAGAATCTGAAATTAGTAAATTTATTCAAACATCCCATTACTTGCCAAGAGCAGTAAACAAAAAGTCAAATTAATCAGTCAAAAAGTACCAGACACTCAAACTAAGATAACCATTGACAAGAACATCAGAGATACAGGGCAAACTCCAAAACCAACTACTTCACTAAATAAAAATCTCCATTTTTTTTTTTTTTGTCAAGTTCTAAATCGTGGATTTCAAGCTGTATTTAATATATAGAAATTCCTGAACAGTAAAATAATCTAGAGACTCTGAGGAAGTTTTAACAGGATTTAAACTAGAGTAGTTTTTAAGTCCTAAAGCAAATTAGAAAACTCAGAAACTAGCTTTTAAAAAAACAGATATTTAGCAAAATATTTTTGATTCATATTCAGCAAAACTGGAATAAAGAACATATGTCTGTATTCCCCCATCCCGTGTAACATCAAATCCTAAGAACACTTAGAACTCAATTTCAATTCAACCTAGGAGTTTCATAGAGATGTTAGAAGAAAAAACTTACAAGCCATCAGTTTTGAGACATAACAAATAGACTCTGAAATTCTTCATTTACACATCTTTCAGAACTAAAAATCCTCGTATTTTATGCATCTTATTCTTGAGTCAGTAGTTTTCATACAGCAAGGAAAGACTTTACAAAGATTAAATAATAATACTGTGTCGAAACCAAACCTTTGAGAATATTCTCCTATGATTTAAGCACCTAAGTTTTCAAGGCAGGAATATCAGTGCCTTTGGCATTTGTTAAAAGCTTCATGAAAACACTTTAAAACACATAAAGCTTTCATTCTCAGCATTTAAACAAAGACTTTTACGAGTTTGCTGAGGCAGAGGTTCTCCAAGTGAGGTCTGGACTGAATTTCTGAAATTATAACATGGCAATTTCTATATTTTTTTACATCTTGCCTGAAATAATGATTTCGTTATCAAGACCTTCAATGTCCTCATCATTAAACATAATTCTCTTTCAACTAATTTTATTGAGCTGTCTTTTTAGTGGAGACAAACACATGATTGCCATACTAAAATCATTCACAGGCACAAAAAGCTGAGCTAAGAATGACTTAAATAAAACATGCTTAAGGTAGACTTTTGAACACAGTAAATGGTGGCTTTGTCAGTAGTTGCCTACGGGAAACTTATGTTTTACTACTTACAGAATCTAAGTACAGGTTGACTGTTCCATGATCGTGCTCCACTTTCTTAATTATCTCGCTCCGAGGAATTGCATCCAAAGGCACAGCAAAACCACTGAGTAGGGTAACTTCCATAAGGGCCATGCCACTCCTAGCTGGCCCCAAATACCTAAACAAGGAGGAAAGGATGGAAGGAAACCCTTTAAGGAAAACTAAAGTTGATGTTATAAATGATCTTCGTGCAGAAATTCAAACAGTCAAGTCTTTTTCCAAATTTTATTTTTTGAGTTCATGTAAAAATCATAGAAAAAATTTTTTGAAACAGAAAATTTTAAATCAGGTTATCCATTTCCTGTATATGTGATATTCTTATAATATCCAACCATATGAGAAACAATGATATGACCATCTATTCACTTGCCAGTGTGAAATGCCCACATGTGCTGGTAGGTTGTACCTATTACAGGTACAAACTACATCCCCTTTCAAAGGACAATTCTGTTTTCTAGTGGTGATTCCAAACCGAATTGCATTTTTCATTTTCTCAAGAATTGACAGCACTAAACTTTCCAGTCGAAAGTCAGAAATTGAAAAGGAGGCATCCCTTGACCACTTGGTAGGAGACCCTAGCCAAGTCCTTGGCAACCTTTTCTTCATCTGGTTTTAGAAAACGCAGACCAGTAGGGAGAGGCCTTCCCTTAGTTTTCCCACATAGTTGGAGCGCATTTTGTGTTTTCTTTGGCCACCGTGAAAGAATTACAAGCCTAGCAAAGTTTCATTACACTGCACTGTTCTCTCATCCTGTTGTAGACAATGTGAGTATCAAAGGATCTGAGCACCAAGAACACGTCGTCTCCTTGAAAATAAACATTTTTCTGAAATGGATAGGCAGCAAGAAACTTTTGTTGGGAGCAGAAAAAGCCCAGCATGGTTATGGAAAGGCATTTGTCTCCAATGTGAGAGGACTGTAAATTGTTGAGTTCCCGTTATCATTTCAGATGGCACAAAGCAAGAAGGGCTGTTAGAGAATCTTGCTTTTTAGAGGCAACACTCTGCCTGCCAAACAAGACTGATGGAAAAGCCATTCAGTACAACTGCTGACATCAGCTGGCTCAGCAATCTGAAGCAACTGAAATCATCTGCTGGGCGATACACTTAGCTAAAAGAGATGCTATTGAAAATAAACACTGGGTTGAAACTAGAAGTGTCTGTAGCGCAACAAAAATTACAGATGAGAAAAACAGCCAATCTGTTCACATACGGTGACTTTCAGTACATCATCGAAAGTGCCTTGGTGACCTGCCTTTCTACCAGCCAGGAAAAGATTTTGTTATACTATCATACCACACAGAAAACCTTGTCTAAGGTGAATAATGTCTTGGATCCTTTGATGGGAATACAGTCTGAAACATCAGGTAATCTTTCTATAAAATGTCACTGAAAAAAATTCACTTACAATGTTATTCATGTTTCATACAAGGTTTCTCTCAGAAAACTAATGGCAGCATCTAAATCCTTTTCATAAAGGTTCCACACTCACATAAACACATTTTCCTTCTTAAGGTCCTCCAAAACATCTCATATATAGTCCCTCTGCCTACCAAAAGTCTTTTGTAAACCTGATTCCTGATGCTGGATGTAAGAATTGGAATCCTGAATCATTACATAAGCAGCCCCTATAAATGGTGAGGCCCCTTTATGGGCTGAATCCTGGTTCCACTTCATTTTTCTCATTGTTTCTTCACCTGACTCCCTGAAAGGTAATATCCCCCTCCAATAGCTTCATGAGACTCTTCTTCTTAGCCCTTGTCAAAACTAGAATTTTGCACTTGTTGGGGGATTATTATTATTAATTTCTGTCTCCCCCTCCAAATGGGAAGCTCCATGAAGTTTAGACCTGTCTCTTTTAGCTCACTATTACATGTCACACCTGACACTGAGCCTGGCACATAGTACAGACTCATCCAGTACTTACTGAATGAATAAATACATGGATCAATGAATAAATCAATGAATGAATGAGAAAAGCAAGGATAATTACAGCACCTACTTTATAGAGTTATTGTAAGGATTAATGGAGATGCATGTAAAAGTGCTTGGTACAGTGCCTGGAACATAAGTTTGTGATAAATGTATGCTGTTATGTTTACAATAAGGAGCCCTGGTAGTGCAATGGTTAAGTGCTCAGCTGCTAAAAGAAAGGTTGGCAGTTCAAACCCACCGAGCAGCTCCACAGAAAAAAGATGTGGTTGATTCTTAAAGAGTACAGCCTAGGAAACCCCATGGGGCAGTTCTACTCTGTCACGTGGGGTCACTGTGGGTCAAAATCAACTACACAGCACTTAACAACAACAACATGATTACAATCATAATAATATGATGCCATTATTCTGGAATAGAACCCCATTGCAAGCTTAGTAAAGAATAATGGCCTAGGTGCCCATCAGCAAAAGAATGGATGAACAAATTATAGTACATACACACAATGGAATACTATGCAACAATAAAGAACAATGAAAAATCTGTGAAACATCTCACAACATGGATGAATCCGGGAGGCATTATGCTAAGTGAAATTAGTCAGTCACAAAAAGACAAGTATCGTTTGAGACCACTATTGTAAGAACTCAAGAAAAGGTTTAAGCACTGAAGAAAACATTCTTTGACAGTTATGAGGGTAGAGAGGCAGGGGAAGAGGAATTCACTAGATGATAGACAAGGATCATCTTCAGTGAAGGGAACGACAACACACAATAGAGGGGAAGTCAGCACATCTGGACCGAAGCAAAAGCTAAGAAGTTTCCTAGACACATCTAAACACTTTGAGGGACAGAGTAGCTGGGGCTGGGGCCTGGGGACCATAGTTTCTGGGAACATCTAGGTCAACTGGCATGAGAAAGTTTATTAAGAAAATGTTCTGCATCCCACTTTGGGAAGTGGTATCTGGGGTCTTAAAACCTTGCGAGTGGCCATCTAAGATGCATCAATTGGTCCCAACCCACTTGGATCAAAGGAGAATGAAGAACACCAAGGACACAAGGAAAATATTAGCCCAAGGAACTAATGGTTCCACATAAACCAGGGACTCCACCAGCCTGAGACCAGAGAACTAGATGGTGCCCAGGTACCACCAATGACTACCCTGACAGGGAACACAACATGGTTTTGGACGGAGAAAGTGAAAAGTATGCAGCAGAACTCAAATTCAAGTAAAAAAGACCAGACTTAATGGATTGACAGAGGCTGGAAGAACCCCCAAAACTACGGCCCCTAGATGCTCTGTTAGCCCAGAACCGAAAGCATTTCCAAAGCCCACTCTTCAAAGATTAGACAGAACTATAAAACAGAAAATAACACACGCGAGGAGTATGCTTCTTAGCTGAATCAGGTACACGAGACCAAATGGGCAGCTCCTGCCTGGAGGCAGGAAGGGACAGGAAATGGCTGAATGGACATAGGGAACCCAGGGTAGAAAGGGGGAGCGTGCTGTCACACTGTGGGATTGCAACTAATGTCACAAAACAACATGTGTATAAATTTTTGTATGAGAAATTAACTTGAGCTGTAAATTTTCACCTAAAGCACACACAAAAAAAGAAGAAGAATCAGGGGCCTACTTTTTTCTTAGCTGAAAAGGAAGTCACTGCAGAGATTCTCAAGTCCCACTACTGTTAGTCCGAAATGCCCACAAAGATGAGGAATGGGTCAAATATATATGTGACACTTTACACCAAAACCATGAACAAGATTTAGAGAGACCTAAACAAATGCCTACCTTGTGCACACACTCAGATTCAAGTGGTTAATATCATCTTCATCATCATTTACAGCAACATCTAAATCAAAGGCTTCTTCATTTTGGAGAGATCTTCGTCTTCTAGAAGATTCTGAATTTTTCACATTATAAATAACATTGAGCTGCAATAAATAACAATATATTAGCAGTAAATTATTAGCAATAAATTGCCATCATTACAAATTCAAAATAATAGGCATAGGTTTTCTTTGGGATAATCCCAATTAGATATGGAATAATATTCAAACTAAAAAAAAAAAAAAAAACAGCTTCACTGGCTAATGAAATTTCATTATTAACAAATATTCTTATAACATTGATAAGCAATAATTTTTTTTTAATTTTTCTCATGGGTAATATTGTTTTATAAGCCAATCTCTTATTTTGATGAAAGCTGACCACCGGAAGTGGCTTAAGTTCAAAGTTCAAAAGGTATTATAGGGCAACAGTCCTGGGGGGTTCCTCTAGTCTCTGTCAGTCCAGTAAGTCTGGCCTTCTTTAGAAATTTGAGTTTTGTTCTACATTTTTTTCTCCCATTCTAACTGGGATCTTTTATTGTATCCCTGGTCAGAACAGTTGGTAGTGGTAGGTGGCCACCATCCAGTTCTTCTGGTCTCAGTCTGTGGTTCTTGTGGGCCATCAGTCCTGTGGACCAAGTTTTTCCTTGAATCTTTGGTTTCCTTCACTCTCATTTGCTCCAGGTGAGAAGAGACCCATAGTTGTATCCTAAGTGGTCACTCACAAGCTTTTAAGATCCTAGACACTAATCACCAACTTAGGATGTAGAACATTATATTTATGTGCTATGTTACACCAATTGATTTAGATGTCCCCTGAGACTACGGTCCTGAACTTCAAACCCAGTTATTCACCCTCATGAGGTGTTTGGATATGTCTAGGAAGTTTCCTTGACTGTGCCCCCATGTGCTCTATTATATATATGAATATATACGCAGCACACATAAACATGTAAATACATACGACTGCAGATACACCTGTACAGGCATGCTCATATACTCACATGTGCACTCCTATACTCATATACACATACATGTCTACCTATGTAACCACACATATATTTTATTAGGGATATATTTTAAGGAGATACTGTGTGGTTTAAAATCAGGAAAGGTGTGTATCAGGTTTGTATCCTTTCATCATAGTTATTCAGTCTGTATGCTGAGCAAATAATCCGAGAAGCTGGACTGTATGAAGAAGAATGGGGCATCAGGATTGGAGGAAGATTCATTAACAACCTGCGTTATGCAGGTGACACAACCTTGCTTGCTGAAACAGAAGAGGACTTGAAGCACTTCCTGATGAAGATCAAAGACCACAGCTTTCAACATGGGTTATACATTGAGAGTCATTGAAAAAGAGGAAGATTCACTATGAGATGGATTAACACAGTGGCTCCAACAATGGGCTCAATGATTGAGAGGATGGCATAGGACAGGGGAGCATTTCATTTTGTTGCACACAGGGTCACTATGAGTCGGAACCAACTCAATGGCACCTAACAACAACAACAACATTACTGTTGTTGCAAAACTGTCTGTTACAGTTTTTATGGAAATTGTCCCTTATTCTCAGGAACTTCCTAGTGTCTTTATTTACCTTCAACAAGTTGTGCAAACTTCACCCATATTGGGTATTGCCTTTCCCGTCACCAAAAATAACAAGTGTCTATTATCTAGAAAGTGATTTCCCCCATCCTCCTCCCATCCCTGGTGTATACTTCTTCTTGATTTTTTATAAAATGATGCCATATGCTATTTGTCCTTTTGTGATTCACTTATTTCACCTAGCATAATGTCCTCCAGATTCATCCATGTTATGTTTTGCAGACCTCCTAATTGTCCTTCATAAAAAAAAAAATATAGTTGTATAGTATTCCACTGAAAATGTGTACCACAATGTATTTATCCGTTCATCTGGTGATGGACACTTAAGTTGTTTATATCATTTTGCTATTGTGAATAATGATGCAATGAACATAGGTGTGCACATGTCTATTTACATCACTGCTCTTATTTCTCTAGGATATATACCTAGGATTGGGATCGCTGGATCATAAGGTATTTCTAGCTTTTTGAAAAAGTGCCTTATTTTTCTCCATAGTGGTTTACTATTTTACTTTCCTACTACCAATGAAAAAGAGTTCCTGCCCACCTCCCCCACCTCGCCAGCATTTGTTGTTTTCTGTTTTTTTGATCATTGCCATTTTTGCAGGGGTGAGACGATATCTTATTGTAGTTTTGACTTGCATCTCTCTAATATAGGGTCATTATGAGTCAGAATCAACTCGACGGCAGTGGGTTTGGTTTTTTTTGGAATGGCTAATTATCATGAGTATATTTTTATGTATTTGTTGGCGACCTGAATGTCCTCTTCGGTGAATTGTCTGTTCATGTCCTTTGCTCATTTTTTGATTGGATTGTTTGTCTTTTTCTTGTTGGGTTGTTGAAGTTTTCTGTATATTTTAGAGATTAGATCCTTATCAGATATGTCTTTGCCAAAGTTATTTCCCAGTTTGTAGATTTTCTTTTTACTCTCTCAGCAAAGTCTTTTGATAAGCACAGGTATTTAATTTTTAGGATGTCCCAGTTATCTAATTTATCTTCTGTCCTTCATGCATTTTTTTTGTTTGTTTTGCTTGATATTCTACTTTTGCTGAAGATTAGGTCCCCTAGCTTAGACCCTATGTTTTCTTCCAGGAACTTTACGGTTTTAGCTTTAACTTTCAGGTCTTTAAGCCAACTCGAGTTAGTTTTTGTGTATGATGTGAAGATCCTGATTCATTTTTTTACACATGGATATCCAGTTTTTCCAGCACAATTCGTTGAAGAGACTGTTTCTTTCCCATTGAATGGGCTTTGACCCTTTGTCAAAGGTCAGCTCCCCAGAGATGGATGGATTTACTTCTGGGTTTGCAATTCTATTCCATTGATCTATGTGTCTGTCATTGTACCAGTACCAGGCTATTTTGATTACTGTGGCTGTATAATAACTTTTGAGATTGGGAAGTGAAAGGCCTCCTACTTTGTTGTTGTTCAATATTGCTTTAGCTATTCAGGCCCTCCTTCCTCTCCATATAAAGTTGGAGATTAGATTTTCCACTCCATTAAAAAATGTTGTTGGGATGTGGATAGGGGTTGCATTATATCTATGATAACTTTTGGTAGTTGTCTTAGTTATCTAGTGCTGCTATAACAGAAATACCACAAGCAAATGGCTTTAACAAAGAGAAGGGCATCCTTGTCCTGTTTCCATTCTCAAGGGGAATGTTCTCAATCTTTCTCCACTGAGAGTAACACAGAAATGTTTTATTTCTTCCACTTTTTTGACACCAAGGTCCTATCACTATTGCTATGTAAAGTCGTAGTCTCAGTGTTCTTAAAAAACACATACACACACCTTTCAGAACTAAATATCCTCTCTCTAAGCCTTCATCTTTCAAGCCTAAGAGTTCTGATCATTTTATTCTGCCACAACCAGACTCAAACAACCCTTCCTCCCCTGGATCATTCTGATTGGCTCTCTGTGGGCATTCTCCAACTCTTTCTTAAACTACAACAATTAGAATTATAGAGGATTGTGCAGTTAAAGAATGGTTTCATAAACTTGGAGAGCTAGTCTCTGTTATTTTCATCAGCCCCTTTCTAATGATACGCAATTTTCATTTAAATAGCAATGTCATTAGGAAACAAACTATGATTACTAGATTTATCCCTTGGTCATAATTAATAACTACGAGTAAGTATTAAAGTTTATATATGGCCTGCAGTAAAGTTCAACTGTTCTCTCAGAGAACTTCAAGAGATCTTGTAGTTTATTGCCAATAGCCTAGCAAAAAGGTTAACGTTTGCTACAAACCTGAGAGTTTTCTTTGCCCTCCTTCTTTCCAGGCTCTTATAAAAATACCAACTGAAAGAAATCTCAATACCGGTTTCTGGATGACCAGCCCCAGCCATTTTGTAATTTTTTTCTCCAACATGAGAAGTATCTCTTGGTCCCCACATTTTGTTCTCTGCATTTTGATACAGACATAGGGCTTGTGGACATTCTCACCTCACCAGTAAGTACCACAGTCACACGTGTCCTTCAATCTTCAAGTAAAAATCCCCTGGTTTCAGTAACTGACATTTGATTTATCAAGAATTAATTCCAATCAAACTGATGACCTTAGTATCCAAAATATCCTATGTATTTACTATTAGATTTACTTTTTGCATCAAAAGACAGCTTGGGAATGAGAATTTTCCCATGGTCTTTGTTAGTAAAGATGAATACAAATAACTCACTTTGTGTCTATCATTTTCATGATCACCTATCCTTGATGTTGAAAAACATTTGCTGTGTTTTGAATATCATGAAAAATAATTTTAGAATTACTTGGAAGTTTCCATATTATATCTATCTTCCCTACTTAGCAAGTACACTTGTTCTCTTGAAAAAATACCTTTTCCCTATAAGAGCTGGGGTTTTTTGTTTTGTTTTTAATTTACTCAGTAAATTTTTCAGGGTTTGTTTGGTTTGTTTTTTCTACCTAAGCACTTTTGATCCTGTCATATTATTTTGGGTTTCCAGTAAGATGATTTCAAAGTCCCCATGATTTTCATGTATGATTTAATACAATAACTATTCCATTCAGTATTTTTCATACTACTTCCATTTTATTGTAGCTCCTATTGGACTATAAAAGGCAGATTTCTTGGAGTTGTCTTCCCATCACAGAGCACTGAACAAATCATGTTCTAATTTCCATATTTACTATTATATGAGGTTATACATTAAAAAAAAAAAACTTTCTATTTTCAAGTCTATAACTTGTAATGCCATGTTTACCTTTATATGATTAGATAAATCTTATGAAGTTGTAACCTAAATTTGTATTTGTTTATCAAGTCATAGTAGAAACTCTACCATCATTACAGCTTCTGAGCTGTATTTGCACAAAAAGTGGGGGTTGCGGGTTCCTAACAATTCACATGAATCAGGGTTTTAATCCTTACTTCAAGAAGCACTCACTTAAAGCACAATAAAAATTAAAAAAAAAAAAAAAAAGAAGAAGTAAACACTCTCCAAGAAATGTTTTTCAAAGATATTAATCCTTGCAACTGCTATCTACTCACTAGCTGGTAACATCTCTAATATCTTTTATTAAAGTGACTTATTTTGCCTAAGTCACAGATATAAATTATTAGAAATTTCATACAAGTTAAAAATAAGCAATACCTCTAACTAAAGACTTATTCTAAAAAGTCATATTTTACTAAGCAAAAAAAAAGCATTATTACATACCTGACAAATAGCAAATCCAAAACCATTTGCAGAAATATTAACCGTAGTTGGCTGTACCACAGGAAGCTGAATAAAAGTGAAAAAAAAAAATGTGAATGAGGCTTATTTTCCATACCTATGTCCTTCCAAATAGAACAAGAAATCAGTGTTAGTCCTCACTTGAAATATAAGTGTACTGTGGAAAGGATTAAGAGTTTTACATGGTTTCACATGCCAAAAGCCAAGGGTCAACCAGGTATGAGGTAAACACAGAAGTGCACAGTCTCTGGACACGCTCACCTCTGACCTTTGGGAGGGCACATTAGTACTACTGACAGGTCTGCCTTCCTGTAGGGGTTGAGAAGTACGAAAGCCATCTCCTTCCCCTAAGCTCCCTTAGTCAGGGCCTTAATCCTCTGGCCTTCCTGGGAACACAATGATACATCATTACTGACTACACTTTCTTCCTTCTGTTTCTTTCCCATCACCCCTTTTCCTTAGTTTCTAGCCTTGAACTCATCATCTTCATCCACTGCCCTCAACCTCCCACAAGATTAAACAAGTAAATAAAGTTAGGGACTAGCATGTTCCTTTACTTCATTTTAAAGTAAGAATTCTACTACTAGTTCTACTCAACTCTTCTAAAAGAAAGTGTGACGCAGCTGGGAAAAAAAAACAAAAAACATGGCCTTTGAAATCATGAGTTCAAATCCTAGCTCTACGCTCACTAGTATATGATCTTAAGGAAGCTACTTAATTTTTCTGGCCTTCAGTTTCATCATGAGTTCAATGGTGATAAAAGTATCTACTTCTTAGTATTGTTTTGAGAAGTAAATGCAAAAACACATGTAAAGGAGTCTAGCACAGGACCTACAAAGAATAGGAACTCAGTGGATGGTAATTCCTTTCCCAATATGACCGTGTCCATTTTTTCTCCTTTTCTACCAATCTTTCCAAAGTTTCCATCTCCTTTACCCTTCCCCAACTCAGCAAATTCAACCAAAGGAGGTCATCCTTTCTTCCCTGCCTCTCTAACAGGGCCCTGGGAATAACTTTTTGTTGAAGTAAATATAACGGAAATAAAGTAGCATTCCATTCTAAAGAAGCACCTACACAGAATTTTAAATATCCACCCCTTGTCCACACACTGCATGACCTACCTCTACCGACTGAAGGAGAAAGCGGTTCTGCGTGTCAATCAGAAACTTCACAGGATTTGGTGAAGTAGGCCCCATCACTGTCACTTGGATATCTGTCGATTCTGTGTTCATTAGGGCTGCAAATTCGGACAGGGCCTTCAAGGCCACAATGGTGTCCTGTTGAGGAAAGAAAAATGTTTGTGCATATAAGTATACAGGTTGTCCCCAACTAATGACAACGTTCTGCTTTGATGACTTCATTGTAAGTCGGTTCTGACGTAAGTCAAATACCTTTTTTTTTTTTAGTTTTCATTATTATTACCTTTTATTATCAGTATCTTTATAGAGCCGATCTTTGTCTTTGGAGGTTGGAAACGCTACATATAAACTTACAGATATGATGACATCAGCAAATTACATGCTGTAAACATTGTATGTAGTACATATTACTAACGATAAGATGTTAAAAAAAAAAAAAAGGATAGTTGTGAATGCAGCTCGTCATAACTTGAATACATAGTAAGTTGGGGACTACCTGTATATCAATGTCTCCAAAGAGTAAATTTAGTAATATTTATAACACCTACTATACATTCATCCAACTTCCTTGACAGTGGGACTCTCTGGTAGGAATTGAATTGTGTCCCCACAAAATACATGTTGAAATTCTAACTCCTGGACCTGTAAATATCTCTGTTTAGATATAGGGCTTTTTTTGTTTGTTTGTTATCTTAATAATATCAGAGTAGGGTGGGTCCTAAACCTAATCACTTCTGAATTATAAAAAGAGCAGAATAGACACAGAAACATACAGTGGGGGAGACAGACATCAGCAATACCAAAGAAGGCCAAGGAATGCCAAGGACCTCATGGGGCTACCGACAAGGAAGGACCTCTCACTACAGCCACATCCTGAATTCAGACTTCTTGTTTATTAGACTGTAAGAAAATAAATATCTGTTCTTTAAAGTTGCCCACTTGTGGGATTTTTGTTACAGCAGCACTAGGTAACTAAGACACTCTTCCTTACTTATCTTTGAGTCTCCTTGGCCTCGTTTACAGGACAGGAGAGCTCAGCAAATGGTGGCTGAATTCAACTGTGCAGCTAATTTTATATCAGTTAACACCAAAAGCAAACCAAACCCAGTGCCATCAAGTCGATTCCGACCCATAGAGACCCTACAGGACAGAGTAGAACTGCCCCATAGAGTTTCCAAGGAGCACCTGGCAGATATGAACTGCTGACCCTTTGGTTAGCAGCTGTAGCACTTAACCACTACACCACCAGGGTTTCCATATCAGTTACCAGGACAGATGAAAAGTTGCTAAGATAGCTGGGAAATTAATTTATTCCTAATAAACATCAGATATGAAGTTTCATAACAATAATGAGAAAAAAGCAGTATTAGTAGCATAAATCTTTGACTTAAGTTACCAAAGTTTTGAATTGCCAAGTAAATTTTATGAGGACATAAGAAAGTAACCATATGCTTCCTAAAATATATATGTACACACACGCTCACAGTTTAAAAAAAAAAAAAAAACTATCATCTCTCACCTGCGTAGATGCAAAACCTCCCAAGCTATTTCTTTGCCTGCTTAACCACCTCATAATCGCTATTCCCTCAGGAACCCGAAATTGCAAGAAGTGTGAGAGTAGCGCGTAAGCTGCAACTTCAATATCCAGAGAGCTCGGCTGCCAAGATTCAGAAAGTTTGGACACTGATGACACCCAGAATTGCATGCCTCCTGTAAGAGAAAAGTAATAACGTTCTGATTAATTAGAAAAGTCACATTTTATGCCACTAAATATTCCTACTCTGGGCCAAGTTCTACTTGACTATCATAAAAATAAATTTTTATATATGTATATACTTATGCCAAGCAAGTATATGTGTGTATGTATTCACACATGTACATATATAAGTATGTACATACATGTCATCTTTTAAACTATTACAACATAAATCATCACTTTCCTATTGCCTATATTTGAGGCTGTTTCAACGAAAATACTTTTCCCAAGAGAAATTCCATATGTTTGTCTCAAGACTAAAGAGCTATAAGTAAAAGTAAGAAAAAACATACCCTATTCCAGAAGATAATGAACATAACTTATCTGACCAGCAATCCTAAAAAAAAATTTAGGGCGCACTGGAAAGAGTGCCTTGGAAAGAACTCTGCTGTGGAAATCTGCCATTAACCAGTTCTAATGTTCTGAGAAACCTCTCCCTTCTTCATTATCTGAAAGTTGGTGTTCTAAATTCAAAACCCAAGCTTTCCCAAAGAAAAAGTTGTATTAGGGACCCAAGCCTACTCAACAACCTTCCTGGAGACAATTTTGCACTAGTCCCCAGACGACCATCCAGCTTGATGCCCCCTTGCCCTCTCTCAAATATTACTATTAGGTTGATGATTATACTTAGATGGGATGTAAAATAACTACCAATTAGCCAAGCAGGGAAAAAGAAATGTCAAAGGCTACTTCAGCCTTTACGCAATAATCTTCTAGTCCCTACCAATGGAATAAATGATAAGATTCAAAATAATTTACTGCTAATAATAATATTTTATGCAGTCTCAGAAGTCTCTAAGCATTTTCTACAATTATCCCTTCTTGGATTAACATTTACCTACAATTATCCCTCCTTTGAATCAGTGGGCATCACCTAAAATTACTTTTGGATATCCATATTTCTCCCTCTCACACGTGCACATACATACACAATCTGGATCCCTGACCTTATAGAGGACATTTGGGCAGTAATGACAGCTGTACTTTTTGTCCTTTTTAAGTCTTAAACCAGTCCCTTCTCAAAAAAAATAAATAAATAAACAGACAAAAGCATACACACAACCCACACAACTAAGCATTTTTAGGTACTTGCACTTCAATTAATTAACATTTTAGTTCACATTTTTGAACACTTACTATTTGGTAGGCACTGCATATCATTCCATTTAGTCCTCACCAAACCTACTGCCATAGAGTCAATTCCGACCCATAGCAACCCTACAGGACAGAGAAGAACTGCCCCATAGAGTTTCCAAGGAGCACCTGGTGGATTCAAACTGCCGACCTTTTGGTCAGCCATAACTCTTAACCATTGTCACCAGGGTTTCCAGTGACCCTATAGCAACCGTAAAATAGGTGATATTCTGACTTCACTATTGAGGAAACTGTTGTTCATAAAGGCAAGTACCAGAACCAGAATTTGAACACAAGTCTCTCCAGAACCCAAAGTTTTAGAGATCAGTTAAGTCCTCCAAACCAGAAATGGTATCGAAGAATTGAGGGGGCGACTGAAGTATGTCAGAACGTATCTAAAAGAAGGAGCCAGAGGGCCCCAAAATACCCTTGAAAACTCCTACAGAGACTAGAAGCAGCACAGCCATGTCAGGCTCACCTGGATTCTATCCCATGTTTCATTTTTCGTATCATTCAGAGGAGGCAACTGTAATCAACTCATTCCCTGCTTAGGAAATTTTCTCATATAATTTATATATTTCATAATGCATAACACAGTCTAACCCTCCAACAGGTCCTAGTAGTTCCATACATTACCTTCTTGTTCTGCTCTCTGAGTCAGCATATTCAAAGCTTCCTGTGCTTTAGGACTCCTCACCGATGACAGCGCGTAAGTTATAAGAGCTAGAGTGTAATTGTCTGAAATTCCTCTATTGAATTCAGACTCCAAAAAGTTGATAGACTCTTGGACATCAATATTAGGCTTGGGGGGGAAAAAAGAAATTTACTATTCAAAATTACCTATTACCACATATTAAAGTAAAAAGTACACAGAAAGATTCATTCAAAAAATAATTTCAGTGCCTATCAAGCACCTAGGAACCCTGCTGGCACAGTGGTCAAGAGCTTGGCTAACTATAAAAATGTCGGCAGTCTGAATCCACCAGCTGCTCCTCAGAAACCCTTTGGGGTAGTTCTGCTCTGTCCTATACAGTTGTTATCAGTCAGAAACAAATCAACAGCAACAGGTGTCTGTTTGTGTGGTTGGGTGGTTGGGTGGTTGGTTGGGTTGGTTGGTTTGTGAGGGGGGGTTATTAAGCACCTGGCCTTGTCCTAGGCAATGGGAATCAACAATGATCATTGACATTTAAAGGTCTGCCATGCATTTTGAAAATAATACTGCTTTTCAGTTTTTATAAGTAAAGAGGCACCACTCCTTAGAGGGAATAATAAGTGGTGCTTTGACCAGTGTTTCTTCAGCTGGGTATCATGAATACAAATGAGCTGAAAATACATCTTTAGAAAAATATTTCTCATATTTGATCTCAAGCATTAAAGCTCTAAATTCAGGGAATAAGTGTACCTTCTACATATCTAATACTGAACTAGGAAAATGCTCATTGCCATCTAGTCTATTCTGACTCAACAGCAGCCCTGCAGGACAGAGCAGAGCTGCCCCATAGGGTTTCCAAGGCTGTAATCTTTACAGGTGAGCCCTGGTGATGTGGTGGTTAAGAGATAGGCTGCAAACCAAAAGGTTGGCAGTTCAAATCCACAAGCCATTCCTTGGAAAGCCTATGGGTCAGAATCAACCAGATGGCACAGGTTTGGTTTTTTGGTTTGGTAATCTTTATAGAAGCAGACTGTAATCTTAACAGAAGCATCTTTCTCCTGTGGAGCAGCTGGTGGGTTTGAACCAAAGAACTTTCAGTTAGCAGCCAAGAGCCTAACCAGGGCTCCTTACCTAGAAAAACAGTAGGAGCTTAATAAAAAGAACAGCTGTTTTGGATTATATGGATGCAGGCAGCAATAAGCAGTAAAGGCATCACTAAGACAGGTCTGGAGCAAAATTAGCTCATTAGCATCGCTTTCCAAGTACACACATTTGCATCCAGGCTCCTTTAAAGTGCTTTTCAGAGTACACTTGTACTTTGTATTAAATTAGCAGACACTGTCATTGTTCCATGATAATTAAAAAAAAAAAATCTTCCTTCACCACTTAAACTTGTTAGAACAAATTCTCAAAGAATTTTCTTTCCCCTCAAAAATTCACCTGTCCAATGATAAAATATGTATTGACTTATCAATAACCAGCACAAAAGCATTTATATTAGAAAGCATTTTTTAAATACTCTTTTAGTTACTCTGAAAGAGTAAATTAATATTTTTATTCTCTGATTTTGGAATGTGGCCACAAATACAAAGCCAAAGGGTGTCCAAATTCAGATTTCAAATCTTAAGTTTCCAGACATATATTTGACCCAGTAAGACCTATATTTCTTCTGATTTCTACCCATCATTTATTAAACTGAAGATGAAATACCTGGTACTTTTTATATCCCAGGAGAGAAGTCACAATATAGGCTGTAAGTGTTACAGGACTTTTATTGCCACCTTGAAGCTCACTATGGATCACTCTTCCTGGCTCCCAAAATTCACCGTTGGATTTCTGACGTCCTTGGAGCCAAGTGTACGTTCTTTGTAATACATTCGGATCAACATCTATGTAAGGATCAGCTTCAAGGAAGCATTTTAAAACAAAAGCTGACAACCTTGGTGAAAAGGGGGAAAATTACATAAAATATACTTTATAAAGTCCTCCAGATAGCACTGAGCAAGGAAAAAACATCATCACATTTTTCCCAGCAGAAGATTCACAAGGTGGACTATCACTAAGAAGGAACACAGGGAAAAAAGACAGAAAAAAGACAACATAAAGGCAACCTCTCCCTAGGAAACTAGGGGGTGGACTCAATTACACCGTAAATGTGGCCATGAAATTCCAACTCAGAAAATACCAGATTTGGAAAGGAATTTAGAAATAAACTAATCTTTTCAGCCTTCTTATTTTATAGATTGAGAATCTGAAACGCCAAGAGAGTTAGATTGTCCAAGGTTACTCATGTTTGGACTGTTTTAGATATTTTCTAAAGAGCATTGCCTTACATACTTCTCTCAGACTTAAAGGCACGGACGAAGAACATGCAGTATAAAATCAAACTTTCCTACTTTTGACTGGGGGGAGGAGAGACAGTTATTTTTTCTCCTATAGGACAGGAGTCAGGAAACCTCAGCCTTGGGCTAAATCTGCCTGGCTGAAATCTGGCCCTCAGGTTAAATATAGCCTGGGCCATTTCCCTGTGACCTGTCCCTTCCCACCTAGGAAGGAAATGAAATGGGAAGGGAAAGGAAGGGTACAAAAAGAATATACAACAGAGACTGCGTATGTGTCTGAAGGCCCGCAAAGTCTAAACTATTTACCGTCTGACCCTTTACAGAAAAAATTTATCCATCCCTACTACCAAACCAAACCCACTGCTGTCGAGTCGATTCTGACTTATTAAAAAAAAAAAAATATTTTTTTTTTTTATAGCAACCACTAAATATTGTGATGAAAAGAATGTCAAGTAATTCAACAATGGAACCCTCCTATTTATGGATCTATATCCTGACTCATGCCAAAAGAAAATCTGAAGCAGATCTGTTTCATCTTATAAAAGGTTTATTGTGGTAAACATTACTAATATTTAATAATATCCAGTTCTCTTCTACTTCGAGTACACTGAGGAATTCACTTCTCTGCCCCCATGTGACCTGCTCTGACAATGAAAAAGTGAGTAGAAATGTTACTTCTGAGCTGAAGCATCTAATAGCCAGTGCCAGATACTCCAGCGAGATATTCCAGGCTGTTGTTGCAAGCTCCTGAGTCCTGTGCTGAAATGGTGGCAACTGAAGCAAAGACTACAGAGTCCCCGGCAAATCCATAATGGAAATGCAGCATGAGGAAGAAACAAACCCTTGTTGTTACAAACTACTGAGATTTGGGAGATTATTTGTTACCATGGCATATCTAGTCTAACCTGACACAATTAGGCCATCTTTTTCTGAGTACAATATAAAATTGGAGATAGTACAGGGAGACAGTCCAAAATCAGCCACGAAGAGATTCCATTCTAGAGGCAACTGTGCGTGTCCATTACTTAATCCCATCAATACTTGTTTATCATAAAAATAAGCTTACAGAAATTATGTTGACCATGTTGCCACAACACTTGCATTAATCATTAAGGAAAGAACTATGTCACAATCACCTAGTATTTTTAATCAGTTTTTCTTGTCAGCTGCACAATCATCACAAGGCATTTTTATTGTGGCTGTTCCCATAATAAAAGAGAAGTTCATTACTTGTCTTTTCTAAATAAAAATATCTGATTTGTTAATGTCATTAAATCATACTTAAAAGGAGACTCTCTTCTAAAGCAAGACTAGGGGTCAAGTGAAAAGTGGCATCCAAGTCCACATATCTGTCAATATCATGGTCATTTTAACCTAGGGAAATTCTTCCTATTCCATGGCGTGGAAGTGCTCAATTGTTGAAAACACTTACCAAGTGCTCCCAGAAGGGTCGTCATTCCCAAAAGCACTGAAAGAGCCATCCTCCCTTTGATACAGAAGTTCTCTCTGGTAACCTGACAACACAAAAATGGGCATTCAATGTAATCAACTTGTACTGAATGGAAGTTTCTAATCATGAGTGCATACTGAAGAAACAAGAGCAGAGAAGAGAAAAGGAGACATCAAGTCCACAAATAATACTGATTATTTTCTATTGTAAGTACTATGAGAGATTTAAAATACCAAGACTTTTCAAGCAGAATTTTTAAAATAAGAACTGCAATATCCCCAAATTGGGATTCGTAAGTAAATTCAAAAGAACACTATAGCATAGATGACACTTTTAGCCATTCAAAAGTCAACAAATCAAGGTTAAAGTTTCATTTAACCCCGTGTTCACTATAATGGCTTAGCACTTTAAAATTCAAGTTTAAGGGCAAAACAAAAATGTAAAAATACCTCCTATTCTTAAGTCAGCAAGAGAGGAAAAATTTGTTAAATGATTTAGGACAACTGCTCTTAAATTTTTTGGCCCTGGTCAACTGAGGTAAACCAAGAGACCAACTGATCTGCCCACCACACCAATCCCAAATTCATTTAAAAAAAAGAACTTGGTAGTGGTAATGAAGTATTGCTATAGAAGTAAACTGACAAGGGGTAAAAGGCTATGTAGCTGCTTTAGAAATAAAGGGTGGATGGTTCATGTTTGCAATGCAGTGCATATAGGTCTCAAAGTCCAATGACTGAGAAATCGTAAGCCAAACACTACAGGGTTAAACAACCAACCCACAACTAACTAGCTGAAAATGAAGTTGAAGTAGCAATAATTTATTATTAAAAAGCAAATACAGCAGAAACTAGAAACATTTCAAACTCAAGACTTTATCAATGATGGTGTGATAGCCAAGAATTCTCCCTGAAAATTATAGGATTCTACTATCGGCAGGTGAGGGCACCACAGTAGGAGTTTTGCAGTGTGGCCAAGTACAGTCTGGCAATCACACCCATTTATAAGACGTCAAATTCAATCCCCAATAAACTATAGGAATAAACAAATTTTACTTCATGAATAGCACATTTTAGAAAAATCAATAGCTATATAGGGTCGCTATGAGTTGGAATCGACTCGACAGCACTGGGTTTTGATTTTACAATTATTCATATTTGACTAATGAAACATGAACATTCATGGTTTTAATTTTACAGTTAGTCTGCTCCTGCTATGTCCCAAGCCTTTTTCCTTGAGCCTTTTCTACAAGAAGGTCTAGATCTGAGCATCTGATGTAAGTTACCATAAGACAAAAACATGTGGAAAAAAACAAGATACTATGTTTCATGGTAATCTTTAAGATCTATGGTAAAAGAAATATAAACATTTAAAGTGATGACAGAATTTTGCTTAATTTGAGGGAAGGTGGGGTTTGGGTTATAATTTTTATGTTTATAACTGAAATATCCTCGTATGACAGCAACTAAATAACCGAAGGAAACAAATCAGTTGCTGTTTGAGTCTATTCCAACTCATGGTGAGTCCATGTGCTGTAGAGTAGAACTGCTCCATAGGGTTTTCAAGGTTGTGACCTTTCAGAAGCAGATCACCAGGCCTGTCTTCCGAGGCGCTTCTGGGAAGTATCAGACTGCCAACCTTCTAATTAACAGTTGAAGGCTTAACCAATAGCATCACCCAGATACTCATGCAATTAAACTGTCTACCTTTATTCAACACCAACTATGTATCAGGAACTGTTCAAAGTCCCTTGCAGGTATTAACTTAGTTGATGTTCACAACAACTCTATGAGGTAGGTTCTATTATTACCCTCTTTTTATAGATGATGAGACTGGAACTCAGAGAGTATAAACACCATGCACAAGATCACAAAGGTGGCAGTTAGTAAAGCTAGAAATTAGCCAAGGTCTAACTGGTTCCAAAGCCACTGTCTCCTGCTTCACGGAGCCCTTGCGATGATTAAACATCATAATATATGAAAAATCCTAAACAGTTCCTTTTAGATGGTAAGCTCTCAATAAACAGGCATTAATCTATAACAGAGTGAAGGGAAAGGCTCACTAACCATCCAAATGCAAGAAAAAAAAAAAGATCCAACTACCAAAAAAAAAAAAACTTTACACAACCTTTTCCAAGACAACAACACACTATAAGCAAAGTTAAAAGCAGATGACAAATTGGAAGAAAATATTTGGAACCTATAAGGCAGATGAACAGCTAATGTATCTAGTATATGAAGAACTTTTTAAATAAGGGGAAAAAGATTTTTTTTTAAATCTTATAGAAAAAAATGGACAATAGACAAGGACAGTTCACAAAAGAAAACATAAAAATGGCCCTTGATATAGGAAAAAATGTTCAACTTCATTTATAATAAGGGAAACGCAAATTAAAACTACACTGAGATACCACTGCCAATCCATGAGATTAGCAAAGACTCAAAAGCTTAGCCACTCATTCTTCTGGGGAGCCTGCAGGAATCCATTGTTAGAGGGAATTCAAAATAGTTCAGTTTTTATGTAGGAGAATGTCTTTATTCTTTGACCCAATAATTCCCATAAGGAATCTACCCCGAAGAAATACACCTCCAACAATACAAAAATATCTCTACATAAGATTATTCATTGCAGAATTATTTTTGATCAAAAAATACTGGGAACTATCTAAGTCCCCCCAAATTAGAGACTAGTTGAATAAACTATACTACACACAAACAACGGAGTGCTATAATCAAATGCAAAAACCAAACCTGTTGCCACGGAGTCGATTCCAACTCACAGTGGCCCTACAGGACAGAGTAGAACTGCCCCATAGGGTTTCCAATGCTATAATCTTTACCGAAGCAGACTGCCACATCTTTCTCCCACTGAGCAGTTGGTGGGTTCAAAGGGTCTATCTTTTGGTTAGCAGGTGAGAGATTAACCACTGCTATACAGCCATGAAAAAGAATGAAGAAGATTTCTCTGAACTGATGTGGAGTAATCTCTAGGTTATACTGTAAAGTGCAAAAAGCAAAGTCTAAAATAGCATTTACAGAATGTAAACTTTCTGTAAGAAAAAGAGGAAATATACATGAATAGACTTATTTTTCCCAAAAGAAAGGGAAAGAAAACACAGAAAAAGATAAATCAGAAACTAATGAATTTGGTTACATACAAGGGGTAGGGAGAGGGAGAGACACCCCCTTGAGTATATCTTTCTGAATAATTTGACTTTTGGAAGCATGTTAATGTTCTACATACTAAAAAAATAAAATCAACAAAAAATTAAATGATAGGCATCATTATTAAAACTGCCCTAATTCACCTTAACACATTTTAATTTTCATGTCACTTTGAAAAAACAAAGCATGTGATCTCTCCATTTTTCAGAGGAAGGCAGGGATCACAGACAAGCAAAATAATTTTCTCATATTCACAAAGAAAATCAGCAAAGAGTCCAGGACATTCTCCCTCAATTTCCAATTCAGGACCAAATTCACCAAACAGCCAGAGTTCAATTCTGAATTTAATCTGATAAAAAAACAAAGAAAAAGTTTAGGGTCTTCCATCACTATAGGAGGTACCTTCTGTGAGAAGGACCAACTTCCAGGAGAGGACAACATGCCTCCAAGTCCCTGCAATCACATCAACAACTGCTGTTCCAAGTATGAGATTATTGTAAAACTGGTCTGAGAGATGAGATCATGGAGATGAGATCAGTGCTTATGGAAATTACCTTCAGGTGGCTGACCTCCAATACTCCTCATTAATATCAACAGCTAGCACCACAGGGGCAGCCAGCCCAGAGGAGGAGGGGTGGTAGCCACATGTAATATTCAGTCATGGAGTGGATTTCTTGAGCCAGATTAGATAAAACTGAGGACCCAAACCTCTAGCTCAGCTCCCATGGCAAAACAAAGGAGAAAATCAGAAGCTAGAGAAGACTTTATGCAACTCTCCTTGTGGTGTCTCCTGTGAGATTTTCTTCCTCATCTTAAATCAGCCATACATTACTGGAGAACTCTCTGCTGCTTGTCCTCCAAACCACCCCAGTGTATCAGGCCTTATTTCCATTCCATAAGCAGAAAAAGACATTGTTAATTCTACTGTCATGTTTACCATTGAGTTAGAAAGTAACAGCATAACCAGAATTAGAAGGAACTTCTGCATATTGAAATACAAAAGAAGTCAAGACGCTGTTGGAATAATGACTCATGAACTGCTATTTATAAAGAGCCAGGTATCTACTTAATGGGGTCATGAATTTTCCTTGAAATATCTATGAGTGTAAAATTACACAATTTACCATGTCATTGTTGTTGTTAGGTGCTGTCGAGTCAGTTTCCACTCATAGCAACCCTATGTACAACAGAACGTAACACTGCCAGATCCCGTGCCATCTTCACAATTGTTATGCTTGAGCTCACTGCTGCAGCCACTGCGTGTCAATCCTCTGAGGGTCTTCCTCTTTTTTCTGACCCTTTACTTTACCAAGCATAATGTCCTTCTCTAGGGACTGGTCCCTCCTAATAACATGTCCAAAGTATATGAGACATAGTCTTGCCATCGTAGCTTCTAAGGGGCATTCTGGTTTTACTTCTTCCAAGACAGATTTGTTCATTCTTTTGGCTGTCCATGGTACATTCAATATTCTTTGCCAACGCCACAATTCAAAGGTGTCGGTTCTTCTTCTGTCTTCCTTATTCATTGTCCACCTTTCGCATGAATATGAAGTGACACCATGGCTTGGGTCAGGCACACCTTAATCTTTGAGGTGACATCTTTGCTTCTGAACACTTTAGAGGTCTTTCCCAGACGATTTTCCCAATTCAATGTGTCCTTTGATTTCTTGACTGCTGCTTCCATGGATATTGGCTGTGGAACCAAGCAAAATGAAATCCTTGACAACTTCAATCTTTTCTCCATTTATCATGATGTTGTTATTGGTCCAGTTGTGAGGACTTCTGTTTTCTTTATGTTGAGGTACAATCCATACTGAAGGCTGTGGTCTTCGATCTTCATTAGTAAGCACTTCAAGTCCTCTTCACTTTCAGCAAGCAAGGTTATGTCATCTGCATAACACAAGTTGTTGATTAGTCTTCCTCCAATCCTGATGCCCGTTCTTCTTCATATAGTCCAACTTCTCAGATTATTTGCTCAGCATACAGACTGAATAGGTATGGTGAAAGGATACAACCCCGATGCACACCTTTCCTGACTTTAAACCTTGAAGTATCCCTTTGTTCTGTATGAACAACTGCCACTTGATCTACATACAGATTCCTCATGAGCACAATTAAGTGTTCTGGAATTCCCATTCTTTGCAATGTTATTCATAGCTTGTTATGATCCACGTAGTTGAATGCCTTTGCATAGTCAGTGAAACACAGGTAAACATCTTTCTGGTATTCCCTGCTTTCAGCCACGATTCATCTGACATTGGCAATGATATCCCAATTTATCACTGTAAATATTTAAGTACTGTCCATAGAAACACATAGAAAAGTTCTGAACATAATTTAACTTGGTTTACCTGAAGTGTCAAAATCACATATAAATAAAAGAAGTAAAATTAGCTCTTTGTGACTATGTCAGTCACTTTCTCTGGTAAAAAGCTAACAAAAATATTCTCTGTACTAAAAGGAATCAATATCAACTCCCTCACTTCCTGTGACATGAAATAGAAAGTGAGAACTTTACCAGATTTTTTTTTTTAGCTTCTTCACTATGGCCTCTAGTCAGCATTACAGTTCTGAAAATTATTTTTTCCCTGTTTTTATTTCACTAGAGAAAATATAATGTTTTCAACTAGACTTGGCCTGAGTCTCACTTGAAATAGTGAGCCGCAGGCACTAGGATTTAAATATTTGAAGAAAACAAATGGCTTAAATCTTCAATTAATAGGTTCAGGATTTGCAGTGCTTATCAAAAACAGTTTTCTTTTTTAGTTCTATTTTTCTTTTTGACAGTGAAAGACACTTCATTCAATGATGTAGCTGTTGTTTTGACCAAAACAACAACAGGTTAGGTTATGGTCCTCCTGGGCCAAGCATGATTTAAGTAAAACAATGTGCTGTTCATAAATGGCATTTAAATAATATAATCATGACTCATGCAAAAGCCACTTTAATTTCTTAAAAATAAAAACAACCACAGTATATTTAAACGTCTTTGGCAAATGTGACGGCAAAAGAAAAAACAGTCTCTGAAATGAGACACTGATTTCATAATAAAAATCATTACACCACGAAGCTTTTGTCTGCTACTTTTGAAAATGAAATTTAGTTCAGCATATGAGACAATGTATTTGGAGGAACTCTATTAGCTGATGTGAGGCAGAACATACCCCCAGCTCATTCCTCACATCAGCCCTGATTCCAAATCCTAGTCTCCCTGATTTTGTCCTCTCATGCCGCGAGTGGCTCCTGATTCCCAACTCCTTGTCGTTTTCTCACACTCAGCCTTTGTCTGTGCCATCCTACATGGTGAAGATCTTTAGACACTGACTCTAGCTCATCTACTTGGGTTCAACACCTTACAGCTCTGTTGGGAGAACACTCTGCCTCTACAATTCCCATCAAGGCCACCTAAGCTGAGGCCTTGGGCCCAGAACATTCTGATAAGAAGACTGGGAATTAGGTCTTTCTCTCTCTCTCTCCCAGTCCCTTCTTGTCAGAGAAGGCTTCCTCCCCATTCTGAGCTCACAGTAACTTTCTCTGTCTCTTACTCATGTGCAGGCACCATACGGTACCTGGCCAACCCCACTGTCTTCATGGCTATGGTAACACCATAGATTGTGCCCCATGGGAAACTGACCCCTTGGTTTTTCTAACCCCTTGGTTTTTCTATCATTCATCAGAAAATGCAGGCTTACAAGATTAATCTTGTAGCTAGAGGGGGAGAAATCGTCTTTCTGGTTATGCACCTTGCTCACAGGATGGCTATGCTGTGTACACTTGAACAAAAGACACCCCCTGGTAACAGGGTACATCTGAACAACGGCGCCTTTCTTTTACCCTTTTCGCCTTTCCAATGTAATCCCGCAAGTATACCCCTCCGGTTTATACTCTTAAAACCCCAGGCCTGAATTCCCCTTTGTTCCCTCACTCACAGCACATCAAGGGAGGGTGTGGAGGTGACTTACCATTTCACCCTTGGACAGGAGCTATTTGAAGGAACCTGGCTTCTGATAAACCCTACTCCATCTACTATCGTTCTTATTAATATATAAGTAAAAAAAAAGACACGTGACCATGTTAGTGAGTCATGTGATTATTGATTCTGATCCAAACAGCCCTCCATTGCCTGATTCATTTCACTCAGAACATCACCGATTTACTCTGTTCTAACCTAACAACCCAAATTCTAACCTTCTCCTTCGCTACAGAGCCCCATTTCCTACCTTAATATTTTATCAGAAGTTCTCCTGAAACCTCTTGCACATTAGCCATGCCACCCAAGCATCTTGACTAATTCCTTGTCCTCTTCCATCCTATCCTATTGCCTCTAACAACCCAGGAAACACAGGAAGAGTGTGTATTCCAAAGCCAGACTGCCTGGGTCCAAAGTCCAGCTCCGCTTCTTACTAGCTAGACAACCACAGGTAAGTTAATTAACTGCCCTGTGCCTCAATTTCCTCACCTGTAAAATGTAAACACTACAGTACATCTACCTCATAGGGTTTTTACGAGAATTAAATTAAAACACTGTAAAGCACTTAAACAGGTTTAGTTGTTATTACTACTATTACATAGAATTTAGGATAAACGAGTCTCTACATAAACAAGGAAATTGGAAGAAAGACTTATACCAAAATAGTATCTTTACTGAGTCTTCCAATTCTTAACGGTGGAAAGGTTAAAAGAAAAGCATAACAGCTTGCCTCTACTTTGCATTTAACCCATTCCTAGGGAGGGAAGGAAGGGAGGGAGGGAAGGACAGAGGGAGAGGGGAAGGAAGGGAGGAAAGGAGGGAGGGAGGGAGAAAGAGAAAAAAGAAGGAAAAGAAAAGGACTTAGAAGTTGGGAAGTGCTGAACTAGACTTTTCTTATATTGCACTGAACAAGGAATTTCCAGTCATTTTGTATGAATCATTCTAATCCTCATGAGTTTGATGGATAGTATGTATCCTGCAAATTCTGCAGACAGATAAACTCGGGCACATAGATTTTTTTTTTCCTGAAGTCCCCTAACAAGGAAGTGCAAAACTGAGACTGTAACTTTTGGAGTATTTCAGGAAATCAAACTTGCCTTATTAAAAATTTCTCACAACTTTTCATTTTCTCATAGGTATAGACTCAGGCCATATACTGAGTCCAAATCCCAGCTCTGCCACATATTTGTTATATGACTCTAGGCAAGCCAGTTGATTTTACTGTGCCTCAATTTCCTCATCTATAAAAATGAGGATAAAGCTAATACTAATTGCGACCATTAAATGAGATATTAGATGCAAAGTGCTTAGAACACTGCCTACCACATAGTAAGTGCCCAGCTAATGTTAAGTGATGTTATTTGCAAGTTGCAGACGCAAAGCATCTGGGTGTCTGTGAATGGTACCAACCTCTCAAGGAGTAAGAGTAGAATCATCACCAGTATGGCATTTTTTGGAGGGGCTGGTAGGCCCTGACCATACAAACATTTCTTCTGGTCCCCACCACACGACACTACATGCGTTTATGTACAGGACTGTTTTCCCCACTTGAACAGTGAATTCCGTGAGAGGAAAAGCTCAGGTGTTCTCTATTTCCTCAGCACTAGAACTGGGCCTGGCACATAAGAAATACCCCATAAATGTGTAATAAACGAACACTCATTTCTTTAGATTTTTAAAAGACTTTTAAGTTTCAGGCTCCTTATAAAATACAAACCTCTCCAAAAACTAATTCCTTAAGCCATTACTAACAAACATCTAAGTAGCAACTAGAGAACAATTAGCTAAAGTAAGAGTGGTAACAGCTTTCCACTGTTGTATTTCTGGCACATTTCAATACCATCTACCCCCAACACCACAACCAAACAGAAAATCTATTTTGAAATATGGTCTACAGAGAAACTTACCTGAAAAAGAAAAAAAAAATTTTTTTAATAAAAGTGTGTTTCTAAAATGCTTACCTTGCCTCATAAATGAAAGGGCTTTTTCTCTTAAATTGTCTGTCAGTTGTTTCTTTTTAGTCAAATAATCCAAAACGTAAATATTTGGAGCAAAATTTATCATGTTCTGTTCCCCACAGCCATAAGGCATCCTAATCAATGATGCTAAGCCCTTGATGGAAGGACCAAGAATATCTCCTGAAAGTACAAGACATTAAATTCATTCAGTATATACTCAATTAACCGTTACCAGCTGGTAGCAAAAAGACAAGTAAATAACAACTTATCCCAAATGAATGAGTACAGAAGCTACCTGTTGTTTACGTACTACATTTATCACAGTGCTCAGAACAGAATGCAAACATTTGAGAATTTTAGGAAAATGTCAAATAAATGATAATGCAGTGGTGGTGAAGTTGTAGATTATGTGAGAAATTAGGAAAATCTTAGCTCATTTAAAGACATGGCATATACTAAGCAAAAATGAGTTTTAAAAAATTTTTGAACAAAAATGTTAGGAATTGACCATTAAGAAATCATCATTCTTACACAGGAAAGAAATGTTTTATTATTAGTATTCTTCACAATAAACAGATAGAACTTTATTCCAATTTCTTACTAATATACTAAAAATACTTGAGAAATGATCTTTTTAAAAGAGCAGGGGTTATAACATTTTCTAATGTGCTGTATTTAGCAACAACAAAGTAGAACTAACAAGTATTACAGTGACTCAGAATCAAAAAGGATTAGGAAAGTTTTTCAAAGTCAATAACTTAAAATTAAACAAAATACATGCTTAAAAGACTTCTCTACCCATATTCTAACACCACGGCTAAGGGAAGTAAGTAAGAATTCAAAAACACAGAGGCTGAGCTCTAATTTGGAGCCCACTGTTGTGCTGCATGGATGAGAGTATCCTTCTATGTCATTTATAAAAAAGAGAGGAAGACTTCTTTCATAGGAGTAGGTTTCAGCCATGCTAGCATATGATGTCTTAAGCTTTAGATGTTAACTGAGAGAAATAAATGAGGATACAATAGTGCCACTGCAGATTATGTTCTTAATATTCAAAGTGAACATAAATTTAGACTCTCAAAATTCAAAGAAGCAATCTATTCTCCATACATTCTGGGCTACAAAATATATTTTTTAGAAATAGCATCTAAAAACAAACTTGGAAAATTATTTCTTTATACCAAGCTTTAAAATTAAACTTCGAAAGATTTTAATGACCATAGCTAGACTCATTCTAATGTAAGGAGAGGTAAAACGCAAAAAATCTGTTGTTGTTAAGTCAATTCCAGCTCATAGCAACCCTACAGGACAGAGTAAACTGCCCCATAGATTTTCCAAGGAGCAGCTAGTGGATTTGAACTGCCAACCTTGTGGTCAGCAGCCATAGCTGTTAACCACTGCACCACTAGGGCCCCTCTAAGGAACAGTGGTACACATTTAAAATTCAAGGCTTCTTCTATGAGTGTGTGTGCATATGCATGTGTGCATGTGTATTGCATCCCCCAGCATGTGTGCTGCAACTTCCAGCATCTCAATGTTACAGAAAATGCTTTAAGAAAACAAAATCCATTGCCATCGAGTCGATTCCAACTCACAGCACCCCAACAGGACAGAGTAGAACTGCCTCATAGGGTTTCCACAACCATAATCTTTAGGGAAGCAAACTGCACACCTTTCTCCCATACAGCAGCTGGTGGGTTCGAACCACTGACCTTTTGGTTAGCAGCCAAGCACTTAACCTTTGCACCACCAGGCTCCTTGGAAAACGCTTATTCCCCTTAATAGGCAGATTATTCATTCTTTTTAGGAACTTTTATCTAAGGTTCCCAAAAAAGTTCTCTATACAGGGACTTGGGTTGTTTAGGCTTATAATGAAAAGAATTATACCTGTAGATGAAATGTAAAAGAACTTCAGAAAAAATGCCTAGGTCCTAACACTTGAGGACCTACTAAGCTATTTAGAAGTCATTAATTAAAACATTTCCTTCAGTTATTTATAAAGCACAACTACATAAACAAACTGTATGGAAGCTATGTTTACTAGTTGATTCAAAAGATCTTTTAAGTTACTGGAAAATGACTAGGAAAGGGTGACTGAAGTCAGTGGGTAGCTTCCTGCTATAAAGTTTACTTGTGCCCTGCAGAGAAGTGCTATAGGTGATCGGCAGAACTACTCATGGAACTTTTTCAAAATATACATGTCCTAGTCATACTGAAAAAAGATTCTAATTTAGTCAATTTAGAGTACAGCCCAGATGTTTGTGTTTTCACAAAGCTCCATGAAGAGTCTGATATTCACTAGTGGTCAAGAACCACAGAAGCCCGAAGCTCTGCTCTTAGAACTAAACGAAATAAAAAAACAGAAAAACAATACAATTAACAAGACCAAAACCTGGTTCTTTGAAAAAATCAACAAAATTGATAAACCACTGGCCAAATTGACAAAAGAAAAACAGGACAGGAAGCAAATAACCCGAATAAGAAATGAGATGGGCGATATTACACTAGACCCAACTGAAACTAAAACAATCATATCAGATTACTATGAAAAACTGTACTCTAACAAACTTGAAAACCTAGAAGAAATGGATGATTTCCTAGAAACACACTACCTACCTAAACTAACACAAACAGACGTAGAACAACTAAATAGACCCATAACAAAAGAGATTGAAAAGGTAATAAAAAACACTCCCAACAAAAAAAAGCCCTGGCCCAGATGGCTTCACTGCAGAATTCTACCAAACTTTCAGAGAAGAGTTAACACCACCACTACTAAAGGTATTTCAGAGCAGAGAAAAGGATGGAATACTACCAAACTCATTCTATGAAGCCAGCATATCCCTGATACCAAAACCAGGTAAAGACACCACAAAAAAAGAAAACTACAGATCTATATCCCTCATGAACTTAGATGCAAAAATCCTCAACAAAATTCTAGCCAATAGAATTCAACAACATACAAAAAAATAATTCACCATGACCAAGTGGGATTCATTCCAGGTATGCAGGGACGGTTCAACATTAAAAAAACAATTAATGTAATCCATCACATAAATAAAAAAAAAGACAAGAATCACATGATTTTTTCAATTGATGCAGAAAAGGCATCTGACAAAGTTCAACACCCATGCATGACAGAAACTCTCCGCAAAATAGGAATAGAAGGAAAATTCCTCAATATGATAAAGGGCATGTATACAAAGCCAACAGCCAACATCATCCTAAATGGAGAGAGCCTGAAAGCATTCCCCTTGAGATTGGAAACCAGACAAGGATGCCCTTTATCACCACTCTTATTCAACATTGTGCTGGAGGTCCTAGCCAGAGCAATTAGGCTAGACAAAGAAATAAAGGGCATCCAGATTGGCAAAGAAGAAGTAAAATTACCTCTATTTGCAGATGACATGATATTATACACAGAAAACCCTAAGGAATCCTCCAGAAAACTACTGAAACTAACTAACTCAGCAGAGTATCGGGATACAAGATAAACATATAAAAATCAGCTGGATTCCTCTACACCAACAAAAATAACATCGAAGAGGAAAGCACTAAATCAATACCATTTACAGTAGCCCCCAAGGAGATAAAATACTTAGGAATAAATCTTACCAGAGATGTAAAAGACTTATACAAAGAAAACTACAATACACTTCTGCAAGAAACCAAAAAAGACCTACATAAGTGGAAAAACATACATTCCTCATGGATAGGATGACTCAATCTTATAAAAATGTCTGTTTCACCAAAAGTCATCTATACATTTAATGCAATTCCCATCCAAATTCCAAAGACATTCTTTAATGAGATGGAGAAACAAATCGCCAACTTTATATGGAAGGGAAAGAGGCCCCGGATAAGTAAAGCATTACTGAAAAAGAAGAACAAGGTGGGAGGCCTTGCTCTACCAACCTATTATACCTCCACAGTAGTCAAAACAGCCTGGTACTGGTACAACAACCGATATATAGACCAATGGAACTGAATTGAGAATCCAGACATAAATTCATCCACATACGAGCAGTTGATATTTGACAAAGGCCCCAAAACAGTTAAATGGGGAGAAGACAGTCTTTTTAACAAATGGTGCTGACATAACTGGATATCCATCTGCAAATAATGAAACAAGACCCATACCTCACTCCATCCACCAAAATGAGCTCAAAATGGATCAAAGACCTAAATATAAAATCTAAAACAATAAAGATCATGGAAGAAAAAAATAGGGACAACGTTAGGAGCCCTAATACATTGCATAAACAGTATACAAACCATTACTAACAATGCAGAAGAAAAACTAGATAACCGGGAACTCCTAAAAATCAAACGCCTATGTTCATCCAAAGACTTCACCAAAAGAGTAAAAAGATCACCTACAGACTGGGAAAAAGTTTTCAGCTATGACATTTCTGATCAGCACCTGATCTCTAAAATCTACATGATGCTGCAAAAACTCAACTGCAAATAGACAAACAATCCAATTAAAAAATGAGCAAAAGATATGAACAGACACTTCACTAAAGAAGACATTCAGGTAGCTAACAGATACATGACGAAATGCTCTTAATCATTAGCCATTAGAGAAATGCAGATCGAAACTACAATGAGATTCCATCTCACTCCAACATGGCTGGCATTAATCAAAAAAACACAAAACAATATATGTTGGAGAGGCTGTGGAGAGATTGGAACACTCATACTCTGCTGGTGGGAATGTCAAATTGTACAACGACTTTGGAAATCGATTTGGCACTTCCTAAAAAAGCTAGAAATAGAACTACCATAGGATCCAGCAATCCCAGTCCTTGGAATATATCCTAGAGAAATAAGAGCCTTTACCCGAACAGTTATATGCACACCCATGTTCATTGCAGCACTGTTTACAATAGCAAACAGCAGAAGCTCTGCTCTTAGAAATAACCCCTCCCACTAGCCACATTCCAGTCAGGGCCTTGCTACTCAAAGTGTGGTCCACAAACCAGAAGCATCAGCATCACCTGGGAACTTGTTATCAAAGCAGAATCCCAGGCCCCATCCCAGACCTACTGAACCAGAATCTGCTTTTTAACAAGATTCCCAAGTGATTCATATGCACATTGAAGATTGAGAAGTAGTCTAGGATATATATTTTGATAGTATTTCTATTGCAATCAGCAGTTGGTACAAACTAAAACTTGACGGAAAGTCTAATCATTAGAACTAAATAAGAAAATAGCTCTATAAATACATGGAAAATATGTATTGCCATAGATAAATAAACCAGCAGACGGTGATACACTTTATTCTTACCAATTGCAGTGATCTGAACTCTTTCACTACCACTCACTGTCTCAGGAGGAAATGAGAAACTCAAAGTTTTCAGCGTGTTTCGTAGCTTGTTGTCAGTCAAGTCTAATAAGATGGACTGTGAATATGATTTTTCTATCCCTTCAGCCTGTCAAAAGCAAGGAACACAATTAACATGGTGTCTACTAACCTATTTACAGATAGGAGATACATTCAGATATGAGGACAAGCATGTTGTGTCTGTAGTTTGTGTTTGGCTAGATAAATACCCACCATTACCTGATTCTTAACAAATTTAATAAATTTTTAATTAAAATTAAAGTTGGTTAAATTACACAAAACATTTCAAGGAACAGCAGTGGAAATGATAAAGGAGAAGATGAAAAGGGTAATGAGAAAAACACTCTGAGGTAGGTCCTATTATTACTCAAACAGATGAAATACCTTACCCAAAGTCCCATTCGGCAGACCTGGAATTCAAAACAAGGGCGGTCTCACTGCAGAACCCAAGTGTTTATCCACTATGTTGAGCTACTTCTTTATGCATAATATCTTTCTGGAACAATATGCAAAATCTTGCCTACCTACACTGAGGAGTTCCAAAATTCTAAATCTACATATCAACTTGACCACAATTTAGTAGAATCCCAATTAACACTGTTTGTAGATATAACTGACTATAAAAGAGACTTGCTTTATAGTCTATGATTCAGTGAATTACTTAATATAGCTCTTCTAGCCATAATCTTTGTAATTTCCACCAAATGACCGAGCAGGACTATGCAAATGAGGTATATGGAACCCTAACGAGAGGATCAGTTCTGCCATTCCACTAGGCTTAGAGAGAGAGAGAGAGAGTAGGAGCTATAACACGGAAGACAGAGAGGGAGAGCTCTAACACCAGAGATGGCAAGAAGCAGCAACAGAGAAACAGTGGCAGCACAACCAGGAGACCAGCAGAAGACCACAGGAGACATCACAGTGGGCTTCCCAGCTCACGGAGCAAGAAAGCTAAGCACCTTTGAGCAGGAGACTTGCTGGTAGATAGGGTGCTCCGGGCACTAGGTGGAGCTAGATCTGCTGACCCACGGAACGAGAAAGCTGAGCACCTTCAGGCCGAGGCTTACTGGTCAAATGGGGTGTCTCCGGGCACTTATCAGTGGAGCTAAAAGAGCTTTGTAACACTTCCCCAAGCAGGGCAGAGGCCAGACCAAGGGGCTGAGGGGCCGGGGGGGGCCAATGGCCAGGGAGAGACCTGCCTGTGGGCACAGGTGAGAAGATGCTGTCCTGATCAAAGAACTGTATCCTGAGCATTCCTGAACCTAAACTGCAACCTGTTATTTCCCTAATGAACCCCATAATCATGAATATTGGCTGTGAGTTCTGTGTGGTCACTGTAACAAATTATCGAACTCAGCAGAGAAGCAGTGAGTGTCGTGGGAGGGATAGATAGCGTCAGAATTGGGAAAAAGGGCTAGTGAAAGGAGGTATGACCGACCTCCGCCTCATAGGAATCAGCCTTGGGCTGTTGATGTTGATTCTCCTTCTCCTTTGTGAAGTTAGAGGTCAAACACCTCCACCACACCATTTTTACAAGCCACACTCCTTGATTAAATTTAAAGGAGAAATTGGCGATTACTTCTAGAACATATATGTGATATATTTCTACACATAGATGAGAAAACGATTATGTTCTACCAAGAAGGTAGAGGAGGCAGCCTACCAGGTCTTACCAACAAATTTAACTGAGAAAAAAACCACCTTTTGTTTCCTTTTCAATTATGTATTTCATTTCATTTATTTAAGATTTCAAATATTTACCTTTACTAAAATCTTCTGGGTGAGAGCATCAGAAGCAGTAGGTGAAACGGCTGTGACTGTGATGGGGATTTCTCCCAGATGTGTTGGCCTGACTGGGAAAAGAAGAGTCGCCCCATCCTCACTTGGAACCAGTATGGTCTGCTGGTATCCTGTTGCGTTTACTTCATTCGAAGTCACTAGAATATCAAATTTGTCACTTTCCTCAATGATTACTTTAACCTAGAAGAAAAAAATTAAGAAAGGTTTTATAGATAATGGTCTCAGTAAAGTGTTGTCTTATCGCCACTTGAGTGCTATTAAACCTGTGAGGTCCAAGACTAGAGAAAGATGAGAAAAAGATTCAGTCAAGGAGAGAATGAAAGGGTGCCAGGAAAAAATTTCACCTCTCTTACACACTTTCTCCTTCTGCTGAAAAATATTTAGGGAAAGGGCACTCTTCAGCTCCATTTCTAGTCTCCCCACTAGTATTAAATTCCCTCATTATCCTAAGCCACTGGTAAGGATGCATCCGGAAAAGTTATTTCATATATTGACAATGCCACCTGCCTGATTTAACTGTGTCATCCTGGGACACTGGTTCCATTAGAAAAATCTGAGGCAAAGATGATAAAATGTCATCGCATTCATTAAGAGTATCTGCTAAAATTATTCCAAGGAAAGTATGACTCAAACAGTCCTGTACTGTATCTTGGTTGTGACCTTTTATAAATTATGACAAAGTTTCCAGTCTCATCAAAAAATAGCATTTCTCTGCCCATCAACAGATGAATGGATAAACAAACTATGGTACATAGACACAAGAATAAAGAACAATGACGAATCTGTGAAACATCTCACATGGATGAATCTGGAGGGCACTATGCTGAATTAAATAAGTCAATCACCAAAAGAAAAATATTGTATGAGACCACTATTATAAAAACTCATGAAAAGGTTTATACACAAAAAGAAACCATCTTTGATGGTTATAGGGAGGGGAGTAATGGGGAGGGAAAAACACTAACTATACAACTGATAAGTGGTAACTTTGGTGAAGGGTAATACTAGGGAAGCTGGCACAACTTGTATAAGGCAAGGTCACAAAAGCTTCACAGACACATCCAAACTCCCTGAGGGACCAAATTACTGGGCTGAGAGCTGGGGGACCATGATCTCCAGGGACAACTAGCTCAATTGACATAGTTTTTAAAGAAAATGTTCTACCTGGGTGAGTAGTGTCTGGGGTCTTAAAAGCTTGTGAGCAGCCATCTAAGATATTCCATTGGTCCCACCCTGTCTAGAGCAAGGGAGAAGGAGAATGAAGAAAACCAAAAACACAAAGGAAAGATTAATCCAAAGGACTAATGGACCACGACTAGCACAGCCTCCACCGGACTGAGTCCAGCACAACTAGATGGTGCCCGGCTAACACCTCTGATTGCTCTGACAGGAATCACAAAAGAGGGTGCCGGGCAGAGCTGGAAAAAAATGTAGAATAAAATTCTAACTCACACACACAAAAAGAAGACCAGACTAACCAGTCGGACAAATACTGGAGAAATCCTGAGAGTATGGCCCCCAGACACCCTTTTAACTCAGTATCGAAGTCACTGCTGCGTTTTACCTTCAGCCAAGGATTAGACAGGTCCGTAAAACAAAATGAGACTAAATGCGCACACCAGCCCAGGGGCAAGTAGTGGAAGGCAGGAGGGGATAGGAAAGCTGATACTGGAAAACTCAAGGTCAAGAAGGGGAGAATGTTGACATGTCTTGGCAACCAGTGTCACAAAACAGTATGTGTATTGTTTAATGAGAAACTAATTTGCTCTGTAAACCTTCATCTAAAGCACAATAAAAAAATTAACACATATCATCCAAAAAAAAAAAAAAAGACAGAATAGCATCTCTCTAGGCCTTAACATTTTATGAATTGTTTCTCCACTTATTTTCTCATATGCTTCTCAAAATACTTCTTGTAGAGATAACAATTATGATTCCCATCTCACCCATGAAGAAATTATTTTCTGGTAAGTTACAGAGCTAAAAACTGAATCCTGACTTTCTAACTCTAGATCCCCTGCTCTTTATGCTGTACCACGTTGGTCTTATTAAAAAGCAGAAATAAAAAAATAACCAATTTACTTTATGGATATAAAGCTTAAAGAGATTGTGGCATTTTCATGTAATAAAATTAATTACATATCCCTACTAAATCAATCATTTGGTTAACACTAACATGGGTATGGAAACCCTGGTGGTGTAGTGGTTAAGAGCTATGGCTGCTAACCAAAAGGCTGGCGGTTCGAATCCACCAGGCACTCCCTGGAAACTCAATGGGACAGTTCTCCTCTGTCCTGTAGCATCACTATGAGTCAGAATCGACTCCACGGCAACTGGTTAACATGAGCACAAATACAAACAATGGCCTAATCCCTCACTTTCAGGGAACTAAATAGCTATGCAGACAAAAGGCATACGGCTCAAATAACAAATCTTTGAAAATATAACACACTGTATAAACATAGGCACTACAAACATAACAGAATGGATGAGATTCCTCAGAAAATGCATCTTTTGAGCAAGGTCTTGAAGGGAATAAATCTTGCCAACTGCAGTGGGCATGGAATGGCAGTGATAAAGTGCCAATGCATTCTAGATGTGGGGAAGGGTATGAAAAAACGCAGGGAGGCAGGAAAGAGAAAGACATGCCTCAGAGATAATGAGAAAGTAAAGTGGCTAAAGTGAAGAACCTGTGCTGGAAATTAAGCAGAGAATTAACTTACAGACCCATCGCCTTTGAGTCGATTCTGACTCATAGCGATCCTATAGGACAGAGTAGAACTGCCCCATAGGGTTTCCAAGAAACAACTGGTGGATGCAAACAGCTGACCTTTTCATTAGTAACTGAGCTCTTAACCACTGCACCACAAGGGCCCTGAGAATTAGCTTCTTGTTGTTAGGTGCCATCAAGTTGATTCCGACTTAAAGCGACCCTACGCACAACAGAACGAAATGCTGCCCGGTCCTGTGCCATCCTCACAATTGTTGCTGTGCTTGAGCCCACTGTTGTAGCCACTGTGTCAATCCACCTCATTGAGGGTCTTCCTCAGTTTCAATGACCCTCTAACTTTACCAAGCATGACATCCTTCTCCAGGGACCAATCTCTCCTGATAACATGTCCAATATATGTGAGACCCAATGTATGTGAGACATAGTCTCACCATCCTTGCTTCTAAGAGGCATTCTTTTTGTACTTCTTCCAAGGCAGATTTGTTTGTTCTTTTGGCAGTCCATGGTATATTTAATATTATTCACCAATATCACAATTCGAAGGTGTCAATTCTTCTTCAGTCTTCCTTATTCAGTGTCCACTTTTCACATGCATATGAAGCAACTGAAAACACCATGGCTTGGGTCAGGTGCACCTTAGTCCTCAAGGTGACACCTTTGCTTTTCAACACTTTAAAGAGGTCTTTTGCAGCAGATTTGCCCAACACAATGGGTCTTTTGATTTCTTGACTGCTGCTTCCATAGGTGTTGATTTTAGATCCAAGTAAAATGAAATCCTTGACAACCTCAATCTTTTCTCCATTCATCGTGATGTTGCTTACTCGTCAGTTGTGAGGATTTTTGTTTTCTTTATGTTGAAATCTAATCCATGCTGAAGGCTGTGGTCTTTGATCTTCATCAGTAAGTGCTTCAAGTCCTCTTCACTTCAGCAAGCAAGGTTGTGTAATCTGCATATTGCAGGTTGTTAACGAGTCTCCCTCCAATCCTGATACCCCATTCTTCTTCATATAGTCCAGCTTCTCAGATTATTTGCTCAACACACACACTGAATAGGTATGGTGAAAGGATACGACCCTGACGCACACCTTTCCTGACTTTAAGTCATGCAGTATCCCCTTGTTCTGCTCAAACGACTGCCTCTTGATCCATGTACAGGTTCCTCATGAGCCCAATTAAGTGTTCCAAAATTCCCATTCTCTGCAATGTTATCCATAATTTGCTATAATCCACAGAGTCGAAAGCCTTAGCATAGTCAATAAAACACCAGTAAACATCTTTCTGGTATTCTCTGCTTTCAGCCAGGATCCATCTGACATCAGCAATGATAACCCTCGTTCCACATCCTCTTCTAAATCTGTCTTGAAATGGCAGTTACGTATCGATATACCACTGCAGCTGCTTTTGAATGATATTCAGCAAAATTTTGCTTGCATGTGATATTAATGACATTGTTCACTAATTTCCACACTCGGTTAGATCACCTTTTCTGGGAATAAGCTTAAATATGAATCTCTTCCAGTCGGCTGGCCAGGTAGCTGTCTTCCAAATTTCTTGACATAGACAAGTGAGCACTTCCAGCACTGCATCCAACTGTTGAAACATCTCAATTGGTATTCCGTCAATTCTCGAAGCCTTATGTTTCACCAATGCCTTCAGCGCAACTTGGACTTCTTCCTTCAGTACCATCAGTTCCTGATCATATATTATCTCCTGAAATGGGTGAATGTCAACCAATTCTTTTTGGTACAGTGTGACTCTGTATATTCTTTCCATCTTCTTTTGATGTTTCCTACGTCATTTAATATTTTCCCTGTAGAATCCTTCAGTATTGCAACTCGAGGCTTAAATATTTTCTTCAGTTCTTTCAGCTTGTGAAATGCTAAGCATGTTCCTCCCTTTTGGTTTTCTATCTCCAGATCTTTGCACATATCATAATACTTTACTTTGTCCTCTCGAGCCACCCTTTGAAATCTTCTGTTAAGCTCATTGGTCTTACAAAATTCTATCATGTGATCTTCGGCATCATTTCTATCACCAAGGCCATATTTTCCAACTACCAACCCTTCTTCTTTGTTTTCAACTTTTGCATTCCAATCACCAGTAATTTATCAGTGCATCCTGATTGCATGTTCGATCAATTTCAGATAAAAAGTCTTCAATTTCTTCAACTTTGGCCTTAGTGGTTGGTGCATAAATTTGAATAGCAGTCGTATTAACTGGTCTTCCTTGTAGGCGTATGGATATTATCCTATCATTGACAGTGCTGTACTTCAGGATAGATCTTGAAATGTTCTTTTTGATGATGAAGGCAATGCCATTCCTCTTCAAGCTGTTGTTCCCAGCATAGTAGACCATATGATTGTCTGATTCAAAATGACCAAAACCAGTGCATTTTGGCTCACTAACGCCTAAGATATCAATGTTTATCCATTCCATGTCACTTTTGATGATTTCCAATTTTCCTAGATTCATACTTCATACATTCCATGTTCTGATTATTAATGGATGTTTGCAGCCATTTCTTCTCATTTTGAGTCATGCCACATCAGCCAATGAAGGTCTCAAAAGCTTGGCTCCACTTTGAGGCAGCTCTTCCCCCAGTTGCATTTTAAGTGCCTTCCAACCAGAGGGGCTCATCTTCTGGCACTGTATCAGAGAATGTTCCACTCCTATTCGTAAGATTTTCACCAGCCAATTCTTTTCAGAAGTAGACTGCCAGGTCCTTCTTCCTAGTCTGTCTTAGTCTGGAAGCTCAGCTGAAACCTATTCATCATGGGTGACCCTGATGGTATCTGAATACCAGTGGCATAGCTTCCAGCATCACAGCAACGCACAAGCCCCCACAGTACGACAAACTGACAAAAATGTGTGGGAGAATTAACTTAGACATGCTAGTAATATCCTTAGACATAATGAATAAACGAAATTGCTGACAAAGTAAGTCTATTTTCAATCTCCCAGGAATGTATAAAATGTTTAGATGCCCAGATGCCCAATTACTACATAACCCAATCTCTACAAAATAAGAACATGTTTTCTCCTGAAATGTAAATCATTAACAAAAGTTTGAATATATTACCTCAGTGGCATCTTTCAAATAATTGAATATGGTTACTTCCAAAGCAAATTCTTCACCTCTGATAACGGAATAGGGAAGGTTCAAAAAAATGAAAAATGGCTGGAAGGCCCGTAGCTGAAAAGAACAAAATGAGTACATATTTTCATTCAGGTCAAAATGCTTCACATTTTACACAATTAAAAGCAATTCTCACAAAAGCGGTGAAGCCTATAAACTTCACTTAGAAATGTCCATTTTCCTATATACAGAAAGTAAATAACAACTGATCCTGAATGAATGATGGCAAATTGATTTAATGATAATCACTACATTTTACTGTGTGCCCATTATGAACCAGGCACTTTACATAATTATCTTATTTAATCATTACAACCCTAGAAGGCAGGTGTCATGGTCCTATTTTAAAGGGAGAAAAAAAAACTTGAAGCTCAGAGACCTCTGTAACAAGTACAAGATCACACTGCTGGTAAGTAGAGAAGCCAGAAGAGAATTCCAGTGTGTCTGATGCCAAAGCAAGTACCCTTTCTACTATACTATACTGGCTGCACCATTTTGCTTTAAAAAACCATTGGCCAAATGATGCAGCCCGTTTTAGAAGCAAGTGTAGAGAATCTAAATGTGGCAGGCCCAGTGCTGTTCCAGTAACTACCTTCTACACATTCACATGTATGTACTTTCTCCTTGGTGACCCACTCCCATATTGTTGGCCAGGTTCTGCAGTGGAGGCTGATTCCCCACTCCACCCCACTCCACCCCACTCTTCCACCCCCACCTCTGAGCCGCAGTAATTCCCTCTAGAGGTTGATATGGACATTTATGGAAGCGTCTTAGATTGTCACGATTGGAGGGTGCAATTAGCATTTTGTGGGTGAAGGTCTGCAGTACTCAGGACAGTCTCAGCCGGTGAAGAATTGTTCCATGTTTCACATGACATTTGACTGTCCCTTCAGACAATTGTGTAGATAAAGCACTTGTTTATAATTATGTGAGCCTAGAACCGAATTCCAATTTATATATAAACCTAAAGCATTTTTTAACTCACAATGAATTTTTTACCAATACAACTATTTCATAAATCAAGAGAAGATAGCAGCTTAGTTTCAGAAATTTACTTCACCACAGGCAGCATAGCACCACTCATGGTTTTTGAGTCTTCAAAATAATGCATGTATATCAAACTGCACTCGTAGCTGTTACGTGCAAGAAGATTCTATTCATGGGGTAAACATCTAAATAGGTCACTATGCTTTCAAGCTTAGCTGTGCCTGGGCATTTACATACTGAAATATCTATTATTTTATTATATATTACTTTCCTTTTCTTTCTCCTTATTATTTCACCTAGGATATTTTATTGAATTTTTTTTTTTTTAATTGTGTGGAAAGGTAGGTTATAAACTACGAATTTCATCTCAGGAGATACAGCGGTAGCACAGGAAATGAGTTTTATAAACAGGGGCTTCAGGTCTGCCAGAGGTGAGAGCTACTGATCTACAGCAATCTAAACCAGGGGCTCGTTCATTTGACCCATGCCTAGTTTAGGAAACAATGTTGATGCAATTTGACCAAAGAGATATGAAGGAATTTCTGCTAAGGGAAAATCCAGGGAATTTCTGTACATCCTTGGAGAGGTACAGGCTGAAAGCATACTCTCTCTTCTGAATTTTGCAAGTGCTTAGATAATAAACTTTTCTATTCAAATCTTAACATAAACTTAGCACATTCAGTAGTTTAATTCAGCTTACATTATAAACAGAAAACAGAAAGACAAAATGAAGGAATCTCAAACTGTTATCAATATTATAAACAATCTTTTTTATTTTTTTAACCCACTGAAGAGCTGACACTTTCTTAGGTTTGTGGGACTGTAAATATATAAAAAAAAGCAACCCTTTAATATTCTACCTCCACGGGAGCAGTTGTCAGTCCAAGACCTAGGTCCTCAGAGATCACAAAAGCAGTAGCTGCCCAAGAAGTGATAGTATCAGGCACAGTAACTTCAAATTCTTGGTAAATCTTGGAACTGAAGTCAAGATAAACAAACAACAAAAAAAAAAATCATAAAACAAGAACTGGCTCCAACAACCTTTCAAGATAAGTCAATATAACTTAATACTATTTTTTGGAAGAATCTTAATTTTCCAAACCATTTACATATCTTAATTTAAAACCATTGAAAAGAAATAGGTATGAAATAGTAGATTCCATGTTCCTTAAGAACTAGGTCATAATACTGCATACTGATTCATATCCCAATAGTCTTTCCACAATATGTTTATATCTTCAGAATGAACATTATTTTCATAAATTTTGCATAAATACCTGTTTTCAGACTGAACTCCACTTTTTTCTCTCACTTTGCAGAAAAGTTTTTTCTCTGTATACCTGTCGGTGTTGTTATTTGCTTTGTTTTGTTTTTTGAGGTCTGACTTATGTCTTATTTCAAGATTCCCTAAATGGGTGACTATGATACACTGTGCACATTTCACGATTTACATGCTCAATCGCCAGGCCAAGTAACACAGGTGTTGTCGGCTAAGATGAATTCCTTCTACCTTCCATGTTCCTTCTCCCTGTGGCTCATGGAGATGTTTTATGAGGAGTGGGATTCAGTTAGAAGCACTGCCCCAAGGGAGCAGGAAGTAATCATGAGTGCTTTCCACCCCAAGGCAACAAATGTACTACTCCCAGAAATTTTTCTCCATCAGGGATGCTGAGATTTCAATGAAAGTAAAAATCACCTTTCATCAGAAAAAGATCACAGTCCGAGACCAAGCATGCAATTAATATCATTACCTCCTTGATAATACTCCCACTACCACAACCTGCATGTGGCCTTATTAAACACTATATTAAAATAAAATATGATAAACGTCATTCTAAAACGAAAACCTCTTGTTCTACTTAGTTCTTAATCATACTATGTTTGTACTTAAACATTTAAAAGAGAGAAAAACTAATTTAAAACAAACACTAAACAAAAAATGTATAAGTAAGGAATTCTATAAAATATTTACCCCATGTTGGCGTCTAGCCAAATCCAAGTCTCTGGAAAATGCTTTCTGACACGTGGATTGCTAACCGAAGAAAAGTCATGAAAATCTACCATGTAGCCTTCACTTTCCTCCACAAACCTCTCGGCAACCTCTGGATTGTCATCTAAAAATAAAGATTGACAACTGCTAGAAAAAAATCACTAAAGAAAATGAATTATAAACTTAGTCCACAGAATCATAGCCCTCTCAGCTGAAGAAGTTCTTAGAGTTCATCTTGTCCAACCCTCTCATTTTAGATGAGAAACCTGAGACCCAGGTAAGTCAGCAGAGCCAGAACTAGAAAAAATGCTCCCTACCCCTACGGCCAATATCTGAAAAACTACTTACAGTTCAGTTGCAAAAAAAATTTTTTTAATTTAACTCATGCTTTTAAAAGTAACCTACAATCCTACTACTCTTCTTTTTCTAGCTCCCTAGTGCTGATTATCATTGATTACACCAGCCATGAGATGCTACAATCACCCAGTTTATTGGCTTCTTTTTTTTTAAAAAAAGAAGCTATGTTGCCATAAAGACTTCTGAGCATCTATTTTTTTCACCTTTTCTGTAAGTCTAAAATTATTTCAAAGTAAAGTGAAAAAAAAATACACCGTAAGTACCAATGTTACAAAGATGAATGCAATGAACTCACTGATAAGTCTATGGAGGAGGCAGAAACACAGAAAACAGTAATAAACACAATGTGGATGGTAACAGACGTACACATAACGTACAATGCAGAGAATGCTAGATTTTATACAGAATCTGAATGATGACTAAGGATCTGGCCAGGGGAAAACAAGTGGAATAGATATTCTATTTTGCACAGTTTCTCTAAGTCTTAATAAAGAACATCCCATACAGGGAAAAAAAAAAAAAAAACAGTAAGCCAGTACAAAGCCATATCTAGGACACGACAATGAATATTTGGTAAGAGCGACATAAAATGAGAGGAGAAAGAATGGTTGCGCCCAGATTTTAAAATGTCAAGTATCACATGTTGAAGGATCTGAACTTGTATGCTTTTAAGCAATGGTGACCCATTGAAAGGTTTAAAATAAATTAGAAGATGATCTAATCCATGTCTTACAAAGATAATTCTGGCATCAGTGTAAACAATGGTTTAGAGCTGGGGAAAATGGAGGCAGTGAAAACAGTTAGGAGGCTACTTCAATGGTCAGGTAACGGACAGCAGTGAGGGCCTGAAGCTAGGCAAAGGGAAGGATAGATAATCTCAAGAGATGGTTTTGCTGTGCCTCCTGGTTGGATGCCTTCTGTGTGCAGGTATGGCACACTGTAGTCCCTTAGCACATTCTTCTAACTGCTTGTTGGTCTGCCCCACTAGACCAATTTGGTATTCCTATTACCTAGTACGTACTAGGCATACGATTAATATCATCACTATTCAATGAATAATGAATTGAACAAACTGGATCTGAGGGGCAGATAAGAGATTACTGCAGGCCAACTAAGTGCCAAACATGTGCTAAACATTGTAGGTGCTTTTGCATTTAACCTCATAACAACCCTATAAGACAGTACTATTATAAGCCCTATTCTGCAGGGGAAAACCTAAGGCTTAGAGAGACTAATGACTTTGCCCTGGATCATTAAGTCAGAATTCAAAGCCAGGTATTTGATGGCAAATTCCTTTCTTAACCACTATGTTGTTCCACCTCTGAAAGAAAGGAGACAGAGGAATTAAGAATGAGTTCTGGGTTCTGATTTGGACATCTAGGTAGAGCAGATGATGATTCATTAACAGAGATATGGAAGGAAGTGTAAGGTTGTGAGGGTTAGGTCATGTTTTATTAGCTTGGTTTGTGAAATATTAAATTCAAGGTATTTGTGGGGCATCAGGATGGAGAAACAGAGGGATAAGAACAAACAGTTGAGTTGTTTCAGAGTTGGGTTTTATAGTGAAGATGTGATAAAAGGACAAAGAACTAGGAAGAAATTCTACCAAATTGATGAGTCATGTGGTCCAGGCCAGGTATCAGAGGGAAGTGAAACCAGAAGGAGGCCAGGAGAAGTCAAGAGACTAAAGATCTCAGTAAGGCCAAAGAAGATGTCTAACAGATTTAGGGGAGTGAGGGAGTATACAAGATACACGGACAGGCATTTGAAGTGTTAGGAGTGGAGCAGTATTCAAGTGATAAGATAATATGGCCTTGGGTGACTATCATTGCCATAGTGGTGATCACAGGATACTGTTCATTAGACTGGTCAACCATGTGGACATTCATATCGCTTGAGATGACAAAAGAAGTAAGATTTTGAATCTTTGTGAGAGTCATCAATGTATAGAGTTATCGACGTACACGAGAAAGGGAAAGTAAGTGACCTGAATGTTGACAGAAAGAGCTATAATTAAAATAATTTTGAGTTTCAAATGATAAGGGGCTCTTGGCTAAGGGTTGTTTAACAGTAGTCAGAAGGCAGCCAAGAAAATACTAAACTGTACCTAAAGACACTGATCCAGAAGAAAGAAAAATAAGGAGGTGTGCTCACGAGAGGAACAGGTTTTTTCTGTTATAGGGAAAAGACGGAAAAATGTTCTCATAAAAGGTAAAGGATATAAGTATTACTGACACAGAATGAGTATTCCAGTAGGCATCAGACAGGATTTGATAAGTAAATATGAACAAACACGGGCAAAATCTGAGACTGACAAAAAGAGAATGGAAAAACCGAGATGCATGGAAGGTTGTCCAGGATGGAGGATTATATGAGGAGAGCTAAATGCACCATAAAGATCAAAATTAGTTCATAAAATCTTCAAGACTATAAATTTATCATTTAGAATATTTACTGTTACCACTATGACTCCCAAAAATTTAGAATCAAGAATTCCTTTAAAGTCATGTAAAAAATATATATATACATATATATACACACACATGTGTGTGTATATAAAAGACTTCCCTTGTGCCAGGAAATAACTGAATTGAATACAATACCTACATTTCCAAGGACTAAGAAGGAAATTATCTTGAATTTCGGTAAAACGAAACAGTACAACTCAAGCTGAATTGACTGGTGAAAAAGCACGGGAGCCAAGGGAAACCACCCTTCCAGCTTTGCTGTACCGCTTAATAGAGGAGGAAACAACCACACCATGACATCTGAAGAAGTGGGTCAGTGTATAGGTAGGGAATCCAGGTGAGGTAAGCTAAAATAAAATTGTTAAGAGTCTCATGGAAATAGCAAGTCAGTAAGTATCCGTCAAAACTAAGACAGGTATGCATACTAACAGCCTAGTCGGAGCAGGTGCAGGCATCAACAAGCCAGAAAACACAAACTGGACTGGACATAAAAACTGGACAAAGAGTAAGACTGGAGGCTAGAAATTCAAACATCAAAACCAAATATCTGCAGAAGCTAAACTGGTGGGATGGGAAAAGGAAGTGGGAAGAGCAGTACATGTAAGATCTCCAAAATGGAAACAAAGTCCTAGTTTCAGGGCAGACACTTGGGGGTACTGTGGTAGCAAGAGCCTGAGGCTTGGTGTGGTATAACAGAGAACACTTCTGAAAGAAACAGGAAATTCAGGGACAGGAATTGTGACACTTGGGGAAACCTTTCAAGATGATATATTGCCATAATTTTACCTGAAAGGAGAATGACTTCTACAGTTAATCATTCTCATTTATACATTTACTTTAGTCAAAACATTTTACATCTTCTTCCTAAAATTACACTTCTTATTGTTACATTATAGCCACCCCAACTCAGCAATTCAGGGAACCTAGGATGTACAGATGTGATCCTGTCCAGGAAGAACTTAAATCTCCCGGTATTGACAAGATGTGTGTGTGTGAGCACGTGCATGCGCGCACATGTGTGCACATATACAAACACACGTATACATATGCCAGCATACTTTATGGCATCTGGATTATTTTCCAGGTGAACATCAAGGAGAACACAGATGTTTCAAAAACGTTTTCCTCCTTTTATCTAATTCCAAAATAACAGCACAGTTTGTAATACAAAGCATATTTATGGCACAGAAGCTCCCAATATGCCCCAAAATATACCCCCTCAAATTACAGGCAGCAAACGGAAAGCATTCATTTCAAAGATTCTGACAGCAGCCCAAACACTCTGACATCATGGCCAGGGTGAAAACCTCAACTTGTCAGTACATTAAATTCCAAATATTCCTAGAATAAGAAAGCTGAAAATGAAAATCATAATATCCATGCTGAGCCCGAAACTATTCAGACCTACGTAAGTACTATTAAATATCTAAGATGAAAGGCTTAAATACTTTACAATCATATTGCAATGTTTTACTTACAAACACCATCAATGTAATCCTTCACAAGGTTTGCATCTGTCAATACCCAGAGGCCACATTCCTAGAAAAAAAAGTTTTAAATTTTTTTTTAAATAAAAGTTTAAATGCTGTCTAAACTGTAAGAGCAGTCTCCCACATTCCGGACTCACCCTTATTATTTTTGAAAGCTTAGGTACAAATGTGCGTACACTCAATCAATCAAAATCTCTCTCTCTCTCTCTCCCTCCTCTCTCTCTCCCACATACACACACACAAACATACTCTCTCTCTCTCTCACATACACACAAACACACACACACATATACTCTCTCACATACACATATACTCTCTCTCTCACATACAAACACACACACACATTCTCTCTCACATACACACAAACACACATACACATACTCTCTCTCTCTCACATACACACAAACACACATGCACATATACACAATCAGTTTAAGGGCAAGGAAAGTAATATAAAGGAAAGAAGTTATTTGTTTAATGACAATTCCATTAATTTCCCCAGTGCTGAGTTTTTCTACTTGCTTTTGAAACTGAGATGATCCTCTCTCCATTTCAAATTATACTAATATAACAAACTGTACTGCAGCAATATATTTAATAAAAGGTTAACATTTCATAATGATCATTTATTAAATTCAAAAAAGTCTGCAATAGTAAAAAATACTACTAAATCTTCAAATAAGATAGCAAATTAAACATACCTGAAAGACTGCAAAAGAATTCACGAACATGCCTAAGTAATATCCTGTGTTATAAAGTTCCAATTCGTGGGCCACCTAAGGAAGAGATAAAAGGTACAGAAATGAATGGTTTGGTATCAAGCTTGTTCTGTCCACCACAGCAATTTTTATATGTACTTTAGATAAGAGACAGCCCACATGCTTATCAAATTTAAAAATGACATAAATTGAAAAATAGTGAATATGTGAGCACCTTGTTCATGAGTCAAGAAGCCAAAACTAGATTTCTTATTTAAGAACAGAATTCATTACTCTGTTCAGCAACTGAGAGTTCCTAAAAACTATGGGCTTGAGTTTTACCCAGAAGGATATTAACTGTCTCTGGGTTGGCAAGGCCAACATGTAGAGTCCAGCAATAAAAATGACCCACACTTTTGGCAGAAATAAACGGGTAGATTTCATAGAGATTAATGTAAATTCTGCAAAATGCCAGTTACCTAAATTAAAAAAAAAAGTACAGACAATTCACAAAAGAGAAAGTGAAAATTATTAATAAACACAAAAAAATCAATCTCATTGATAATCAAAGCAAAGCAAATTAAAACATCAATCAAATGCAATTTTTCAATAAGGAGATATTTCTATCTATCACATTAACAATACTATTGTTTTAAGAACAGCACTCATTGCTAGCATGAGTGAGTAAAACGAACATTTTCATACACTCCTGCAGTAATATAACTTAGTACCATTTTTCTAGAAAAGAATTTAATATTAAAAATATAGAGCTTTAAAATGATCGTAGCTTTTAAGTCTGAGCTAAGAAACTACGGGCAAGTAAGGGAAAAGGAGAAACAATTAAATGTCCAAATTTAGGGAAGTAGTTAATGAATCCTAGTGCGTGCATATGATGTGGATTATGTGACGCATGGTTCTTCTGTAATGTGGGCATGGTATGTATGGCTACCTTACAGAGTTGTGAAGATTAAATGAAATGACACATATAAAGTGCATACGAATAAATATTTCTTCAGAGAAGATATACAAATACTGATAAGCACATGAAATGTTGTGCGGTATCATTCGCCATAAAAGAAATGCAAATCAAAACCACAGACACCACTTCACATCCACTAAGATGGTCACAGTCAAAAAGACAGATAATAAACAGTGTTGGTGAGGGTGTGAAGAGACTGGAACCCTCATATCCAGCTGGGAATGTAAAATGGTTGCAGCCACTTTCGAAAATACTCTGGCAGCACCACAAACAATTAAACATAGTGTTACCATATTATCTAGCAATTCCACTCCTAGGTAAATACCCAAGAAAAATGAAAACATACATCCCCACAAAAATCTGTGCACAAATGTTCATAGCAGCATTATTCATAATAACCAAAAAGTAGGAACAACCCAAATGTTCATGAACTAATGGAGAAATAAAATGCGGTATATCCATACAATGGAATATTATTCAGCCACAAAAAGGAATAAAATAGTGATACATGCCACGGCATAAATGAACTGTGAAAATATTATGCTAAGTGAAAGAAGCCAGCCACAAACAATCACATATTGCATGATTTCATTTTTATGAAATGTCCAGAATAGCCATATTTTTACCGACAGGAAATATATCTGTGGTTGTCATGGGCTAGAAAGGGTAAAAGAAACACTGGGGCGGAGGTGAGGGCTTGTGGCCAAGGTCCACAGAGTTTCTTTTTGTGGGTAATAAAAACATTCTAGAATTGACTGTTGTGATGGCTACTCTTACCTATGAATATTATAAAATACACCATTTAATTGTCTATTTTAAATGAGTGAATTATATGGTATGTGAATTTCGTCTCAATAACACTGTGTTTTGTTTTGTTTTGTTTTGTTTTGTTTTAAGTGCATAGCCGAATATCTGGCACCTACAAAATGCTCTAGCCTTGTCAGACATTATACTTTTAACTATGTTTATAACATTGCTTTAATAACATGAGGAAATACCTGTGATGGGTTGAGTAAAAAGCACATATACAGAGGCTTTCAACTAAATTTTTTACAAAACATGGAAAACTGTCATTGCACTTTTCAAAGTGTTATTTTGATAATCACAAAAAAAATAAATAAAAATAAAACCTAAACAATTCAGACAGAAAATAACAGGGACTAAAAGGAATCCCAGCTTTTCAGAGAAAAATAAAGATTAGAATTAAAGGTCCCTTGGAGACAACAGAGTCCAAATCCTCAAGTCACATCCTGCCAACAAGGATCCAGGACAGATGTTTTCTCTATTGGTTGGTAGATGTCCAAGGTGTAATATAATCTTTACTCACACTGACAGATAATTTGGCCAGAACAAAGCATACAGTTGTTGTTGTTGCATGCTGTAGAGTCAATTCTGACCCGTAGTGACTCTTAGACAGTAGAACTGCCCCATACGATTTCCTAAACTGTAATCTTTGCTAGAGCAGATTGTCAGGTCCTTACTCCCACAGAGCCGCTAGTGGGTTCAAACTTAACCATTACACTAAAAACTGCATATGACCAAACACTTCTAGAGTCTGGTATTTAATTTTTAACATTTTTTAAATGTCTGCTAAACTGGAGCACATCCATAAAAATTATACTCAAGATGGAGAGGTCTAGAAAAGCAGTTGAAGGATGGGAGATGTTAAAGGCAGAAAAGAGAGAGAAGAGTTGTCTGGTGGAAGGTCTGTACCACACAGTCAAAGAGAATAGTTCTAGGACACAGGTTTCCAAACAATATAAAGAAGAACACTCAAACATTTATAAACTTAAAACTATCCATCAACTGAATGAAATGCATTATAAAATGGGAGACTCTGCCTCTCTGGAAATATTCAAGCACCAGACAGAAATCCCTAAGAAAAGGAGGAATTCCTCAGTACATTCAGTTCACCACAGATCCTAGCATACAAAGAAGCTCAGTAAATATCTGAATTGCTGAATAAACGCAGGTACTAACTAGATTATCACATGTTCACAGAGAAGATTCTTATTTGGGTGCCAGGCTGAACCACCTAATAGTGAGGATCCATCCATACAATCCAAATGGGGACTGTATTCTTCAAAGATTGCATAACATTCTTCATGGTTATCAATTTTACATTTAGAGATAAATATTTCTGACATTCATATATATTTGATTGTTCTAGAGAATAAAAGCAAAGAAGCTATTTTAAGGCATACAACAAACAATTTTTAAAGTCTAAATGTGGACAAAACAATTATAAAATTCTAAATTGTGAAAAAGAGAAAGTTAACAGTATTCATTAAAAATATCTGCTTACTGAGGCAGAGCCAAGATGTTGGAATAGGCAGACGCTTCCTGCTAGCCGTCTTTACAACAAAGTCCCAAAAAAAACAAGTGAAATAAGTACATTTATGACAAGCTAGGAGCCCTGAGCTTCAAAACAGGCAAGCTTAAAAAACAAACAGAGGGGCAGAGGAAGGAAGGGATGGTTCAGAAGCAGAGAGGAGTTAAAAAAAAAATTACCGGACCTGAATTGCAGAGGGCCCTCAGGCACCATTCCCAGAGCGGCGGCTGTGGGCTGATACTCCCGTTCGGCCGCAGTTTCCTCAGGGAGAAGTAGCCAGCCATAGAGCCAACTCATACCTCCGGAACCAGAGAAAAACGGTGCTCTTGGCAAAAGCTAAGTGCTTATGTGTATTTTACCATGCCACCCCACCCCCCGCCCCCAAGCCAGCTTCAGCAGCTGAATTACCTGGGCCTCAGACAGGCACTGCTGAGTGCCTAGAGCCATCATCCCAGCCTTGGAGAAGGAAAAAATCTGCATTTGGGGGAAAAGATTATTTGCCAGCTCCGCTAAACAGGGGAGCTCAGGACAGAAGCAGCTCCTGTCCAGGCATAAATGGTCTGTGGACCCTGAGCACCTTTCCCCTTTGCATGGACCTGTGTGGGCCTATTTCAGAAGAACAGGCCCCTGTGGGCTGACTCCAACCATTTCAGTTGTGCAGTGGAGAGGTGGGTGTTGATGTTTGACATTGCTTTGCCTATTAAATAGGGTCCTCACCTACCCACATCAGGGGCCTAAGGGCTGGTAGCTCCACTCAGGTCACCCAGCCACCCACGACAGGGCCCAAAGATAACTGCTACCTCCCAGTCCTTATAACCAAAAACACTGGGTGTCCATGGTCCATCTGCGGAACCCACCCACCTGCACACACTAGGGAATAGGGACGCCTTTCCTCAGAGACACTCAGGGGTCAGTTCTCAATACCCTGCCTTGTTCAGAATGTGACCCCCTGCTACAACCAGACGCCAGTACCTACACCAATCACCCCTGCCCCTCTAAGACTGTAGGGCAGAGCCCGTACCACATACTTGATGATCAGCTACCTGGGCACCTAAGCTGAATTCATACAAGAAAAGTGAATGGACTCCTAGACTGATACCTGATAACAGTTCTAGCCATCTGGGGACAGGACACCAGAGCTCCAAAGGTGAAAATAATTAAGCTAGCTCACTCAAGCAACCCATTTGGGCATATCAAAACAAAACAAACCAAGAAGCTACAACACAGTAAGCAAACATAAACTAATACAATAACTTAGAGATGGCTCGGAGACAACAGTCAATATCAAGTCACATAAAGAAACAGACCATGATCACCTCAACAAGCTCTAAAAACAAATAATCCAGGGATCTTCTAAATGAAAGTGCATTCCTGGAATTACCAGAGGCAGAATACAAAAGTTTAATATACAGAACCCTTCAAGACATCAGGAAGGAAATGAGGCAATACACAGAACAAGCCAATGAACACACAGATAAAGCAACTGAAGAAATTAGAAAGATTATTCAGGAACATAATGAAAAATTTAATAAGCTGGAAAAATCCATAGACAGACAGCAATCAGAAATTCAGAAAATTAACAATAAAATTACAGAAATAGACAACTCAATAGAAAGTCAGAGAAGCAGAACTGAGCAAGTAGAAGCCAGGACTTCTGAACTTGAAGATAAATCACTTGGCACTAATATATTTGAAGAAAAATTAGATAAAAGAATTTTTAAAAAACCAAGAAACCTTAAGAATCATGTGGGACTCTATCAAGAGAAATAACCTATGAGTGATTGGAGTACCAGAACAGGGAGGGATAACAGATTACTGAAGATTTGTTGGCAGAAAACTTCCCTGATACTGTGAAAGATGAGAAGATATCTATCTAAGATGCTCATCAAACTCCACATAAGGTAGATCTTAAAAGAAAGTCTCCAAAGCATATTATAATCAAACTTGCCAAAACCAAAGACAAAGAGAGAATTTTAAGAGCAGCTAGGGATAAACGAAAAGTCACCTACACAGGAGAGCCAATAAGACTAAACTCGGACTACTCGGCAGAAACCACGCAGACAGGAAGGCAATGGGATGACTTACTTAAAAAACTGAAGGAAAAAAGATTGCTAGCCAAGAATCATATATCCAGCAAAACCGTCTCTTAAATATGAAAGTGAAATTAGGACATTTCCAGATAAACAGAATTTAGGGAATTCGTAAAAACCAAACCAAAACTACAAGAATTACTAAAGGGAGTTCTTTAGGTAGAAAATCCATATGGAAAGGAAGATAAGGCGATACAAAGAAATAAAATTTAGGTTTAAATTTGGAAAAATAGGGGTAAATAATAAGGTAATCACAAGGAGACAAACTATCCTACACATTAAAATAAAATACAAGAAAGAAAAAGAGACTCAGCACAAACAAAATCCACAACAACGAATATGAGGAAAGGACAATATATAAAGAAAATCTACTCAGCAAAATTAAGTGGGAAAAAGAAACTGTCAACAACACACAAAAAAAGACATCAAAATGATAGCACTAAATTCATAAAAAAAAAAAAAAAATACCTATCCATAATTACCCTGAATGTAAATGGACTAAATGCACCAATAAAGAGACAGAGAGTGGCAGAATGGATTAAAAAAAAAGACCCGTCTATATGCTGCCTACAAGAGACACACCTTAGACTAAGAGACACACCTTAGACTTAGAGACACACCTTAGACTTAGAGACACAAACAAACTAAAACTCAAAGGATGGAAAAAATATATCAAGCAAACAACAATCAAAAAAGAGCAGAAGTGGCAATATTAATTTCTGACAAAATAGATTTTAAAGTTAAATCCATAAGAAAGGATACGGAAGGACACTATATAATGATTAAAGGGACAATATACCAAGAATATATAACCATATTAAATGTTTATGCACCCAGTGACAGGGCTGCAAGATACATAAAACAAACTATCAGCATTGAAATGTGAGATAGCTCAACAATAATAGTAGGAGACTTCAATACGCTACTTCCGCTGAAGGACAGAACATCCAGAAAGAAGCTCAATAAAGACACAGAAGATCTAAACGCCACAATCAACCAACTTGACCTCACAGACATATACAGAACACTCCAAACAACAACAACCAAGTATACTTTCTTTTCTAGTGCACATGAAACATTCTCTAGAATAGACCACATTTTACATCATAAAGCAAGCCTTAGCAGAATCCAAAACACTGAAATATTACAAAGCATCTTCTCTGACCACAAGGCCATAAAAGTGGAAATCAATAACAGAAAAATCACGGAAAAGAAATCAAACACTTGGAAACTGAACAATACCCTGCTCAAAAAAGACTGGATTACAGAAGACATTAAAGATGGAAAAAAGAAATTCATAGAATCCAATGAGAAAGAAAACACTTCCTATCAGAACCTTTGGGGCACAGTGAAAGCAGTACTCAGAGGTCAATTTATATCAATAAATGCACACATCCAAAAAGAAGAAAGGGCCAAAATCAAAGAATTATCCCTACAACTTGAACAAATAGAAAGACAGCAACAAAAGAAACCCTCAGGCACCAGAAGAAAACAATAAAAATTAGAGCAGAACTAAATGAAATAGAAAACAGAAAAGCAATCCAAAGAATTAACAAGACCAAAACATGGTTCTTTGAAAAAATCAACAAAATTGATAAACCACTGGCCAAACCGACAAAACAAAAACAGGAGAGGAAGGAAATAACTTGAATAAGAAATGAGATGGGCGATATTACACTAGACCCAACTGAAATTTAAAGAATCATATCAGATTACTATGAAAAATTGTACTCTAACAAATTTGAAAACCTAGAAGAAATGGACGATTTCCTAGAAACACACTACCTACCTAAACTAACACAAACAGACGTAGAACAACTAAATAGACCCATAACAAAAGAAGAGATTGAAAGGTAATAAAAAACACTCCCAACCAAAAAAACTCCTGGCGCAGACCGCTTCACTGCAGAATTCTACCAAACTTTCAGAGAAGAGTTAACACCACCACTACTAAAGGTATTTCAGAGCAGAGAAAAGGATGGAATACTACCAAACTCATTCTATGAAGCCAGCATATCCCTGACACCAAAACCAGGTAAAGACACTACAAAAAAAGAAAATTACAGACCTATATCCCTCATGAACTTTGATGCAAAAATCCTCAACGAAATTCTAGCCAATAGAATTCAACAACATACAAAAAAATAATTCACCATGGCCAAGTGGGATTCATTCCAGGTATGCAGGGATGGTTCAACATTAAAAAAACAATTAATGTAATTCATCACATAAATAAAACAGAAGACAAGAATCGCATAATTTTATCAATTGATGCAGAAAAGGCATCTGACAAAGTTCAACACCCATTCATGATAGAAACTCTCCGCAAAGTAGGAATAGAAGGAAAATTCCTCAACATAATAAACAGCATTTATACAAAGCCAACAGCCAACATCATCCTAAATGGAGAGAGCCTGAAAGCATTTCCCTTGAAATCAGAAACCAGACAAGGATGCCCTTTATCCCCACTCTTATTCAACATTGTGCTGGAGGTCCTAGCCAGAGCAATTAGGCTAGACAAAGATAAACAGGGCATCCAGATTGGCAAGGAAGAAGTAAAATTACCTCTATTTGCAGATGACATGATCTTATACACAGAAACCCTAAGGAATCCTCCAGAAAACTACTGAGACTAACAGAAGAGTTCAGCAGAGTATTGGGATACAAGATAAACATATAAAAATCAGCTGGATTCCTCTACACCAACAAAAAGAACACTGAAGAGGAAATCACCAAATCAATACCATTTATAGTAGCCCCCAAGAAGATAAAATACTTAGGAATAAATCTTACCAGAGTTGTAAAAGACTTATACAAAGAAAACTACAATATACTTCTGCAAGAAACCAAAAAAGACCTACATAAGTGGAAAAACATACATTGCTCATGGATAGGATGACTCAACCTTATAAAAATGTCTATTCTACCAAAAGCAATCTATACATTTAATGCAATTCCCATCCAAATTCCAAAGACATTCTTTAATGAGATGGAGAAACAAATCACCAACTTCATATGGAAGGGAAAGAGGGCCTGGATAAGTAAAGCATTACTGAAAAAGAAGAACAAAGTGGGAGGCCTTACTCTACCTGATTTTAGAACCTGTTATACCTCCACAGTAGTCAAAACAGCCTGGTACTGGTACGACAACCGATACATAGACCAATGGAACAGAATTGAGAATCCAGACAAAAATCCATCCACATACGAGCAGTTGATATTTGACAAACACCCAAACACAGTTAAATGGCGAAAAGACAGACTTTTTAACAAATGGTGCTGACATAACTGGATATCCATCTGCAAATAATGAAACAAGACCCATACCTCACTCCATCCACCAAAATGAGCTCAAAATGGATCAAAGACCTAAATATAAAATCTAAAACAATAAAGATCATGGAAGAAAAAAATAGGGACAACGTTAGGAGCCCTAATACATTGCATAAACAGTATACAAACCATTACTAACAATGCAGAAGAAAAACTAGATAACCGGGAACTCCTAAAAATCAAACGCCTATGTTCATCCAAAGACTTCACCAAAAGAGTAAAAAGATCACCTACAGACTGGAAAAAAGTTTTCAGCTATGACATTTCTGATCAGCACCTGATCTCTAAAATCTACATGATGCTGCAAAAACTCAACTGCAAAAAGACAAATAATCCAATTAAAAAATGAGCAAAAGATATGAACAGACACTTCACTAAAGAAGACATTCAGGTAGCTAACAGATACATGACGAAATGCTCTTAATCATTAGCCATTAGAGAAATGCAGATCGAAACTACAATGAGATTCCATCTCACTCCAACATGGCTGGCATTAATCAAAAAAACACAAAACAATATATGTTGGAGAGGCTGTGGAGAGATTGGAACACTCATACTCTGCTGGTGGGAATGTCAAATTGTACAACGACTTTGGAAATCAATTTGGCACTTCCTAAAAAAGCTAGAAATAGAACTACCATAGGATCCAGCAATCCCAGTCCTTGGAATATATCCTAGAGAAATAAGAGCCTTTACCCGAACAGTTATATGCACACCCATGTTCATTGCAGCACTGTTTACAATAGCAAAAAGATGGAAGCAACCAAGATGCCCATCAACGGATGAATGGGTAAATAAATTATGGTATATTCACACAACGGAATATTATGCATCGATAAAGAACAGTGGTGAATCTGTGAAACATTTTATAACATGTAGGAATCTGGAAGGCATTATGCTAAGTGAAATTAGTCATTTGCAAAAGGACAAATAGTGTATAAGACCACTATTATAAGAACTCAAGAAATAGTTTAAACAGAGAAGAAAATATTCTCTGATGGTTACGAGATGGCGGAGGGAGGGAAGATGGGAGAGGGGTAGTCACTAATTAGATAGTAGATAAGAACGACTTTAGATGACGGGAAAGACAACACACAATACAGGTGAGGTCAGCACAACTGGACTAAACGAAAAGCAAAGAAGTTTCCTGAATAAACTGAATGCTTTGAGGGCCAGTGTAGCAGTGGCAGGGGTTTGGGGACCATGGTTTCAGGGGACATCTAGGTCAATTGCCATAATAAGATCTATTAGGAAAACATTCTGCATCCCACCTTGGAGAGAGGCATCTGGGGTTTTAAACGCTAGCAAGCAGACATCTAAGATGCATCAATTGGTCTCAACCCACTCGGATCAAAGGAAAATAAAGAACACCAGGGACACAATGTAATTATGAGCCCAAGAGACAGAACGGGCCACATAAACCAGAGACTACATCAGCCTGAGACCAGAAGAGCTAGATGGTGCCAGGCTACAACCAATGACTGCCCTGACAGGGAATACAACAGAGAACCCCTGAGAGAGCAGGAGAGCAGTGGGATGCAGACCCCAAATTCTCGTAAAAAGGCCAGACTTAATGGTCTGACTGAGACTAGAAGGACCCCGGTGGTTATGGCCCCCAGACCTTCTGTTGGCCCAGGACAGGAATCATTCCCAAAGCCAACTCTTCAGACATGGAATGGACTGGACAATGGGTTGGAAAGGGATGCTGGTGAGGAGTAAGCTTCTTGGATCAGGTGGACACTTGAGACTATGTTAGCATCTCCTCCCTGGAGGGGAGATGACAGGGTGGAAGGGGTTAGAAGCTGGTGAAATGGACACGAAAAGAGAGAGTGGAGGGAGGAAGCGGGCTGTCTCATTACGGGGAGAGCAATTGGGAGTATGTAGCAAGGCGTATGTAAGTTTTTGTGTGAGAGGCTGACTTGATTTGTAAACTTTCACTTAAACCACAATAAAAATTAAAAAAAAAAAAGAAACATCTGGCTACTTCTAAGTAATTGTTTTCTGAAAGACACTGAATAACTTGAAGATACTGCAGCCATTTTTTGGCAACTACTTTTATACTTCTCCCTTAGTTACACTGGCATTAGCCAGACAAATTACAACAAAGCCAGGATTAAAAACTGTGAAAGATTCTAAGTAGAAGTTGAAAAGAACTCATTCTACCATAAAATTAATTGAACGCCTGCAACCACTGTTACTGCTATGTTAACAACAACCACTGCTCCACCCATGGTAAGCAAACATAATGCTAGAACAGGCACCAATAAGAAAACAACAGAATAAGAAATGAGAAAATTTCACAATGTTCTCAGCAAGCTGGCAAATACAGTTAGCACAACCACAGACAATAAAGCCAGAGCCAGACATAACCAGGAGAAAATGCTGTAGCTCTGAACTCCACCACGATACACAAATACATGCAAGATCTGCTTCTGCTTTCACTCAGGGGTGAATGGATGGAAATACTTAGGAAGAAGCATCATCTCAAAGAAATCTTCCCTTTTCTCACTGGCTCAATAAAAAAGGCACTGCTAAAGCTGCAGCACGAGCTAATGAGAGGAAGGCTGTCTGAAAATTATTCCTGGAAGATCTAAAAAAAAAACTTAAATTATTCAAAGGAATTCAAGAGCCTCTTGGCAGCATATATAAATTTAACAAGAAAGAAGCCAAAATGGTCTAGTATCACAGGCTCCTAACTCCTTCCCCAGAACCAACTTTAGAGAAGCAATAAAAGCAAGCAGGAAACGTGGATGAGTGGGATGAGAAAACCCCAGGAAGAACGAAGGCTATCTTTAATCGGCAAATTGGGAGGAAGTTGGGGACTCCACCTGGGGCAGAAGGCAGCTAGAGAGAGCAGTCAGATGACAGGGGAAAAGAAAGGTTTTTAAATTCTGCTCTTGCTTCTCTCTAGGGGGTAGCCTTAGAGACAAACATTCCTTGCAACTTCACTGCCAGAATCAGTACCAGCAGCAGCCCAAGCTGCCAGTGCAGGTGTTTCTAGGATAATACAGGTCAGGACCTATGCTCTTCTGGTGTGAGAAAGTAAGAAAAACGTATGTGGACAAATATATCCATGGCCCTCAAGCATTCACTTCCAAAGTCCCAGGGCTGGTGAATCATAACCCTGGGAGTGTCTCTTCCTGGTGCCGCTTTTCCTAAGCATGAAACTACGAACAGAGGCAGCTATCAGGAAGGATCAAGAACAGTGCTCTGGTCCCCGAGGATCAGCCTTACGGTAGAGAGGGATAAAAAGAAACAAAAAGAGACTAGTCCAATTTTTTTTAATGAAATAAAATAAATCCTAAAGCAGTATTTAGAAAAATTACAGCTTTTATCAGAAAACAAAAGAAAACGCTAAGCATTTAGCTGAAGAAATCTAAAAAAGAACAACAAAGAAAAAAGGAATAACAAGGATAAAGGCAAAAATAACTGATACAGATAACAAAAGAAGAAAACAAAAATTGAAAAGAAAGCTGCCTCTTAAAGAAATACCAATAAGATAGCTCTCTGGCCACATTAATGAAGAGAGAGACAGGGAGACAAAGAGAAAGGGAGGGAGGAAAGAAAAAACAATATATATAATAAAAGAGGAAAATAAGTACAGCCCCAAGAAAACAATTAGATGCTAATGAATTTGAAAGCCTAGAATGAAATGGGAAATGGATGGATATTATACATGTATCTCTCTATACAGATAGATAATTTCCAAAGTGGTATAAGAAGAAATAGACTGAATTGACCAAATAGAATTATTAAACAAATTGTACTAGCAGGCAAAGACATCTCTCCAAATAAATCCCTGACCTTTGAAAACCCTGGTGGCATAGTGGTTAAGTGCTATAGCTCTTAACCAAAAGGTTGGTGGTTCAAATCCACCAGATGGTCTCGGAAACTCTATGGGACAGTTCTACTCTGTCCTATAGGGTCACTAAGAGTCGAAATTGACTCGACAGCAATGGGTTAGAGGCATTTACCAGTGAATTCTATCTAACATGCAAGAAACAGTCCATTCTTATCTTACACAAGTTGTTCTTAAAAATAGGAAAAGAAAAAAAAATCTATCCAGATCATTTATGAGGCTAGTGTAATTCTGAGCACAAAACTGGATAAGAATAATATCAGAAAATAAAAATACAGGCTCATTTCACTTTTGCATGTAGATACAAAAATCCTAAGTTAAATATTAGCTACTCCAACTTAATAGTGCACTAAAAATATATATATCCTGATCAAGTAGGATTTATTCAGGAAGCAAAGATAACAACATCAGAAAGGCTACTGATATAATCCACCATACTAATAAACTAAAGAGAAATCACATAGTTATCTCCACTGTGCAGAAAAAATATTTAATAGTGTTCAATATTTTATTATAGAACTCTAGGATCAGTCCCTGGAGAAGGACATCATGTTTGGTAAAGTACAGGGTCAGCAGAAAAGAGGAAGACCCTCAACGAGGTGGACTGACACAGTGGCTGCAACAATGACTCAAGCATAACAACGATTTTAAGGATGGCACAGGACTGAGCAGTGTTTCGTTCTGTTGTGCATAGGGTCACTATGAGCTGGAACCAACTCGATGGCACCTAACAACAACAACAGGATCAAACAACAATTATAATAAAAAATCTTCAGTAAACATTATACTTAGTGTTAACACTTAGATACGCTCTCTTTAAGATTAAGAATAAAACAAGTGTCCACCATCATGGCTACTGTTTACCATAGTACTGGAGGTCCTGGCCAATGCTGTAAGAAAGGGAATTAAGGCCTAAGGATTGTAATGGAAAAAAAGAAATGACTATTATTTGCAGATGATGCAAGCATATACCTAAGAAACTAACAAATCAGTAGACAACTATTAGCACTAATAAGAGCTCAACAAAGTTGCTCATGATAAGATCAATCTACAAAAATTAATATTTCTCTATACTAGCAATAACTAGAAAATACAGCTTTAATAAGAGACAATTCTTACAGCAAAAAATACATAAGGCATCTAACCAAAAAAAGCGATAACTAAAAAAAAAAATCGATAAATATATACCATAAATGATCTGAGCCTTGCCAAACCAAATCAGATACTAGCTCCTCATTCTCCTCACTTTCAGGAGAGTAGTGTCTATCACAGAGCCACAGTCCTGGTGATCCTTTTTATAGCAGGGACAAAAGAATTACTAAGGCACAGAGAAAGCTGGAGCCCTACTTAAGTTCTAGCCTGGAATACAGAGCATTGGAAACTTAATCTTTCTACTATACTAACTGATTTGCATCTCCTCACCACAATGTTCTCTGACGAAGGGCCACAAAGAACAATTTTGAAGACACCTGACAGGTACAGTCCACCGCACATCATAATGTAGTGGGACGAGCCCTGGACTATGAATCAGATTTGTGTTCAAATTCCAGTTCTATTGTTCCCTAGCTCTGTGATCTCAGGCAAACAACTTAACCTCTCTGCATCTCACAACTGCCACCTACAAATTGATGACAAGTCTGCCCTTCATACCTTACAAGATACAGGGGAAAAAAAAATGAAACAACATACTTATAATGATATGTAGAAAGTGCTAAGAGTCCTGGTTTGGTGCAGTGGTTAAAGCACTCAGCTGCCAACTGAAAGGTCGATGGTTCAAACCCACCAGCCACACTTCAGGAGAAAGATGTGGCGGTCTGCTTCCATAAAGATTACAGCCTTGGAAAACCCATGGAGCAGTTCTATTCTGTCTTCTAAGGTTGCTATGAGTCAGAGGCAACTCAACAGCAATGGGTTTATATACTCATAAGAATAACTTGAATTTAGGAAAGGTCAGAGAGAGAGAAAAAAAATGAACAATTGGTTTTAAAGTGGTTTTCTAAAAAAAAAAATTGATAAAAATTAGCTTTATAGACTGAAGAAAAATGCAGAATTTTTCTCAAGTGAATTAATTTTACAACATAATGACCAAATCAGCCTAAACACATATATTTTTTTCCTGGTGTATTGTTAATCACTGCACTGATCAACCAATGGACATAGATTTAGATTACAGAGGACAATGGCACACAAGGATATATCAAGGACTTAAAAATAAAAATAAAATGACTAATGAAAATGGGCTTAGTTCATATACTGCTACATGTTCATATGCTTCCTGGCTTGTAAATTTTCTATAGTAGGTTAACATGAATAATTTCATTAACTCAGTATACTGCAAATTCCTGATTTACTAGGGATCGTAATTATTTACAAACATTACTTATAATCAAAATAGAAAGTACTTCAAAATTATCTAAAGCTTTCTTCTCCAGTGTTATCAAGAATTATGTTATTGAATTCCCTAGTACTTTCTTGAGTTTCTCAAATTAAAATACAGTATGAAAATGAGGGAAAACTCTAGGTGGTATTTCTTATGCAAGGCAGTAAAGACGCAACTACATAAGCCCCTTTCCATCATAACACTGGGATGCAGATTCTTTTTTATGTGAAAGCTTTACTGATCATTGACTTACACTTTTAAGAGGATCTAGTAAAATTTCCTTTAGATATTTAAAAAACAAGTTTTTTTTTCTCTTTTAACATGCATTTTTGTTATTAAAATAAAAACAGCTCAACTTACATTTTCCATTGTAATATCGTTTGAGGCATTCATCAGATTCACACTTTTGTCAACAGCTACAATTCCAACTAGTGAGTCAGGCTGTGTCACAGAGATCATAAGAGAAACTTTCTCAGATGGTTCAGCATTAGCTTTACTCCAAAATAGATTTATCTAAGAAGGGGAGAGAACAGGATTGACAACTTATTTCACTTTGTAAAGCATTACTTAAATGTCTTACCAATAGTAGTTAATGACTCAAAGTTTAGCAAAAATTCTATCTATTTGCCTTGGTTTAGGGATAATTCTAAAACCATACATAAACCTTCCTTAGAGAAAGAAACAAGAAAAATTTACTCCCAAAGTGTTTGTAAGTCAGGAAGCTTCTCTGAGTGATATGAGTTCTGAATTACCCTCCCCTTTTCCACCTTTCCTCCTTCTTTTCTCCACCCTCCACTTCCAACCTCCCAGTCAGTGCAGACCAGAAAACAGCACTGCCTAGCAGACCTGGGGAAGACCAGTACCCAGGAGGAAGAACAGGAAAGAGGGAAGAAACAACAGATGCCTACATGTTGTCAACCTGGACTTCAAAGTGAGTACAAGTGAGGCCTCTCTAGGGACTCACAGAACTACTTGGGTTGGGGCAGAGGGGAAGGGGGAACCTTTCTGAGGAAGTGGGTAATCAGACCTAACAGTAATTAGGCCCTCATGCTCTGTGTCTCCATGGTGGCCTGAACATCATTCCGCTCATCACAGCACAATCCAAATGGGTCTTCTTTAAGAGAGCCATTCATCTCATCACCGCTGAACCAAACAGCTTTGTCATGAGGACCTATCTCAACATTCCACTGCACCAGTGATTGTACTACCTTTCAAGCTACTCTATGGAGTTTACTTTTCTCTACCTACACCCTAAAAGAGGGCAGGAGAGGAGAAGCAAAATGAAGTCTCAGTTTCATATCTTGCAATTCTCCCTCTATGCTCTGCCCTCAAAGATCCCATGAGTTCAACTATCACTTTTGTGTGGATGATTCTTAAACCTACATCTTTTGCCCCTTCTACAGCTCATTCATTTATTCCACAGCCATTATTAAACATCAACAAAGGCTCAATTTTCTCTTACTTAAATATATTCTATTTCCAAATATGTAGGCCTTTTTATGTGCAAGTGTGAGAATCATTATCATACAAAAATTAGAGAAAGATATATCTTTGCAAGCATAACCAGAACTGGTTTCCTACCTCTTATATCTAAGAAGGAAACTTTTTTTTTTTTATATCTAAGAAGGAAACTCTGGTGGCATAGTGGTTAAGAGTTTGTCTGCTAACCAAAAGGTCAGCAGTTAGAATCCACCAAGCACTCCTTAGAAACCCTATGGGGCAGTTCTACTCTGTCCTATAGGGTCACTGTGAGTGGGAATTGACTTGACAGCAGTGGGTTTGGTTTTGTTTATATCTAAGAAATTTCTCAGGAGTATACTATTTATGGAAACCCTGGTGGTGCAGTGGTTAAGTGCTACAGCTGCTAAACAAAAGGTTGGCAGTTCGAATCCACCAGGTGCTCTCTGGAAACTCTATTGGGCAGTTCTACTCCAACCTGTAGGGTCGCTATGAGTCAGAATTGACTCGATGGCAATGGGTTTGTTTTTTTGTTTTTTTATACTATTTATACACTCTGCTTCCTCAAAGTCAGTGACCTTTTACACTGTAACTAGCTTCAGACTCTGCTCTCACTTTTAGAGGTGTGTGCCTCCATGGTTAAGCCTGACCCCTACTTTAAAATTTACTCTTGTAAAATGATTAATACAATCACTAGAAGTCAAAAACTGTGCTCTGACACTAACAAAATATAATGTCTAAAAAAAATCTTTTCATAAGATTAAAAATAGGAGTTTGTATTATGTTTTGACAATCAAAGATACATTTAACAGTACTCAACAAAAGGGGGCATGGATAATTACTGCTACTTCTCAAATCTCCAAAAATTAAGAAAAAAGAAATGTTGCTAGAAGAAATGTACACATGGGGTTAACATGAGTCAGAATCAACTCGATGGCAACTAACAATAACTCTGCAAATCACTACTTTGAAATAGTGATTACTTTGCTTAAAAAAAAAAAAAAAACCAAAGCTGTTGCCATCGAGTTAATTCTGACTCATAGTGAACGTATGATTTTGCTTAAGAGAAACCTAAAAGACAGCAGTTTTTAGTGAGAACTATTGGTGGCACAATGGTTAAAGCGCTTAGCTGCTAACCAAAAGTTCAACAGTTTGAATTCTCCATTTGCCCCATGGGAGAAAAATGTGGCAGTCGGCTTCTGTAAAGATTTACAGTCTTAGAAAACCTATGGCGCAGGTCAACTCTGTCCTATTGGGTCACTATGAATCATAATCAACTTGATGGCAATGGGTTTGGGTTTTTGGTATGGCTCGTTTTAACATGCATGAAATGATTCAATCCCACCTGGCATCCTGCAATCACATTTCTTTTCAGAGTGGGGACCCAAGGGGGTTTCCTACATAAAGGGACACATTAAAAAACACATTAGGCTATAAAAATCACTGGTGCATTTTGAGACAGCCTTCACAGATCCTCACATAAAAAGTAGCCAAGCTTGTTGAAAACTCGTCCTCAGTTACTTTCCAGGCTGATGAAATGAGTACACCAAATCCTGGTTCTGCCACAATTATTCATCTCAGATGGTCTCACTCCCTCCCATATTCTTCATTTCATTTTCACAACAATATCAATGCCATACAAATTTTATACTGTTCAAACAAAAATTTTATATTGTCGCTAGAATTCCATGCCACAGCAATACTGACTCAACCATTTAAGAAATCCTAAAATGGCTTTGAGTTAAATCCTGAATGGATTTACGTTCAAGTCTTCAAGCCAAGAACCATATCTTACAAAAAAGGCCCAGAGTGCCTGTCTTAGTTATCTAGTGCTCTTATAACAGAAATACCACAAGTGCATGGCTTTAACAAAGAGATATTTATTCTCTCACAGTTTAGGAGGGAAGAAGTCCAAATTCAGGATACCAGCTCCAGGGAAAGGCTTTCTCTCCCTGTTGGTTCTGGGGTAAGGTCCTTGTCATCAATCTTCCCCTGGTCTAGGTGCATCTCAGCACAGGGACCACAGGTCCAAAGAGTGTGCTCTGCTCCTGGCATTATTTTTTGGTGGTATTAGGTCCTCCTGTCTCTCTGTTCACTTTTCTCTTTTATATCTCAAAAGAGATTGACTCAAAATACAATCAAATCTTGTAGACTGACTCCTGCCTCGTCAACATAAACCAAAAAAAAAACCAAACACAGTGCCGTCAAGTCAAATCCAACTCTTAGCAACCCTACAGGACAAAGTAGAACTGCCTCATGGAGTTTCCAAGGAGCAACTGGTGGCTTCAAACTGCCAACCTTTTGGTTAGCATCCATAGCACTTAACAACCACACCATCAGGGTTTCCATCAACATCACAGAGGTAGGATTTACAACATACAGGAAAATTGCACCAGATGACAAAATGGTGGACAATCACACAATACTGGGAATCATGGCCTAGCCACGTTGACATATATTTGTGGGAGACACAATTCAATCCATAACTGTGCCCAGTAATTCCACATATGAAAATATATTGATAATAACTAAATATGAAGAAGTTTCACCACAGTTCTAGAAATAATATAAATTTTGGACTAATTGGTTTAAAGATACTTTTCTAAAGAAATGTTACATTTCTCAGACTTCACTAATGAAGTTTTTTTAAAAACGTTATTATCTTAAATCTTACCTTATTTTTAAAAGCAAGCTGCACAGGAATTTTTAGAACATCATTTATAATTTCCCCATCATCTTCAATATAAAACACAATGATACAGGCTCTTGGAGCCCAAGAATTTTCTGGTGTTAAAGAGAAGGTTGCTGAATTTTGTTTACCTACAGCCACCAACTGTCCTCTGGATACTACCTGAAATCAATAGCAGACAAGTTTAATTTTACACTAAAGCTGGTGAGAATCTCAACTGTAATTATATTTATCATTAATTTAAACATACACATACATTCTTGACTTAAACCAACTTCAAAACCCTTCTGAATGCAAGAAAGCCTCTCTGAAAAACACAGCAAGTATACTCTGAGAAATAGAAAATGATAAGATTAAGGCAACACTGGTTGAGGCAACAGCAGCTTTACAGCCAAGGATCTTCTTTTGATTGGAAGGAATACAGGGCACCACAGGAAATGCAGGCTTAGCAAAATTACAAAGCATGTGTAGTGACTTTTTATTTTCTTTTTTATGGTTTTATATTTTTCTAAAACGATAAATGTTATTTAATCGTAATTTATATTTTTAAACATAAAATGCAAGATTTGGTTATTCATTATAAATTGGAAATGCAAACATAGGTGAAAAAGGAAAAGATATTTTTATTGCAATATATAAAGGACAGACTACAAAAGAGAGATGCTGAATTTTAAAACCTAGTAAATTTAGTCTAGATATCAGATAAACACCATTTAAAATGATTCCATAGTAGATAAAAAATATAGATTCTGTAAGAGATTACCATATAGCTCAGCTCCTTGAATTGCTTATTGCCACTAACCACCAACTGAAAAGGTGATCCCACCTAGAAAAAAACACCTCAATTAATACATACATATTAATGACAAGAGGGTCTAAACAGATTTTAATCTTCAAGTGAATTGTAAACATTACCTTTATATTTTCATTTCTTGCTTTTAGTTGGATGTATGTCTTACTAGGAGACTTAAACATGCCATGAACTTCCATGCTACTTACACTATCAATAAAATAGCCCTATAACAAAGGAAAAAGGAGTTATTAATTGTCATTTTTAGTAGCACCTTGAGAAAAGATGCTAGCTACTGAACAATTATTGCAAACCAAATTCACTTTCTTCCCATGCAGAAAAAATACATTAACCAGCCATTAGATCTTCTTTACTTTATAGCTTATACTATAAAGAAACTGCTACCACTCCCTCCCCTGTCTGTTTGTCATACTTTGGTTGCCTGCATGTTGCTGTGATGCTAGAAGCTATGCGACTGGTATTTCAAATACCAGTAAAGTCGCTCATGGTAGACAGGTTTCAGTGGAACCTCCATACTAAGACAGACTAGGAAGAAGGACCTGACAATCTACTTCTAAAAAAAATTGACCAGTGAAAACCTTATGAGTAACAGTGGAACAATGTCTAATACAGTGCTGGTAGATGAGACCCTCAGGTTGGAAGACATTCAAAATATGACTAGGGAAGAGATGCCTCCCCAAAGTAAAGTCAACCTTAATGATGTGCATGGAGTCAAGCTTTCGGAACCTTCATTTGCTGATGTGGCATGACTCAAAATGAAAAGAAACAGGTGCAAGCATCCATTAATAATTGGAACGTGGAATGTACAAAGCATGAATCTGGGAAAACTAGAAGTCATCAAAAATGAAATGAAACACATAAAGCCCGATATCCTAGGCATTAGTGAGCTGAAATGGACTGGTATTAGCCATTCTGAATCAGACAATCATATGGTCTACTATGCCGGGAAGGACAAACTGAAGAGGAACAGCATCACGTTCATCACCAAAAAGAACATTTGAAGATCTATCCTGAAGTACAAAGCTATCAGTGATAGGATAATATCCATACACTTACATGGAAGACGTTAATAGGACTATTATTCAAATTTACACACCAATCGCTAATGTCAAACATGAAGAAATTGAAGATTTCTACCAACTTCTGCAGATGGAAATTCATCAAGCATGCAATCAAGACACATTAATAATTACTGATGATAGGAATGTGAAAACTGGAAACAAAGAAGGATCAGGAGTTGGAAAATATGGCCTTGGAGATAAAAACAATGCCGAAGATCGCATGACAGAATTTTGCAAGACCAATGACTTTTTCATTGCAAATACCTTTTTCAACAACATAAATGGTAAATATACACATGGACCTTGCCAGATGGAATACACAGGAATCAAACTGATTACATCTGTGGAAAGAAACAAAAGAAATGCTCAATATCATCAGTCAGAACAAGGCCATGGGCCAACTGCGGAACGGACCATCAATTGTTCACATGCAAGTTCAAGGTGAAGGTGAAGAAAATTAAAACAAGTCTATGAGAGTCAAAGTACAACCCTGAGTATACTCCACCTGAATTCAGGGACCACCTCAAGAATAGATTTGATGTAGACAAAGAAGGTGCCATTCAAGATGGTAGCCTAGTTAGACACAGCATGCCATCCCTCTACAGCAAAGACCCGAGAAAGAAAGTGTAACAGATACAGATGACAACAACAACCCTGGAACCCTGAGCACCAAATGAAAGGACACAGAATTAGAACAAACACTGACTGAAAAAAGAAACTGAATGACAGCAGCGAATGGGGAGAGATATGGAACAAAAATACCCTGTCAGCTAGTCCAGCACAGCAGGGCCATTTAGAGACAAAGCGAACAGCAACCCTGGGCGAGGAGCATAAGAAGACAACATCATGGAACTCCCAACAGAAGACAGAGAAACTGCGAAGAAACACCTGGAGTGAAACAAGGTGAACAGGAAATGAACTAGAGCTAAGGAAGGAAACTACAGGAAAGAGGAAAAGAGCTTCAGGGATCCTGGTATACACAGACAAGGGAGGAAATCAGGACCGAGAGACAAGGCGACTTTCCAGCAGCACGACCTGGTAGGGTGAGTGGTGAAAACAGAGCAATAGATAAGCCCTCCATTCCTTTTTTTTCTCTCTCCTCTACCCCACCCCTCCCCTACTCAAGAGAGCACCAGTGCACCTGGCCACCCACCCCATCCCTCCCCTGCCAGAGAGATCACCTGTGCTACTCCTCAGCAACCACCCCTTACCTCCAGCCCTGGTCACACACCCTGCCCCTCCCCCACGAAAGACCCCAGTCACCTGCCCCACCCTTCCCCTGCCAGAGAGAGCACCTGCGTGCTTCATGGACAAATGTCAACCCCCCACCCCCAACAGAGAGAGCACCTGCATTACCCCTGATTGCCCACCCTGCACCTGCCCCAGTAGAGACAGAGCCTATGCGACGCCCAGCCTCCTGCCCCACTGATCCCCCGCTGAAGACAGTACCTGTGTGCCTCCCAGCCATCTGTCCAGCCCCTCCCCTGATAAAGACAGCGCCTGCATGACACCCAGCCACCCAGACCCTGACCCTCCCCAGTTGGAAAGAGCGCCTGCACAGCCCCCAGCAGCAGGCCGCTCCACCCCTGCCCCATCAGAGAGAGCTCCTGTGTGACACCAGGCTGACCACCTCCCCCCGACTCTGCCAGAGAGAACATCCACCCTGATATATCAAAACAAGATCATAAGTAAATAACACCTTAATGCCTCAGAGATAGCAGACAATATCCAATAATATAAAGAAACAAGACAAGATGGCTCAACCAAATGACCAAAATAAGGGGGCAGTAAAACCTCCTGAGGAAGAGATGGTCATGGAATGGCCTGATGAGGAATTCAAAAGGTTTATATATAGGGTTTTCAAAGACAGCAAGGAAAACACAGACAAAACCCTACAAGAATTCAGGAAAATAACACAAAAACAAAATCACAATTAGAAAGTATTCAAAAACAGCAACTAGAAGTCCAGAAAAACAGCAACTATGAGCCCAGACCCCCACGTGTCTGTCAGTTTGTCATACTGGGGGGATTTGCGTGTTGCTGTGATGCTGGAAGCTATGCCACCAGTATTCAGATACCAGCAGGGTCACCCACGGAGGACAGGTTTTAGCTGAGCTTCCAGACTGAGACAGACTAGGAAGAAGGACCCAGCAGTCTACTTCTGAAAAGCATTAGCCAGTGAAAACCTTATGAATAGCAGCGGAACATTGTCTGATATAGTGCTGGAAGATGAGCCACCCAGGTTGGAAGGCACTCAAAAGATGACTGGGGAAGAGCTGCCTCCTCAAAGTAGAGTCAACCTTAATGATGTGGATGGAGTAAAGCTTTTGGGACCTTCACTTGCAGATGTGGCACGACTCAAAATGAGAAGAAACAGCTGATTGACACAGTGGCTTCAACAATGGGCTCAAGCATAACAACGACTGTAAGGATGGCACAGGACCAGGCAGTGTTTCATTCTGTGGTGCATAGGGTCACTATGAGTCTGAACCAACTCAACAGCACCTAACGACAACAAAAACAGAAGTCCAGAAGATTAACAAACAACGTATTGCATTGGGCATATCTGCTACAAATGACCTCTTTAAAGTGTTAAAAAGCCAAGATGTCACTTTGAGAACTAAGGGGCACCTGACCCAAGCCATAGTATTTGCAACTGCCTCATATGCATTAGAAAGCTGGACAATGAATAAGGAAGACTGAAGAAGAATTGATGTCTCTGAGTTATGGTATTGACAAAGAATACTGAATATACCATGGACTGCCAGAAGAATGAACTGTCTAGGAAGAAGTACAGCCAGAATGCTCCTTAGAAGCAAGGATGGCAACACTTTGTCTCACATACTTTGGATATATCATCAGAAGGAACTCATCCCTGGAGAAGGACATCATGCTTGGCAGAAGGGCAGCAAAAAAGAGGAAGACCCTCAATGAGATGAACTGACATAGTTTCTACAACAATGGGCTCAAACACAGCAATGATTTTGAGGATGGCACAGGACCATGCATTGTTTCGTTTTGTTCTGCATAGGGTCGCTATGAGTTGGAATCAATTCAACAGCACCTAACAACAACAACATAAATTGCTAGTTTTAAAACTTGGAAGAGGGTCTTACCATCATAACCTAAGGGAAACAAGCATAATCCTCTCTTCTTTCAGAAACAAAGGTATGCTATGAGAAAACACTACGAGAGGAGAGAATAAAAGGACAAAAGAACCCTTTCTTTTGTCCTTTTCCTTCTCTCCACAACACACAAATCAATTACAAGCAAGAAATCATGCCACCCCACTTGATCCATCAGTGGTCACACCTTCAGAGTACCCTGTTCTGCCAAGGGAAGGGATAAATAACAACAAAATGAAAAAAAGCAGCCAGAATGGCGAGGGATTCTCGGAGAGCTACTCTGGGAATGAGAACTTGATGAAGGTGTATAAGTAGAAAAATATACATATCCCTCTTTTATTTCAGCTCCGGCCGAAATCAAATTTAAAATGACTAAAAATCAACCTGGATTGGGGGGTTAGGAAGCTTCTCCATTATATGGTCATATTCTGTATTTTCCGCACTCTTCAAAATGAACTTAGAGGGGAAGACTCACCAGTCTAACACAGCCACTGTCGTTACATTGCTTTTAACACTTTCCTCCATTTTTTAAAATAGAAACATGTGTCCACTTCCTGTGCACTTTGACCTCCAACAGTCTGCAGGCCCACCACAAGATTACAATCATAATGGTATTTTTGCAGTAATATAATGATGGGAAACAGATGGTACCTTCAATTGTAGCTCACTGGTATCATCCAGGATTGGGAATTCAACCTTAAAGATTCCATTTTGGGGGACAGTGAAATTCATGATCTGGACAGCTCCCATTTCCTGGCTTCTACTATTCCATCTGCTCCTATAGTCAGTATAGTTTCTTTGTGTTACTGTTATGACGACATCATTTCTTCTTTCTTCAAGAGTCAGCTGATTGCCATCAGAACGGGTTACCTTCACCTAATTGTCAAAACGTGACATTTTAAATACAGTTAACAAAAGAAGCAATGGATTTAAGTTCAATTTGAATCTAGTTTCCACCTCTGCTATTCCCATGAAACTGAATTCTCAAAAACATTTTGTCGTTTGAAACTACTTTTTAGGAAAATTAGACAAAGACTACTTGGAAACAATTTTAAATGCCTCATATATTTAAAAAGAAAAAGTAATCTATTTACTTTTTAGCTGTATGATTTTTAAAAGTGCGTTGAAATACTATTTCCCATCGAACTTCACAACATTAAACTTACTGCTTTAGACCAGTAATAAACATACGAACTTACAGTGGCTGTGAAGTTGAGAGACGGCTTCAAGACAGTAACATAATCAAAAAATTCAATGATATAATCATGTTGCTTGAAAAACACATTGGAGCTTGCATTTCTAGAGATACCTGTTTTGGAAATTGAACGATTTAGAAAGCATAAATATTTCACCAACAGCTTCAATCCACTAATCTATCCATCTGAGCTACTTGCCAAAAGTGCTAAGACATCGAGGCACATAATCCTCATTCCCACATTATCGATCCCTTCTAAATGTCATTACCGCCATTCTCTCCGCAATGACATGCGCACCAGCAGATTAAATCCCACATTATCAATCCCTTCTAAACATCATTACCGCCATTCTCTCCCCAATGACATGCGCACCAGCAGATTAAAGCTGCTGAAGGAATAGCCTTTTGGTGAAAGTCACTGAAATAGTAACAGAGAAACCCAAGGAATTAACCTTTATTTTCTTATTAAAAGAGAAAACTTCCCAGGAGGAGGTGTGGTTTCAGGAGATGTTAAGTGATAAAAGAAAAGATGGTTAGCCAGCTGAAAATGAAGGCCTTTTCATATAGTTTTTAGGCTGAAAAGAAGGGTAGAAATGGAAAAAAACTATAAACGGTTATCAAATGTCATTGAAATACAGACTTTCATAGATAATAAGTTTCCCCTTCATTATGAAAGCATCCTGAAAGTTAGACTAAGAGTCATGACAATTTCAGTATTAAGTAATATCTTTGCAAAGTCAATGATGACTCCAAAACAAAGTACTAGTCTAAGAAAGGTGATAGAGCAACACCACATAAATAGCTTTACCTTCACTTCAAAGTCTACCAACCTGTAAGTGATTCTGTCACTGTGGCTAAAATTTCTACTGGCCCAGGGGAAGAAAGATCCATGTGTTCATAAAGCCCATCTGAAAAATCCATTACCTTTTTCATCTCTTCCTCATTAAAAGAGAAGTTTGCAGATCCATTTATCTGTTTTATTGAAAAGTTCAATTTTATTTCTCACTTTAGCAATTCAAATTTTAGAGATAAATAAAACTGAATCTAAGTCATAACAATTCAATGACTTTTGGTTCCATTTTAATTACTATAAATGGGTGAATTCTCACCTGTACAATGCTGAAAAGCTCTTGATTTTCTTACACTCTGATTTTTTTATAATTCAGTTTAAAATCTTATTTCTAGAAAAAGTACATAGTTTTTCCTATTATAAATTATAAAAATATTTAAAAGTTACCTTAAAATTTTTTGTAATATTTTTCTTCACCCCCCAAAAGGATAAAGGTAAGAATGTAAGTGTTACATCTCCTTTTACCGGCTTGCCATATGTATACCTGAAAAATAATGAACAGGATTTCCTTGCATTTTCAACTTGATAGTACCTAAATAACTCAATGGAAGTATTACTTTCAGCACTATATGCTGGCAATCGAACATAAAGGAATTATATTAAAAACATACCCCTCTTATAAATTTTCTAAAACAAACACACCCAGGAATATCCTTAATAAATGGTGGTCCTTGAAATTAAGACTTTAAAATGGAAAGACTATTAACTGCAATACCTCAAAACAGTTTGTAATGGACACTTTGCCCAGCCTCTGACCAGCTGAGACACCCGAGAGGAAATCTGATCATAATGGGAAGTGACAGTTTCCTGTCCAAAGCTTTTTAAAAGACTGCGAAAATCTTTTATTCCTAGAAATCTGGACTGGTCCATTAACTACTTACCCAGGAGACATCACAGCTTTTGCAGATTTTTAAATATTAACTGAAATTTAAATCACCATGACCTATAGCAGCATGTTCCAACATCAGTCTGGGAAATTTATTGGACCATAGATTCAGAGGCACCAAATGTGATCATAGGTGTCAAAAATTGGTTTAACATATTAAAGTGATCAAGCAGGAAAACGTTAAATAAGAATTTTTTTACCCATAGTACCAAAATTGCCTTCTTGAGCCAAATCTCATTCTCTGTTGTTTTGCATTCTACATATTTTATCTCCGCATATGACCAGATAGTCTCTTTATTATGAAGGAGAGGCAATCTCTGGTAAACCATTTTACTGCCATAAAACCTTCTTATATAAAATGCATTTCCTGGGTTCCCTCCACCATACTGTGAAACGCTGAGCCAAATGATTAAGTCAGTTTTGTTTTGCACACTATAAATCATAATGGTAGACTTCTAAATCCATTAACTGAACCCAGAAACTGCCCCTCATCTGGATCAACTCAACTCAAAAAGCAATGACAAAATATAGTATACTGTAAATTAAGAAAAGAAAAGAAAATCCACCTTCAAATTACCACCCTTCTGAAAGAAAGGAAACCCTGGTGGTACAGTGGTTAAGTGCTACAGCTCCTAACCGAAATCCACCTGGCTCTCCTTGGAAGCTATGTGTGGCAGCTCTGCTCCATCCTATAGGGTCGCTATGAGTCGGAATCAACTCAACAGCAACGGGTTCCGAAAGAAAACAACGTTAATACAGTAAAGCTAGTGGGAACCTTGGTTAGCAACTTCAGCATCAAAATCACTCTTTCAAAAGATAACCTCAAAATCTAACATTGCTTGCATCTTTTTAAAGATTAAATAAAAGCATAACTACAATACCAGAACATAGTATTTTTAAATAGTTATATCACATGATAGTGCCAACTGATTGCCATAGAGTCAATTCTGACTCATAGCAACCCTATAGGACCGAGTAAACTGCCCCCATAGGGTTTCCAAGGAGTGGCTGATGGATTCAAACGGCTGACCTTTTGGTTAGAAGCTGAGCACTCTTAAACACTGTGCCACCAGGGCACCCATGATAGTACAGGGAGTTTTAAAAACCAGACATAATTTAAAGCATTCTCAGACACAAATATCTTCAATTTTGATTTAAATGTGAAGCAGATTTAGCTTTCCAAGTAACCAAACTGATTATAATAATTGTGAAACATGCATACTGAAGGTTATTATCATAAATAGAATCTGCAAGCATTTGGGATAAACTAATTATTCAGAAAATAATACCTTGACAACATTGCAATAAGCAAATCAAGATATTCTTTGATTACGTAGTTATCAAAACAAGGAATATTTTTTTCTGAAAATATACACAGCACAAAGGTTTACAATACGCCTACTCTGCGGGCCAGATTAAAGCATGTGAGGGCCCTAAACACTGATACTCTGTAATGCCTCCTCTCCTTACATATTCGAACAGGATTTGTGAATTATATATACATGTATATGTTGTGAGTATATGTCTTAGCTATCCATGATGTAACTTCTTTTTAAATGCAACTATAATATATTAGTAACTGAACGTAGAAGTGTGTCCTGCCTGCTTGGCATCTATGTGTCTTTGCTTAGGACAACTGATGCTCCTGTTTTGTTGATGCCTTAAGCAACTGCTTACCTTGCTTACTGGGTAATGCATCCCCACCTACTCTTCACTTACTATCTCATTATCTAACATTTCACATTTATCACAACAGTAAAAAATCTACTATCTGAAATTTTGTGCACTGAGAAGCCAAAGCGAGAGGAGGAGGAAGAGAAAAGGGACAGGTTTGCAGAGGGTGCCAGGCTCTATCAGCTGCCAGCAGTTAGTATTACTCAGGTTGGGCAGAGGAGCCTGATGACCTGTGGTGCAAAAAGGGCTGGTGGCAGTGCAAATAAGAGGCTGGGGTGGGCCAGGCCGCATTGAGGCGTCAGGAGCCAGGCCACAGGAGTTGGGTGGTGACCTGTAAGTCTCTTCTTCCAAAGATGCCTCTCTGGCACCTCCCCATCCTCCACCACACCCAGGTGGCCAGGCCTCAACTGCCCGCAGGCCCAGGAGCCACCCGCCACCAAGGCCCATCTCCGGGGCCAGCAAGCAGGAAGGTGGAGACACAAGGCTCAGGGGTATCCAGGGAGGCCTGCCGCACGGCCAGGTGACAGTGGGCCCCTGTTGCTCTGGAGGCACCAGGCAACCCCCAATCATGACCACCACCACCAGCCCCCTCAAGTGATGGGGAAGGCATGGAGTGGAAGGGGAGCCACCACGCTAGGCACATTCTGAGGCACTCTAATGCACAGGGGGCCCCGATGGGCGATGAATGACGCAAGGGACATTAGTGCTGAACACAGCACAGCTCGACTCTCGTGTAACACTAATTTTCACATAACGACCTGGTCTTTGGAACCTAACTATGTCCATAAGTGAGAAGTGGATATACCTAAAAAATGAATCTATCAGTGGAATCCACGTTTCTGCCCACATTTTTTTTCCACTTCATTTCCGGTGAATCAATTTTTCAAAAATAAATACATTTTAATATACCTTAGATTAAAGAATACTTGGAAAATTTTACTGTCCCCAGGAGTTACAGAAGTAAACTAAATATATGCCATATTATTTCTTTACAAGGCTCTAAAATCCACTGTGATTACTGGGAAAGGGTATTTTTTTTTCAGTGAGCGTGAGAATAGTGAGGAGATGTTCACATCAAAGTTAATAAACACAGATTTTTATTCACCTCAGTTAAAGATTTCAAAATCAAAAAGAACCTGTAATCCTTCTTTTCTGGGAAACTTCTAGCAATGCAATGCTTGATGGGATAGATGGCTACTAGGAAACAAGTAACCTAGATTGTTTATCATGTACTCAGAGAGATGATTATAATAACTATTATGAAATAAATGTTTACTAAATTATCTCTGTAACTTCCTAACAACCATATAAGTACTAAGACAACAGAAATCACTTTTCAAAATATGCCCAAGGAACAACCTGATTTCAGGCCTTAGCCTCTACCCACCAGTTTAGTGATGAAATAAAATCTATCGCCCATAGAACTAATCTGGTTGACTCCAGTTAGGCAAGCTTTTGATTGGATTTGAAGATTTTGCTGTGCTACATATAGCTTAAAACTGAAACCTTAGGGGTCACATCATTTGCTCTTTCCGTAAGTATTTTTGGATGCTTACTCTATGGCTAGAACCGTATTAGGCACCAAGATACAACAGTAAACAAGACACAGACTTGCTTTTAAACAGGTGAACTAGCATCAACACTGTGTGACCAGTGCTATGAGAGGTATAGGAATAGAATATCAGGGGTGAATAAGAAAGTCTTAAAGTTGCCTATATAAAAGCCCATTGGTCAGAAAAAACATTTCCCATTCCTGAAAGAACAAGTAAAATTTGGGGGTGGAGTTTGGGAAGATAAAGAAGAGGCCAAGTGGGAGGTTTCAAAAGACATGAAATTAGAAAAGAAAGACCCTTGTAAAATATACTAAAGAATTTGAACTTCACCCTCATGGAAGTGGGAGTCTTTGGAATTTTTTAAGCAAAAGAGTCATAAAATCAGATTTGCCTTTTAGGGGGGAGAAAAACTCTGGATACAGTGTAGATAAAAGATTCGAAGGGGTAAAACTGAAATCAGGAAAACCATTTAAGAAACTACAAGTCAAGAAGAGAAACAATGGTGGCCTGAAGGAAGTGGCAATGGGGAAAAGTGGACAGATTTGAGAGATATTAAGGAGACAGAGTGTAGCACAGATGTTGATTAGATGTGGGGATTGAGGGAGAGGGAAGAGTGCAGATGACTTGGACAGCAGAACAGGTGGTGATGCAGCCCACCAAGGTAAGTATGCAAGAAAAATAAGGTTTGGGTGAAGATGATATTTAAAGTACTTGTGGAACACCCAGTGGGAGATGTCTAGTGAGCAGCTAGATATGAGGGTCTGAATCTCAGGACAGAAATGTGGGCTGGAGATATAGATTTAGGTGTCATCATATTATAAATAGCAGCAAAAGCCCTGGCCACGGAGAAGAAAACTCTGAGTAAGTGTGTCAAAAAAGAAGAAAAAAGAGCCAAAGATGGAGCTCTGAGGAAAAAGAACTTTTAAAAAATGGACAGAAGAGTTGTCTGGAAAGACTCAAAGAAGCAGGCAAAGGAAAATCAGAAAGAAAATGGGAGTGGACAACAGTTTCAAATGCCACAAATTTAAAAAAAAGAGAAAAAAATCTGTAAAAGCCTAAATAAGTATCCACAAGATTGAGCAAGAAGGAGGTCTTTGTGACCTTGTTGAAATTTTAACAGCGGGGTGGTGAGAGTAAAAGGCAGATTATAGGTGGCTGAAGAATGAATGGAATGAGAAGAGCAAAATGCAACTCTAGTTCAGCTGTGACGAAGAGGCAAGAGATAGGACAGTAGCTGGAAACAGCCACGGAGGTCAAGGGAGAGTTTGTTTTTTTTAATGATACAAATATGGACAAGTTTAAACACAGACTGAAGATGCCACTAAAGAACAAAAGATCAAGATACCAGATGAAGAAATCAAGATACAGGCAAGAGAAGAAGTGGGATTCTCCTGACAGGAGACAGTATCCAAGGTCCAAGTGGTAGAATTAGCCTCTAAAGGGAGCAAAGATGTTGCTTCCATTATCATCGTCAGGATGATGATGACCACTCTCCTGAAACTGTACTGGTAGGCCCAAAATTCATGACAGATGGAGTAGAGGGGAAATGTTCACCCTTTATTCACAAGCCTCTGGGGAAAAAAGCCTAGGCCATGTTGGTGCTAATTCCTCCAAATTCACACAGAAAATATCTTCCTTTACCACAACTTAGGCAATTGAAACCTGAAGGGAAGAAATTTAACAGGAAGGATATACTAAGAATAGACTGTTAAATGCTCAGAACTAGCCTGACCTGATAACTTCAGATGGCAACAAGGAGGTTCACTATATAAAACAAACCAAACACACTATTGATGGTCTTTTTTGATGTCAACTTGGCTAGGTGAAAGTGCCCAGTTACTCAATCAAACACTAGTCTAGGTGTAAATGTGAGGTTATTATATCCAAGAGAATCTGGGTGGGCCTGATTCAATCAGTTGAAAGTCCCTAAAAGCAGAACTGAGACTTCTCTGAAGAAAAAATTCTGCCTGTGGGGAGCAGCTTCATCCTGTACCCGAGTGTTCCAGCCTGCCCACCCCATGAATTTTATACTTGTCCAGCCAGTTCCCACAATCAAGTCAATTCCTTGTAATAAATCTCATACACACACACACACACATATATATACATATATATGTGTAGGTGGGGGGGTGTGTGTTGTTGTTGTATGCATTAGGTGCTGTCAAGTAGGTTCCGACTCATAGCAACCCTATGCACAAAACAGAACGAAAACACTGCCCGGTCCTGAGCCATCCTTACAATTGTTGTTATGCTTGAGCTCATTGTTGCAGCCACTGTGTCAATCCACCTTGTTGAGGGTCTTACTTTTTTCTGCTGACCCTGTACTCTGCCAAGCATGATATCCTTCTCCAGGGACTGATCTCTCCTGACAACATTAGCCAATGAAACCCTTATGAATAGCAGCGGTGTATGTGTACATATATATATGCTACTAGTTCATCTTCTCTGGTTGAACCTTGACTGATATACATACTAAGGAAAATGATGAGAATACAGTATAGTGAAGACTAAGGAAATGCCAGAGGCCTTCATAATTTTCATGTCATTCTCCACCATTAGTATCTCAAAGAGGCTCAAAAATGAAAGTCAGGTGAAACTACAAGAGATCTTACATAAGGGTAGAAGGGTGTCAACAATGTGGCTTCAGGGGTCTACAACTCCCTAAAATTGTATGCAAAAGTTTCTGGAGAGTGAGTTCATAATTTTTTTCAGAGTCCTGAATATATATATATATATATATAGCTTACCAAAATTTAAACAGTTCTACAAAAAGAGGCTAAATGGGCACACCAAGCCAGGGGCAAGGACAAGAAGGCAGGAGGGGACAGGAAAGCTGGTAAGGGGGAACCCAAGGTCGAGAAGGGGAGAGTGTTAATGTGTCGTGGGGTTGGCAACCAATGTCACAAAACAATATATGTATTGTTTAATTAGAAACTAATTTGCTCTGTAAACCTTCATCTAAAACACAATAAAATAAAATGAAATAAAGTTTAAGAAGTTTTAACTGATTGTATGAAATCCCTGCCATACTCTTGAAGACCAAAAACAGAACCAAAGAAGGTATCCAGGCTCAATCCATGGGAACATCAATGGTTTGTGTGAATTTGTACTCAGTGAGTTTTATAAGCATTAGTCAAAGAATTCAAAATAAAACCCAGGCAGAATGCTTAACCTTTAGCTAAGGTCAAGTATATTACATTAATTATATAAAATGCAGATATTTACTTGTTTTTTAACCATCAATCCATCCACAGTACCTAAATTCATGCTGGAAGTTGCCTCTTAGTTGAACATGGGCAGGAAGCTAACTTCGTACCTGTTTTTGCTTTTGCTGTATGGATTTTGCAAGATTTTATCCCAGAGTCTAAAACAGGAGAACTCAAAACATTTTAGTCTGTGCACTGCTTCCGCTGAGAGACACACTGCTGTCCATTGCTTGTCACTGCCACGAAATCTCACCGGGGAGGAAGAATGGTGATGAGACAGCAGTAAGATGATGCCTAGCTTTTTATTAACTACCACAAGTAAATTATGAAAATACTTCAGAAAGCCAAGTACAGATATTGTCACATCGAAAGTAAAAGCTAGAGGCGGGGCCGAGAAAGTAGAGTAGTCAGACACTTCTTGTGGTCCCTCTTACAGCAAAGGCCTGAAAAACCAATTCAGTCAACTAGATATGACAATCTAGGAGCCCTGAACATCAAAGACAAAGTTGAGGAGCTGGACTGAGCAGCAGCGGGAGGGAGAGACCGTTCAGAAGCAGTGAGGATTTGCCAGACCTGACCTGGCCAGCACGCACACCCTGTAAACTGGATCAGCTAGTGCACGTGGGCTGAGGCAAGCAGTGGCGCTCAAGACGCATTTTCCACATCAAGAGAAAATGAGTGGCAGAGAGTCTGCTCAAGCCTCCAGAACCAGGGAGAAGTGGCCCCGATTTGGTGAAAGATAAGGATAAGCATCTAACCTACTGTGCGGATCAAAAAAACTCTTCCCCCACTTGGGAAGTACCTCTCACCCATTTATTTGTCCCCTCCCCACTCTGCTATGGATCCCAGTCTGGCTTCAGCGATTGCTGCGCCCCCTGGGCTGGAAATAGGACCTGGCACGCAACATGAGCCATCTTCCTGGCTTTGGAGCAGGAACAAATTAATAAAGAGTAAAAAATAATCTCCCAGCTCCCCTAACCAGGAACTCAGGGAAGGCACAGCCCCTTTGCCTAGGCACAGGCATAAGGGGTTGACAGACAGGCTTTGAATGCCTTTCACCCTGACACAGATCCATTTCAACAGTGTAGGCCCTCGTTAGCACAGTACAGCAGGGTATACACCTGAAGCCTATTTTCAACAACATCAGCTATAAATGAGAGAGGCAGATTCATGACATTTAACACTGCACTGTCATTAAGCAGGGTCCTCACCTACCCACGTTAGGGGCCTCAGGACTGGTAGTTCCACTCACTCCACCTAGCCACCGATGACAAGGGTCCAAGAATAAGTGGTGCCTCCCAGTCCTTACAGCCAACAGCACTGGGTGCCCATAGTCTGACTGCAAAACCCACCCACCTATGTGTTCTAGGGGACAGGGACACACCTTCCGTCCAGACACTCAGAGACAGCCGTCAGCCCCACACCTTGCTCAGCACATGACCCCCTACTGCAGCCAGATACCTGTGCCTACTCCAATCACCCCTGCCCATCTAGGACTGTAGGTGAGAGCCTGCACGATGCACTCAGTGACCAACGACCTGGAAACCTGAGCTGAATCCACAGAAGAAAAGTAAACAGGCTTCTGGGTTCTCACACCTAGTAACAGCTCTAACCACCTGCTGACAGGACATGAGAGCTTAAACAATGCCAATAATCAAACTAGCCCACATGAACAGCCTATTTGGGTATATTAAAACAAAACAAAACAAGAAGCTAGGGCACAATAAGCAAACATAAAATAAATATAACTTATTGATGGCTCAGAAACAACAGTCAATATCAAATCACATAAAGAGGCAGACCGTGATGGCTTCAGCAAGCAACCAAAACAAAGAACCAAGAAACCTTCGGGAAGATAACTTCTTGAAGTTACTGAAGGTAAAATTCAAAAGATTAATATTCAGAGCTCTTCAAGAGATCTGGAAGGAGATCAGGCAAAACACAGACCAAGCCAAGGATCACAGAGTCAGAGGAACTTAAGAAGGTTATACAAAAGCATAATGACAAATTTAACAGGCTGCAAGACTCCATAGACAGACAGCAAAAAGAAATTCAAAAGATTAACAAAATTTCAGAATTATACAATGCAATAGAAAGTCATAGGAGCAGAACTGAAGCAATGGAAGTTAGAATTAGTGAGACTGAAGATAAAAGTACTTGACACCAATTTATCTGAGGAAAAATCAGATAAAAGAATTTTAGAAAATGAAGAAACCCTAAGAATTGTGTGAGGCTCTACCAAGAGGAATAACCTACAAGTGATGGGAGTCCCAGAACAGGGAGGATAAAAGAAAATGCAGAGAGAATTGTTGAAGATTCATTGGCATAAAACTTCTCTAATATTGTAAAAGACAAGAAGATATATATACAAGAAATTCATCAAACCCCACACAAGGCAGATCACAAAAGAAAGTCACCAAGAAATATCCTAATCAAACTTGCCAAAACCAAAGATAAACAGAGAATTTTAAGAGTGGCTGGGGATAAACAAAAAGTCACCTACGAAGGAGAGTCAATAAGACTAAGCTCTGACTAAGCAGCAGAAACCATGCAGACAAGAAGGCAATGGGATGATATACATAAAGGCTTTAAGTAAAAAAACTGCCAACCAATAATTATATATCCAGCAAAACTGTCTCTCAAATATGATGGAGAAATTAGGGCATTTCCTGATAAACAGAAGTTTAGGGAATTTGTAAAAACCAGACCAAAATTATAAGAAATACTAAAGGGAATCCTCCCTATTTAGTTAGAAAATCAATAACATTGGATGACAACCCAAGACTAGAACACAGGACAGAACAACCAGGTATCAATCCAGATAGGGAACTCACAAAAATAAATCAAAGCTAAAACACTGAAAATAGGGAAACAGAGATGTCGATATGTAAAAAAAAAAAAATAGGGACTAAAAAACGTAGTCATAGATCTTTCACATGGAGAGGAAGCCAAGGCGATATCAAGAAATAAAAAATTGGTTTAAACTTAGAAAAATAGAGGTACATGTAAAGGTAACCACAAAGGAAACTAACAATCCTACACATCGAAATAAACAAGAGAAATATAAAGACTCAGCAAATACAAAATCAACAACAATGAAAAAGATTAAAAGAAAATACATAAAGAAAAACAACTCAGCACAGAAAATTAACTGGAACAAAGAAACTGTCAACAAAACACACACAAAAAAAAAAACATCAAAATGGCAGCACTAAACTCACGAAAAAGAAAAGAAACTCATACCTATCAATAATTACACTGAATATAAATGGACTAAATGCACCAATAAAGAGACAGAGAGTGGCAGAATAGATTAAAAAAACATGATCAGCCTATATGCTGCCTACCAGAGACACACATCAGATTTAAAGACACAAACTACAACTCAAAGGATGGAAAAAAATATATCAAGCAAACAACAATCAAAAAAGAGCAGGAGTGGCAATATTAATCTCTGACAAAATAGACCAAAGCAAAATCCGCAGCAAAGGATAAGGAAGGACGCTATTAATGATTAAAGGGTCAATATATCAGGGGGACATAACAATAATAAATATTTACACACCCAACGACAGGGCCCCAAAATACATTAAACGAACTTTAACAGCATTGTAAAGAGAAATAGACAGCTCCACAATAATAGCAGGAGACTTCAACATACCACTTTCAGTGGACAGAACATCCAGAAAGAAGCTCAATAAAGACACAGAAGATCTAAATGCCACAATCAACCAACTTGATCTCATTGACATATACAGAACACGCCACCCAACAGCAGCCAAGTATACTTTCTTTTCCAATGCACATGGAACACTCTCCAGAATAGACCACATATTAGGTGACAAAGCAAGCCTTACCAGGATCCAAGGCACTGAAATATTACAAAGCATCTTTTCTGACCATAAAGCCATAAAATAGCAATCAATAACAGAGAAAGCAAGGAAAAAAAATATCAAATACATGGAACCAGAACAACATCTTGCTAAAAAACTACTGGGTTACAGAAGAAATTAAGGACAGAATAAAGAAACTCACAGAATCAAGTAAGAATAAAAACACATCCTACCAAAACCTTTGGACACAGCAAAAGCAGTGCTTAGAGGTCAATTTATAGCAATAAATCCACACATCGAAAAAGAAGAAAGGGCCAAAATCAAAACATTAACCCTACAGCTTAAACAAATAGAAACAAAGCAGCAAAAGAAGCCCTCAGGCACCAGACGAAAGGAAATAATAAAAATTAAAGCAGAATTAAATGAAATACAGAACAGAAAAACAATGGAAAGAGTTAACAAGACCAAAAGTTGGTTCCTTGAAATGATGAACAACATTGATAGCCCACTGGCCAAACTGACTAAAGAAAAAACAGAAAAAAAAAAAATCTTGAAAAGATCAACAACATTGATAGCCCACTGGCCAAACTGACTACCGAAAAAACAGAAGAGGGAGCAAATAACCCGAATAGGAAATGAGATGGGCGATATATTACAACAGACCCAAATGAAATTACAAGAATCATAACATAATACTATGAAAAATTGTACTCCAACAAATTTAAAAACCTAGAGGAGATGACAAATTTCTAGAAACACACTACTACCTAAACTAACACAAACAGAGGTAGAACAACTAAATAAACCTGTAACAAAAGAAGAGATTGAAGAAATAATTTTAAAAAACTCCCAGCAAAAAAAAGCCCTGACCCTAACGGCTTTATTGGAAAATTCTAACAAACTTTCAGAGAAGAGTTAACACCACTACTACTAAAGATATTTCAGAGCACAGAAATGGATAGAATATTCCCAAACTCATTCCACGAAGCTAGCATATCCCTGATACCAAAGCCAGGTAAAGACACCACAAAAAAAGAAAATTAACAGACCAATATCCCTCATGAACATAGATGCAAAAATCCTCAACAAAATTCTAGCCAAAAGAATTCAACAACATATCGAAAAAATAATTCACCATGACCACGTGGGATTCATACCAGGTATGCAGGGTAAATTTGCTACAAAGGACCTCTTCAAAGTGTTGAAGAGCAAAGATGTCACCCTGAGGACTAAGGTGCGCCTGACCCAAGCCGTGGTATTTTCAACCACATCATATACATGTGAAAGCTGGACAATGAATAAGGAAGACCAAAGAAGAGTTGACGCCTTTGAATTGTGGTGTTGGTGAAGAATATTGAATATACTATGGACTGCCAAAAGAACAGACAAATCTGTCTTAGAAGAAGTACAACCAGAATGCTCCTTAGAAGCAGGATGGCGAGACTGCGTCTTACATACTTTGGACATGTTGTCAGGAGGGATCAGTCCCTGGAGAAGAACATCATGCTTGGCAGAGTACAGGGTCAGCAGAAAAGAGGAAGACCCTCAACAAGGTGGATTGACACAGTGGCTGCAACAATGAGCTCAAGCATAACAACAATTGTAAGGATGGCTCAGGACCGGGTAGTGTTTTGTTCTGTTGTGCATAGGGTCGCTATGAGTCGGAACCGACTCGACAGCACCTAACAACAACAACATGCAGGGATGGTACAACATTAGAAAAACAATCAATATAATCCATCATATAAATAAAACAAAAGACAAGAATCACATGATCTTATCAATTGATGCAGAAAAGGCATTTGACAAAGTCCAACACCCATTCACGATAAAAAAAAAAAACCTCTCAGCAAAATAGGAATAGAAGGGAAATTCCTCAACATAATAAAGGGCATCTATACAAAACCAACAGCCAACATGATCCTAAACGGAAAGAGTCTGAACACATTCCCCCTGAGAACAGGAACCAGACAAGGGTGCCCTTTATCACCACTCTTATTCAACATCGTGCTGGAGGTCCTAGCCACAGATATTAGGCAAGAAAAAGAAATAAAGGGCATCCAAATCGGTAAGGAAGAAGTAAAAGTATCCCTATTGCAGATGATATGATCTTATACACAGAAAACCCCAAAGAATCCACAAGAAAACCCCTGGAACTAACAGAATATTTCAGCAAAGTTTGAGGATACAAGATAAACATCCAAAAATCAGCTGGATTCCTCTACCCCAACAAAGAGAATTTCAAAAAGTAAATCACCAGATCAATACCACTTACAATAGCCCCCAAGAAGATAAAATACTTAGGAACAAATCTAACCAGAGATGTAAAAGATTATACAGAGAAAACTGTAAGACACTACTGCAAGAAACCAAAAGAGACCTATATAAGTGGAAAAACATGCCTTGCTCGTGGATAGGAAAACTCAACATTGTGAAAATATCAATTCTACCCAAGGCGATCTACAGATACAATGCAATCACAATTCAAATTCCAATGATATTTTGTATGAGATGGAGAAACAAATCACCAGCTTCATATGGAAAGGGAAGAGTCCCCAGATAAGTAAAGCAATACTGAAGTAGAAGAACAAACTGGGGGAACTCACACTATCTGATTTTAGAACCTATTATACCGTCACTATAGTCAAAACAGCCTGGTAACAGTACAACAACAGATGCATAGAACAATGAACAGAATTGAGAGTCCAGATGTAAATTCACCCACCTATGAGCAGATGATATTTAACAAAATCTCAAAGTCCATTAAATGGGTAAAAGACAGTCTCTTTAACAAATGGTGCTGGCATAACTGGATATCCATCTGCAAAAAAATGAAACAAGACTCATACCTCACGCCATGCACAAATACTAACTCAAAATGGATCAAAGACCTAAAAATAAAATCTAAAACAATAAAGATCATGGGAGAAAAAACAGAACAATGCTAGGAGCCCTAAAACATGGCATAAACAGAATACAAAACATAACTAACACCACACAAACACCAGAAGAGAAACTAGATAACTGGGAGCTTCTAAACATCAAACACTTATGCTTGTTAAAACACTTCACCAAAAGAGTAAAAAGACAACCTACAGACTGGGAAAAAATTTTTGGCTATGGCATATCCAATCAGGGTCTAATCTCTAAAATCTGCAAGATACTGCAAAAACTCAGCAACAGAAAGACAAGTAACCCAATTAAAAAGTGAGCAAAGGATATGAACAGGCATTTCACCAAAGAAGACATTCAGGTGGCTAACAGATACATGAGGAAATGCTCACGATCATTAGTCATTAAAACCAACCAAACCAAACCCACTGCCATCAAGTCAATTCCGACTCATAGCGACCCTATAGGACAGAGTAGAACTGCCCCATAGAGTTTCTAAGGAGCACCTGGCAGATTCGAACTGCCAACCTTTTGGTTAGCAGCCATAGCACATAACCACTACGCCACCAGGGTTTCCATTCGTCATCAGAGAAATGCAAATCAAAACTACAATGAGATAACATCTCACCCCAACAAGTCTAGCATTAATCCAAAAATCACAAAATAACAAATGTTGGAGAGGTTGTAGAGAGACTGGAACACTTATACAAGGCTGGTGGGAATGTAAAATGGTACAACCACTTTGGAATTCGATTTGGCGCTTCCTCAAAAAGCTAGAAATAGATGTACCACACGATTCACCAATCCCACCCCTTGGAATATACCCTAGAGAAATAAGAGCCCTCACACAAATAGATATACGCACACCTATGTTCACTGCAGCACTGTTCATAATAGCAAAAAGATAGAAACAAACTAGGTACCCATCAAATAACAAATTATGGTATAGTCACACAATGGAATACTATGCAACGATAAAGAACAACAATGAATCCTCACAACATCTCATAACATGGATGAATCTGGACAGCATTATGCTGAGTGAAATTAGTCAGTCACGAAAGGACAAATATTATATGAGACCACTATTACAAGAACTGAAGAAAAGGATTAAACACAGAAGAAAACATTCTTTGATGGTTACAAGGGTGGGGAATGAGGGAGAGGGGAATTCACTAACTAGACAGTAGACAAGAATTATCTCAGGTGAAGGGAAGAACAACACATAATACAGGGGAAGTCAGCACAATTGGACTAAACCAAAAGCTAAGAAGTTTCCTGAATACAACCAAACACTTTGAGGGACAGAGTAGCAGGGGAGAAGGTCTGGGGACCATGGTTTCCGGGGCCATCCAAGTCAATTGGCATAACAAAGTTTATTAAGAAAATGTTCCACATCTCACTTTGGTGAGTGGCGTCTGGGGTCTTAAAAGCTAGCAAGCAGCCATCTAAGATGCACCAATTGGTCCCAATCCACCTACAGAAAAGGAGACTGAAGAACACCAAAGAAACAAGAAAACTATTAGCCGAAGAGACAAAAGGGGCCACATAAACCAGACTCCACCAGGCTGAGACCAGAAGAACTAGATGGTGCCCGGCTACCACCAACGACTGCCCTAACAGAGAACAAAACACAGAGTCTCTGATGGAGCAAGAGAAAAGTAGCATGCAGTATTCAAATTCACATAAAAAGACCAGGCTTAATGGTCTGACTGAGACTAGAGAAACCCCAGAAGACATGGCCCCCAGTCCCTGTCAACCAATAACTAAAAGCATTCCTGAAGCCAACACTTCAAACAAAGATTAGACGACTATAAGGCATAAAATGATACTTGTGAAGAGTGTGTTTCTTAGTTCAATTAGATACATAAAACTAAATGGGCAGCGTCTGTCTGGAGGCGAGATGAGAAGGCAGAAAGGGACAGGAGCTGGTTGAATGGGCTCAGGAAATCCAGGGTGGAAAGGGGGAGTGTGCTGTCACATTACAGGGATAGCAACTAGGGTCACATAACAATGTGTGTATAAATTTTTGTATGAGAAACTACCTTAAGCTGTAAACTTTCACCTAAAGCACGATAAAAATATATGTGTGTGTGTGTGTGCATATATACACATAAAAGTAAAAGCTACAAGAGACCAGTCCATGGATTACATGAGAACAACCCTAGATGGTACTTTTGAAAACCACTAGTCTAAAACTGATGATACTTCTTGTAGCAAAATAAATGCTATATTTTTGTGAAATGGATGAAAGGAGATTATTGACTCATCTGCTAAATGCAAGAAGAGAACCAATTTCCTCCCCCAACATCTCAACCTCCATTACTGACAGGAAAAAAACATATATATATATATATATACCAAAACAAAAAACCCAGGGCCGTCGAGTCGATTCCAACTCATAGCAACCCTATAGGACAGAGTAGAACTGTCCCATAGAGTTTCCAAGGAGCACCTGGTGGATTCAAACTGCCAACCCTTTGGTTAGCAGCCGTAGCACTTAACCACTATGCCACCAGGGTTTCCATATATATATATATATATATATATACACATACACACATGCATATATATGATATCACATATATGTCATATAATATATACACACACTTTTTTATATATCATGTATATGAAAAATATGTATATTTATATATATACACACACATACATGATTTAAGAAGAGGTAAGTGACCTCAATTTCACATCAGCTAGATGGAGAATAAATAAAAATACAACTTTTTTTTTTTTAATGGCACAAACTATAGGGCAAATCCTTTGATTAGTCTTGGAAAGACACTAGTTCGTGGGAAAGATTTTAGAACTGAATCAGTTTATAAGCAGAGAGATGAATGGAAAGACCAGTAGAGATCTGCTACATGCTTATTGATTACAGACATTTCTTCATTGCCTACTAGGGCATTTTTGTAAGCAAAACATTGTCTTCATATTTTAGAGTATATAATGAGTTATTTGTCATACAGTTTAATAACAATTTACAGTCACATAAAAAGAAAAATACTTACTTTGCCACGACGGTACCATTTAAACTCTTAGAATTCAAAGAACAATATAATGGTGTCTGCAAAGTAACTTCAAATTTTGGTAAGACTAGAAAAGAAAAGCAAGGGCAAATCTTTTAAAGAATTTCTTTTACTATCATCTTCAACTTAACAAAATAGAGAATAGAGTTGTACTGAAGCAATTGAAAATTGGTACTTATTAAACTTAGATTCATAATGACCCAAATACATACTAACACACAGATAAAAGTCCTTTGTTTCCGTGCAAAATTAGAAACCTCTACTGTGGTCATATTTATATAAATAGAATATGAAATATTTTATAAATACTAATACCACTTGATATAAAGCACTCGAGATTAAAAATTTTTGTTTTCTTTCAGTCTATAAAATTTTTTTTTCTCTAACTTCACTGACCAAAGAAATAAATCATCAAACTCTCATAACAAGGCATCTTACCATTTAATTAACATAAAAGAAATATCAAGAAGGCCAATGGGTCAACAGTATAGGGCAGAGCTCCAGCCCCAAACCATGCTGAGGCCTGCAGTGTTGCAACAGACTACTGGACTCTAGATCAATCAGGACAAAAAGATCAACCAGGACAGGAAGGCCACAAAAGTCACATGGGTCAACTATGACCCTCCTTCAAGGTCAGCCACTAGCAGAGGAGTTAGGGCCACCCAGAGGTAGACAGTGAGTACATGGAAATTCAAATGCCTGCTGTATGTAGGTTGGTAACGAATTTCTCACCTGCACCACCACTATATAAAAAGAAAATATCTTATTAAAACATTGGCTTTCTCTGATCTATTCTTCTAGATCAACACTGTCCAAAAGAAATATACTCTGAGCCACATGTCATTTTAACTTTTCTAGTAGCCGTGTTTAAAAAGGAAAAAAGCAGCAAAATTAATTTTTGTAACATTTTCTAAAATTTCATAAAGTAGTTACCCAAAACCCATTACCATCCAGTATATTCTGACTCAAAGAACCCTACAGAACAGAGTAGGACTGCCACATAGGGTTTCCAGGCTGTAAATCCTTATGGAAGCAGACTGCCACATCTTTCTCCCGAGGAGCAACCTTTCAGTTAGCAGTCAGAGCGCTTAACCACTGCACCACCAGGGCTCTGCAAGTAGTTAAACCAAACCTACTGCCATCAAGTCAATTCCAACTCATAGCAACCCTAACAGGACAAAGTAGAACTGCCTCATAAGGTTTCCAAGGAGTGGCTGGTGGATTTGAGCTGCCGACTTTTTGGTTAAAAGGCAAGCTCTTAACCGCTACGCCACCAAGGCTCCCTACAATTGGTTAGTGGCCCAAAGTTCCAGATTAGGAGTCCGCAAACTATGGCTTGCATGAGCTAAGAACGTTTTTTACATTTTTAAATGGTTGAAAATAAGTCAAAGAACATTTCCTGTTAAAATTAATATAAAATTCAAATTTTAATGTCCATAAATACAATTCTATTAGGTCACAGCCACTCATTCACTACATATTGTCTATGGCTGCTTTCATACTACAATTGCAGAGTTAAATAGTTATGACAGAGAGATATGGCCCACAAAGCCTAAGGTATCTACTGACCGATCCATGATAGAAAAAACTTGGCCGATGATGGTCACGAGGCTTAGCTCCAACAAGGCTGTGTGAAATACGTGGGGCCTGAGTCACAAAGGTGTAAACAAACTACTTTCCAGAAATTTCACTCCCTGAAGTGCTGCAGTAGTTAAGAGCTACGGCTGCTAACCAAAAGGTCAGCAGTTTGAATCTACCAGCTGCTCCTGGGAAACCCTATTGGGCAGTTCCAGTGTTAGAAGAGACTCGACGGCAATGGGTTTTTTGGAGCGCAAATACATGAAAAAGCTCAACTATATGCTCGAATCACTTTTTAAATCATAAACTAATACTGAGATTCTGTGCATTCACTCTTATCTCTTTTTCCTCTCTATCCACCAACAAAATAGTTGGTTAATGCTTTTTTTACCCGCATGTTACCAGCTGCAATATTATAGTGTGGCAGCTCCAAAAAAAAGGATTCACCTGCCTTAAACAGGCTGCCTTCACCAGTGCTGACCAAATGAAAAATAAAAAAAAACAATAATTGATGTTCAGTTAAAAGAAAAAAGAACACAGTAAAGACTTCTAAATATGTTATCGTCACAACAAAGTAGAATTACAGAAAAACTGCACATAAGCAAAAAGACTGACATATTGGACTATGGGTAATTTTTTTCTACTTTTTCTTTATAATGAGCTTTTATACCTTTCACAAAGAAAAAGATATGTTTAGGCCTATAAGAATATCAGAATTTGACCTCCATTGAGATTTTCACCTTAACATATTTCTTGATAATTTCTCTTATCTATGTAAAAATTTTTTAAATTTTCTCTTTCAAAGCAAGTTGAGGAATTCTTACCATATTCTGAAACCTGAAATGACTGATAATAGGTCTGGTCCTATCATTAGAAAGAAAAAGAAAAGAAAAGAATTTTAATGCAGTTACTTTGCTTGCTTACTTACCTGCAAAACAAGATTTAGAAAATTATTTTTAAATTATATTTATAATGATTTAATAAACAAAAGTTTGTTTTAATTTGTGGAAGTTTATTTTCAGTCAACTGCAAAGTGAAGCCTGTGAGATTTCATGAGTTTTTGTTGCCAATTCACTCACATAAAAAGGTGACCTGTCTCCATAATTCTCTGCAGGTCATTTAAACAAACAGTCTAATCTCACTTTCACCATCTACAAAATGGAGGCTGGATCAAATTAAATAATTTCATCTCCTTTCCTGCTCTAGGAATTTATGAGGCAAGGATAACACATGTCAAATTAATAGAAAACAACTTCAAATTTGCTTTGGTTATCAGTATCAAACAATGGACAAAATCAAGTTACACTTAATTCAAATATTTGTAAACAATCAAGAATGCAAAATTGTCATGTACCAACATCCTCTACCTTCTTAATTTCTTGAATTATTTTCTAGTGTAATCCTAAATTAATACATCCTACCTTATATTAACAAATATTGTTGATTAGTTCCTCTTCCAAGGTCAACAAGAAAAGATATGACCTATTATTATGCCATTTTTCTAACTCCTCACATTTTCTGTCTGTCCATTTTAAATCACAGGTGTCATATTAAATAGAATCTCTCCAAAATAACTAAATAATTCCACCAATAAAATCTGTATTCTAAGTCTAGCTGATTCCCTAAAATTTACAAAAGCAAATATAGAGACACAGCTACCAAATACTACCTTTTCTTAAAAATCACCCTGGTTAATCTAAAGCAACTATACATCAAGAAGGTATTTTTTAATCCCATAAGTATGACTAGTCCATTTCAAAACATAAAACAAATAGGCAAGTGTATCAAAGTCTATTAGTTACAGGGGGTGGGTGGGAGGAAGACACAACACTTAGGTACAATAAGCTTCTGTTAAAGATAACGGAAAAATGTGAGAATAGTTAATGGTGATTGTGGGACAACACAAACATATTTAACATCACTGAACTGTACATGCGAAGATTGCTGAAATGGCAAATGTTGTGTTACCTGTATATTTACCACATGCACACACACACACAAAAATATATATATATATAACAAATGTAACTGCTTATGTGCTAATAAAGTTATTATCTAAAACTTGGTTTCAATATCATTTAAAATAGATCCCAAAGAAGCTGTGTTGCTTTAATCAAATTCTTTAGGATCTCCACATTTAGATTGTTTAAAATATTTTCACATATATTACAGTGAACACTATAAATTACATGTATTTGGTTTATTTATAAGCTCTAATTTCCATCCTCAAAAATCAGATATACTTCTATTACCTGTATTACAGAGAGACAGAGGAATGCTCATGTTAAATTAGTTTCTGCTTTATTACTGAGGATAGCACAGGCATAGCTCTAGAATAAGTAATTTGACAATCATGATTTCCCTGCTTATCAAGCCAAATTCCTACAGCAAATCTTAATTGAGTGAGTACTACATGCAAAACAATGTATGAGGCTCTATAAAGATAAATCAGTTACAACCCTTAATCTCAGGAGGCCAATCTATTAGTTGACAGTGACCTAAGGTTTCTTGCATTGTGCCTTCGCTCTTAATCTTTCATCTCTATCCATCTTCCCAGGCTCAATTCACATGTTTCTGCTCCCCTGGGCCCCCAGTGTAAAGTCAATCTCTCTGAACCTCCACCGCACTTTAATCCTTCCCCATCACTTTGTACCCTGCGTATTATAGTTATATGTTTTATCTAGCTGCAAGTTCACAGAGAACTAGGTCCATGTCAGATAATCTTTTTATCCCTCAGCTTATGCCTCATAATGCCAACCTAACATAAAACATAGTACCTAGGAAAAAAAAAGTGCTCAATAAGTACATATTAGATTAAATAAAGAGTACTAGCTTTGATAAATGTAGGAAGTCAACTGATTTATTTGGGCCTACTTTAAACTACAGCCTTAAAACAAAGTTTTAGGTAATTATTTATTTAACATACAAGTAGTTGCATTAGATTATATTTGGAATGAATTCTGTCTCTCTTCCTGTCTCTTCCATTGCCAGTCATCCCTGATCACTCCTTGATTTTTCATCTCTCCACTTATGGTCTCCTCTCCCACCGCCCCCCCCCCACCCCCCATTCAGGCTATAAACATTTTCGAGTCTTTTGCTCTTTTGGAACTCTTAAATATCTTTCTGATTCCTTCCTTGACTCCTTTGTCGTCCTCCCTTTCTGATCCTTAAATGTTGATCCTTCTCATCCTGACCCCAATGCTCTTCCCAATCTCCAGAACTATAAGTGAGCTTATCGATTCTCATGGTTTTAATCACCAACTCTACACAGAAGACTCTTAAATCTTTATCTGTAGCCCAGACTTTAACTCAGGAACTCAGATTCAAACCCACCTGCTGGAGATCTTTATGTGACTGTCCTACAGACCCCTCAAACTCTAAATGCCAACACTAGTTCATTATCATCTTCCCACATCTAGCCCTCTTCTTAAATTCTCTATCTCAGTTGATGACAAACATATTAGAAACCTAGCAACAAACTTGACTTTTTTTCTTTCCTCATTCCTAGCAATCCATCCCTCATCAACTATGTTTCTTTTATTCTATACCGTTATCCATCCTTTCTCCCACTGCTTTAGCTCAGACCTTCATCATCTCTCTTTGACTATTACAACAGCCTCTTACCTAGTCTTTCAGCCTTCTATTATCTTCAAATTGTCCTTCATATAGCACTAGGGAGAATACAAATCTGATCAAGGAACTCCCCTGTTTAAAATCTTACAATTTGGCCCATGAGATTAACTGCTATTAAAATTATCTTCCTACTATAAACAGCAAGAAAAGTAGGCGAAATACATAAAACAACAATTTTCAAACAATGGGAAAGATGCAGCATAGTATTACAATCTCTGAGAAGTACAACAAACAAGGTGATCCCTACAATTGCCCCAGCTTACTGTCTAGAAGTAGTTTCACGCCACAGCACAGAGAGAAAGAACCAAAACTGAGCCTTGCTGTCCTATTGAGTTGAGAGACAGAGACTGGAGTTCTGGGAGATTGAGGTAGATAGGAATTCCAGGGAAGAATACCAGAAAGGAGGCAGCTGCACAGAGATTAGCAGATGGACCCTCTCAAGTCTTGGCTGAATACTGATCTGCATATGCATGGAGGAAACCAACGTGTGACCAGGGAAGGAACCACTGGAAAATAGTAGGCCAAATAATCCCCAAAGCTCACACATGACAGGATAGTTTGTGCTCCCACCAGCAAGAGTAGAAAATATATGCGGCATCAGGTAGAGTCCTCAGAAGAGTTACACCTTAGTAATGAGATTCGCATAGCCCCGGAACAAAGTCCACCTTGGAACCACCACCATAACGAAGCTTAAATGTAAGTCTTGCAAGGCTCAAACCAATCCACAAGTAATTTAACAGCATCCCAGAACAAAACCTAACACTCCTTAAGGGAACATAACAAAGCCAGCACCCGATAATGCTCAGCATACAATCAAAACTTACCAGGCAAGAAAGAAAAACAGGAAAATATGACCTATAACCAGGAGATAAATCGATCAACAGGAACAGACTCATACACGATGAGGATGACAAACAAGGACACTGAAATCACTAGTATAAATAATATGATCAAAAAGGTAGAAGAAAACAGGAACACAATAAGAAAAAAAAGGAAGATACCAAAAAATACCCTAATGAACATCTAGATATTAAAAATATATTAGATGGAATTAAAAGATTAGATACCGCAGAAGAAAGAGTCAGGGAACACAAAGAAACTCCAAAATGAAGCAAATATAGAAAAAAATAAAACTGGAAAAAAGTGAACAAAGCATCAGTTTCCTGTGGGACAATGGCAAACCACCTAAGATATATGTAATTAAAGTCCCAGGACAAAGAAGGGGAAAGAGGAAAGGGAAGGAACCAAAAACACATTTGAAACAATAGTACCAGGAAAGTTTCCAAATTTGATAAACACTATAACCCACAGATCCAATACCTCAACAAACCCCAAACACGATAAACCAAAAGGAAGCCATGACAAGGCATACCAAAATCAAATTGCTAAAAACCAGAAAAAAAGATAAATTATTAAAAGCAAAGAGAGGGGGAAAAGACACACACAAAAGAACAAAGATAAGAATGGAGACTTTTTATCAGAAACTACGCAAGCCAAAAGAATTTAAAGTGCTGAAGGAAGAAACTATCAACATAGAATTCTTTAACCAGTGAAAATATCTTTCAAAAAAACTGAAAGAGAAATAATTTTTCGGACAAAGGAAAGCTAAGAGAATTTACTGCTCACAGACCTAGACTTCAAGAAACGTTAAATGAATTTCTTCATGCAGAAGAAAAACAATACTAGATAGCAAGCTAAATCTACACAAAGGGATGAATTGGAAATGGTAAATATCTGGGTAAATAAATACATTTTCCTCATTATTTAAATATCTTTAAAATACGGCTGACTGTTTAAAGCAAAAAATAATATGGGGCTTAAATATATTTAAAATTAAAAATGCATGGCAACAATAACACAAAGAACAAGAGATGGTAAACTGAATGAATACTATTGTCACATTCTTATACTATATGTGAAATGGTATACAGGCATACCTCGTTTCATTGTGGTTTGCTTTACTGCACTTCTTAGATACTGTGTTTTTTACGTGGCGACCCGGCATCGAGCAAGTCTATCGGCACCATTTTTCCAAAGCATGTGCTCATTTCGTGTCTCGGTTACTGGTTATTCTCACAATATTTCAAATTTTTTTATTATTATTATTATATCTGTATGGTGATCTATGATCAGTAATCTTTGCTGTTACTATTGTAATTGTTTTGGGGTGCCATGAACTACGCCACACATATAAGACAGTGAACTTAATAAACATGGATGTTCTGACTGCTCCACCGACAGGCCATTCCCCAGACCTCAGGCCTCAGGCCTCCGTACTCCCTGAGACACGACAATATTGAAATTAGGCCAGTTAATAACCCTATAATGGCCTGTAAGTGTTCAAGTCAAAGGAAGAGCCGCACATCTTTCACTTTAAGTCAAAAAGCTAGAAATGATTCAGCTTAGTGAGGAAGGCACGTCAAAAGCCAAGACAGGCAGAAAGCTAGGCCTCTTGTGCCAAACAGCCAAGTTGTGAATGCAAGGGAAAAGTTCTTGAAAGTAATTAAAAGTGCTACTCCAGTGAACACATGAATGTTAAGAAAGCAAAACAGCCTTATTGCTGATATTGAGAAAGTTATAGCATTCTGGATAGAAGATCAAACCAGCCACAACATTTCCTTAAGCCAAAGCCTAATTCAGAGCAAGGCCCTAACTCTCTTCAGTTCTATGAAGGCTGAGAGAGGTGAGGAAGCTGCAGGAAAAAAGTTTGAAAGTAGCAGAGGCTGGTTCATAAAGTTTAAGGAAAGAAGCCAACTCCATAACATAAAAGTACAAGGTGAATCAAGAAGTGCTGATGTAGAAGCTGCAGCAAGTTATCCAGAAGACCTAGTTAAGATAACTGATGAAGGTGGCTACACTAAACAACAGATTTTCAATGCAGACAAAACAGCCTTATACTGGAAGATGCCATCTAGTATTTTCATAGCTAGAGAGGAGAAATCAATGCCTGGTTTCAACGCTTCAAAGGACAGGCTGACTCTCTTATTAGGCACTAACGCAGTTGGCGACTTTAAGTTGAAGTCATTGTTCATTTGCCATTCTGGAAATCCATGGGTTCTTAAGAATTATGCTCAATCTACTCTGCCTATACACTATAAATGGAACAACAAAGCCTGGATGACAGCACATCTGTTTACGACATCATTTACTGAATATTTCTGCCCACTGTTGAGACCTACTGCTCAGGAAAAAAAAGACCCCTTTCAAAATATCACTGTTTGTGACAATGTACCTGGTCACCCACGAGCTGTGATGGAGATGTATAAGGAGATTAATGTTGTTTTCATGCCTGAACATCCATTCTGCAGCCCATGGATCAGGGAATAATTTCAACTTTCAAGTCTTATTATTTAAGACGTACATTTCGTAAAACTATAGCTGCCGTAGGCAGTGATTTCTCTGATGGATTTGGGCAAAGTAAACTGAAAACCTTCTGAAAAGGATTCACCATCCTAGATGCCATTAAGAACATTCATGATTCATGATTCATGGGAGGAAGTCAAAATATATCAACATCAATAGGAGTTTGGATGAAGTTGATTCCAACCCTGATGGATGACTTTGAGGAGTTCAAGACTTTGGTAGAGGAAGTAACTGCAGACGTGGTCGAAATAACAAGAGAATTAGAATTAGAAGTGGAGCCTGAAGATGTGACTGAATTGCTGCAATCTCACGATAAAACTTTAAGGGATGAGAAGGTGCTTCTTATGGATTAGCGAAGAAAGTGATTTCCTGAGATGAAATCTATTCCTGATGAAGATGCTGTAAACAGTGTTGAAAAGACAAAAAAGGATTTAAAATATTACATAACCTTAGTTGATAAAGCAACAGCAGGGTTTGAGTGAACTGAAAGAAGTTCTACTGTAGGTAAAATGCTATCAAACAGCATCACATGCTACAAAGAAATCTTTTGTAAAAGGAACAGTCAATTGATGCAGCAACCTTCACTGTTGTTTTATTTTAAGAAATTGCCACAGCCACCCCAACCTTCAGCAACCACCACCCTGATCAGTCAGCAGCCGTCAACATCAAGGCAAGACCCTCCGCTAGCAAAAAGATTACAAGTCGGTAAAGGCTCAGATGATGATTAGCATTTTTTAGCAATAAAGTATTAAGGTATACACATTGTTTTTTTAGACATAATGCTATTCCACACTTAATAGACTGTGGTATAGTGTAAACATAACTTTTATATGCACTGGAAACAAAAAAATTCATGTGACTTGCTTTATTGCAGTGGTCTGGAACAAAACCTGCAATATCTCTGAGGTATGCCTGTAATATTGTTTAAAAGTAGACTGTTATGTAAATGGTCCCTGGTTGTTTGTTTTTTCACAAAAGGCTGGTTTTCAACTCCAAACTCAAATTTTCAGGTATTTAGAGCCTTACATACCCCACAAAACTACACTCAACATCTGTTAGTCATAAGATAAAACCCTGAAGTTATAAGGACCTCAAGGCCACTGCTGCCCTTCGGAGCTGTCTGCTAAGCAACATCACCTAGATACACACACCCCTCTTTGCTTCCCCTCTCCTCCAAGAGCTCCCTTGTCCTCTTCCCCTTCTGGGTGGTGGCCCCCTGTTCTGTTTGTCTTTGGAAGGTCTCCTGCTGTGAAGGACTTCCCTCACTTGCAAAACCTGTCCAAGCATTGCCCAGTAAATAACCTTATTCCACAGCACTGCTTTCTTGTGGTCATAACTTTTTCCTTGCTTAGCCCCAAAATCCTCAAACAAAAATGCCCAACTAGATCATTAATTACATTAAATGTAAATAATCTAAACTCCAAGTAAAAGGCAATGATTGTCAGGTTGGATTAAAAAATCAAGACCCAACTATATGTTGTCTACAAGAAACTTTGGCTATAAAGCCTTTCAGTGGCTCCCCATTATCTCTAGGATAAAAATCTAAGTTCCCTAAAAATGACATTCAAGGTGTTCCATGGTTGGTTCCTGCCTGTTTTCCCACAACCCTGACTTGAACTTGATATCCCAAGCACACTGAACTCATTATAGTTCCCTACACACATGATGCAGTTGCTCACCTCTTTGCCTCTGTTCAAGCCAATATCTATTCTTAGAGGGTCCTTCCCTCAGCTTTCTTCACCCAGATAAATCCTACTCATCGTTCTGGATTTAGCCTTCTCCAAGTAGTCTTTCTTCATTGCTTCTCCCCAAGTTGGATTGGTTGCCCCTTCTTTCCCATAATATCCTGTGCATAACTCAATCATTTTTCTCAACACAATATGTTATAATTATCTGTTTTGTATCCAACCCCTGTAAGAGACTATGAAATCCTTGAAATCACAGCAGCTAGTCAGTTCATCATGCCTTCAGTGTTTGCTGAATGAATGTATGTATAAATGAATGAATGGGTTCTTATCTCCAGGCTGGTTCTTATGGTGCTCGTCAGATTAGCCTCAGTGATCATAAGGCATCTCCTGCATGACATTAAAACAACCTTCTCCTGAAAAGTATCACACTACCTAAAGAGGTAAAGCCATCTGTTCAAAACCTTAACTGCCCTTTATTTAGAAGGAATGTGAATGCTAAGGAGTGGAAGAGACCCTTTAGCATGGAAAAATGAAGAGAAGGGGGACAGTGCTTCTTTCCAGTGTCATTTTAAATTGTTCCAAAAAATCAAGAAATCATTTTGTAACTGAGTGATGACAGTGTACTTTGTACCAGACAATGTCTTCCCAGGATGTTTACAAGTAGTGAAATGCAAATCAAGAAATAAATTATTTTACTGTCTGAGGAGTTTGAAAAGCAGAAATAACTGTTGCAATCTCCAATATATTAAGCAGTCAGTCCATATCAATTTTTGTAAGGTTTAGTTATTTTTATGAAATATTTTATAAAATATGTAATCAAGAATAGTATAAGATACCAAAATATTTAAAATCCATAATGATTCAGAGAATTAGTAGCAATTTATGCCATATAAAACCATACATAACCACAAAAACACTGATGCTGACTGCTTTCATTAGTCCAAAACAGGTGTCTGCAAACTTTTTCTGTAAAGGGTCGGAGAGTAAATTTTTAGCCTTTATGGGATATCTGACCTCTGTTACAACTACTCAATTCCCACCACAAAGCAAACACAGCTGTAGATAACACATAAACTAGTGAATATAACTGTGTTCCAATAAAATTTTATTTACAAAAACAGGTGTCAGGCCAGATTTGGCCTTTAGGCCAGAGTTTGCCGACCCTTTAGTTGAACTAAACTAAAGTAAGCATAACTAAAACACGGTGGGTTGGGAGAACCCAGATCCATTTTTCTGCTACCAGCCTTCTGTAGAAAGCACAAGTTTCATTTACTAAGCAGTTTTCCTTTAGTTCTAAAGGAATTTAATCTTCTTCAAAATGAGGTCTTATACTTCTTCTAGTCCATCAAATATGGTTTGTGCTCTTTTACTCTGCCAGGAACCGGAAAGAGAGGATGACCTGAAGGCTTAAATATTTGGGCAGCATATCTTCTAAACGAACACCTTTTCAGGAAAGAAAATACACAATTCACCCACCTCTGCTGGGCTCTTCTTTCCCCAATATGGTCACTGTTCCATGGGGAAAGCTCTCCCTTAGAAAACTTGCTCTGAATTCACTCTCTATTTGTATTACACGTAAGCCTCCCTCAATAAGATTTTCTGAACTTCTAAAGCAGAAACAGAAAAGAAGAACTAGTAGGTATTCTCAGCAATCTCTTTAATTTCTTTATCCTTTGTCCCCACATTAATAGTTCATTATGAGTATGTACGTCACGGAATACATAAACAAAAGGGGAAAGAGAGAAAGCATACTATTTTCACTACCCTTTTAAGAAGCATGCTATGACTAGAGTACAAATTGAAGACATGTGAGTTACTAAAACCATCTATTCCAGTTACAGAATTTTCCCCTCTCTAGGCATGAAGCTATCCAACTCTGAGAGTGTTTCTATTTTTAACAAACTCAAAGGAATATGGCACAGTACTATACCCATTAAAAACATAAGTATTTTAAAATGAAAGTCATTTTTTCTCAACGCTTACTTCTGAAATAAAAAGAAATTCCAGAAACAGAACTAAGGAGCTGGATGGATTATTTTTGCTTGTACATTTATGTTCATTTATGATCATTTCAACATCCCAAAGTTTGCTTTAGCACTGACCTCAGTGCTAAAGATTTAGAAAGGCAGTGAATTTTTTAAATCCTCTCTGACTCTCACTTACCAAACCAGTTGGTGTTGATTCGATTCTGATTCATAGTGACCCTACAGGACAGAGTAGAACTGCCTCCTAGAGTTTCCAAGGAGCACCTGGTGGATTCGAACTGCTGACCTTTTGGTTGGAAGCCAAACTCTTAATCACTACACTACCAGGATTTCCTCTGACTTACTACTACCCTTAAAACGCTTAAACACACACACACACACGCACATGCGTGCACACACACACAGAAAAACCTGTTGCTGTCGAGTCGATTCTGACTCATAGCGACCCTACAGGACAGGGTAGAACTGCCTAATGGATTCGAACCACCGATCTTTTGGTTAGCAGCCGTAGCACTTAATCACTGCATGATCAGGGTTTCCACACACACACAGAGGACGTTAAAATGGAACTATTTCAGACTCAGTTTTGGCTGAGGCCCTCAAGACAACAGGAGCCAACTACATCTACATTTCAAAGTAAAATTCAAGACTACCATGTAGGACTTGCAAAGGAGGTTTCCAAAAACTGATTTTGCAACTCTTAATCATGCAGCCATGTGGAAGGCATAAAAGAGTCAAGATGAAAACAGACTAAAACAGAATTTTAGGACAAAGTTTTTGATGTGCTAGAAGTCATACACATTCCAGGGATCAAGTGGGAGTTGCCTACCCCTCACTTCAAGCCTAGGGAAAGGGGCTTCAACAGGATTTTCCAGAGAGTTGATATGTGTTCCCAGGGGCTCCCCCCAGAAATATTCCAAGACGGGTACCTGAGATGCCTGAAAAATCCAAAGGACAAAATACCTAGGATTGATCAGCTACTCTAACAGCAGAGCCAAGACAGTGTGCTGTATGGGGGTGCCTTGTGCCCCTGAGTTTCTCAGAGCGAAGAATGCACAATCAGTGTCACTGAATTATATACGTAAAAAATGTTGAATTTGGCAAACAAAAAAAAAAAATTTTTTTTTGTATTATACATATATTTTTGCCACAATTAAAAAAATAGGTTCTTTGACATTGAACATGCATTACCTTTATAATGAGGAAAACAATAAAGGTACATTACATCTTTTGTGATTTCAATGATATATTCATATACATGTTTGTTTTCTTTGGCCTCAAAAAAATTTCATATTCTTATATGAGATTTAGAGCATTGATTGACATTAAAAGTAAAATAAATAAAAGGCTCTTAGAGCTCCACACTGTCTACAAAACGAAATCTAAAACTTTATTTAGCCTGACACCCAAGACCCTTCACAACTCGGCCCATAGTTCTTCCAACTTTCTCTTCAATTACTGCTCTCTCACCAAGCCCCCTACTCCAGGCAAGGTGTATGGTCCCAGCTCTACAGCTCTGTCACTTAACTATGAGTTTCATTCCACCTTCACCCCTACCCATCCCCATCTAATTTCTTCAGCTCCCTCAAGCCCCATCTGGTTGATGCATGGCATTTTAAAGCTATGAAGAGCCATAAAAGTTCTCTGATCCAAGCCCTCTTATTTTACTGCTAAGGAAACGGAGATCCAGAGCTAAAGTGACTTGTCCACAGTTCCCAGACAGTGCTAGGACCCAAGTCTTGTAACTCCCAATCTAATGTTCTTTGCATTCATTATATGAAGACTTCCCTAATTTTAAGTTCCTTAAAAACAGGGTCTGTGTCTTTTCATCTTCAGATGTTTATTTACTGGTGTTTTTCCCACCTAATATACAACAGAAACATTCCATATTATTAGCTTTATTCGGATCCCCACTGATATTGCTATGCTTTAACCTAATGCCTACAGAACAGTAATCATGTGAAAATTCCTTTTCCCTTTTATATTTTTACCATAAAACTAGCAAAAAGCTTAAAAATAAACAAGAAATCACAATGGGAATATCAACTTGTAAAAGTGTCAGTAGGTATTTATTGACCTACTTAGGGGACTGACAGAGTCAATGTGATTTGCAAAATGACTGAAAGCATTTGTTAACATTTACATTGTCCTTCCCCTTCCTGTTTAAAGTTTAAACATCTGTTGTCTAAATTACCCAAAAAAAATCAAACCCATTGCCACTGAGTCAATTCTGACTCATAGCAACCCTACAGGACAGAGGAGAACTGCCCCACAGGGTTTCCAAGGAGCACCTGGTGGATTCAAACTACCGACCTTTTGGTTAGCAGCAGTAGCAGTTAACCACTCCGCCACCAGGGTCTAAACTACAATTGCAATGTATTTCTCTAAGACAGTGGTTTTCCAACTAGGACTAAAAATCAGGATCATCTGTGGTGGATCTGAAAAATAGAAAAGTCCAGTTCCCACCTCAGAGCTACTGAATCAGAACTACCAGGGCTGAGGTCCCAACATACGGAACGCATTCATGCAGCAATTCTTTCAACAGAGATTTATGGTGCCTAAGTGTCATACACTGAACTAGATGATGGGGACGCATCTTACCTGCATGGAGCTTTGGGTCTAGTGGAAAGATAAATATTTATCAAACAATCCCACACATAAACATGTAATTATAAACTATGATAAAGGCTACATATTAAATTTACAGGGAATTGTAAAATCTGGAGATGAGGCTGGAAAATTAGTTTCATGTAGGGCCTTGTGTAGGCATGGTAAAACAAGTGAATTTTATTCTGAGGGCAATTGTCTTAGTTATCTAGTGTTGCTATAACAGAAATACCATAAGTGGATGGCTTTAACAAATAGAAATTTATTCTCTCATAGTCTAGTAGGCTAGAAGTCCAAATTCAGGGTGTCACCTCCAGGGGAAATCTTTCTCTCTGTCAGCTCTAGAGGAAGGTCCTTCTCATCGGTCTTCCCCTGGACTAGTAGCTTCTCTGTGCAGGAACCCCGGGTCCAAAGGATATGATCTGTCCCTGGCGCTTCTTTCCTGGTGGTATGAGGTCCCCAACTCTCTGCTTGCTTCCCTTTCCTTTTATCTCTTGTAAGATAAAAGGTGGTACGGGCCACACCCCAGGGGAACTCCCTTTATATTGAATCAGGGATGTGACCTGAGCAAGGGTGTTACATCCCACCCTAACCCTCTTCAACATAATCCAATCTTGCCTCATTAACCACAGACAAAGATTAAGATTTACAACATATAGGAAAATTATATCAATCACAAAATGGAGGATGGCCACACAATACTAGGAATCATGGCTTAACAAAGTTGACACATATTTTGGGGAGACAAAATTCAATCTATGATAGAAGGTCTTCTGAGCTTCTGCTCCTGGGCAATCTTCATGTGGCTTGGCATTTCTCTCCCTTGGTCTCTGCTTTTCACATGCTTATTTAATATCTTTTATATCTCAAGAGACTGGCTCAGGGTACACCCTATACTAATCCTGTCTCATTAACATAACGACAACCCATTCCCAAACAGGATTATAACCACAGGCATAGAGGTTAGGATTTACAACACCTATTTTGGGGGAACACAATTGAAACCATAACATTCCACCCTTTGGCCTCAAAAAGTATGTCCTTGCCACATGTAAAACACATTCACCCTATCATATCATCCCAAGTCTTAAATCAACTCCAAATCCAAAATCTCATTCCTCTGAATCCTCTAAATCAAATATGGGTGAGACTTCAGGCGTATCCCATCCTTGGGCAAAGTTCCTCTTCATCTGTGAACCTGTGAAATCTAGATTATAAATTATTTGTTTCCAAAGTACGATGGTGGAACAGACACAAGGTAGACATTTCCATTACAAATGAGAGAAGTTAGAAGGAAAGAAGGCAAAAGAGGCACCAAACAAGTCTAAAACCCAGCAGAACAATTTACCTTAGCTCTCAAGGCTCGAAAATAATCCTCTCTTCTCTGAGACCATCTAGGCAATGGCCCTGCCCTCCAGACTTTGGGTTTTGGCCACACCCTCTGGATTCTGGATAGAGGCCCCTCAGCCCTGGGCTTCACCTCCACCTTCCAGGCCCACTGGGACAGCAACTCTGCTCCCTTGGCTTTGGGCTGTCTCATTCTTCTAGTCCATCTGAGTGACAACCCCACCTCCTGGGCCCTGGCAGGCCCCATTCTTCTTCCTCTTGGGCATGGCAGCCCCCTCATCTTTGGGCAGTGGCCTCATCCCCCTGGTACACCTTAACAGCAGTCACACACTCCAGAACCAAGCTGGCAGAGATCTAACTCTGAAACCTAGGAGGCTATCACCCCACCCTTTGAGATCCAGGAGACTGTGACCCCACTCTTTGAAAATGAGAAGGCCCTGCTTCCCATGCTCCTTCCAATAGTTCTGCTGATCTCCAGGCTGCTCCAGGGATGGTCCTTTTCTTTTCTTGGAGGACAACAGATGTAGCTCTTTTGGCCTGTTTTCTGCAATGTAGACTTTCAAGAAGCAGGCAGTGCTCTTTCCTTTCTTTCTCTGTCCCCTTCAGTCTAAGCTGATGGGTTTTCTGTCGTGGCAGCTGGTTAGACCCATCAGTCATAGGCTTAATTTCTTTAACAAAAGATTGTGTAGCTACATTCTTGGTGAAAATTCCAGAACATGTGCCCTTAGCTTGTACAACAAAATTTTCCAAATCTTTAGGTTTTGTTTTCATTTTGCATACTTCATTTTTAAGTCCATCTCTTTCCTCTCACGTTTTACTATAAGAAGCATAGAGAAACCATGTGGCCCTTTAAGATCTTGCTTAGACATCTTATCAGCCAGATAACCATATTTGTCACTTACAAGTTCTACCTTCCATCAAATATTTGAAGATAATTCAGACAAGTTCTTTGCCCCTGCATAAAAAGCATCGCCCTTCCTCCACTGTCCAATCACATGTGTATTATTTTCTTTTAAAGCCTCACCAGAAGCACGTTTAAGGCCCACATTTCTAGCAACATTCTGTTGCTGGGGCCATATGTATTCTCTAAAATGACAAAGACTTTCTCTATAGCTCTCCTCACTTTCCTCTGAGTCCTCACCAGAATTGCTTTTGTCGTCCGTAATTCTACCACCAGTCTCTTTACAGCAATCTAGGCTTTTACTATTAGGTACGTTAAAGGTCTTTCAGTCTCTACCCATTATCCAATTCCAAAACCACTTCCACATTTTAGATATCTGTTAGAGCAGCACCCCACTCTTCTAATACCAAATTCTTAGTTATCTAGTGCTATTACAAAAATACTATAAATGGGTGTCTTTAGCAAACAGAAATTTATTTTCTCACAGTTTAGGAGGCTAGAAGTTCAAATTCACAATGACAGCTCTAGGGGAAAGGTTTATCTCTCTGCCAGTTCTATAGGAAGGTTTTCTAAGCTTCTGCTCCTGGACAATCTTCACGTGGCCTGGCATCTCTCTTCCCTCATATTTACTTTTCTCATGCTTGTTTTATCTTTTATAGCTCCAGAGATTGACTCAGGATACACCCTGCACTAATCCTGCCTCTTAACAGCACTAAAAAACTAATACATATAAATCTGTCAGAAGTTAAAGAAATTCCCACCTGATGACTTCTGTTTTCTCTGTTAAATAGTGAGGGAGATCATCCACTGAGGGTGAGCAGAAAAGAACCAGAACCTCCCCATGAGGTAGCATTTTCCTAAATCCTTTTCTGGCATTAGAAAGAATCAAAAATATTCTGGTACTATAACAAAACATCTGAAGAACTAAAACTATTCAATATCCAATACTTACTCATAGTTCCTGATGGGACGTGGGGAAAACGATCTAACCAATAACTAGGGCATAGGCCGTATAAGTTCCCGGTGAGAAGCATGATGCGCCAGGCTTCCAGTGTCATAAGCACATTTATACCCCTAAAATGGTTTACCATTTGCAGGGCCTTATGCCATACAGGAGCCCTGGCGGCACGGTAGTTAAGAGCTACAGCTGCTAACCAAAAAAGGTCAGCAGTTCATATCTACCAGCCGCTCCCTGGAAACCCTATGAGGTAGTTCTACTCTGTCCTATATGGTCCCTATAAGTCAGAATCAACTCAATGGCAACAAGTTTATAATATACAAAAAACAAACTGGCTTCCTTAGTGGAAAAGTACTAACTGAAAACAGTCTCTTTAAAAACAAACAAAAACCACTCAACTGTCTCTGTTTCTACTAAGAGTAAGAAAAAAATCAAGGTTTTTAAAGACATGCAAGATGACCACCTCTCTTGAGCATCTATCTTGGGCAAGGGGGGAGGAAAGCAGCAATGTAGCTACAGCTTAATACTAAATGGAAAAGCTACCCTTGAGGCAAAATAGGGACATTTATATTCGATGCCTCCCAGCTTCTTCCATTTCTTGCTCTTTTCTCCTTTCTTCACTCCATTCATAAGGCTCAGTACTTATTTCAGTACCTCATCCTGGTTTCCAGTGCTAGCAACACTGGTCAGAGTCCAGGGATTTATAATTTTCCAAAATTCCCTCCCTGCCATTAAAAATTAAGTGTCATATAGAACTATACAGACACATCATACCCAGGTCAAATTCGTACTTTCTGTTTTCCTACAATAATGTAAAATATACTTATTGGAGGAAACTGCATAAAGGTACATGGGAACTCTCTGTACTATCTCTCCAACTTCCTGTGAATCAATAATTATTACAAAATTTTAAAAGGTTTTTATTGTCTTATTGTATCACCAAGGTTTTACAGTCAGCTAGGTGACAAGCTATTCCTCAATAATGTGTTGGTATTAACATGCTTCCCCTACCAGGTAACCTACGTGCTGTAACACAAGTCTCCTGGACTCAGCTCCTTAATCTAAAGACCTGGCTTTGTGGTCAGAATCTGAGACACCTCGGGGAACAATCCAATGTGTGAAGGTGTGAGCCATGTGGCACCCTCAAATTACAGAAGTAGGCAACATCTCTACCGATGTACACAGCAAGTCCTGGTAACATCTAAATTCAACCCAACAGGGTAAACATTTTAAAACAACAATTGCTGTGCATATTAAATAATTTCATTTTATACAGCTGAAAGCATGGGAAAATCTGATTCTAGTCCCAACCCTACTATAATGCACCGTGTGAGCCTTTTTCCAATTTCTTCCTCCATAAAATGAGGAAATAGCTCTAAGTGACCTCGAAGTTCCATTCTAGCACTGAAAGCCCATGTTATATGCTGATAGTTTCCTCAAATAGTGTAATAAAGATTTGCCATTACACTAATGAGCAAGACATGCTAAAGTCTGACCCTCGTGTTTTCTGACTGGTACTCAAAATAACATACCCTGGTAGAAGGGTAACATACACCTGAAAAGAGGGGTATTCTTAGGATAGCTTATGGAGTAAGAGAACAAGACAAAGAATCTCTCATGTAAATCAGGCTTGGGGTACGGAAATTAAAATGTTTATCCCCAAGGGACTGACAATAGCAGACCAAATGATTCAATAAAAATCACAGAAATAACATAACACAAAAACTTTGAGTGCATTCTCAATTTCTATAACCCAAAAACCAAACCCACTATTGTTGAGTCGATTCTAACTCATAGCAACCCTACAGAACAGAGTAGAACTGCACCATAGGGTTTTCAAGGCTGCAATCTTTATGGAAGCACACTGCCACATCTTTCTATCCGTGGAGCAGCTGGAGGATTTGAACTGCCAACCTTGTGGTTAGCAGCTGAGTGCTTAGCCACTGCGCCAGCAGGGTTCCTTAAATTTCTATAAGAGGGTAGAATATTCAGTTCTTGACTGAACTTTTTTTTTTAATTTTCAAAATCAGAAAATCCAGAAGCCTTACTCCATAGATCCTATTTTCCACTGGCTCAGAAGTTCATTAAATACAACAACCACACATATTCTCAAAATTAAAATATATAAGCCTATTCTTATATCGTATCATATACAAGAATTGAGTCAAAGAACATCACAAAGGATAATATCAATAGGAATAGTCTAGGAGAAACTACTCTTTCACTCATTCTTTCAACCCACAAGCATGAATAAGTTCCTAAAATAGGTCAGATACTGTATTAGACAAAAAAAAATACAAAAAAGTAATAAAATACAACAACTGTCTTCAAGGAGCTCACTGTCTAATAAGTGAGGCAATCATATTTTTAAAAACTACGCCAATCAATAAGTGCTGTGTTTGAGGTGTGTATAAGGCCTCACAGAAGAATGGAGGATGAAGTGCTGAAAGCTGCCAGCTGGCCCTCTGAGGAATCAAAATGCTAAAACTTATTCTTCCTTCCTTTTATTACTGCACATGGAATTGAGAACTTCAGGTCTTTTATGAAAAAAGCAATCTTCTTTTAAGCTGAGGGTAACAAAACTATTTTGGAAGCCACATTCACATTCCTGAGTTCTGACCTGTCACAGTTTGCTCTGTGCTTTCCGTTAGTTGTCATCACAAGCCTGGGGGGGGGGGGAGGGGGCAGGGTGCTTACCACATACTGCTTGTGGAACTCTTCAGGGACAAGAACTATCCAAACAAAGATATGCACTTTTGCAAAAGACAAAAGGGCTCCAGACAAACCTGACAGCAGAAGCAAGCTGACCCAGGAAACAGCTGGGCAATAAGACAAGAAAAGATAAAAATTATTCTGCAATACTATAAAAAGCAGTGAGGTACTGGCAACCCTTACCTAACCTTTCTAGAATAACTAACTCAAGAGAAAGTAAATGTAACTGTTATAAAACAAAGGAACGATTCAGTGCAGACTGCTTCTAAATTATATAATAATTTGACGTCCACAATATACAGGGCTCCAAAAAAAGAGATTTCAAGTTGTAAGCATGTTGAGTTTTCTGCATTCAGTTTCTTGTCCCCTAACCCCAAACACTGGCTTAAGGCTGAGACAAGGGCTGAGAAACTGTAATCTGTTAGCACTAGAAGACGCTACAGAGTTTATCTAGCTCAGTGGTTCCTAGGCCGGGTATGCATCTGAATCATCAGAGAAACTATTGTAAAAATACAGACTGTCTCCAAATTTCTGATTTAGTAAGTCCAGGATGGGGCCAGAAAGCTCTAATGAGTTAGTCACCTAGAGAGATGAAGTCAATAGCCCCGGGAGTTCAAAGGAGCTGCTAGTGAGTTCAAAGAATAAATCAGTGGGCCTGTCTCAGTCCTGTGCTTTTTCCACTATCCAACACCGCCTCTCAATGGAACAGATCAAAATTAAAGATGCCTGAATATGGGCATATATCAGTACATCTCAAAATGTGGTCCACAAAACAAACAGAATCTCCCACAATCTTTAAAATGCAAATCCCTGGGTCTACTGCTAGAATTAACTGAATCACAATTTCTCAGAGTGAGGCCTGAACTATGCATCTTTGACAAGCTCCCCAGTCAGTAGATCCTCTTAGGCACACTGATGTTTAAGAACCACTGGTATGTGCTAGCAGGCCAGAATCTCAGGGGACCCTTGTGAGAAACTCAGCTGAATGAGCCACTCTGGAAGGGAAAACAGGCTCCCATCTGACACTTAAGGAAGTGGGGCACAGGGCCATGATAATCAAGGGGAACAGGAGCTACTCAGTGCACCGGAATTTTCTTTGGGTTCTCAGAGGAACTGAGCAACAATGTTTGAGTCACCCAGTGGCCAGGGCCTCTAGGGCCCTGGGCTGCCCACAGGAGAGAGTGCAGGAAGAGAGCCGGTGTGGCCAGATCCCTCCTGGTTGGCAGGAGCTTGCTTCTCAGATGCAAACATTACCCTTTCTTTTAAAGAACCTCTAAAACTGCCTTCTAGTAACCTGGAATACAATTAAAAAATCACAGCTGCAAAAAGCACTTACAAGCATTTTGAAGAGTTCATTAATACCAGTCAAGAGATAGACACCTAAAGTACCTAGAGAAATACTACAAAAAAATGAAAACACAAGCAATGTTTCACTTAAAAACAAGTTATCTTCCCAAAGTTTACTTGTAGGTTAATTATCAAATCAAGGAGCATTTCTCCACTTAACCCATAATGTACATGAAGTGTAACCACCTTGTGAAACACACTTCTGTAGAGAGCTGTCACACGGAAAAATACACCTCTTCCCTGTGAGGAGAGGGCTGGTGCTCATTCTGTAAACCTTCATCTAAACTACAATAAAAAATAAAAAATTCTGAAGGTGAAAAGCAATACCTGAAGTTCAAAAGCAATTTAAGAAATCCAGAAAGGATAATAAATGACTCATTTATTTTTATTCTACAAATAAACATATTACAATAGGAGAAACGACAAGGAGCCCAACTACTGTGTTTCGTCTAAAGGACTGCTCTCCCTGAGCTAGTGGAAAGGGTGACTAAAGAATCATCTGCGGGGTCACTACAAACCAAAGGACTGATCAGGCTTGTATTTTTTACATACATTTCCCTTCAGTAATACTAAGATTATTCCATATTTTTTCTAGACAAAAAAATGGGATTTCAAAACACTCCTCTGAAAATAAAATTTTCCCCTCCCTGTGTTTTACACTGAGAATGCTCACTGCCTTAGAAGTATAAAAATACAGTCTATACTAGTGGACTATTTAAAAATAAATAAATATATTTCTCTCATAGTCATTTTTCACTGCTGAAAGAACCAAAACCAAACTCAATGCCGTTGAGTCAATTCCAACTCATAGCGACCCTATAGGACAGAGTAGAACTGCCCCACAGAGTTCCCAAGGAGCACCTGGTAGATTCGAACTGCCAACCTTCTGGTTAACAGCCATAGCACTTAACTACTACGCCACCAGGATTTCACTGAAAGAACAGCAGTTTAATAATAAACAACATTTGGTCCTTTAATGCTGTGCAGGAGTCCAAAAAAAAAAAAAAAGAAGCAAAACCCCCTGCCATCGAGTTGATTCCAACTCACAGGGACCCCATAGGACAGAGTAGAACTGCCCCCTAGGGTTTCAAGAGCAGCTGGTGGATTCGAACTGCTGACCTTTTGGGTAACAGACAAGCTCCTAACCGCTACAAAAACTAGAGACTTAGCCTGGTATGGAAACCCTGATACCTTCATGGTTAAGAGCTACAGCTGCTAACCAAAAGGTCAGCAGTTTGAATCCATCAGGCGCTCCTTGGAAACTCTATGGGGCAGTTCTACTTTGTCCTATAGGATTGCTTTGAGTTGGAATCAAGTTGACAGCAAGGGGTAGCCTGGTCTAGGTTTGCTCTTACAGCATTTCTTTGATTATACTGACCCCTGGTGGTCCTTGAAGGACTCTTATTTTTTTTAACAAAATGCTTTATTTTTTCTTAGATGTGTGCCCCAAATTAACATTACATCACCAATAATAAGTTACTGGTCAATATGCTTGTTTCCAAAAGGATAAAAATGCTTTGTAGAATGTGGCAGAGAATAAAATTATATTTAGTTCAAGACAAATGACTATTACATAGTTTTCATACATTCATTTAATAACTACTGGCTTTTTTTTTTTTTCTAGGGTCGCTATGAGTCAGAATCGACTCCACGGCAATGCGTGTGGTTTGGTTTTTTTGGTGATATGTCTGAAACCTTGGTGATGCAGTGGTTAAGAGCGCGGCTGCTAACCAAAAGGTCGGCAGTTTGAATCTACTAGCTGCTGTTAGAAACCCTACTGGACAGTTCTACTCTGTACTATAGGGTCACTATGAGTCGGAATCGAATCTGACAGCAATGGAGTTTTGGTGACATGTCCTGGGGATACAGGGGTAAACAACACAAACGGTCACTGTAGTCTCCATTATAAATACTACAGTATTTTGGAGGCAACCAAAAGTGATATGAACGAACCAAGAGAGAAACAGAGTGCCATTAGGCCACTTTAGAGGAGGCCCAAAAGGTAAAAAGCAATTAGCTGGAATGACAGTAGACAGAACAGCATTCCAGGCAGAGAGGACAGCATGTAGGAAGGCTCTGGAATATGGACAGTGAGTTTGAGAAACTGAAAGGATATAATATGTCTCAAGCACAGAGTTCAAGCGCAAGAATGGCACTTGACAAGGCTGAAGAGGTGGACAAGGGCCAGATCTTGCGAATGTTTTTCACACTTTAAGCACCTATATTTTCTTCAAAGCATTATCTTTCTTTTTTTTTTTTTCCCCTATTAAAGCAATATGAGACTGGTCAAGTTCACAAATCGCTACACAAGAAATCCCATAAATCTTTCAAAATCCAATGTCACATCTTGCACAAGTCTTTCTCAACTATTCCATCACCCTCTCTCCTCTGGTACTCACGCTGTTCACCCCTCATTAAACAGTTAATCTCTCAGAACCTGCCACCCTGCTAAACCTACCCTCCCTGCTCTCATCTAGAAACTGAGTATAATAAAACCTATTTTTCAAGACTGTTGTGATAATACAAGTAAAAAGCAGGTCACATATCAATACCTTTACATTACCTGGGGTCTTAAACGCTAACAACTGATTATTCCTTTCAATACAGTGGTCCTCAACTAAGGAGAGTGAGATATTTCCCCCCAGAGGATATTTTGCAATATCTGGAGACATTTCTGGCTGTCACAATTAGGGTATAGGGGGTAGATGCTACTGCCATCAGTGGGTAGAGGCCAGAGATGTTGCTAAACATCCTACAATACACAGGACACCACCCCCCCCCCCAACAAAGAATTATCTAGTCCAAAGCACTGAGAGTGGCAATAGATAAGTGGTAACTTTGGTGAAGGGTAAGACAGTACACAATACTGGGGAAGTCAGTACAACCTGACCAAGGCAAGGTCATGGAAGCTTCATAGACACATCCAAACTCCCTGAGGGACCAAATCGCTTGGCTGAGGGCTGTAGGGACCATGGTCTTGGAAACATTTAGCCCAACTGGCATAACATATTTTATGGAGAAAATATTCTACATCCTACTTTGGTGAGTAGCATCTGGGGTCTTAAAAGCTTGTAAGCGGCCATCTAAGTTATTTCACTGGTCCCACACCATTAGCAGCAAGGGATAATGAAGAAAACCAAAGACACAAGGGAGAGATTAGTCCAAAGGACTAATGGGCCACAACTACCACAGCCTCCAGCAGACTGACTGAGTCCAGCACAACTGGATGGTGTCCAGCTACCACCACTAACTGCTATGACAGGGATCACAATAGAGGGTCCCGGGCAGAGCTGGAGAAAAATGTAGAACAAAATTCTAACTCACGAAAAAAAGACCAGACTTACTGATCTGACAGAGTCTAGAAAAGCCCCAAGAGTATGGCCCCCAGACACCCTTTTAACTCAGTACTTATGTCACTCCTGAGATTCACCCTTCAGCCAAAGATTAGACAGGCCCATAAAACAAAACAAGACTAAATGGACACATCCGCTCAGGGGCAAGGACAAGAAGGCAGAAGGGGACAAGGAAGCTGGTAACAGGGAACCGAAGGTTGAGAAGGGGAAAGTGTTGACATGTCGTGAGGGTGGCAACCAGTGTCACAAAACAATATGTGTATTAATTGTTCGACAAGAAACTAATTTGCTCTGTAAATCTTCATCTAAAGTACAATAAAAAAAAAATTGATAGTAAGAAGCTCTGTTCACATAGAATTCTTTTTTTAAAGCTCTTATTTATCAATTACACTCATCAAATTTCCAAAAAATGAGATGCACAGGAGAAAACCTGAGGCACAAAGGGAAATATGGCATTTTAATGTCTCTTCCCTATTAGATCTCAGAGTTGCATGAGTTGGCAGCAAATATAGGAAGTAGGTGGAAGAGTTGAGGAGAACGAAAGATTGGGAGACGGAAGGCTATTTAAAGTCACTGTTTATTAAAGCAAAGATAATTAAAGTATGTTAGTCCAATTACTTATCAAGAGTCATTCTGAGACATAAAATTTGCCAAATAATAGCTATATATTCATTGCTTTTTTTTAGTTCATTACTTAGTTTTAAAATACTCAATGCATGCAATACATGTTTTTTTGAAAACACTTATTTAATCAATTTTATACTAAAATGCCAAAATGGATTAACCTTCAAACATTATATTATAGAAAAAGAAAATGATTAAAACTTTAATATGTCATAATGAAGGCTAATCCCGCAGTAAGTTAAAAATAAAGCTCTTACATGATCTAGATTTTCATAATTTTTTTTGTTGTTCATTGAATAGACGACTGTAGCCATTTCCCCACTTGAATTATTGAAGCCATTTTAGCATTACCCAAAAAAATACATTAATACTCACATTTACTTGAACTTGAATGGACCAGTCACCGAGTATTGGATGGGAAGACAACTGAAAAGTTTTGGAAACAACTCCAAGATTATTCTGTTCTGACAGCCACTGTTGGATCAAATTTGATTTGGGGTCCTAAAATGAAAACCATACACATTAATTATATAAAGTTTGCCCACGTATATACATATCCTATTTAGTTATGGCTGATGCCTTGAAGCACTCCCAGGCATGTCTAGAACTTTTCCCAAAATATGGCACAAAGACAGTTTTTGGAAAATGTTGGAACTATTGTGACAATGAGGACAATCAAGAATTTCTTATTTTCTCATATTTCTCTCAACAACATCTTGATTTTGCTCCACCTTAAAATTCCTGGCACCAAATTTCCTACTACATGAAACACTAGAACGGGTATATCACTAAACCTGTGATGTTGTTATCGTTGTTGTTTTGAGAAGAAAATTCACTCTAATGATAACAGGTCCCATTCATTAAAGGCCACTATGTGCCCGGCACTCTGCATTGTCTTTGTTACAATTCCCCTTCAGGGCAGGATTATCCTCCTTTTATAGCTGAGAAAACTGAGGCCTGGAGAGGTTAGGTAAGCACTCGGTAACTGTAAGCGACTGACACTGCCCACTACTACAGCACCAGTACATGATGGAATTCAGGATACAAACTCATATCTGTCTTTTATTTAACAAAAGTATATGAGAGAGATGTTTAACCAAGGTGGTACAAGGAAAATACTTCAGTCTTCCTATAGTCTCCCAGACAAAGATCCTTCCTGCAATGGTCATCTAAGCCAAACCAGCAGTCATCCCACACTCCTCTCTCACGTTCTAGTCCTGTCAACTCTCTCTTTAATATCTCTCCAATTTGCCACCCAACTTCCATCCTCACAGCTACCATCCTCTTTTTGAACTACTGCAACTAATCCCTTTCCTCCAGTCCTGCCCCTTCTGATACATCTTCCCCACTGCCAACAGTGTTATCCATTTAAAACACAAATCTGTGTATGAGCTAAAGTGGTTGAAATACCTGACACAGTTCCTGTTATACAATAAGCTGCAAATAAACATTGGCTATGATCATTTTTTTTTTTATGATCATTATGGAAACCCTGGTGGTGTAGTGGTTAAGTGCTACAGATGCTAACCAAAGGGTTGGCAGTTTGAATCCACCAGGCGCTTCTTGGAAACTCTATGGGGCAGTTCTACTCTGTCCTACAGGGTTGCTATGAGTCAGAATTGACTCAACGGCACTGGGTTTGGTTTTTTGGTTTTATGATCATTATACAAGACCACTAGATAATCCCAGCTTTTGTTTGTTACAGAATAAAGCCCACACTCCTCTGCATGGTTTACAAGGCCCTTAGTAATCTGATTTCATCTACATTTCTAGGCTCATCTTTCTCCAAACATACAAATTTGTCTGCAGTTCACCCCCCAGAAACCCATGCACCTAGGCCTCTGTGATTGCTGCATGAAATCTCTTCTTTCCTTGTCCAACCAGTGAACTAAGCTCCAGCCTCCTATGTTCTGTACTGTCTTCAACAGGCAGAGATGGCCCATCTCTGGAGAGCACCTAGTATACCCAGAGCTTGCCTTAGTACCTATAACTGTTTAAGATACTCATCAGTTACGTGGTCTTTATTCCCACTACAGTGTGAACTCCTGAAAGCAGAGATCAAATACTTTCCCTTGTTCTTATTCTCCATCCTTTGGCCAGAGGTAGTGAGTTGGCCCAGTTATTAGAAGCCAGGAGAAACCTCTCTCCCGGAGTGGGGAAGAAAGTGAAAGTTAGCGGTGAGCACAATGCTGAGAACTGGGTAGGCAGTAGTCTATTAAGCCAGAAACTAATTGTTAAAAAGAAAGACTGTCACCAACTCAAGAATAAGCAGGTCACTGCTGGCATACTCCTAGGACAGGCATTGTAACCAGCAGTTGGTGCTGCTGTGTCTGCCAAAGCAGACTGCATGGGAGGACTGTGGAGTTTAGAGGCTTGGGAACAAAGGAAGAAATAGGAACAGTTAATAAACATATAAAGTGTTCAATCTAGTAATTAAGGAAATGCATATTAAAACGATGATATACCATTTTTCTTCTGTTAGAATGACAAAGATTTAAAAAAATAATTCACAGTGTTACCTAAAGTGTAGGGAAGGTGTTCACGTTCTGCTGCTGTATTATTTTGGTGTACATTTGTCACAGGTGGTATCATGCCGCTAAGAATGAAGGAAGCCCAAGTGAAATCTTTGATGATTTTGCACCTGGAGGATCTGGTGGGGTGATATAATCCTTCTGGTTTCCCAAGCCTGTTTTGGACCTAGGTCTAACCACCACCAGTAAAGAAGACACAGAGTATGCAGAAACACCAGAAATATTTACAGAGCACACTCAGGATCGGAATGGGCCATTGAAATAGGCTTAGCATCACAGCAGAGCCCAGCATTTGCATGTGGTCATCTCTTGCTGGGATGCACATAGGACAGTCACACACGATGTGAATGATGCTTCCTGTCACAGCCACAGCAGCTGCATGCAGAAGATGCTGAAGTAGTGGCCCTTCCCGCCCCTTCAGTTACTTCTGGATGGCTCTGGCTCTCTCTCAGGGGTCTCAGCATAGCACAGGGCCTGCTACCTGTGCCAAACTTGCTTAAACAGTAAATTCCCTGGCTAGAAGACTGTCTGCAAGGAGTATTTCTGCCACTCTCTGGAGTCATGGATTTTGTGCAAGATGTCTGCTCTGCAAGTGGATTCAGAGAAGTCAAATCACTTAAACAAGGTGGCTCCCTCCCTGGCCAGGGCCAAGGTTCTGGGTTAGCCTTTACCATGCCAGGCCAGAATGGTTAGGGCACAATCACAGGATATAACCCCAGGCCAATGACAAATACCCTGTTCCCATACAAGGTTGCTATCTCTACCAGGAGCAATTTCTTGAAGAAGACAGGTCAGGGTAGAAGCCAGTCATGCTAGCTGCCATCACAATGTCAGAGGCACTTATTTCCATAGTGTTTGACCAGGCTGGCTGGAAAAGGCCAGAATTAGAGCAGAAGTAGGCCATGTTTTCCATCATCGGAAGGCCTCAGAAACCCCTTTCCTTCCTGAGGTCAGTTACTGGGGCATGCAAAATGAATAATACCCAGTGATATCCTCAAGAAACAATGAGCATCCCTGAATATAATGGTCAATAGCTTAGCTACATCTAACAGCCATTATTGGCTGGGCAGGATGGTCCCAAAAAGTTGACATCGTAGCTCTCAAATGCATTTCTTCGTATTAGCCTGCAGGTGGTGCTGCACTCGGGCGTACAACTCTGTCCCAGTCAGGGGCGTTTATTAGGCTAAGTCTTACTTTTTTCTGTGAAGTTTTGCAAGAAACTAATTATTCCACACTGAAAGATGTAGGAAACATCTAAGTCTGGTGAACTGTTTTCAGGTGGAGGCATATCAGATATGTGAGGCATGTGTATCAATGCTGACCTGGCATCTGCAAGTTACATGGCAGGAAGAAGCTACCTGCAGACCTGAGTTCATATCCAAGTCTTATTGGCTAAGTGCAGAAAGCAGAGCATGGCTACCCCACATTCAGTGTTCCCAAACAGGGTTCCTGTGGAAAGTCTAAACTCTCCTCTCCTGACCAAGAAGAGAGCCTTTCTGAGCACTTCAGGGAAGACTGACTGTGGTAAACAAAGTCCAGAATTGGAGATAAGAGCCCAAAGAACCTACAAATCAAAGGTTTCAAAGACAGACACTAAAGCAGAATAAAACTAAAAAAAAAACCCATTGCCGTTAAGTTGATTGCAACTCATAGAGACCTTATGGGACAGAGTAGAACCGCCTCATAGAGTTTCCAAGGAGCGCCTGGTGGATTTGAACTGCCGACCTTTTGGTTAGCAGCCGTAGCACTTAACCACTACACCACCAGGGTTTCCAAAGCAGGATAGACAGGCAAAACTAAAGAACACACAGACCAGCTGTCCAGAGTCAGCTGGATCCCAAAATACTCATCATTGTCAAGTCAATTTCAACTCATAGCAACCCTACAGGACAGAGTAGAGCTACCCTGAAGGGTTTCCAAGGAGCAGCTGGTGGATTCAAACTGCCAGCCTTTTGGTTAGCAGCCGAGATCTTAACCACTGCACCACCAGGGCTTCTCAGCCAGGTTAGTTCTGGGTTAATGCATGGAACAGGCAATTTATCCACTGGGGATTCTTATTTGCCTGAGGCAGAAGAAGGCAGATGGAATGTAAAAGGCCAGAGATTGGCAGAAGTTTACTTCTAAATCCTGTTTTATGCACAGTTTCTAGCATATAGTAAGTGCTCCATATATGTGGGTAAAGGAGCAAGGATGGTATGAATGGAGTCAGTTCAACCCTGCTCTGAGAGTATCATCAATTTAGAAATTATATTTACTATGTCAACTGCTTTATAAACATTCCAATACATAGCAGATGCAGAAAATCACAGAGCTGCCAACTTTGAAATAATACTAATTCAAGAAATATGCATTGAGCACCATGCTAAACAATGTGGTACTTGTTACAAACACGTTTGTTTAAAGTTATACGTGTACATGCTTATTTGCGTGGTTTTCTTTTTAATTTATAACAACTAAGAACCTAAAAATCATAGGAAGATACTGAACTAAAAAGCCTAAATTTACTTTCCATATTATATTATTCATCAGAGCATTTAGAGTAACCAACCGTCTCGGGGCTAAGGGAATTTCAGTTTTAAAACCAGAAGAATCTCAGGCAAACTGGGATGAGTTGGTCACCCACATCTAGAACTGTCCTCAGTTTAAATGCTGAAAACCAGGCCCAGTTAGATCCCAATTGTCTTCAACTTGATTCTCAAAGGAAAGCACTTAGTCTGCTAACCACGCTGCCTCCAGATTATAGGGGTACTGAAGCACCACAGGCCAAATGTCCACCTGTCAAAAGGAATTTCTATAATAATAATAATAGCAGCTAATGATTGATGAGCACTTCCTACGTGTCAGGCTCAGTTCTAAGTGCTCTATTTAAATCATCTCACTTAATCCTCACAATAGCTTTGTGAATTATTATTATTAACTCATTTATAGATAAGGAAACTGAGGCTCAGGGAGATTAATTTTCCCAAGGTCACATAGCTGGAATCTATTATTTTTGGAGCACACAGGCTGATCCTTTTAAAAATGTTAAGATCATTTCACGCCTCTCCTCAGAATTCTCCGATGACTTCTCATTCTACTCAGAGTAAAATCCAAAATCCTTATCATAGCCTTCAAGACCCTGTATATACCACCCCTCAAACCATCTCCCTGAGCTTCTGATATTTGTTCTTTCACTCTCTGGGCTTCAGGGCACTGGCCAGCTCATTGTACTTCAATGTACCAAACAAGCTCCCACCTCAGAGCCTTTGCACATGCTGTTCCCTCTGTTTGTATGGGCTCATTCTTTGGTTTCCTTTAGGTCTCTGCTGAAATAATTCTTCCCTGACCACTCTATTGAAAATAGCTAGCACAGGTATTTGTGAGCTTGCTGAAAATGCTTTGCAAGCATTTGAGCAGCTTGAGCCATGGCCAAAATGTCCAAGCTGTCCGAACTGTAAGAGGAGAGCGATGACCTGCAAATGGATGGGATGCCTGGCAAAAATGACCTTCCACAGAAGGAGGTAGGCAGTGGAAACTGGGAGCCGTTCCCAAGCCCCTCCTGCAATGGGGACCCATGCCACAGCTCAAGGAGGAAGGACCAATGGAGGAGGAGGAGGCCCAGGCAATGACAGGGGGGCAGGGGACCTTGCTAACAGTCCCAGCCATGGGGAGCAAAAAGGCCAGATTTCGGCCCCAGACTTTGAGAGCAAGGACGAGGGCAAGGAATTAGATGACCGGGAGGACAACTAACAACTGTCCGGAAAAGGAGTAGCTCAGTGGTGCAGCCCTTGAAGAAGCCAACAAGATGTTTCTGAGAACATCCAGAGCAAGAGAAGCAGTCTGAGATGACAGGCTTCAGATGCATTATGAGAAGACCCTGTTTGATCAGTTAGTTTTTACAGAAGAGCTTTTTTCAGTTATGGTTGTCAATCGTCTGACCGAAGATATCAGCTGTGATGAGATTATTGATAGAGTAGGTAAATGCTGTTAAAAGAGGAGAAAACTACTTAAGGAGAGACCCAAAATTCCATTATTTTGGGAGTTCACTCAGAAAAGTTCTGTGCCAATGAAAAAGTTGATCTTCAAAAAAAGACTGTTTGCAGAACAGAAGCGAATAGGACAGTGACTGCACAGTTGTGAAAAGGGAAGAGAACTGTTAAGAAAGAAAAAGAATCTCAGGACCGTTGAAACCTGTTTTCAATAATGTGCTGAAACACCTTGCCTTTGTCTTTGTTACCGATCCAGATTATTTTCCTTGCATTGGGGAAAATATCTTTCATATCCACATCACTGTAAGGCCTGGTTTTGCAAGAACGAGGCAAGACCAAGACAAACTGCCAATAAAAGCACCCAATGATATTAACCATATGATGAGAAAAAATAACCAAAAAGCCCAACTGGGACACACGATGTCTTTAAATTACCAAAGGCTAAATTATTAGTGTAACATGCATTGAGTTTTCTTCAGTATCCTAAAAGAATGAGCAAACCCAAAAAGAAGTCTGTATCACATGTGCTATATCTTTTTTCACCAACATAAATGGCAGCTATACATGTGGACCTCGCAAGATGGAATACACAGGAATCAAATCAACTACATCTGTAGTCTGAAAGAGACAATGGAGAAGCTCAATATCATCAGTCAGGACAAGGCTAGGGGCCAACAGTGAAACAGACCACCAGTTGCTCATATGCAAGTTCAAGATGAAGCTGAAGAAAATTAGACTATTCCACCTTGAGTATATTCCACCTGAATTTAGAGACCATCTCAAGAATAGATGTGACACGCTGAACACTAATGACTGAAGAGCAGATGAGTTGTAGAATAGCACCAAGGACACAATACATTAAGAAAGCAAAAGGTCATTAAAAAGACAGGAAAGAAAGAAAAGACAAAAATGGATGTCAGAAGAGACTCTGAAACTTGCTCTTGAACGTCAAGTAGCTAAAGCAAAAGGAAGAAATGATGAAGTAAAAGAGCTGCACAGAAGATTTTTAAGGGCGGCTCGAGAAGACAAAGTATTATAATGACATGTACAAAGACCTGGAAATAGAAAACCAAAAGGGAAGAATGCACTTGGCATTTCTCAACCTGAAAGAACTGAAGACAAAATCGAAGCCTCAAGTTGCAATAGTGAAGGGTTCCACAGGGAAAATATTAAACAATGCAGGAAGCATCAAAAGAAGACAGAGGGAATACACAGTCACTATACCAAAAAGAACTGGTCGCCGTTCAACCATTTCAGGAGGCAGCATATGATCAGGAACCTACAGTACTGAAGGAAGAGGTCCAAGCTGCACCGAAGGCACTGGTGAAAAACAAGGCTCCAGGGATTGACAGAATACCAATCGAGAGGCTTCAACAAACAGATACAGCACTGGAAGTGCTCACTTGTCTATGCCAAGAAATTTGAAAGACAGCTATCTGGCCAACTGACTAGAAGAGATCCATATTTATGCCTATTCCCAAGAAAGGTGATCTAACCAAACACAGAAATTACTGAACAATATCATTAATATCACACACAAGCAAAATTTTGTTGAAGATCATTCAAAAGCAGGTTCCACAGTATAACTGACAGGGAACTGCCAGAAATTCAAGCTGGATTCAGAAGAGGACATGGAACAAGGGACATCATTGCTGAAGTCAGATGGACCCTGGCTGAAAACAGACAATACTAGAAAGATATTTGCCCGTGTTTTATTGACTATGGAAAGGCTTTTGACTGTGTGGAGCATAATAAATTATGGATAACATTGCAAAAAATGGGAATTCCAGAACATTTAATTGTGCTCATGAGGAACCTGTACATGGATCAAGAGGCAGTGGTTCGAACAGAACAAGGGGATGCTGCGTGATTTAAAGTCAGGAAGGGTGTGTGTCAAGGTTGTATCCTTTCAACATACCTATTCAATCTGTATGCTGAGCACATTAATTCGAGAAGCTGGACTATATGAAGAAGAACGCAGCATTAAGACTGAAGGAAGACTCATTAATAATTTACGTTATACAGATGACACACCTTGCTTGCTGAAAGTGAAGAGGACTTGATGAAGACCAAAGACCACAGCCTTCAGTATGTGTTACACCTCAACATAAAGAAAACAAAAATCCTCACAACTGGACCAATAAGGAACATCATGATAAACGGAGAAAAGACTGAAGTTGTCAACGATTTCATTTTACTTGAATCCACAATCGACACGAATGGAAGCAGCAGTGAAGAAATCAAAAGATGCATTGCATTGGGCAAAACTGCTGCAAAAAATTTCTTTAAAGTGTTGAAAAGCAAAGATGTCACCTTGAAGACTAAGGTGCACCTGACCCAGGCCATGATGTTTTCAATCACCTCATACATATGCAAAAGCTTTAGATGATGATTAAGGAAGACTGAAGAAGAATAGATGCCTTTGAATTGTGGAATTGGTAAAGACTATTGAATATACCATGGACTGCCAAAAGAACGAACAAATCTGTCTTGAAAGAAGTTCAACCAGAATGCTCCTTAGAAGCAAAGATGGCAAGAACTACGTCTCACATACTTTGGACATGTTATCAGGAGGGATCAGTCCCTGGAGAAGAACATCACACTTGGTAGAGGGTCAGTGAAAAAGAGGAAGACCCTCAACGAGATGGACTGATACAGTGGCTGCAACAATGGGCTCAAACATAACGATTGTGAGCATGGCACAAGATGGGGCAGTGTTTCACGCTGTTGTACATAGGGTCGCTAGGAGTCGGAACCCACTCGATGGTACCTAATAACAACGATAATATAACTTTAAATGTGTTTCCAAGGGCCTCTTAAATTTTCTTATACACGTATCTTTTCGTTTAGAAAGCTCCTACGATCTATAATTCAAGAAAATCCATGTCGTGACCATTTTAAAAACTCAAAAATTAACACCTCCTTAATTAAAAAATTTAGACATTATTATGTATGTGAAAGTACAAAGAAAACAATTCCTAACATCCTTATACAGTAGGAAAAAGTCCATTTTACTCCTTCTCTGTGTTTCACTTAATTTGACAGGCAAAAAATTTTTGTTGAACTTTGTAAGAATTGTAACTGAAAAAGTCATGTAAAAGGAAAGCTGTACATCTGAAAGACACTATGAACAATTATGCTATCCACATTTTAAAGGTTTTAAACCTGCCCAGAAATCCACCTCAGACTCTGAAGTTTCCCTCTGTCTCCTCCTCTAATTTTGTATTTGTTATGCACCAGCACTCAAGATAATAAAATTTCTTGTTCTGTATAAAAAAAAATATATATATATCAAGTACAAACCCGCTCTCTCTCATACACACACCCACACAAATACATACACACCTGTACCTTTATCTCACTTTATTTTCTTCTTAGTATTTATTATATATATATACCCACGCATACACACGCATATTTGTGTTTATTGTCTGTCTCTCCCCTACTCACTGAAGTATAAGCTTGATGTGAGTAGGGACTTAATCTGTTCTGTTCACTGCCCAGACTGGACCCCCAGTGTCTGGACCATAGAAATTCAGTAAACATTCAACAAATGAATACATCAGTGAAGACTTCAGGACTGGAACTCAAGCAGGCCAACTTAGGAGCCCAAGTTCTTAACCACGATGCTCTAACTCCTCCCTTTTTAGAGATGATTCCCAGGTGGGGAGGGAAGCTTAGTTTAGGTGAGTTTTAAGATATTCCAGAGTCAACCACACACGTGAGCTTCCAGGAGAGCTCCAGTAAGATAGCTTGAACTCCTTGCCTCATTTCTGTCTGGAACTTACCTTAATGACAATGCTTAAAGAAGTTTTGTAAGGCTTGAAATCTGAGAAGAGTGTAAGAACACGAAACTTCACTTCTTCTTTTGGCTTGTATAGGGGCTTGTCTGTTTGAATGAAGACGGACATTCTCTTCGTCTCAAATGATAGGAGCGTAGTGTTAGAGAATAAAATCTCATCTTCAGCACGACCAGTTACACGTAGTTCATAAATCTCATTTACACTGTTCAGAGGTAGCTGGGAGGGGGCAAGATCAGACATACCAAAGTCTCATTATATTACCTCAACAATGTTTTAGCCATAAGTTAGAATAGAAAACTTATAATCACAATGTTGAAAAATTTGCTATTCCTAGGTAATTCCAAAGTTTAACAATTCGTTTTTCTCATTTAACATCCTATAGTTTGCTCTCCAATTAAATCCCCGGGTTCCTGCAACGCAGGACACACAGCCCACAACTCTCCCTTAGCAATAATCACGTTGCCATTTCCTATCCAAGTGCAAATTCTTCCTCACTAACAGTTACTGTGGGCCAGTATACAAACAAATATTTCTTTTCTATGTGTCATGGACTGAACTGTGTCCCCCCCAAAATATCTGTAAACTTGGCTAGGTCATGGTTCCTTTGTATGATTGTATGACTGTCTACCATTTTATCTTCTAATGTGATTTCCCTATGTGTCATAAATCCTATCATTATGATGTAATAAGATGGATTAGCGGCAGTTATATTGATGAGATCTACAAGATTAGTATCTCAAACCAATCTCTTTTGAGATATAAAAGAGGGAAGCGAGCAGAGAGACATGGGAACCTCATACCACCAAGAAAGCAGTCCTTGGGAGCAAAGTGCCTCCCTTGGACCTGAGGTTCCCATGCTGAGAAGCTCCAATTCCAAGGGAAGACTGATGACGAGGGCCTTCCTCCAGAGCCGACAGAGAAAGCCTTCCCCTGGAGCCGGTGCCCTCAATTCGAACTTGTAGCCTCCTAGACTGTAAGAGAATAATCTCCTCTTTGTTAAAGCCATCCACTTGTGGTATTTCTGTTATAGTAGCACTAGATGACTAAGACACCATGCCTCACCTCATCTGAGGCAGTCAAACGGTGAAATGCATATCTCCATAGGATTTGTTTTCTTCTTGTATTCTCTCAAGCTCTTTTCTCACTAAGATGCTCTCTCTTCTTGCAACTCACTTACCTCAGGTCAGTTTTGCAAAGGATGGTGTTGCCACTTTTACTACTGCTATTTACAATTAATACAACTAGAGACCTATTAAAAAGACTAGAAGTTTACGTGTGCTTTTTATATCATTTTACCCTACAACAGTCCCTCATGTGGGAACTCTTACTAACACCAATTTACCGATAAGGAAGCATGCGCTTAGAGGAGTTAAAGAAATTGTCCCAGGTCGCTAGCTGAGATTCAAATGCAAAATGAGCTATACTGTTCTAAGAAAAGCCCTGGTGTGGTGGTTTTAAAATACGTCCACAAATTCTCTGACCCTCCTCTGTTGAAAAGATGACTTAGTAACTTGCCGGAGAAAGGTAAAGTTCCCACAGCTAGAGACTGTCTGACAGCAGGACGATAGTCTGGAGTCAACAGTATCAAGGGGCTCTGATCAATGAAATATCAATCAACCTCTGAGCTGGGCATTGTTGTTTCTCAGTTATGCTGAAATTCTATTCTGTGTGTGCATAAAGGTAAAAATAGGTGATAGTTCTCTGACCAGGGTACATGAGAAAGGCATGCTCAAAAACATCTTTGGTAGACAATAAATGGATTACTTATTCTAACTGGGCTGTCTACAGCCATTTCGACTTTTCCGGGAGATTAATTGCCTTAAAGAAACTGAGACAATACAATAGTATTTATCCTAATTTACTTGGTTAATAATTTCAGTTACTAAAAATAATAAAGACAAATTTTCAAAATAAACTTTAGAAATTTAAGACAGTCATCTCTATTAAAGGTATGTTTGAAATTGTACTGAAACCTCGAAAGTATTTCTGATTCAATTAAATCACACTTGTGCAAACTAAAATGATAAAGTTCTTAGGAGAAAAGGCAGGGGCAACGCTGTCAGGTCCAGCTTTTAATAACGGATTATCAAATATAATAGTAAAAGTACAAAGAGCAAAAAACAAAATAAATAAATGGGGCCCCAAAAAATTAAAGACTCTACAAAAAAGTAAAAAGACAAGCTACTGGCTGGAGCAATATCATATCTTCAAAAGCCATATATATGGCAAGAATCTAATAACCAAAATATACATAAAACCTCAACAACTTAACAATAAAAAGACACATAACCCAATTGTAAAATTTGCAAAAGACTTGAATAGACATTTCACCAAACACACGAAATGATGTTCAGCGTCATTAGCTATCAGAGAGATGCAAATCAAAACCACAATGAGATACCATTTCACTCCCAGTAGGATGGCTGAGATTAAAAAAAAAAACAGAAAATAACAAATATTGGTAAGGATGTGGGGAAACCAGAACCCTCGTGGCAGAAATGCAAAATAGTACAACTGTGGAAAACAGTGTGGTGGTTCCTCAAAAAAACTAAAAATAGAACTACTAGGACCCAGGAATTCCACTCCTAGATATATACCCAAAAACTTGAAAGCAGAGACTTGTACACCAGTGCTCATTACAGCACTATTCATAATGGCCAAAAGGTGAAAACAACCTGAACACTCATCAACAGTGAATGGATAGACAAAATGTGGTACATACATACAATGAAATGCTACTCAGACAGTAGGAGAAATGAAGTCTTGATGCATGCTACAATATGGATGGAGCTAGAAGACATCATGCTGAGTGAAATCAGTCAATCACAAAAGAACAAATATTATATGACCTCACTTACATAAAAAGACAAGAAAAGGCAAAAGTATGGGCAACAAAGTTTATTAGCAGTTACCAGAGATGAGAAGGAGGGTGAAAGGGGGGGGCATTTAACAGTGATGGAAATATCACATTAAGCATAGGGTTAACCAGCCGATTATTGTAATGGCTGTCAATAAGTTGTACACCTATAAAAAGCTGAACTGGCAGAAGTTGTATGGTAGATATATTTACAACAATGACAGAAAAAAAAAAAAGCATAGTTACTGAGGCTGTTTATGTATAACCAAAAACCTCATGGAATCTGGTTTCTTGGTTTGGAGGTTTAGGCTCATGGTTTCATGGGGCATCCCAGTTAATTGGCTTAATAACATGTTTAGTGCTTCTGTTCTGCCACCTAATTCGATGTGTAGTGCCTGGGGTCTTAAAAGCTTGCAGGTGGCCATCCAAGGCACAAGAGTTGGTCTCTATTCACCTGGAGCAACAGAGGAAGGAGAGTCAGGAACAGGAGGAGGATGTGGAATGTGTAGCTAATTGCCTCCATGAACAGCTGCCTCTTTTGCCATGAGACCAGGAGAACTGGATGGTGCCAGCTACCATTACTGAACATTTTGATCAAAGATTCCATAGAAGAATCCTGATTAAAAGGGGGAAATACAGAACAGAACTTCAAATTCTCATGAACTCCTGAATTCCTAGATACATGAAGGTTAGATGAACTCCTGAAACTACTGCCCTGAGATGATCTTTAAACCTTAAACCAAAAATATCCCCTGAAGTCTTTTTAAAACCAAACAATAGTTTAGCTTAACTAATAAAAAAGGTCTGCCTTGAGCATTATGCTCTTTTAAAAACTATCTATATGGGATCAAATTGACAACAGCAACTAGAAATATTATTTAGGGGCAGTGCTGTAAACTGTGCTCTAAGCTGCAACTCATGAACTTAAATCCTATCCTCTTCTACTATAGGCCAATTATATTACATAGGACTTATTTTAATCTTACTATTGAAATATTCTTTTAACAGAGTTATGCATGCAAGCACTGCTGGCCAGCATCTAATGATCCATCTATCATCAGTCACTAAGGTTAGGATTTTTTCCCCTACTTTTCCCTGCTTATGCCTTTTTTTATTCCCATTTTCTATTGTTAGCAGCCAAATATTTCTTAGTAAGAAAAGTACAAACGTAATAGGTAAGAAACATATAATTATGGAACTTAAGTAATTTTTATAAAGTACTGTTTGGGAGCACTATATTTTCTAGGAATTCCCCCAAAATGAATGTGATTTCTCACTTGAAGCTTAAAAAAAGTTAATAAAAAAAAAAAAAAACATAATAAAAAATATACATATATTAAAAAAAAAATGAATGTGATTTCTGAATGTGCTTAACAAGTCACTTTCAAGAGGTGATGTGCAAACCAGGCTTATCGGGTAATGCTGATCCTACTTAAGTATATAATGTGTCAGGGCCAAAGTAATTAGCCACCTATTCTCAGAAAAGTATGCCATCAAATTGCACCTTTGGGTGGATGCTTTGGTCAACTCTATTGTACGTTAAATTTTTGCAGCCCCAAAACAAAACAAAGTAAGAAGTAGGGCTAGTTCACAAGCAATACTTAATAATCAGATTTTATGACTCTCTCAACAAAATAATAACCCCTTTCCACTTCTACAGCAAAGTTTACATTACTTTCACATCTCATTTCACCTCCTGGATATCCCTAAGAAATAGAGACAGTATCTTTATTCCCTTTTGAAGCCCGGGACTACGGTGAGGTGAGTGAAACACTCACCTAGGGTGCAAATTTAAGGGGCCGCGGAGGGACTGCCAAAAAATTCAGTAATCAAGATAAGCAATGTTTTAATACAATATTTTCATGTCTCAATATTAATTATGAACAAAATATCAAATTTTTCTATAAAGACAGGATCAGCATTACTGATTTTGTCTTTTACCTCAGGCTCCAAGTGGCACAGCATGACACTGCCCTCTTCTAGAACAAAGAAACTGACCAACTGAGTATTCAATTACAGGTTCGAGACTGGAAGGCTCATTAAGGCAGAAGCGGGACGAGACCAGGTTTCCGTGCTAATAGTCCAGGGCAGTTTCCCTCGATGAAGATCTCTATTTTACAACTGGAAAACCCCTGTTATGAGTTTGAAGAACCTGGATGACACAAATGGCTAAGTGCTTGCTCGACTACTAGCCAGAAAGGTTGGTGGTTTGAATCCACCCAGAGGCACCTCGGAAGTCAAGCCTGCCAATCTGTTTCCGAAAGGTCACAGCCTTGAAAACCCTACAGAGCAGTTCTTCTCTGCACACACAGAGTCACCATGAGTCAGAATCTACTTGACGGCAACTAACAACAATAACCAATCCGCCTGAAGTTTAATCTGAAAGCTGAACTAAACTCGAGCTAAACTCACAAGAAATGTAAACTGACATAAAAGCCAATAAAACATTGATTTATTTAGTTCATTAAGGCAATTTATGCTCCTGAAACAATTTTTTTAAAACAGATACTTACTGATGGAAGAACGAGTGTCTTGAAAGAGCCTAAAAAGAAAACAGGGAAAATAGAATTGTCATAATTTTTATACAATGGCATAATACAAAACTTGTAGGATCTGTTAATACTCATTAAATGTAGATGAATTTATAAACTTATTTGGTCAAACCCAAAATAATTTTAGTAACACCCAGAACACCCAAGAGATTATTACGTATCTGTGCATCATAGAATTAAAGAAATCTGGGCCAGGCTTAAAAGGAGATCAGCTGGTGAACCCAGAGAAACTTCCTAAGTTCTGCTTCTCTTCCTCCTCTCTTTTTTTTTTTTAACCATTTTTGTTGTCATTGTTGCGGTTGCCGCAACACTGTAGACAGTGGACAGAAGAACCCTGAGATTGATTTCTTGTGTTCTCATACCCTCGAGATAAAAAAAGAAAAGGAAGGGATTAGTCATGTAAGGGATGGACTGGGACTCAGAACTGACTGATGAGTATCAGGGTGATGCAGGCTCTTTTTCATGTAAAAGTTCTAAACATAGGACTGCTAATTTAACTCATGCCAATTTCTCATCAGATCCATTTATTTCAAGGGGAAAAAAATGGCTACGGGAAAAAAATGGCTACAGGCTAAAAATAAACAAATATATATCCAAAGTTTCCATCTAAGTGATATGAATTCAGAAGTAGTGATAGGCCCTTTGTTCATTCAAGAAATATCTATTAAGGGATTCTCCTGGAATCCAGACTTACCGGAGCCATGGAGACTGGATGAACCCCCAAAACTATTGCCCTGAGATAATCTTTAAACCTTAAACCAAAAATACCCCCTGAAGCCTTCTTTAAACCAAGCAACCGTTTAGCTTAATGAGTTAAGAATGCCTGCCTTCAGCATTGTGCTCTTTTAAGAACTATCTATATGGGGTCAAATTAACAACAGCAACTCAAAAAAATAGATACAAAACTTAAGGGGCAGTGAATTTATGTTAATGGGGGAGGAACAATTCAGCAAAGGAGGATTAGACTGATAGCACAACTTGACAAATATAATCAATGTCACTGAGTTGTACCTGTAGAAATTGTTGAATTCATGTATGTTCTATTATGTATATTCTCAATAACAACAAAAAGATGAAAATAAATTTTTAAAAAATGTATTAAGGGCATTACAATGAACAAGACATGGTCCCTCTCCTCCTGTAGTCCACTTGGGTCTGTCACATGGGACCAGAGAGGCATGAAAGCATTGCACAGTTCAGAGTAGGGGTTAAGAGAGTGGTTGCTGAAACCAGTATAGAACATTAGTTCTATACTGACTCAGCCATGTACTCGCTCTGTCCTAGAACAAGTTACCTGATTCTTCAGGCTCAATTTTTTCATCCTTACAATGAGGATGCTAATAATCATACCTACCAATCTTGTGGTTGTGAGGAGTAAGTGTGTTAATACCTATAAAGTATGTAGAACAGTACCTAGCAAGCACACAGGAAACACTTGATATAGGTTAGTCACCATATTGCCAGGAAGCATGAAGAGTTATTCTTTGGGGATGTCGGTGTGCCTCTAGAGCAGTGGTCTTCAAACTTTTATTATGGCAGAGCCCATCAATAAAAATATTTAATACTCATTACCAACATCAAATTAGATTTGTAATGTTAAATATATGTACTTTTCCAAACTAAAATATGAAATACTAGAAATGCTTAATTTTAGTTTTGCTCAATAAAAATAACAGAAATAGAAGTACATTTTCTACCAATACCCTTATAAATGGTCTTGCACACTCTCAGACATGTGCACACCCACTTGAAGACCACTGCCTGAGTGGGCTTCAATGCAATGTAAATGTTTCCAGGAACAGATAAGCAATTCATCAACACCACTTGTCACATAGCACAGGCCAATCTAGCGAATAACCACCACCTGGTGCTATGGTTAACACACTCAACTGCTAACCAAGAGGTTGGAGGGTCAAGTCCACCCACAGGCACCTTGGAAGAAAGGCCTGGCAATCTACTTCCAAAAAATCCCTCACTGAAAACCCAGTGAAGCACGGTTCTACTCTAACACACACAGATTCACCATAAGTCAGTTCTGACTCAACAGCAACTTGCTGTCACTGTACAAAGCAAAGAGCAGGGCCCTTAAATAAAAGGACACTGGGGCCCTGGTGGTGCAGTGGTTAAGTGCTTGGCTACTAACCAAAAGGTTGGCGATTCGAACCCACCACCCTCTCCATGGGAGAAAGACGTGGCAATCCGCTTCTGCAAAGACTGACAGCCTTGGAAACCCTATGCGGCAGTTCTACCCTGTTCTATACATATGGTTGCTATGAGTCAGAATCAACTCCAGGGCAACAGGTTTTGTTTTGTTTTGTTTTGTTTTGTTTTGTTTTGTTTTGGGGGGGTAGGGGGAGAGAAGGGGTATTTTGTTTGGGCAAAAAGTGTTTTAAAGAAGGGAAGAAAAAGGAACAAATAAATAGATAATTATAGTTCAATGCGGAAGGGCTACGATTGAGGTAGGACAGGGAGTACAAGAGAGGGACACCCAACCCAGACTAAACTATAATCAGGATCAGGGGAAAGTATCCAGTAAAAACGATGCCAGAGTCTAGGGTTGTAAGACATGGGGAAATTAGAAAGATGAGGAAGGAGGGGAAGAGTGCCCAGGCAGAGGAACAGCAAACGCAAAGGAGTATAGGTCAACATGAGTCTATCGAATTTGGAAAGTGTAAAGATCCCAGTGAGACAAGACCACAGGCAGCAAGAGGGGGCAGGCAGTAAGAAATGAAGCTGGACCAGATGATGAAAAGCCTTTTAGACACAGTAAGCACTCACCAGGGTCACCCCAGATTATACCTATTACACCAGCATCCCGATTTAGCATTTACCTTGAATCCTTTGTTTGTTTTGTTTTGGTTAGCAAAATATTATTATGGGATGGGCTTAATGTCCACAAAGTTTAGCTCTGAAATTCTTTAATTAAACTTTGAGAATATCTCAACCTTGTGATATTTTCATACAGCAGAATTTGCCCTGATTTAACAGGTAACAGCACATGTAGAGAAAGTGTTTGCTCTATTAAAAATATTATGCTCAGGCAATTCGAACATTAAAGTAAATAATGGTAGTAATGGATTATAACCTACTGAATAAAACAAGATTCTGTGGATTCATGCTGCTATAATAAGTATATAGGGAGAAGAAAAAGTTCTTGTTTACAATAGGATACTAATAAAAGTAGAAGGAATCCTAGAATTAGAAAAGTTTGAAACCATCATGGTAATAACTGATTCAGTCAATAATCATCAATGGATTATAAAATTAGTGTGTAAAAGCTAGGTGAGTAAGAATTATAATAAACCATTGTCATTTTCAGACACTAAGTTTTGGGGTAGTCTATTTTACAACAATAGGTAACCGACACATACGAGATGAAAAAGATTAACCACCGAAGCTCTAAAGCTATGCTATACAATAACATCTAACTACATGTGGCTTTTGAAATGTTACTAGTCCAAATTGAGATGTGTATACTCTGTATTTCTAAGACTTCAAATTTAAGAAAAGAAAGTAAAATATCTCAGTACTAAGTTTTACAGTATTTACATGCTGAAATGATAATATTTGGTATATATCGAATTCAATAAAATCATTATTAAAATCAATTTTTTAATGTGGCTACTAAACCTAAAAAACCCATTGCCACTAGATCAATTCTGACTCATAGTGACCCTACAGGACAGAGCAGAACTGCCCAATAGGGTTTCGAACTGCCAACATTTTGGTTAGCAGCCAACCTCTTAACCACTATGTCACCAGGCCTTCTATGTGGCTACTAGAAAATTCAAAATTACACGTGTGGTTTGCATTATATTTCTATTGGACACAGCACTGCTCGAGAAATGGAAGACTTACATTTTTGCTTGAAAGCAATAAAATGGCCAACAGATTTAACTGCATAATTTTTTTAATTTTGTGACTAAAATAACAGATAATCCTTCCTGAGTGTTTTAAAAGAGATACACACACACACACACATATATATACATAAACTCATTTATTTTTGTCTTAGAAGAAGTACAACCAGAATGCTCCTTAGATGCAAGGATGGCAAGACTGTGTCTTACTCACTTTAGGCATGCTGTCAGAAGGGATCAGTTCCTGGAGAAGGACATCATGCTTAGTTAAGTACACGATCAGTGGAAAAGAGCAATACCCTCAACAAGATGGGCTGACACAGTGACTGCAACACTGGGCTCAAGCATAATGACGACTGTGAGCATGGCACAGGGACTAGGCAGTGTTTCGCTCTGTTGTACATAGGGTCACTATGAGTCAGAACTGACTCGACAGCACCTAACAATAACAGCACAATCCTATCAAGTATTATTATCCTTATTTTACAAATGAGAACAATGAGTCACACAGAGGTTAAGTGATTTGCCCAGGGTCACAGAGAAAAGCAGCAGTGGAACCAAGATTCTAACTTAAGCAGCCTGGCTCTCAGATCTCAGCTCCAAATCCTACCCAGTACTACCTCTCAATATAAGAATAACGTTTGAACGTTTGTTCTTTTATTACACATACATTAGTTTATTTCAAAGTTCCACAGTCTGGATACCCTCTATATATGTTGATATCACCATCTCTTCAATCACAAAGGTTCAAAATCTCAATCATCTTGGACTCCTTTCTCTCCTCAACCCTATGTTACTCAGTCTCTAGAACCTGTGGATTCTTCTCTCATAATGTTTCTCCCAACTCTCATACCATAAGCACTGCAACAGCAGTACCCATTGCTGTCGAATCTAATTCTGGCTCATAGCAACCCTACGGGCAGAGGCAGATTAACCAGTAAACATGGTACGTACTGGTTTACAGTAAGCAAGGTACTCGTGGGTTTAATTGTAAGTAGAACTGCCCCATAGGGTTTCCAAGACTGTAAATCTTTACAGAAGCGGACTGCCATATCTGTCCTGTGCAGGAGCAGTGCTAATTTTAAGGGAACTTCTATTATTCTATTATTTATATCCCGAGAAGGACATAAAAACTAGAAAGGTTTCCAACTCCTGTCATTTCTTCACACCACATAGTTCTGATGTGTTTGAAGTTAATTCCAAGATCTTCAAAGGTAAATTAAACAATAACTACATCTGTTGTAGGTTAAGTTCCCTGCAAAGCAGACAGGGGTGGCAGTTAAAGTGTAGGAGATTTATTAGAGAGTGTTTTTAGGATCAATGGCTCTAAAAGGGAACGACAGAGCAGGACTGGGCAGAGGGAAGAAGTGAGGCTGCAAATGCAGGCTCAACAGAGACATCAGCTGATCCATGGAAGCTGCCATGATACTTGAAAGTTGTCCCCAGTTTATACCCAACATCAGTCAGCCATAGGATGTGGGCCATCCCTGGAAGGTATGCAGCCTTGGCCAAGGTGACTCTCTCTAGCTGATGAAATCCCCGAAGGGGGCTGGCTCTGAGGGGAGTCAGCTGCTGGATTCCCAGTAGCTGGGGAAATAAGTCCTTCATCTCTGAATGGGAACCTGGGCAGTACAGCACCCACCACAATGTCCCTCACTGGAATAAAACAGAAAATTACAAACTGCAGTGAACTGGGCCCCAACAAAACAGAACCTTGATTATTGAGAGTTGCTTGGTTTTCATTACTTTAAAAAAAATCATCTGAGGCTGACTGTTTTGTCAGCTCAGTCACTGGAAGAAGCCCATGCTTTCTATTAGTGCTTCCTTTCTATCACTGACCGATGTACAGTCTACCTCCCAAAAGGCAGGGCAAATTTACAAGACTGTGGAGGTGGGGGGAAAGAGTGGTTAGCTTATTTTTATCTAAGTGACACTAAGCAAGGGGAAAGTAAAAAACAGCTGGAAGTTTACAGTCCAAATAAATCTCGGAGATTCATTAACTACAGGGCAAGCATTTTGGCAATTCAAAACAAGCTAGCCAGATCTGAAGAGCAGGAAGTCTAGTTTCATAGTAGAATATTTTCTTAATGTAGCTTTTAACTGAGTTGAACCTTTGAGGGGTTTTCTCATTCAAGAGAAGTTGGAAAAGGGGGGTGAATTCATGTCTAGGTCCCAGCACTCAGACACATGGCCATTCCTGTTCACAGACCCAGGACTGAAGGACAGCCAGAAATAGAAGCTCCACCCAAAAAACGGCAGTGTAGGGGCAGAGATGCTTCACCCATCCCTAATTCTTGCTGTATTCTGGGAGTGTCTGGGAGAATGTGTAGAGATCCAATGTAGGGCCTACTCACTGGTCTCAATGTGTCCTTATTAAAAGGCCAACTTTAAGTTCTTGTTATTTTTCCAGTTTGCTGTGTTCTCTTTAATTTTACAGATATAGCTTGGAATTTCCCAGGCAATTATTAAGTTTATTTGAAAGGCCTAACACTCTAGCAAAAATTTACACCACCAAAATACAAAATTGAGGTGGGAAGGAAGGGAGGAAAGCATAGATGAGGAAGAGCAATCTCTTTCTTTGCTGTTGCTAGGTTGACGATTAAACAGTATTTGCAAATTGTTGGGAACATTTTTTCCCTTTTAGCAAGGCTTCACTCATACACAGGAAATAGTCACCACCTCCTGAAACACTGCACGGCATTGTTGTAAATCACTAACTAAAATACACTCTGTTTGGTAAAGTTCTTCTTAACATTATTGTAGATAGTTTCGTAAAATTCAGATCATTTTTGTGTGTAAACGAAGCAAGTCCATCTTAGAAATCTTTCAGATGCTTTCTCCTTCCCAACACTGCCTCAGCAGCTCAAAAGAAACCTTGTTTTAAGGCTTCACACTTGGCACAGACCTGAGAACTGGCCGTTTGATTTACAAATAGAGTCAAAGCTATTTTTAAACTGTGTAATGAGCATACACAAAAACTAACCTTTCCTTAACTTTTTAAACACACTCTGTAATACCATATGCTGACTCTTCCGACATCTGTGCTCGCCAACTAGGTCTGTAGAAAACCGTTGAAAGGACAGAGTAATGTGTAACTGGAAATCCAACTAGGTCCAGAAATATTCTCTATAAAAAAAGATGGATTTTCCACTATATATAAATCCAACTTAGTATTTGCTGCTTGATTTTTTTTTTTTTTTTTTTTTTTGGCATTTCTCTGCTATTCAGTAATATGCAGTGGTAAACTTAAGTGTATCACTTTTTTAACTGTAAATTTTGACCTCTTTACCAGTTTATTAATTACTGTGACAGGACTTTGATTTGCAGATGGATAAATTGAGAATTGGTTTTTCCACCACAAATCCACAGAAGACAATATGGTATCTCAAAACTCAATGTTTCTGCTTTACAGTTTAAAGTCACTTCAAGGCTAAGCCAACTATTCAGTGAATTAAATTTGTACAGAATACAGAGGTACTTCAGGCAAAACAAAACAAAAATCTCCTTTGGTCCCTTACATACTCCTTTTATTTCTTCTCTCCTGCCTCCCTTGCTTCCAAATTTCTCAATAAATCTGAGTTTCACAAATAATGTTCCATTTAGACCAATAAGACTAAAACAGGCCAAACAAAAACCAAATAAATGTAAAATAAAACAGTACAGTATAAATTAAATGTTATGCTAAATACAAATGAAAAACCAAGGGTCAAGCAAGGCTTTTGGCTGCTAAATGTACCGGGCATTTATTATGGCAGCCCACAGGCCAAATCAGTCCTGCGTCTGTTTTTGTACAGCCCAGGAGTTTTACTTTTTTAAATGGTAGCAAAGAAAAATCAGATAAAGAAGAATATTTTGTGACACATGAAAATTAAATCAACTCCAAATTTTATCATTCATAAGTAAAGTTCTGCTGGTACACAGGAAGCCCTGGTGGCACAGTGGTTAAGTGCTTAGCTGCTAACCAAAAAGTCAGGGATTCGAACCCACCAGCTGCTCCACAGAAGAAAGCTGTGGCAGTCTGCTTCCATAAAGATTACACCCCTGGAAACTCTATGGGGGAGTTCTGCTCTGTCCTGTAGGGTCACTATGAGACGGAATCGACTTGACCACAACGGAACGAAGAACTTAGTACATGGCCATACTCATTGGTTTACATATGATCTACGGCTGCTTTCACTCTACAAAGGCAGAGCTGAGTAGTTAGCAAGAGAAACCATAGGCTGGCAAAGCCTAAAATGTTTGCTTACCAGACTCTTTACAGAAAAAGGTTACCGACCCCAGTGTTTTTATGATCTTTTTAGGGAGACTTCCTCAAGGGATTAGGACTAAGGTCAAAGGCTCACTTGAGTGAAAAACAGTCATCACCAAAAACACCTGGACTCATGCCACAAAGGCTTGTGTTTGGGAGGGAGACACTGGTATTGATATTTTGATACTGGAAAATACTAAATACAATATGTTGTTGTTGCTGAATAAACCCCTGAAACTATTGCCCTGACATAATCTTTAAACCTTAAACTAAAAATATCCCCTGAAGTCTTCCTTAAACCTAACAATGGTTGTTGCTGTTATCGTTGCTAGGTGACATCGAGTTGCTTCCCACTCATAGTGACCACTTTGTACCAATGTACGAACCACTGCCACGTCCTGCACCATCCTCACAATCATTGCTATGCTTGACCCCATCGCTGCAGCCAATGTGTTAATCCATTTCCTTGAAACCAAACAATAGTTTAGTTTAATAAAGAATATTTCCCTTGAGCATTGTGTATTTTTTTTTAATTGTGCATTAAGTAAAAGTTTACAGAGCAAATTATATTTCCATTCGACAGTTTGTACATAAAGCATTTCATGGCCTTGGTTTCATTCCTCACAATGTGTCAGCACTCTCCCCATTTCTACCCTGGATTCCCAGGGTCCTTTCATTCTGATTTTCTACCCCTTTCTGCCTTCTTATCTTTGCTTTTGGGAAAATATTGCCCTTTTGATCTCATATAATTTATTGTTCTAAGAAGCACATTCCCCTCGGGTGTTATGGTTTATTTTATGGGCTTGTCTATTGTTTAGCTGGAAGGCAGTCTCCGGGAATGGCTTCAGTTCCAGGTCGGAAGGGTGTCGTAGGGTGTCTTGGAGGTTCCTCCAGTCTCTTTCAGACCAATAACTGTGGTCTTTTTTGTGAATTTGACTTTTTGTTGTTGTTGTTCTACATTTTTCTCCCTCTCCATCCAGGACCCTCTGTTGTGATCCCAGTCAGAGAGGTCAGTAGTGGTAGCCGGGCACCATCTAGTTCTTTTGGTCTTGGATTGTGCAGGCTGTGGTTCATGTGGTCCATTAATTCTCTGGACTAATTGTTCCCTTGAGCCTTTGGTTTTTTTCACTCTCCTTTTCTCCAGACTAGATGAGACCAATAGCTGTATCTTAGATGGGTGATCAAAAGCTTTTAAAACCCCAGATGCTTCTCACCAAAGTAGGATGCAGAAAAATGCCTTTATGAACTATGTTGTATCAACTGACGTAGCTGTCCCCCGAGTCTATATTCCTTTGCCTTAGAGCCTAGGAACTTTATCCCACAAGGTATTTGGTTATGTCTAAGAGGTTTCCCTGACAGTGCCACTTGTGTGCTCTATTGTGTATGTTAATATATGAAAAGCACCTACAGTCATGTATTTAGAAATATTCATCACCAAACCTGTATCTGCCAGTGGGTGTGCTCCCTTATGGCTTCCCACACCTCTTGGCCTAACTACCTATGTAGCCATTCGTAAATGATTGCTAATACTATTGTTGCAGGATTGTCCGTACTATAGTAGTTACCGTAGCAGCCTTTATTCCTGCGTTCCTCTCAGTGTCCTCTCTTGCCTTGGTCATGGTGTGCTGACTTCTTCTATACTGTGCATTGCCTTTCCTTTCTACTATCTATCTGATAATTTTCCCTCCCTCGTCCTCCCATCCTTGGTAACCATCACGGAATTTTTCCCCCTATGTGCGTAAACCTTTTGTTGTTAGTTTGCAACAGCAGTCTCATACAATATTTGTCCTTTTGTGACTGACTTATTTCACTCAGCATAACACACTCCAAATTCATCCATGTTGTGCAATGTTTCACAGATTCGTCATTATTCTTTATCATTGCATAGTATTCCATTGTGTGTATGTACCACGGTTTGTTAATCCATTCATCTGTTGATGGGCATTTAGGCTGCTTCCACCTTTCTGCTATTGTGAATAATGCTGCAATGAACATGGATGTGCATATGTCTATTCATGTGACAGCTCTTATTTCTTCAGGATGTATACCTAGGAGTGAGATCATACAGAATTTCTAGCTTTTTGAGGAAGCGCCATACCATTTTCCAAAGCAGTTACACCGTTTTACATTCCCACTGTATAAACATTCCAATCTCCCCACAACATCGCCAACATTTGCTATTTTCCGTTTTTATTGTTTTGTTAGGTGCTATCAACTCAGTTCTGACTCACAGCGACCCTATGCACAACAGAACAAAACAGTGACTAGTCCTGTGTTATCCTCACAATTGTTGCTATGCTTTAGCCCATCATTGTCGCCACTGTGTCAATACATCTTGTTGATGGTCTTCCTCTTTTGCACTGACCCTGTACTTTACCAGGCATGATGTCCTTCTCCAGAGACTAGTCCCTCCTGATAACACACCCAAAATACAGGAGATGAAGTCTCACCATTCTTGCTTCTGGGGAGCATTCTGGCTGTACTTCTTCCAAGGCAGATTTTTTCATTCTTCTGGTAGTCCATGGTATATTCACTATTCTTCACCAACACCGTAATTCAAAAGCATCGATTCTTTTTCATCTTCCTTATTCATTGTCCAGCTTTCACATGCATAGGAGGTGACTGAAAACACCATGGCTTGGATCAGGCACACCTTAGACCTCAAAGTGACATCTTTGCTCTTTAACACTTTAAAGAGGTCTTTTGCAGCAGATTTTCCCAATGCAATATGTTGTTTGACTGCTGCTCCCATGAGTATTGATTGTGGACCCAAGTAAAATGAAATCCTTGACAACTTCAATATTTTCTCTATTATGATGTTGCTTATTGGTCCAGTGATAAGGATTTTTGTTTTCTTTATGTTGAGGTATAATCCATACTGAAGGTTGTAGTCTTTGATCTTCATTAGCTTTTTTGATTAGTGCCAGTAATGTCGAGATGAGAGGGTATCTCTCTAATTGCTAATAATCATGAGCATTTCTTCATATGTTTGTTAGCAGCCTGAATGTCTTTTTGGTGAAGTGTCTGTTCACATCCTTTGTCCATTTTTAGTTGGAATGCCTTTTTTTGTTTGTTTTTTGAAGTTTTCCATAAATTTTAGAGATTAGGCCCTTGTCAGATATGTCAGAGCAATAAATTTTTTCCCAGGCTGTAGGTTCTTTTTACTCTTTCAGAGAAGTCTTTTGTTTAGCTTAAGTGTTTAATTTTTAGGAGGTCCCATTTGTCTAGCTCATCTTCTGCTCTGTGTGCATTTTTAGTTATGTTCGGTATTCTATTTATATCATATAATAGAGGCCCTAGCATTGTCCTTATTTTTCTTCCATGATCTTTATAGTTTTAGGTTTTGTATTTAGGTGTTTGATCCATTTTGAGTTAGTTTTTGTGTATGATATAAGGTATGGGTCCTGTTTTTCATTTTTCTACAAACAGATATCTGGTTTTGCCAGCACCATTTGTTAAAGAGACTGTTTCTTCCCCATTTAACAGACTTTGGTCTTTTGTTGAACATAGCTACCATAGGTGGATGGATTTATGACGCGTTCTCAATTCTGTTCCATTGGTCTATACGTTTGCTGTTGTACCACTACCAAGCTGTTTTGACTACCGTGTCTGAGATCAGGAAGTGTGAAGCCTCCTACTTTGTTCTTCTTCTTTAATAATGCATTGTATTCTTGTAAGTAACTGTCTACATGGGATAAAACTGACAACAGCAACATGAAAGGTTAGATAGGAAGCTTACGGGGCAGTGAGTTTATATTTATGGGGGAGGAATAATTTGGAAAAGGAGGGTGTAAATGGTTCCTAAACTTGCAGAATGTAATCAATGTTACTGAATTGTATGTATAGAAATTGTTGAATTGGCACATATTCTGTATATATTCTCAACAACAAAAAAATAAAATAAATTATTTTAAACATATAAGTCACTTCAACATTTTATATATTTCAAATATATGTCTACATATGTATGTTGTTGTTGTTAGCTGCCCTTGAGTCAGCCCCCAACTCATGACAAACCCATACAAAACAGGGTTGGACTGTTGTGATCCACAGGGTTTTCAATGATTGACTTTTCAGAAGTAGATCACCAGGCCTTTCTTCCTAGTTCATCTTAGTCTGGAAGTGCCAATGAAACCTGTTCAGGATCACGGCAACATGAAACCCTCCACTGATAGATAGGTGGTAGCTGCACTTGAGGTGTGTTGGCCAGAAATCGAACCCAAGTCTCCCACATGGAAGGCCAGAATTCTACCACTGAACCACCACTGCCCACTAAGTACAATATAGCTAACATTTATTGAAGGTTTACTATGTGTTAGGCACTGTGATAAATGCTCTAAAATAGAACATTAATTAATAAAAATAAACAGATGAAATTAATTTAAAAAGATATTTTACTTAACCCACTATATCAAAAATAATCATCTTAACATGTAATTAATATAAAAAATCATTAATGATCTAATGTTATATTTTTGGTACTAAGTCACCGAAATCCAGTATGTATTTAATACTCACAGAACATCTCAATTTGTATCAGCCGTGTTTCAAGCGCTCAAAAACCACATATGGCTAGTGGCTGCCATATTGGACAATGCAGCTCTAAAACATTACCTCATTTAATCCTCACAATGCTATGAGATAGGTCCTATTATTATCCACGTTATAAAGATGAGAAAACTGAGACTGGGTGAGATAAACTGACTTGTCCACGGTCACATAGGCAATAAAAGGTAATGCCATGCTCAATTCCAATGTGTCTCCAGCGCTCCCATTCTTACCCACTGTGCCTCCCAAAGAGTACAGGACAGACTCAGCTACTCCTTCCAAAATAGTAGTCAAAACAAAACTTCATATTATCTCCTCCGTAGCTCACTCCACTCTCAGGTCAGTCAACCATCAAACTTCCAGAAAGGGTAATCTACACTTCCTGATTACATTTTCTTACCCCCCATTCATTCCATAATAAAACTTGATTTTTGCTACTAACCCGTGACTTAAAATCATTCCCTTAAGGATCACCAATGGTCTTTTCTCTTTCCTCATCTTCTCTCTAGGTTACTCGGCACTATGAAAACCTTCCTTCTTGAGACTCTTTCTTCCCTTGGTTTCTGAGATATTTCAACATCTTCGTTCTATTCCTATCTGAGTGGTCACTGTCTATCCCTTTCATTAGCTTATTTTCCTCCTCCCAAGCATCTGTCATCAATCTTGTTCTTTCCATAAGCCCTATCTCTCTCTCTGTTTCTCTTGTGTATCTCATGCATTCCCAGGATTTCACATATTGCCTGTCTCTATGAAAATTATGCCTTAGACTCTCTCCCCAGCTACAGTTTCAAAACTAGCTGGGCATCTTTACCTGAATGTCTCCCAAAACTCATGTCCAAAGCAGACTGCAACATCTTTTCAGAAAGCAAGCACACAACCACTATCTCCTTCTCATGACTGCCTGTCCCGGCCATCATCTCTTTGCCCTGGCACACCCTTCCCTTCTCTATTGCCCTGGCATGTGAAGTAACTGTTCCCACCACAAGCCCAATAAGTCAGCAGTGGTGGAACACTCATGAATGGACATTTGTACAGCTCTGGAAATAAAAGATAACAGTACCAATACAACGTCACTATTTACAAAATACATTGAACTTTTTACATAAAAAAGAACAACATCCTAGTCTTCTGAATTTTTAATATTATACCTTATCCTTCTGTGACCTCTGAACCTCCTCCAATGCCTTCCCCCTTCTTATTCCCCACCCCCCATCCATCCACATTTCACATACAGCAAATAATAAATAAATGGGGAAAATGACACTAGGAAACAACTATTTTCATCATTGTAAAGCCCTCTCAACAGAACATAAAGGACTGAACAGTAACCCAGCTCAAGTTCTTAGAGGATCTGATTTCTGTTTCGACCGCAAACCTACAGTGAGTCACTAAGACAGTGACTCATTCAGTGTTAGAAGAGGAGCAGCACATGCTTATTTTGGAGTTGAGAGAATCTGTATATTCACTTTCAAATTCATCCAATCACTGATTCATAATCAAACCACAAGACACATTTCTCCACTGCTTAAAATTAACACCAATGCTTACGGTTGGGGGGTTGCTTGAAACGCTAATATGGAAGTCCAAGAGGGGCCTTCTCCCAGCTGCCATGAATCATCATTGGCCTTGCAAGGGCATGCTACTCATTCTCAGGCTTTGCAGTGCTTAGTCGAGTACAATTTATGAGATACTAAAGAGCAGTCATTCTGAAATTTTAAAATGAGTAGGCTTCATCTGCGGTTATTGCTTAAAATAAAATTTAGACTAGTGGACCCTACCCATATTTTAAGGGGAGCCATGAATGGGCACTTTCAGTAAGTACAATTAATTCACATTTTGCGAAACACATCAACAGAATTTAGTTTTTAAAAGATCCCTGAGGCTCCCATCCCTGCACCCACACCTGCTCAGAATCATTGGTCCATAAAAAGTAACTCTATCTTGAGCTGAAATAAGAAACTTGCACAAATATGCAAGCAAGCATTTTAATGCTGCTTAGTTAGCCTTATTTTCTTCTCTATCAGATGAATCAACATTTGCAAATATATCCTAGCTTTACACACAGTTCTCCATATGTCAGGAAAGTCCCCTAGAGAATAACGAAAAATAATACTGGACTGTAAATTTAAGGACCTGTGTTGTTTCCAGCTCTGCCACCAATAAGCTACTTAAACAAAAAACCAAACCCAGTGCCCTCGAGTCGATTCCGACTCATAGCAACCCTATAGGACAGAGCAGAACTGCCCGATAGAGTTTCCAAGGAGCGCCTGGTGGATTCGAACTGCCAACCCTTTGGTTAGCAGCCATAGCACTTAACCACTATGCCACCAGGGTTTCCATAAGCTACTTAACACTGGGCAAATCACTACATACCAAGTCTCAGGTCTCCTTAGCCATAAGATGACGTGATTGAACTAACTGGCTTACCTCTGAGGTCCCTTTCAGCACTAAAACTCAGTGGTGCTCAAAGTAAATTAAGAGGAGTACAAGCATTTCAACTTACCATTCTTTAGATCCAGATTAGCTTTCATTAGATCCAAGGCTAAACTACTGCAAGCAAATGTGAAAATGATTTTAGAGGAAGATGACTGGTAGAACATTGCATCAATATCCCAAAATGAAGCAAATAAGAAAAATTATTTCATTCTCTTCCAGGCAGTAGAAAACCTTATGGTCTCTGGATTCAGAACGAACTTCAAATCCAGGCTTCACCATTTACTAACTAGGTTAAGTCAGGAAAATTGTTCTCTCTTAGTCTCAGTTTCCTCGTTTACAAAATGAAGATAATAGCGCCTAAGTCGTAGGGTTGCTTACATTAAATAACGTACATAAAGTCCCTTGCACTCTGAGGAAAATCAATATTTAATCCGTTAAATTCCTTCCCCATTCCCTTCTCAGTTTCCCTGCTCTCCTAGGTGGTTAATAACTGCCTTTGACATGAGTTGTTGCTACTATCTTCTAATGACAGTAGCTACCATTTTCTTGAACAATCCCTATGTGTTAAGTGCTTTAAATATGTTACCTCATTTAATCCTCACAACAACCATATAATTACATAAGATAGGAACCACTATTTTCCAGATGACAAAACTGAAGCCTGGAGAGATCATGACTGCCCACAGCCACACAACACTAAGCAAAAGGCCCAGCAACTGCATTCAGAGTCCAAACACAGTGATCACACTATGGTCCTTTACCTGCAAGCACCATTTACCTGTTTATATATATATCACACACAGTAAGGAAGATATGTATGTGAATGGAGAGCCCACACCCTTTAAAAATAATTCTCACGTACCTACAGGTTCAGACGGAGTTCTACTGGCAAAGCTGCCTGTGCAAACCTGCACAGGGAGGATCTGCCCACATGCTACAATAATTCATCTACTTTCATAAACACCGTGGCACTGATTCTGGTCTGCAAGTAGTGAAACTTATGTTCAGGAGCTTTATTTCCACCAGAAGGCCATCCTAACAGAACTGGAATTTTTTTTTTTTTTTTTAAGTTTTTCAGTTAACATCTCTAATTTAAGAAATACTGATTTCTCACATTTAGTGGATCAAGATGAAAACACAGTACCCCATAGACAATGTGAGAAAGAAAGACGTAGAAGACAAAGCAGATGTTTAATTCTTTAAAAACTAAGTTAAACATCCCATTAGGTCTGCAAAATTTCAGGGCAAAAAGAAAAAACAAATTATTAAAGGACATATACATATTCATAGAGTGTGTCTCACCCCAATACCTCACTGGAAAGATGGAAGTGGGCTTAGCACCATAATCTGTGCCTCCAGACCAGTAGACACTCACTAGGGGATGCCTGTTCAGGGCATCTGAATTTCAGTTGGCATTTTCTATTTAGGTTTTATCTTAAAATCAGGTTTATGTGAAACCAGTGACAATGAACTCATTAACGGATGTAAAGTGTGTATTCTCTATAATTTGAAGCAAATCTTCCTCAGGAAAAAATACTGAAAACTTACAAATAAAAATATGAAATCACAGAAAAGGAAAACAAAGCAGAAATTATAGATTCAAATACATCCAAAAATAATTTAATTATTTCACATGCCTTAACAGATGAGGGGTTATAGCGTTCACATTTATGACCTGTAAATATACATGTTCTTAACTCTTTTTCCTTCATTTGTCATGGAACTCCAGGGCAACACCACAGTAAGAGAAGAGATAAAATCCCGTAAGAGAAGAGGTAAATAGCCAGGATCACTCTCCATCCGAGAGTATAATGTGACCTGATTTCAAATGCCTATTTTCAAACATTTTACTATGTTTTGTCAATTATGTTTACTTAACTAATTTTTATATAAACCAAGATAAGATTATGAACCTATGCCCTGTGATAATCTTTAAACCTTAAATCAAAAATATCCCTGAGAATCTGGGGACCATGGTTCCAGGAACATCTAGGTCAATTGGCATAACAAAGTTTATAACGGAAATGTTCCGCATCCCACTTTGGTGGGATGGGGTCTTATAAGCTAGCAGGCAGCCATCTAAAATGCATCAATTGAACCCAATCCACCTAGAGCAAAGGGGAATGAGTAACAGTAAAGACACAAGAAGCCCAACAAACAGAAAGAACCACATAAACAAGAGACGCCATCAGCCTCAGACCAGAAGAACTAGATAGCACCCGGCTACCACAAATGACTGCCATGACAGGGAACACAACAGAGAGTCCCTGACGGAGCAAGAGAAAAGTGGGGTGCAGAACTCAAAATCCAGTAAAAAGACCAAACTTAACGGTCTCACTGAGACTGAAGGGACCCCTGAGGAGATGGCCCCGGACTCTCTGTTCACCCAAAGCTAAAACCATTCCCAAAGCCAGCTCTTTAGACTAAGATTAGACTGCACTATAAGACATATAATGATACTAGTGAGGACTGTGATTCTTAGCTGAAGTAGACACATGAGACTAAGTGGGCAGCTCCTGCCTGGAGGCAAGACGACAAGGCAGAGAAGGACAGGAGCTGGTGGAGAGGAAGAATGTGCTGCCACATTATAGAGAGAGCAGCTAGAGTCACATAACCATATGTGTATAAATTTTTGTATGAGAACCTGATGTGAACTGTAAACTTGCACTTGAAGCACAATAAAAATACAGAGATATATATCCCCAGAAGTCTTTAAACCAAACAGTAGGTTGGGTTTTTTATTTAAGAATGTTTGCCTTGAACATCGTACTCTTCTGAAGAATTATCTATGTGAGAGCCAACTGATAACAGCAACTGGAAAGGGCAGATAGGAAGCTTAGGAGCAGTTCGTATTACTGGGGAAGGAATGATTCAGAAAAGGGGCAAGACTGGTCGCATACTTGAAGAATGCAATCAATGGCACTGAATTGTACACGTAGAAATTGTTCAACTGGTGTATGCTTTGCTGTGTATACTTTCAACAACAACAAAAAAAAGAGAAGGAGATTATTAACCTAGTTCTATTCACTATAGAGATGATGGTGGTGATGATGATGATGATGGTGGTGGTGGTTGCAGTAGTAATAATGACAACCCATTTTCGTACCTGACTCTTACCACTAAAGAGGCCTTAACTCACCTTTACAGAAGTCCACAAAGTTTAACAGAAATGATTTTTCTAAAAAGCTACTGTTCACTAAAAAAAAAAGAAAAAACTGATCTCCAATAAATGTAGAATTAATGTATAAAAAGAATAAGTAAACTAACAGTAACACAATTAATACTGCTGGTCTCAAGGGTAACCCACTGCCCTCAAGTCAAATTACAACTTATAGCGACCCTATAAGACCCATACGGTTTCCAAGGCTGTAAATCTTTACAGAAGCAGACTGCCACATCTTTCTCCCGTAGAGCAGCTTGGTGGGTTCAAACCGCCGACCTTTCGGTTAGCAGCCAAGCGCTTAACCACTGTGCCACATTTCTGCCTCAGGGGTAGAAATGTAAATAAAATTTTCCCCATACAGGTCAAAAGAATAAATGAACTCTTCCCTGAGGCTAAGTCATACTTTTCTGCCTTTATTAAAGTATATTCTGTAACTTGAACCCTTTAGTTATTACTATTTCTGATACAAAGTAAGCTAGAAATACATTCTGCCCCAGTGATTTCTGAGGACACGACTGCTGGAAACAAACCACTAAGAAGCAGGGCCCTTCCTTATCTACACCTAGTAGAAAATAAATCTTTATTAAAACCAACCTTTTCTTGGATGACCTCATGAGGAAGTGATGAAACAATCAGAGCTAAAATGTATTTATTAATTCTGTGCTTATGTGATGGGGGGAAAAAAATGAATTCTGTGATGATCCAAACTGCTCTCATTTAGAAGTTCTCATTTATCGGCATATTGTTACAACTGGAGAAGCCAGATAAAGCAAAGGATGTGAGGACAAGGAGGAGAAATGTCCTGATCCTTAAGTGCTAACATTACAGGAAGCATCTGCTTTGAGAACAATAACTCACAGCTTCTGATAATAGAGCAACATTCTCCTTTGAGAGACGGAGAATGCTCCCAGCAATGGCATTTTCAGTGAAACGGGGCAGATGTCTGTAGGCAGATCTCCCCGCGCAGGTTTTCAAAGAGTCAAAAACAGCCCACGAAAAAAAAAAAATTTTTTTTTCCTTCTTTCTTTTTCAAAGACCCATTCTGCTCGCTGTACAGTATTGTCCAACCCAGTCTTGAGCACTTGAGCCGTTCCAAGGGAATAGGATGGACTCTCCTTTCAAAAGAAAAATCTAAGAATAAAGTTAAAAACCAAGCCACAATAATACACACCCCAGGACTGGTACTATTTGTTTGCAGACAAGGAAAAAACTGATAGGGAAGACTGCTGAAAAGACAATGACAGGAGAAATTCTAGAATAAGAGTATGTAAATAGTCAAGAAAGAGCCCCAGATATGTATCAAAATCACCCATGTTACTCCAGACCTCTGTACTGCAGTAAAACTGCCACACTAAAAAAAAAAACTAGTAGGGCCAAAATTATAAATTCTTAGTGAATAAATAATAAATGTGGAACTGCCTAAAGCATTGTCGACTGTGATTTAGTATTTAAATATTTTCTTTAGTTACTATCAAAAGATCAGAATTCACTCATTTTCAGAAATAATGAAAGTAGAGATCTGCCTCCATATGAAAAGGAAATGATACTTCCTGTATCCTCTTCTTCTTGGGTATTATTAGTAATAACATAAACATTTGCTGTTTCATGAGTGCCTAATAAGTGTCAGAGAGCCCTGGTGGCACAGTGGTTAAGAGCTCGGATGCTAACCAAAAGGTCAGCAGTTCAAATCCATCAGCCACTCCTTAGAAACCCTATGGGGCAGTTCTACTCTGTCCTATAAGGTTTCTATGAGTCAGAATTGACAAAATGGCAACAGGTTTGGAGTAGGTGTCATATACTGAATTTAACTTTATCACTGTCCTGGGAAGTAAGTTTCATTATTCCAGTTTTACAGACGAGGAAACTGAAGCTTAGAGCAGTTAAGGAGCCTGCCCAAGATCATCCAAGCAGTATAGAGTAAGCTAGGACTCAAACTCAGGTCTTAGCACTAACCTACACTTCCTTTCCAGGGAAATAAGGCTTCCCACTTCCCTGATATGAGGGATAAGGTGGCCTGGCCCCTGCACATATAACCTCTTCCAAACTTACACACCAAGTCAGTTAATTTCTAGTGGGGAAAGAACCACTGACACGGATAAACTTTGATTTTATCTTGTTTGTATAGTAAATTCTCTATGCTAGTATAGCATAAACATTTCTGTAATAAACTGTTGTGAAATCCTACCCACCCTTTATTATGTGCCCTTATATGATTCTTTTTAAAGATAATTCTTAACATTATAGGAATTTATGCCTCAATTTCTAGCCTCTAATTAAACATCTAAACATGCTCCTAGTTAACAATGTTTATCTTTGGGCAGTAGGATTATGGGTAATATTGATTTATATCCTTTACTTCTTGTGTTTATTGAGTTGCAAGCACTGAGTATGTATTACCTTCACAATTAGAAGGCTGTATTACCTTCACAATTAGAAGACAAAATACAATAAATGTTCATTTTAATAAAAAATGTTTACTTATGTATCACAAAAAAAAAAATTACTTTTTCCCTCAGTATTAAAAAAAAAAAAAAAGACATTCATTGACCCAGTTTAATCCTGGTCCAGGTTAGAGGACAAAATTTAAACATAAGACTTTGGTTCTTGCACAAGTGGCTACCACTTTCACACTATTTTTATTTTTTCCTGTTAGTTTAAAACTTAGGAAACAACAATGAAATAAAACTTAGAGGAAAAAAAATATTGTGCCTAGAGCTCACAGAACTCTAACCCTTTACTTCCCCTAGGAGCAACAGCTCAGTATTCACAAATTCAGTGTTCACAGCTCCTTTCCATGAATAATGAGAATTGACTGTATTTTTTAAATGTTTGCATTCAAATGCATTTAGGCAGGGTAAACGCCCTCTGGTGGGTCTCTTGTTTTGGCTGGCCCCTGTTGGCATTTAGACATGTAGCCCTTGTTCCATCTGGGAGCACCTACAAGTGTATTAGAAGCCCTGGGTTTAGCTCAGTACTTGGCACCTGAGTAAAGGGTCCTGAGACCAGAAAACATCAGCAGTAATAGACGCGCATCTAAAAGCAACCACTAAACAGATCAAACGGAAAGGAAATAATGAAAATGCTGACAAATTGTGAAAATTGTAACCCGCTATACAGATCACACGGAAAGGAAATAATGAAAATGCTGACAAATTGTGAAAATTGTAACCAACGTCACCGAACAATTTGTATAAAAACTGTTAGAAAGGATCCCAATTTGCTATGTAAACTTTCACCTAAAACACAATAAAAAAAAAAATTTTTTTAATTTAGGAAACATCCACAAAACTAAATTTTAACTACTGTATAGCTTTTCTTTTCCTTTCCTTACCTCAGGCCTATTTAGTAAAATCCTCTGCATGAAATAAATATGGCTTTGTGTCAGAGACTAGCTGTTAACTATGCCTATTTCCTCTTCTAAGGCACATGGTGGTCTACACTTTTCAGTCTCCTTGAGAGTTAGGTGTGGCCCCTGGAATATGAGCAGAAGTAATATGAACCACTTCTAGGCCTGGCTCATAAAAACCTCCTACATGAGAAACTCCATGCTCTTCCCATGCCAACTTAGGAGCCACCTGTTGATAATGGCAGAGCCACAAAATGGAAGGAAACTGGGTCTCTTAATCTCCATTTGGAAGAGCACCGAGGAGCACCATTTTGGACTTTACATGAGTCAGGATATAAGTGTATTATGTAAGCCACAGCAAGACTGAAATTTCTGTTACCCTACCTAACACACATGGGTTTATTAAGATATTCCGATCACCACTGCAAAAGGATAAGACTCGACGCTGTTTATCTTACCTTTTTCAAAGACCCCTTCTGCTTCCAGAACTGGGGTAGTGACGTTTGATGCCATCTTCAACACCTCCGCCTTCACAGTGACCTGTGAAGGGCTGTGTTCCAGAAGCTCCACTCCAATAGTCACATTTCCTCCTGGTCTGATGATCCCAGGGGCCGTCACCAGAAACCGGGGCCTAAAGAGTTCCCAACAAGGGAAAAGCAAAGTTTCTTATCCTCACATCTCCACTCTTTTGTGACCCTCAAATTTCACTAGATACAACCCCCTATGCTGTGCCAATTGCAATTATTCCAATTAGCACTGTCCCACTGTTCCATTTGCAACTGCACTGAAATGCTATTGAAACAATAACTCCCATAAATCAATTTTAATTCAGTAATTCATCCACTACTACTACTAGGGAAGGTCTGCGTTATTATTTCCATTTTATAAACCACAAACAACACAGGATGAACCACAATGTAAATGGCTTACAATGGGGCATGCAGAAGTACAAAGTATAAGCCTCTAAGCCACTCTTTTACGGATGATCTCATTATCAGTGTAATTTTTTTCTAAGTTTAAAAAAAAAACCTAGGATTTTGCTTGTTTGTTATTCAAACCTTTATGCTTGGGCATTCGCCTAAGGACATGTCATCTAACCAGTACCATAGACTGAAACACACCTTCTGAAGGTAAACTACCAGTGGCGAAAATCCCAGGTGTAGTAAAAAACCAAAAGAACCACACCTGTTGTGCTCCAGTCAATTCCGAATCATAGAGTAGCTATGAATCCAGGTGTAGTAGATTTAAAAAAAAAAAATGTCACAAAAATAGCACTTTCTCTGCCCAAGCTAAGAATTAGGTTAGGGCTCAACTGCAAAACCCTTTAAGAGTGAGGCACTTTTCATTATTTCAGAGCTCTCCTTAGTTATGTTTCTACAGTACCTGCACCTGAACCCACACTTCAGTCACCTCAGCCACACTGTGGCAGAGCCAAAGTTGAGCACCCTGCTTAGAAAAAATATGTAGGTTCTTAAGAGAAGAAGGCAGGTTATTTGGAACCAAAAGTTGTGAAGGGAAAAGGCAGAGGCAAAGTAGACTGAAAATGACTGTATTTAGAAAGTCAGAATGTCCCTGAGATGCTTAAACAACTTCATGGGTGAAGAAAGTAACTGGCCCACGGAGAACACGAAGAAGCGACATGTGGTCAAGTCTCCAGGCCAGTGCCCGGCTGGGGACTGCCGCCGCGCAGCCGTCTCTCACCCGCTGTGGCACAGCCACAGCCACCTCCCGGAGCCCCGGGCCCAGGCCGGCAGAGGCGGCCGTGCCCGCCGCGCCCCGGCGCCCACCCCGCGCGCGCGCGCTCCTACCCGGGGGCCGCGGCCAGGGCGGCCGTCCACACGCAGAGAAGGTGGGTGACGGTCAGGAGCGGCTGGCCCCGCATCTCGGCAGCGTCTGCCCAGGCGGCGGCCGTTTGCTGAGAAAATTCGCGGGCACTACGGGGTGTGGCTTTCCACCTCCTCCCTAATGTTTTTTTTCCCCCTGACTCTCGAGTTTAGCAATCTGAAATGGGCGCGCCTAAAAGCAGAGTGGGAGATCTAAATTGAGACAGGACTTCGTGGCTCCACCCCTCTCACCCTCATCACAATGGCGCTGCTCTCGCAAATATGGCAAATCCAGGGGGGCAGAAGGTGGTCTCTAAATGTGGTCAGCCCAGCCTGGCCCCGGTATCCCAATTCCCGGCGGAGAACAGAGGGCGCCCACCGGGTTCCTCGGGCTGTTTACATTAGCGCTTTACCAAAGATGCCCAGAGTGAATAAACAGGCCCATCCTTGTGAGGAGAAATTCATAGCAGCTATGTTGAGCGGAAAAAAATCAATCATTGTCCTCCAGACTGTGAGTCAGAATTTTAGAGAAATGGGAAAGGCCACACACACACACACACACACACGCCAAGGCACACACACACAAACACACACACATACACACGCCAAGGTGTATTTTCTGGGAAATTAAACGTATATGAATGGGGACAGAAGAAAACTTTTTCCTTAAAAAAGATTTTAGATACATTATTTTCCTCTCTGGGAAAATGAGGTTTCCCTACTTAAAAAAGAATTCTGGCACACGCAAAAATTAGGTGTTGCTACTTGGAACTCTGAAAAACAATTTTCTGGGGATATGTTTGTATCCTTTTGGCTGTCTCCATATTCATTTGCTACACAAAGTACTCATTAGAACTGTAAAACTAGAGCAATTTGTATAAACAATTGGGGTTGGGTAGCTCTCTTGTTGGAATGAAGGCCTAGTGGCCTCTGGTGCCCAACAGTTGTATATCTCCAGGTCTTTCCCATCCTGGCTTGTCTGTAGCTCCTTTCCCGGGTTCTTTGGCAACAGTCACCATCTTCAGATGACTCAGGTTTCACCATGACTACACCATAAAAGTAAGGAACTGCCAGAAACTTGGAAAAACAGACACATTCAGTCTCTGACAACTTAAACTTTTCTAATTCATGGAGAAAAGTTTTGGATGGTGGCATTTTACTACCGGGCAAATCACAGAAGGAAAAAGGTCAGCAAAGGGATGTCTCATGACAAAGCTGTATGCTAAATAAAGGAGAAAGTAGCACCTAGACAAACTGTGGTTTTTGGAGTCCAGGAATTTGCTTTCCTCCCTTTCCTGTTCCACCCTTTTTCACCCTGCTGAACAGCTTGCAGTGGTCCCTTATGCCCTCTCCTAAGGGTAGCCTATCTTTAGTGGCCAACTTCCTGTCCAAACAGGACTGGGGTTGGGTGAAGAGTGTCTAAGTGGATCTTTAGGTGCAGATCCCATCTCTGAACAGCTGTTACTGCTGGTCTGGTTTTCTCACCTCTGTTTTTCAGAGAGGAGACCCAGGTCAAAAGCAGGCTGTGTCAAGCACTAAATTGTGCTTCTCTAACTCTAAAGTGTATGAGGGTTCACATGAAAACGCAGATGCTGATTCAGCAGATCTAGAGTGGGGCCTACGGTTCCGGTTCACTTCAGCGTACAATGCACCACAGGAGGTCTACCCAAAACCAAACATAGAGCCAATTCCAACTTCCAGTGGCCCTACAGGACAGGGTAGAACTGTCCCATAGGGTTTCCAAGGAGCGGCTGGTATATTTGAAGTTCACCTTTTGGTTAGTAGCGGAGTTCTTGACCACTGTCCCCACCAAGAGGTCTACAGATGATAGAGACAAATTTGGGGGGGACTATGAGCCAGAATCAACATGATGGCAACAAGTTTGGTTAGTTTGGATTTTAATGACGAAAGTCGAGAACAACAAGAAAGTTATTTCAAGCCTTCACTTCATGGAGGTGGATCAATAAATTAAGGTTTATTTTAAAGACAGGCAAATGTAAGAGGGAGTTCAAAAGATAAGTTGAAAATGTTGCATTCCAAGAAGGCTCATAGAAAGGTTTAGAACCACTTTGTTTTTTTACAAAATTAACTTATTCAGATTTAAAACTGACACAACGTTCCTCCTCATGCTTTCCTTCTCACAGTACACACTTGTTGAAAAGCTTAGTCATACAGAAATTTCAGCATGTGGCTATCCACAAAAATGTGGGTATTACATGCCTGATACAGGGTAGATCCTAGATAAAATTTGTTGAAGAGATTCATGAAAAATGTTCATCTCCAAGTTGTTGTTTTTTTTCTAATTAAGAAAAACTGAAAACAACCTGAACATCTAATAAGAGATTGTCTTAAATAAACTGTGGTATATTCATTTTTTTTTTTGAATACTGTGACATTATTAAAAATTATGTGGTGTATTACAGATTAATTATCTAGAGACAAATATTCACAATATGCTGTCACGGGGGGAAAGTCTGTTTAATAAAGCAGAATTTAAATGTGATTCTGTTTTTGTAAAAATAAAGTATGTATATGTGTACACATACATTATAGATATATGCACTGAAGAAAGGCTGGAAGGGCATTCACCAAAATGTTATTGGTATCCTGTTGATTACCTGTATCTACCAAGTTTTCTACAATGAAAATATATTACTTTTCCTTTAAGGAGACAACAATAAAAGTAGTGTTGTTTTAGTAAATAGTCTTTGAAGCATCTTAGAAACTCTCTTTTGAATAAAGTTCATGTATTTTTATACCAAAAAAAAAAAAAAATCACGTAAGTCTCTCCCATGAAAAGTGAACAGTGTTTGGCCTAATAATCCCATGCCATTCCCATGTCTCTCCTGAGCTGTCTTTAGGGTGGGATTCAATTCAGAAAAGAGACAGCCCTTCTCATGCAATTGTGGAAGCTGGTAAAGAAAACAGTCTATGCAAGCCACTGCCTCTGCATCCTCCTCTGTGGAGCCTAAAGTCGCTATAAATCAGCAAGAGTGGCAGTAGGGGAAAAAAGGTAAATGTGGATGAAGACAAGAAAAAGCAAAGGAGAACTAGAACACACAAGGACAACTGCAACCCATGAGGTCAAAATGGAACCCATGTCTCTCTCACCCCCTCCAACTTCATGAGTTACCCGCAGTAGAAGCTGACTCCCTTCACCCAGAGCTACATACACACTTAGCCCAGAATTCAGAAATGCTGAGGGAGTACATCATCTGAGAACTCAAGGAGCTATGGCCTAGTGCTGTCCCATGCCCACAAAGTGAGCTAGCAGATTAATGCGTGAGCTGCCCTCCTGCCTAGCACCCTGCACCAACCTTCAGAGAGTAAAAAAAAAAACACAGCATCTGCTTCACTGCAGGCTTCCAAATCTCATACAAAAGGTCTGTCTCTTGCAGCCAAGACCAACTCAGAACCACCCAAGGAAGAGAATTCTAAAAAACTTAGTTGCAGCTTAGCTAAAATTGCACAGTACAAAGCATCACAGTCCACCCCGCACCAACTTGGCATTCATATATGCCCCTTTAACCATATTTAACTGCCAAATAAAGACAACGGCAAAATCATGCTTTCATCCAACATGATGCAACTATCCCTTTTACAACCAAAAAGCCCTAACCCTCTCTCCAAGAGAATACAAAGCTCCCTTATCTATCTTTTGATGTTGTTCATGCCTCTTCTAGCTGAATCATACTCTCCCTTTGATGTCCTGTAAGTTAAATACTTAAGTATAAGGTTAACTACTATTAGCACATCTGATGTTATATTGCAGAGGAACAGAAGAAAGAAGGAAAAAAAAATCATTACTATATATATACATGTATTCATAAAAAAATAAGGAAGAAGTACAAATAACTATCACAGACTCTTTCTGCTATAGTATTTATAATTACCTTCTTTCATTACCCATTCTGTATTTTCTTTGCCCTCACCAAGCACCCAAGCTGGTCATGGTTCCTTGCCAGTAGGGTGACTCAAACCTTCATTCCTGAAGGGTCTGGGTCATCAGCAGTCCACTCTGTATTGTGTGGTGATTTTCTATTGACTTTAATTAATCACTGGACCTGGGAGTACTAGGAGACATTGCAGGAAATCGTCTGCATTCCAGAAATACTCCTTACTTTCATTGTGTAGTGGAAACCCTTGACAATTGGCATCATTCAATCACTCCAGTCAGTAGATAACTCCTTTTTTGGCTGTGGTTTCACTGTTATGAGGAGCCCTAAGTGGCCAGGTGGCAGCCTCAACTGCGAGTTTAGTTGACCCATTGCAGTGTCCCCTAGTGGAAGCATTCCTCTCTTGGGACTAGACCAGCAGAGCCCAATGTCTCAGGAATGCGAAGTGATGAATTCACTAACAGATCAACAGGGGTAACAGAAGAACCACTTTCATTTCCATCCCTTTATTCCCAAATCTGTGAAGCCAGCTTTGGAAAAAATGGCACCATACTAGTTACTGATTTAGGATATATACCACATCCTAGACTTTCTTGTTTGATTTTTATACATTTAAAATTTATAACATTTCAGAAATATCATATATGAAATTAATGTCTACTTATATTTTTCTAACCACTTGAGAACTATTTTGATAGAATCCCTGCACAGGGCATCAGAATATTCCCCAAAAATCTTTTTTACCCAAGGGCAGAAAGGAGAAAATCCCTGTCCACCGAAGAACAAAGAATAAAAATGAAATTAACAAGGAATAATAAGGATGAGGCCTTTCCTTAAGTATCTATATGAGAGGACAGAATGTATAATTAGAATTCTATGTCCTGACAAAGTATCAAAGAAAAATGAGGCTAGAATAAAAACATTTTCAGAAATTAATGGCTCAGAAATTTTGCCTTCCACAAACTCTTTTTAGGAAGTTACTTGAGGGGGACATATTTAGCAAACAATGAAATCAGCCAAGAAAAAGGAAGACATAAGATTCAGGAAAAAGTATATATAACCCCAGAAAGCAATGAAGAGAGAAGTTCTAGCAGGAAGAAGAATTCCCGAAGTAAGGTCTCAAGTGGAAAAAAAGAATCTTAATAGATAACATGATGGAACACTGGGAGATAAAATTAAGACCATGATAAAAACAAACAGCGCAATAAAATGAAAGGGAACTTAGAAATTTAAGGAAAGAGAAAAAACTGAGTAATAAAGGGAGCGTAATCATAATTTATTAGCCTACGGAGAACAATAATTATGTAGCCATGTTGATGTAAACATGGCTTTTTGATTTATAACTTTTAGAATCAACCTATTGACAAAAAAAAAGATTTAATTATCATAGCTCGTCATTCCTAAAGCACATTTTAAAATTTTTTATCCATCTTATAAACAATGGTACCTTACAGTCATAATTCACAATATATTTTCTTTCTTGGATACAAAAAATAAATGGTGTGTGTCTTACAACCAATGGTATCTTAGAGATGATATATAGTATGTTTACAGAACAGAATGTAAATGTTATTATTATTTAGAAATGTAAAAAGTGCAGACGACCAAAACTGAAAAGTCAAAGCAGAGTAGAGAGTTAAAGGGATTACTAAGGTGCTAAGAATCTTATGAAGTGAAAAACTATGTCTACAGTTTTGGGATCAAGAAATAAGGTATAAGTATATTAAAGATTAAAAATGTAGCATTCCTACATATATGCCTGTCATGGATTGAATTGTGCCCCCCAAAAATGTGTGTACCAGTTTGGCTGGGCCATGATTCCCGGTATTGTGTGATTGTCCACCATTTTGTTATCTGATGTGATCTTCCCATGTGTTATTAAATCCTGCCTCTATGATGTTAACGAGGGGCAATGGGTGACAGTTGTGTTGATGAGGCAGTACTCAATCTAAGGGAATGGATTGTGTCTTGAGCCGGTTTCTTTTGGGACATAAAAGAGAGAAGCGAGCAGAGAAACTGGGGACCTCAGATCACAAAGAAAGCAGCGCTAGGAGCACAGCACATCCTTTGGACCTGGAGTTCCTGCATGGAGAAGCTCCCAGTTCAGGGGAAGATTGAGGAAGAATAAATTTATGTTTGTTAAAGCCATTCACTTGTAGTATTTCTGCTATAGCAGCACTAGATGACTAAGACAATGCCCAAAAAAGCAAAGGCATTTTCTTCCCAAAAAATTATTGATCAGAGAAGAAAGAATCATAATCAGTTTTCATTCTTACAAAGTCCCTAATGTTCTAGGGCATGGTTTAATTATATTTTGAACATGAAGTACTAGTTAAAGAAGATACAACAATCCGAGGCAACCTCTATCGATGTTAGTTTGGATATCAATAGATGTCACCCAACGAAATGATTGAAGAATAAATAATTAAGTAATTAAAACAAAAAAGAAGCAAAGAAACAACCTTGAAATCTCAGTGTCATACAACAATAAACTTGTTTCACGTCAAAAGTTTGCAGGCCAGCTGAGGCAGCTCACTGTTTCTCATTTTTGTCCTGGAAACAGCAGGCAGGTAAGGCATGTTCTTCTCATGGCCATGCAGGACAAGAGGACAAGCTCCAATACTCAAGCACACTTCAGGTCCCTGCTCGCTTCACATCCGCTAAAATCCCATTGACCAAAGCAAGTCCCATTGTCAAGGATAAAGTCAAGAGGTAGAGAGGCATACTCCATCTTTTGTTAGAGGAACCGCAAGCTTAATTACACGGCAAAGAGCAAGGAGGGGAGAAAAATTGGGCCAATAATTCAATCTACCATAGACAGTTACCAAAGTTAGCCAAAAGCTATGTTCTGTTCATCAGGATGATATTTTCATAAAGAAAAATAAGCCTATCAATCCAAAAAAAGGAATGATGTGAAGTATGTCTATATTCATGAGCATGTAATGATATTTTTTTAATTAGTATTCACTGTAGGAGGATGCTACAATATGAATTCATTAAAAAAAAAAATTAAGCTTTATACAGTCTTTCCTATTTGAACTGTATCACTGGGTTACCATATAGTAGATATGAGAAAATTTCTTTTTATATTTTCCCACTAATAAGTGAAAAATGAATGTTGGAGTAGCACTATATCCCAACACTTAATGAATTGATCAACCTAGGCCCACTCTGTCTGGCTGAGCTTTCTGTGATAATGGAATATTCTATATCTGCACTGTTCAGTACAGTAGCTACTAGGCACTTGAGGCTATTAAGCATTTGAAGTGTGAATAGTGTACCTGAGAAACTGAATTCTTAACCCACTCCCAGTGCCATTGAGTCAATTCCGACTCATAGTGACCCTACAGGACAGAGTAGAATTGCCCCATAGAGTTTCCAAGGAGCACCTGGTGGATTCGAACTGCCGACCCTTCGGTTAGCACCCGTAGCACTTAACCACTACACCACCAGGGTTTCCACTGAATTCTTAACTTTACTTAATTTGAATACATATAAATCACCATGTATAGTCAGTAACTATTATATTGGATAGTGCATAATTAAACAATTATCATAAATGGCTGCTATATCATAAAAAAGAGACATCTCCCAGTGAAAGAACACAGCACCACTCAAGAAGAGGTCTTGCAAAAAAAAAAAAATTGAACCAGAATGTGATAAAGCTTCTAGATTCAACTACCGATTTTCAAGGAGATATAGAAGAACATATTAAATACCACCTGAGTGTACTTAACAAAATCTAGACTGTGAAAAACTCTATCAAACAAAAAATTCAATTTCTTCAACAAATAAATTGCAAAGACAAATGAAGAGAATGAGAAGAAACTGGATTTAAAGAGACTTAAAAGACAACAACAAATTGCAATTTATGGACCTCATTTGGTTCAAAATTCTAACAGAAAACTGAAAATAAGAATTATTACATTTCTGAAACAATTGAAATTATGAACACTGACTAGATACTTGATGCTACTAATGAATTTTTAATAATTTTTTAGGTTGGAGTTGTATTTTTAAAAGTCTTTACATTAGAAATACATATTGAAATATTTGTGGATGAGATGTAATGATGTCTGGAATTTGCTTCAAAATAATACAGGAGGGGACAATAGCTGGAATTATATGGCTACGAGTTGATGATAGTTGAAGCTGCGGGATAGGTACATGGGGATTCAGTTTACTCTTTACTTCTGTAAATGTTTTAAATTTTCCATAATAAGAAGATGTTTTAAAGTACCAAAGCAAGACTTAGACAAAGATACAAGAAAATCAGTTAAAAAAAAAAACAAAACCTAAAACAGAAAAATAGCTAGTAACACTGACTAACAAAAAAATGTTATGAGAGAAAAAATGAAAATTGTGACCAAAAAGTTTGCCCCAAGTTACCACAGCCTAATTAAGCTCTCTAGGAGTCCCTGGGTGGTGTAAACAGTTAAGCACTTGGCTACTTACCGAAAGGTTGGTAGTTCAAATCTACCCAGAGATGCCTCAGAAAAAAGGCCTGGTGACCTACTTCCAAAAGATCACAGTCATTGAAAACCCTGTGGAGTGCAGTTCTAATCTGAAACACATGGGGTCACCATGAGCTAGAATCAACGCTACAGCGACTGGTTCAGGGTTTGGGGCTTTTTTTTTTTTTTTGAATTTAAGGTGTCTAATTTTTAGTACCTCGGAAACCCTAGTGGTGTAGTGGTTAAGTGCTACAGCTGCTAACCAGGAGGTCGGCAGTTCGAATCCACCAGGTGCTCCTTTGAAACTAGATGGGGCAGTTCTACTCTGTCCTATAGTGTCACTATGAGTCGGAATCGACTCGACGGCAGTGGGTCTGGTTTTTTGGTTTAGCTAAGACCTCAGGGAAGAAACAGAAAGCCAACGGAAAAGATGAAACTTGGAGCCAAAAAAATTCTCAGAATTTAAAATGGCTTCCTCTGTAAGAAGAAAACTGGAGGTGAAGGGAATTGCTGGTTTTTGCTGTTTTTGTACTAAGTCTTGTAGAATTATGTGCTTATTAAACTATGCGCAGTGTAATTTTTTTAAATAACATAATTTGAATTTTAAATATATGTATTTTTTAAAGGAGCCAGAGCCAAGGCTCTGTGTCAAGATTTTTAAATCTGCTCAACATTATATATAATAACACAAACCAAAAGTTAACTGTCATATCGACCCACTACTGTTGCCTTGTTCTGTTATCCACTTTTTAGCTTCTTGGCTTCTTGCTTTTCATTTCTATTGTTCTGTTTCGGTTTTTGGACACCTCCTGTATGACCGCCCACTTTTCTTAAAAATTAACACTGTAGATTGGTTACCTAAAAGCTTTTCACTGCCTCCCTCCATTGTGTATTCCTTTGCCAGACAGACTGAAAAGCTAAAATACTCAACTGCTCAGGCCTGATTCAGCTAGAAGTGCCCATGTGACATAATTCTGTACGATGAAATCTAAAGGGAAACGTTTTCTTCCTGAATAAAAAGGCAACACCTTGAGGGAGCAGGCCTTTGGCCCTTCCACCTTCATCCTACCAAGAACACAGGTATGACACCTTGCAACTGAGAGGAGGAAAGTCACCAGAGAAGGGCAGAATGGAAACGCAGACAGCACCTGACTCCCTGAGTGCACAATTAAGCAGCTGTTAGTAGCCCCATAGAAGTCCCTGGGTGGTACAAATGATTAAGAACGCACCTACTAACCAAAAGGTTGACGGTTTAAACCCACCCAGAGGGCCCTCAGCTTCCAAAACATCACAGCCTTGAAAAACCTATGGAGCCCGATTCTATTCTGCACAGATAGGTCACCATGAGTCCAACTCCATGGCAACTGGTTTTCTGGGTTTTGGTTTTTTTGTTCTTGTTTTTGTTTCTCCCAGCAGTCCTGGATTGCTCCAAATACACCCTTCCCCATCAACCCACCTCCTTGTGAGAGAGAGCTCCTGAGTCAGTGCCAAACTTTTAGGCCTGGACTTTTCCCACCTAGGACTCTCTCCTTGGAGAAGCTTGACAAGCTGTGTGGTGAGCCTACTATTACTTCAAAGTTCTCTACTGCTGCTTCCCTATCACTGCCTGTCCAGAATATAAAAGCTAATCGCTCATGTCCTGTCTGCTCCCCCAAACTACAACAACCCTTAAGGTCAATGATTTTTTAACCATGGTTAAGACTTCTTGGCATAGAGGACAACTTCCCCACCCATCCTAAAATATCTTTTTTTCTTTTGAGCATGGCACACCCTTCCAATGTCATATTTTACTCATATGTATCATCCAATCAAGCTCCAGTGACTGTTCTAAGGTTATACTTACTTCCTTGTGCTAAAATGTGCTTGCTTGTTGTACTTAAATCAAATCACAGATTTTTGCAAAAAGGAATTGCGTATATAAGGGATAAAGGACAAAAAAATAATTACATAAATCTGTACTTAATATATTTATAAAATATGGTGATGGGTAAGACAGTACACAATACTGGGGAAGCCAACACAACCTGTACAAGGCAAGCTCATGGTAGCTCCACAGATACATTCAAATTCCGTGAGGAACCAAATTGTTGGGCTGGTGGCTGTGGGGACCATGGTCTCAGGGAACTGGCATAACACAGTTTGTAAAGATGTTCTACATTCTACTTTGGTGACTAGCGTCTGGGGTCTTAAAAGCCTGTGAGTGGCCATCTAGGACACTCCACTGGTCTCACCCCTTCGGGAGCAAGGAAGAATGAAGAAAACTAAAGACACAAGAGAAAGATTAGCCCAAAGGACTAATGGACCACATCTACCACGGCCTCTGCCAGACTAAGTCCAGTACAACTACATGGTGCCCAGCTGCCACCACTGACTGCTCTGACAGGGATCACAATAGAGGGTCCTGGACAGAGCTGGAGAAAAATGTACAACAAAATTCTAACTCAAAAAGAAAGACCAGACTTGCTGACCTGACAGAGCCTGGAGAAACCCTCAGAGTATGGCCCCCCAGACACCATTTCAGCTCAGTAATGAGGTCACTCCTGAGGCTCATTCTTCAGCCAGAGATTGAACAGGCCCATGGAACAAAACAAGACTAAAGGGGTGCACAAGCTCTGGGGCAGGGGCTGGAAGGTAGGAGGGAACAGGACAGCTGGCAATGGAGAACCCAGGGTTGAGAAGGTAGAGTGTTGACATGTCGTGGGGTTGTTTACCAATGTCATACAATAATGTGTGTACTGTTTGATGAGAAACTAGTTTGTTTTGTAAACCTTCATCTAAAGTTTAATAAAAAAATTAAAATATATATATTTATAAAATAAACCAAATAGTCAAAGTACAAAAGTGAAAACGACTTGAAATAGAAATTAATCAAAACCCACCATGTCCCTGGGTTTGTTGTCCCAACTTTTCTCTCTTGAGTTACCTACCTTAGATTCAATCCATACATTTTGTCATCCATCTCAGCTAGATTTGCATTTGCTATGCAGCTCCCACCTCTAGACTTACCCTGAGCCTGTGTTCATTCATGCATATTTAGCTCATTTTGGCTTCTGCTCCCTCTCCTAGGCTCAGCACTGCCCCAGAACCAAATAGCTGCTGTTCCTAGCTCCTTGCTTTCACAGGTGTCAAATACGCACTTCAGACTCTCAGAGAGCCTACCACCCTACAAGGACCACCACCACCAAACTAGTCTTGGGTATGGGCTCTGAAAGAAATATGATGTTTTAACTTCAAACATAAAATCAGAGATATTAAGAAGTGCTTTATTTCAGATGCTTCTTTCAAGTATTGAAATAATTTCTTATTGCATACTGTTTTTTTTTCTTTTTCCCTTTCAGTCAGACAGCCTCAAAGCCCAACCCTTCTAAGAGAGATCTGCTCTGACTTATCCTTCTACACAGAACAAAATAAGCTGCGCTTTTTTCCGAAATTGCCCTTGACAAGATAACCACAGAATAGGCCACAGATGGCCTCAACCCACCTCTGGGTGGAGGCTTAACACCCTAATGAAGAAAAATTCATCCCTTCCTCCAACCTGGGGGATCAAACCCTTGTCTAAAGAAAACGCATGGTGATCCTCAAGCTCCGAGCACCTGCGTGTAGGTCAATCCTGAGTATCCATGATGAATTTGCATTTCCTTGTCTGCTTTCTGTAAAAGCCCACCTCAAGCTGCCTGCTAGCAGTCTTGGAGCCAGCAGCCCCAACTGCTCCTTCCTTTGTACAACGACATAAAGGCGTCTTTCTGATCTCCCACCTCGGCCCCTTGTTTATTGGCCGTAACAAGTCAAGCCAAGCAAAACCTGGGGTTTTCACCCAGCAACACTTTCAATTATCTACGCACAACTCGTGGATCAGGGACCACCAAGTTCTTTATCAAGAATTCCTGGGCTTTAGCTGGGGAGAACAGCCTGCTGAGAGGGAGATAACAAATTGACTTAGGTAGGCTGTATGCCCCCAGGAGTCAGAAAGTGGCAGGGGCTTGTTGAAGGTATCAGAGAAAAGGGCATGCTTGTCTTTTGCAACATTAGGGAATGAGCAGGTGTTCCGTTCAAAAGTTAAGATAAACCGAAAAACCAAACCCATTGCCATCAAGTCAATTCCAACTCATAATCATGACAGGGTCTCTGCATTTCCCTCATAGAGATATGGCAGCTAGGAGAACTAGAACCAGAGGGCTTCTGCACAAACAGCAGGGCCACCCTCCTCTGTTATGCCCTCGGTAAATTCCTGAACTCTTAATAGTTCTGAGTTGTCTGTAAAATCTCTTGAATTTTTATTAACTAGTTTCTATCAACCAACTACAGGGAAATGAAAAGAGCAGAGCTGAAGTACCTCGACAGTGACAGCATTAAAAGTACCGGAACAGAAGAGTAGAATAGGCAAAAAGAAAAGATTGGGTGCTAATAGTACCGTCTAGTCAGTAACATGGCAATAGGACAATCAAGGCAGGGTTAGAATAATTACAAGGATAGCACCGGGTTTTGGGGTTTAAACTAGCATATCTCAGGAGGTGGGGGGATATGCTAGTACTGCAACCAGAGGAAGCACCATGCAAGACAAGAGCTTAGGAGGAAGAAGCTCAAAGGAAGTAGCTGAACCATAAGAGAAAATCACTGCCATGGAGGTCGTTTAGGGCAGATTAATTTGGATCAAAATGATACACTGTTTCATCTGAAGAAACACGGAAGCAAAAGTTGCTTTATTTTGGTTGAGACAGTGAACCCCATTACTGGAGGCAATACCGCTGCAAATCAGGGAAGAGTAAGATGAAAGAGAAAGAAACTGGATCCCAAATAGAAACGGACCAGTGACGCAAATTTTGACTAAACTTTTTGATTTCTCATAAACTCTGAAAAGGGAGGTAATTTTGTTGGGCTGCAATGTTTCTCCCGGAACTGTAGCTAATAAACCCTTCTTTACAATTTTCTTCACTACTTTTGGGTTCTTAGGTGCTTTTTGTTTTTGTTACACGGTTATATAAGTTTTCAGAAAGGACTCAAAAATTTACACTGAGGCCCCTCTAAGTTCTAGATGTTTATCTATGGACTTCTAGAATCACATTAAAATAATGAAGAAATGGCTCTACTACATGGAGCCCTGGTACTGTAGTGGTTAAACAGCTCAGCTGCTAACCAAAGGGTCGGCAATTCAAATCCACCAGCCACTCCCTGGAAACCCTCTGGGGCAGTTCTATTCTGACATGTAGTGTTGCTAGGAGTCAGAATGGACTCAACAGCAATGGGTTTTTTTAATCTGGAAAAAGGACAATTAGTCTTTGTGTATGAAGATTTAAAGCAGAAGTGGGAGGAACAGTAATTGGGGCTCTAGGTCCATAAGGTGAGAGATGGTTGAATTCATCCAGACCACAGAGACTGAATTCAGGAAAAACCTGTTGCTGTCCAGTCGATTCCAACTCATCTACTGCAAACAGTCATCATTATGGCAATGCCCAGAACAGAGAACACCTTCCAGTCTCTCAGGCAGCTGCCATTTTGCATCAGCCTACCACCTAGTGGTCACAGCAGTTGATACAACATGTTATCGCAGTCACAAAACCAAACCTGTTACCATCAAGTTGATTGCAACACAGAGTGAACCAATAGGATGGAGGAGAACTGCCCCATAGGGTTTCCAAGGAGCAGCTGGTAGATTCCAACTGCTGACCTTTTGGTTAGCAGCCAAGCTCTTAATCACTGTGCAACCGGGGCTCCTTGAGGCCACCACATGACGTATATATTTAGTTGTTATCGTTGTTAGTTGCCTTCTAGTCAATTCCAACTCATAGTGACCCCACATGTGCAGAGTAGAAATGCTCCATCGGGTTTTCAAGGCAGTGACCTTCTGAAGCAGGTTGCCAGACCCGTCTTTTGAGGCGCCTCTGGGTGTGTTCTAACTGCCAACCTTTTGGCTAATAGTCAAGCACTTAACCATCTGCACCACCCATCTAGATAGATAGTCAGACAGCCAAGACAGACAGATAGATAGATTTTAAAAAAAAAAAAAAAAAAACCGTTGCCATCAAGTCGATTCCCACTCATAGCATCCCTATAGGACAGAGTAGAACTGCCCCATAGGGTTTCCAAAGAGAGGCTGGTGGATTAAAATTGCTGACCTTTTGATTAGCAGCAGAGTCTCATCTTTTTCTGTACCTCAGAGACAATGCTTACTAGGTCATAAAAGGGGGAGAGGCGAGTAAACAGTCCTGTTACAGTGTGACACTAGTAACATAGTTGTTGATAAAATTCTTAAGATGTTTCCAATTATTAAAAATGTAATTCTTGTACCTGTTACATAATTACAAGTCTGCCTGAGGCAATTGTTTTAATGACACTTGGCTAACAGCAATGAAATGGACCATCAATAACCTCAGTTTACACCACAGTTATATGCTCTGCCTTAGGCAATGCAGAAGGCTGTCGTGGGCTGTGGAGTCTATTCCAGCTCACATCCATCCTGTATGACCGAGTAGAACTGCCTTATAGGGTTCCCAGGCTGTAATCTTTGTGGAAGCAGATCACCAGGTCTTTTCTCCAACAGAGCTGCTGACGGGTTCAAACTGCCAACCTTTCAGTTAGCAGCTGACTGCTTAACCATTGCGCCACTGGGCTCCTTTGCAGAAGGCCTAGGACACTAAAATGAGACCATAGGAATTTCAGGATTACCAGCCCTGATTATCACTGTAGACATCACCATAGATAACAGAATTTCAATAAAATTTGAAGATGACCTCAACTTATTGCCAAGCTCAATCTTAGGACAAATTCCACCCATTCTAAAAATACCTTTCACCTGTGTTTCCTGGAGAACAGATTCTCCACAATCTGAAACTAGGACTCAAATAGAAGTGGATAACTTATTCTAAAATTGTTTCCGTTGTATTTAGATCTTTTCTGCGAAAAGGGTTGCGCTGGGCCAACACCAAAGATTCCCAGGGTAGACTGGAATGAACTCTCAACTTCAGGTTATTTCAGAAGCAGCAGCTGTGAAAGACAGCAAGACCCAGGCAGACCTGGAGTAACGCTAAGCAGCAATATCAGGCCTAAGTCCTACATTTGAAGCCCTATATATGCAGGGTCATCCCCGGTAGGGACCATTTATAAATGCACTAGTTTATGTGCATTCAAAAGGTATCATCAAATTGGTCTCTATTCACCGGGATCAACACAGGCAAAAGGATAGTCAGGAATGGGAGGAGGAAATGGAATCAGAGGCTAATTGCCCCCATGAAAAACTGACTCCTTTGCCATTTGATCAGAAGAACTGGATGATACCCATCTATCATTACTGAACCTTTTGATCAGAGATTCTATAGAAGAATTCTGATCAAAGTGGGTAAAATATAGAACATAATCATAAATTTTCATTGAATCTAGATTTTCTGGAATCATGGAGGCTAGATGAATCCCCAAAACTATTAGCCTGAGATAATCTTTAAACCTTAAATCAAAAATATCCCCTGAACACTAATTAGATAGTAGATAAGAACTACTTTAGGTGACAGGAAAGACAATACACAATACAGGCGAGATCAGCACAACTGGACTAAACCAAAAGCAAAGAAGTTTCCTGAATAAACTGAATGCTTCGAAAGCCAGCGTAGCAGGGGCAGGGGTTTGGGGACCATGGTTTCAGAGGACATCTAAGTCAATTGGCATAATAAAATCTATTAAGAAAACATTCTGCATCCCACTTTAGAGAGTGGCATCTGGGGTCTTAAACGCTAGCAAGCGGCCATTTAAGATGCATCAATTGCTCTCAACCCACCTGGATCAAAGGAGAATGAAAAACACCAAGGACACAAGGTAATTACAAGCCCAAGAGACAGAGGGGGCCACATTAACCAGAGACAACATCAGCCTGAGACCAGAAGAACTAGATGGTGCCTGGCTATAACCAATGACTGCCCTGACTAGGGAACACAACAGAGAACCTCTAAGGGAGCAGGAGAGCAATGGGATGCAGACCCCAAATTCTCATAAAAAGACCAGACTTTATGGTCTGACTGAGACTAGAAGGGCCCAGTGGTCATGGCCCCCAGACCTTCTGTTGGCCCAGGACAGGAACCATTCCCAAAGCTAACTTTTCAGACAGGGATTAGACTGGACAATGGGTTGAGAGGGATGCTGGTAAGGAGTGAGCTTCTTGGATGAGGCGGACACTTGAGACCATGTTGGTATCTCCTGCCTGGAAGGGAGTTGAGAGGGTAGAGTGAGTTAGAAGCTGGCAAAATGGACATGAAAAGAGAAAATGGAGGGAGGAAGCGGGCTGTCTCATTAGGGGGAAAGCAACTGGGAGTATGTAGCAAGGTATATATAAGTTTTTGTGTAAGAGATAGACTTGATTTGTAAACTTGCACTTAAAGCACAATAAAATTTTTTTTTAAATATCCCCTTAAGTCTTCTTAAAGCCAAACAGTAGTTTAGCTTAACTAGTAAAGAATACTTGCTTTCAGCATAATGCTCTTTAAGAACTAGCTATATGGGATCAAAGTGACAACAGCAACTGGAAAGATTAGGTAGGAACCTTAGGGGTCAGTGAGTTTATGTTAATAAAGGAAGAACTCAGAAAAAGAGGGTGACAATGGTTGTACACTCCGATTGTAATCAATGTCACTGAGTTGTACACATAGAAACTGTTGAATTGATGTATGTTTTGCTGTAAATATTCTCAACAAGAACAACAGAATAAAATTAATTAAAAAAAAAAAAAAAAAACAGACAACTCGACCCAAAACTCCAGGACCATGCCATCTCTGACTGATTTGGAATTAATTAGTGCACTACAAGTCAGAATTGACTCAATGGCAATAGGTTTGTTTTAGTTTTGGTCCTCTAATGTTTTGAGGTTTTTGTTTGTTTTTCATATTTTGTTTGTTTTAGTTTTAGGTCAGAAAAGATTTTCACTTCTTATTGACTGGAAGTCATATATTAAATAGGCCTCAGTAACAAACTGATCTTACGTGTTCAAGTGCAAAAGAATGGGGAGAGGAGACTATGTGAGAGGGTTTCTCCTTTCCCCATAGTCCTGGGAGAAAGGAAACAAATCAATATTCATGGAACACTACAGTGCTCCAGGCATTGTGCCAACCTGAATCTTACTTAAACCTTCGGCCAAACTTATAAGCCTCAGAAGATAGTATCTGGGTCCAGATCCTTCCTCCACCACTTATTATCTGTGTCCATGAGCAAATTACTTAAACCAGCTCCAAGCCTCAAGGTCTTTGTTTGTCAAATGGAGATAACACCTTGGAGGGAGCTATAAGGATTAAATGAGATAAAGAACATTCCACAAAGCAATCACAATAAACTGTAGTACCTATTAAACTGGGAAAAAAAGGCAGGTATTAATCCCATTGCATAGATAACAGTATATTAGTTCTAAATTGTTTTAAACTCAATACAACTTTAAAAAAAAAAAGAGGAATACAATATTAAAAAATATACAATTATCACCATATCCAGAAACCATAACATCTATTGTTCCACTGATTGCTATAAAAATAAAATAAAATGCTGGTGCATTTCTAAAATCTACTTTCAGGTGAAAGAAGTTTTTTTAACACTTTTTTTTTTTTTAGGTTTATAATGAACTATTAGAAAGGAAAAGATTTACCTTTTCTCTCCCTCTTCTGCGCCCATCAGAAAGTTTTAAAACTTCCTAAAATTGGAGAAAATAATTGCTGGTGCAACCTTGTTCCCTCAGGATAGCTAGAACTATCTCCAGCAATTCCACTCATTCCCAAAGAGTGATTCAGTTACAGAAATGTAGGATTTCCTCTAGGGAACACTTAAGCCTCAAGTATATTTCTGTGAGATACTTTGGTACTACTTTATAACCCTTTTGAACTTACATGGGGACCAAATTATTAAACTGTTAATAAATTGATTTCTACGCACTAACCCTGGTCAAGAGACAGCAGGAGGAACTACTTCTATCGAATATAATGGGGTAAAGACTTTAGGAAATCTCTTATGGACAGGAATGGATCTGAGCAAAACCAGCAGTGTTGCCTAGGCTGAAGGCCAATTTCCACAGAAATATTAGACACCTTGAATAAAAAAAAAATGTGTCAATCCCCAAAAACATATGGCATGGAAACCTTAGCAATAACAATATATATTATATTTTACGGTTTTCACTAAATGAAATCTTTATGTCTTTGAAGTAATTTTGCCTTCGAACAAATGAAAGGTGTATTTTTATAGAACACAGAAAGTTTGCCTCTTAATAACTCAATATTCAATCTGTTATGTGCATTAGTCTATTTTACCAGCACCACTGACAATTCTTTCCACATTGGTATTTAAAACACAGGAATTAAAAAGAATAATGAACCCATAAAGCAGATGTTTCACTAAAAAAAAACTCTATTTGTCAAGAGAAATTGTTGCTTGAAGGGACAGGAAATTATTGCCAAGATATTAACTGTAAGCCAGAAAGTAAAAGGCTCTAATAGAACCTTTCTGAATCTATTTTGGACCTGGGGTGGCACAAATGGTTAAGTGCTCAACAATTAAAGATTGTCAGTTCAGACCCACCCAAAGACCCCTCGGAAGAAAAGCCTGGTGATCTGCTTCTAAAAGGTCACAGTCCCCATGGAATGCAGTTCTACTCTGCACAAATGGAGTTGCCATGAGTCAGAATCAGCTCAACAGCAATTGACAACAACAACAACAGGTGTGTAGTGGTTATCTCGTTGCTAATTTGTAATTCCCTAATGACATATATATATTGAACATCTTTGCTATCTATATATCCTCTTTAGAGAGATGTCTATTCAGGTCTTCGGTCTATTTTATAATTGGGTTGCCTGTTTCTCATTGTTGAGTTTCAGGAGTTCTTTGTGTGTCTTGGATAGAAGTCCTTTAGCAGATTTGTGTTTTGCAAATATTCTCTCCTAGTCTGTGGTTTCTCTTTTCACTCTCTTAAAAAGAGGATTCAATTTTAACCTTTTGATTTATTATCATTATTACCAATGATTTATAATATACTGCAATTTTTATTTCTGAGAATTCAATCAGAAAGACAAGCTAAATAAAGTTGCATTTCTCTTATTACTTTAACCACCAGAAGGAAAAAACAGTATAAATGTGCCCTTCTAAAAGAATTTCTAAACAATGAAAATACAGATATCCTTTTCCAAAAGGATTAATCATAGCTTCTCTATAAAAAGCATACTCTCATGTGTCGTCTTAAACATGGTTGAATTTACATAAAACTCTGGGAATACATCTGTTGGCAAAATAATGTATAGCTGTATTAACTGGCAGGCTATTACGAGGCCTTACCACTCTAATAATCAAAATTCACTGATCTCAGGCTTTCTTTTATTATAAAACAACAACAATTAGTTTCTGAGCCAGTATATATTTCATTAGTCAGAAAATATGAATATATATATGGAAAGAATTCTGGCCAAAAGAATTATCAGGAAGGGCTGACTCAACAGCACTGTGGCTTCACATGTTAGAACAGATTTGAACCTTAATCTTCCAATCTGCCTGAGTCATTCAATTTTGAGTTGCTTTGTATGCGCTTTTAGCTCATTTCTGGAGGTCATCTGTTTCTTGTACTTCTTGCGTGATTCTCCCAGCTGATTTACTATCTGCTTCACTGATATTTCACGACATTTGCCAAATTTGATTTTAAATTCCCTTAAATTGGAGAGATAAAACTATGATGTATCTATCCTGACCCAAATACCAACAGCATTTTTTAAAGAGATGGAAAAACTGATCATTAACTTTACGTGGACAGGGAAAAGGCCCTGGATAAGTAAAGCACTATTGAAGAAAAAGAATGAAGTAGGAGGACTTACACTACCTGACCTCAGAACCTACTATACAGCTACGGTAGTCAAAACAGCCTGGTACCGGTACGATGACAGATACGTTGACCAACGGAACAGAATTGAGAACCCAAATGTAAATACATCTACCTGTGGTCACCTGATCTTTGATGAAGATCCAAAGTCCATCGAATGGGGAAAAGACTGTCTTTTTAACAAATGGTACTGGCAACACTGGATCTCCATCTGCAAAAAAATAAAACAGCATCTAAACCTCTTACCATATACAAAAACTAACCTCAAAATGGAGGAAAGACCTGAATATAAAACAAAAACTATAAAGATCATAGAAGAAAAAATACAGTCAATACTAGAGGCCTTAATACAAAGCATTAACAGGATACAAACCATAACTAACAATACACAAACACCAGAAGATAAGCTAGATAACTGGAATCTTCTAAAAATTAAACACTTTAGCTCATCAAAAGACTTCATCAAAAGGTAAAAAGAGAACATACAGACTAGGAAAAAATTTTGGCTATGACAAATCCGGCAAAGGTCTAATCTCTAAAATCTACAAGTAAATCTAACACCTCTACAACAAAAAGACAAATAACCCAATTAAAAAATGGACAAATGATGTGAACAGGCATTACACCAAAGTAGACATTTAGGTGGTTAACAGACACGTGAGGAAATGCTAGCAATCATTAGCCATTAAAACCAAAAACCAAGCCATTAAAATAATGTAAATTAAAACCTCTACGAGATACCATCTTACCCTGACATTACTGGCACAAATTTAAAAAAAGGAAATTACAAATGTTGGAGAGGCTATGGGGACAATGGAACTCTTATGCACTGCTTATGGGAATGAAAAATGGTCCAACCATTTTGGAAAACAATATGGTGATTTCTTAAAAAGCTAGAAATAGAAATACCATAGGATCTAGCAATCCCACTCCTAGGAATATACCCTAGAGAAATAAGAGCTGCTACACAAATAGACATACGCACACCCATGTACACTGCAGCACTGTTCACTATAGCAAAAAGATGGAAACAACCTAGGTGCCCATAAACAGATGAACAGAAAAACTGTGGTACATATACAAAAGGTATAGTACACAACAATAAAGAACAATAATGAATCTTTGAAGTATCTCACAACATGGATATATCTGTAGGGCATTATGCTCAGTGAAATAAGTCAATCACAAAAGGACAAATACCGTATGAGACCACTACTATAAAAACTCATGAAAAGATTTACACATAAAAAGAAACAATATTTGATGGTTAATAAGGGAGGAGAGGGGTAGGGAGGGCAAAACAGTAAATAAACAATAGATAAGTGGTGACTTTGGTGAAGGGTAAGACAGTACACAGTACTGGGGAAGCCAGCACAACTTGTCCAAGGCAAGATCATGGAAGCTCCATAGACATATCCAAACTCCCTGAGGGACCAAACTACTGGGCCAAGGGCTGTGGGAACCATAGTCTCAGGGAGCATCTAGCTCATACATTCTACTTTGGTCAGTAGCTTCTGGGATCTTAAAAGCTTGTGAGTTGGCCATCTAAGATACTCCACTGGTCTCACCCCTTTGGTAGCAAAGGAGAATGAAGAAAACCAAAGACACAAGGGAAAGATTAGTCTAAAGGACTAATGGACCATAACTACCACAGACTCCATGAGACTGAGTCCAGTACAACTAGATGGTGCCCAGCTACTACCACTGACTGCTCTGAGACCCACAATAGAGGGTCCCGGACAGGGCTGGAGAAATATGTAGAACAAAATTCTAACTTGCAAAAAAAAAAAAGACCATATTTACTGGTCTGACAGAGGCTGGAGCAACTCCAAGTACAGCCCCCAGACATCCTTTTAGCTCAGTAATAAAGTCATTCCTGAGGTTTGCCCTTCAGCCAAAGATTAGACACGCCCATAAAACAAAGCAAGATTAAATGGACACACCAGCCCTGGGGCAAGGACGAGAAGGCAGGAGAGGACAGGAAAGCTAGTAATGGGGAACCTAAGGTTGTTGAGAAGGGGAGAGGGTTGACATGTCATAGGGCTGCAACCAATGTTACAAAACAATGTGCGTATTGTTTGATGAGAAGTTAGTTTGCTCTGTAAACCTTCATCTAAAGCACAATAAAAAAAAAAAAGATTACAGCCTTGGAAATTCTATGGGGCAGTTCTGCTCTGTCCTATAGGGTAGCTATGGGTAGGAATAAAAAAAAAAATTATGATGCATCTTCTTTAATTTTTCAGTGTATCTAAAATGTAGATACCCATCTCCTCCAGGTTTTTCACAAAGGCAATGTTAGTCAAATCCTTTTTTAATGTGCCTACTGTTTCAGCTCCTTTACAGCAAGAAAATGTACAGAGAAAATGCCATATAATTTAACAACCTCATGTATTATATATTTATAATTCAAATGACTTCCAAGACTAAGTGAAATTATACTTAAAAGTCTAAAGATGCAAACGTAATACACAATGTGTAGAAAATTAATGGAATTATGAAGAAGCACCAACCTAAGATTTGAGTACTAAGAAGGGGTAATAAATCTGAATTGTAATAGTGGGTCTCACTGACATTAGAGAAACAACTTAATTCAATTTTCATCTATTAGTTCCCCTCTTTAATTAAAATGGTTATAATAAACTCATTTCTCTGTGGATATGTTCCAATAATTACCCACTTTTTAAGTTGCAAAACACTGAGGAAATTCAAACTCTGCTACAAAAACACTGTGCGCATGCTATCACATGCACAGAAATGTACACATTTATCTTTCTTTGTTTATATTTCGATCACTGTCTTGAGGACAGCTGACAGTATAACTGCCTAAAAGAATCAGGATATGGGAAAGTATGTCCAGACTGTTTTTGAAATTCCTTCCTATTTTCCTAAAATATTATCATTCTTCTCCTGGAATACATTAATTATATACCTCTTGCTCTTTAGAAAATATAAATAAAAATGTCCTCTAACTTTCATAATTATTAGGGAAATATATTTTCCTTGGGAAATATTTTATACTTCCCTTGGACAGTAATTTAAAAATATTTTCTCCAAGGTATGTTTCATTTCTCAGCTCCTTGAAAACAGAAACCATGTTTATACATCTCATATACCCCCATAGCAACCAGGACAGTGCCTCACACATTATATGAGCCTCCATAAATATTTCCTAAGCTGTCTCTCTGCTTTGGGCTGGGAATGAAAGATAAGTCAAGCTTTCTGCTCTCGAGGAATGACTCACACACTATTAAACTGTCTTAGATAACTTTAACACAACTTGCTGTAATAAAGAGATGTACAATGTACATAAGAATTCAGAGTAAAGGTGAGATTACCGAAGAAATTTTAGAGAAAAGGTGACATTTTAGCCTTCAGAGGAAAAGTAAGAATTTTCCATACACACACACACACACACCCCCCCAAAAAAACAGGTGGAGGAAACACCATAAAGAAAACATGATATGTGTAAGGTTCAAAGAGCAGCCCAATGGGTAAAGCACAAAGCAGGTGGCAGGGAGTGGTAGAAGATGAGACTGGAAATGTAAACTGGGGCCAGTTTGTAAAGGGCCTTGTGTGCTATACCAAAGAATTTTGATTTTATCCTGTAGACAAGTGGTCTCCAAAGTACAGTACACTCAATCAAGGGCATATGCAAAATGATGTAGACGAAAAATCAGAACATCTATTTACCTTTTCTCATAATTTTGAGTATTTGTTTTATATACATATATATAAACACACACACACATACGTATGGCATATATATATATGTACTAGTACAATATGTAAGGAGCCCTGGTGGAGCAGTGTTTAAAGTGCTCAGCTTCTAACCAAAAGGTTAGTGGTTCAAAACCACCAGCTGCTCCATAGGAGAAAGGTGTGGCAGTCTGCTTCCATAAAGATTACACCTTGGAAACCTTATGGGGTATTTGTACTCTGTCCTATAGGATCGCTATGAGTCAGAATCAACTTGACAGCAAACAACAATATAGTATGTTATTTATGTAAAAATATACACGTTGGGTATATATTCAAAATTTTTATCCACCAGGGTACAAAATAAAAAAAAAAAATGAAAACCTAAGCAATAAGCAATTATTGAAGGGTTTTTGAAAAGGAAATAATAATATCAGATCCATATTTTAGAGAGAGAACACTGAGGTCCACATAGAAGATAAAGGGGAAAACAAGTAGTATTGTAAGAGGAATGCATTAGAGTGGGAGAAAGTTTAGACTTAATGGAATTCCCTATCAAGCATATCTTTTCAGGTATTTTCACACTCCTCCTTAAATAAATTCATTAGATCGTTGTTTTCTTAAGCTGATTTGTAAAGTTTTAGTCTTTCTCCTTAGCATAAATGTATATTCTAAGAAAATATTTTAATTAATAATCCAGTAAAAAAGATATTATGAGAATAAAATGATACGTGGAATTTAACTCACAGAAATCTCTGAGGGAAAGTTTCCCAAAGGTGAAATTTTTCTTCATACATAATAATGTGATACACTTTGAAGAACATAGTTACTAAATTCCAGAGATTCAAAACCATAAAATGATAAAGAACTGAGAAATAACCTAAGGAAATCAACTCTCGGATTATTAACTGACAGGTTTGGTAACAAAATATAAACAAACCAAAACATTGAATAAAGAAATCACCGTAATCATATCTCAATAATCATTATAATTTATGATTGTCAGTATTTATTTTACAGGAAAAGCTGGAATAATGAAAGGATGATTTTATAAGATCACATTGTTCATCCAAAGATTCCTTTACCAAATTTACCATTTCTAAATTAATGCCTCAAATCATTTGCCCTTCCATTCAACTTTCTACTCCCAGTATATCCCTGTCCACATGAAATTCTCACCAAGGCAACGGTAATAAGACACCGTGAAATATGATGAGCACAATGAAAGGCCAGTGTACCGTTCAGGTTGCAAAGACAAACAAGACTTGATGCCAGCTCCTAGGAAACCTATAGGCATAAAAAGGAATTAAAATAGTTACACAACAATGAACTGCCTAATACAAGATAGAACGCAATACGTCTCTTAAAAAATGTATAATGAAAGTAAAACAAGAGTTTCTGAGGAGAAGTTCATTTTGCAAAGCAAACTTAATGATAATATTGATAATTATTATTATTAATAATTATAATTCATCAAGTTGGTTCTGACTCATAGCAACCTTATGTACAAGAGAATGAAACACTGCCCAGTTCCTGCACCATCCCTACAATCACTGCTGTGTTTGAGCCCACTGTTGCAGCCAGTGTCAATCCACTTCATTGAGGGTCTTCCTCTTTTTCGCTGACCCTCTACCTTACCAAGCATGCTGTCCTTCTCCAGGGACCAGTCCCGCTTGATAACATGTCCAAAGTACACAAGACAAAGTCTAGCCACCCTTGCTTCCAAGGAGCACTCTGGCTGTACTTTTTTCAAGACAGACTTGTTTATTCTTCCGGCAGTCCATGTTATATTCAATGTTCTTCACCAACAACATAATTCAAAGGCACCAATTATTCTTTGGTTTTCCTTACACGTCGTCCAGCTTTCGCATACATATGAAAAAAAAACGAAAATATCATGGCTTGGGTCAGGCACACCTTAGACCTCAAAGTGAAATCTTTGCTTTTTAACACTTTAAAGAGGTCTTTTGCAGCAGATTTGCCCAACGCAATACGTTGTTTGATTTCTTGAGTGCTGCTTCCACAGGTGTTGATTGTGGTTCCAAGTAAAATTAAATCCTTGACAACTTCAGTCTCCGTTTATCATGATGTTGCTTACTGGTGCAGTTACGAGGATTTTTGTTTTCTTTATGTTTAGGTGTAATCCATACTGAAGGCTGAAGTCTTTGATCTTTATTAGTAAGTACTTTTTCAAGTCTTCTTCACTTTCAGTAAACAAGGTTGTATCATCTGCATATCACAGGTTGTGAATGAGTCTTCCTCCAATCCTGATGCCACATTCTTCTTCATATAGTCCAGTTTTTCAGATTATTTGCTCAGCATACAGATGAAAGGTTATGGTAAAAGGGTACAACCTTGATGCACACCTTTCCTGATATTAAATCATGCACTATACCCTTGTACTGTTCAAATGACAGCCTCTTGGTCTAAATACAGGTTCCATATAAGTACAATTAAGAGTTCTGGAATCCCCATTCTACAAAATGTTATCCATAATTTGCTATGATCCACACAGTCAAATGCCTTTACATAAAACACGGTAAACATCTTTCTGGTATTTTCTGCTTTCAGCCAAGATCCATCTGCCATCAGTAATGATATCCCTCATTCCACATCCTCTTATGAATCCAGCTTGAATTTCTGGCACTTCCCTGTCATGTACTGCTGCAACCGCTTTTGAATGACCTTCAGCAAAATTTTACTTGTGCGTGATATTAATGATACTGTTCAATAATTTTCACATTCTATTGGATCACCTTTCTCTGGAATGGACACAAATATGGGTCTCTTCCAGGCAGTTGGTCAGGTAGCTATTTTCCAAATAGACGAGTGAGCACCTTCAGCGCTGTATCTATTCGTTGAAACATCTCAATTGGTATTCAGTTAATTCCTAGAGCCTTGTTTTTTGCCAATTCTTTCAGTGCAGCATGGACTTCCTCCTTCAAGACCATTGGTTCCTGATCATATGCTATCTCCTGAAATGGTCGAACATCGACCAATTCTTTTTGTACAGTGAGTCTATATATTCCTCCCATCTTCTTTTGATGCTTTCTGTGTCATTCAATATTTTGCCCATAAACCACCCACTGCCAACCCTATAGGACAGAGAAGAACTGCCCCATATTCAGCATTGCAACTCAAAGCTTGAACTTTTTCTTCAGTTCTTTTGGCTTGAGAAATGCTGAGTGTTCTTCCCTTTTGGTTTTCTAAATCCAGGTCTTTGCACATGTCATTATAATACTTTGCTTTGTCTTCTCGAACTGCCCTTTGAAATCTTCAGCTCTTTCATGTCATCATTTTTTCCATTTGCATCAGCTGGTCTACATTCAAAAGCAAGTTTTAGAGTCTCTTCTGACACTCATTTTGGTCTTTTCTTTCTCTCCTTCTTTTTAATGACCTTTTGCTTTCTTCATGTATGATGTCCTTGATGTCATCCCACAACTCGTCTGGTCTTCGGTCATTAGTGTTCAATGTGTAAAATCTATACTTGAGGTGATCTCTAAACTCAGATGGAATATACTCGAGGTCGTACTTTGGCTCTCATTGTCTTGTTTTAATTTTCTTCAGTTTTGACTTGAACTTGCATGTGAGCAACTGATGGTCTGTTCCACAGTCAGACCCAGCCTCATTCTGATTTGATGATATTGAGCTTTTTCATCATCTCTTTCCACATCCAGTGAGGTCCACATGTATAGTTGCCACTTATGTTGTTGAAAAAAAGGTATTTGCAATGAAGAAGTCACTGGTTTTGCAAATTCTATCATGCGCTCTCCAGCGTTGTTTTTGTCACCAAAACCTTATCTTCCATCTACCAATCACTGTGTCCAACTTTTGCATTCCAATCACCAGTAATTACCAATGCATCTTGATTGCATGTTTGATCAATTTCAGAATGCAGAAGCTGGTAAAGTCTTCCATTTCCTCTTCTTTGGCATTAGTGGTTGATGCATAAATTTGAATAATAGTCATATTAAAACTGGTCTTCCACAGGCATATGGATATTATCCCATCTCTGACAGCACTGTACTTCAAGATAGATCTTGAAATGTTCTTTTTGACCATAAATGTGACGCCACTCCCCTTCCATTTGTCATTCCTGGCATAACAGACCTTTTGATTGTCTGATTTGAAGTGGCCAGTACCAGTTCCTTTCAGCTGAAAATGCCCAGCTTATCCACCTTGATGCATCTCATTTCATTTCATTTTTGATGACTTCCAATTTTCCTAGATTCATACTTCATACATTCCATGTTCCAACTATTGATGGATATTTGTAGGTGTTTCTTCTTATTCCAATTCTTGTCATATCAGCAAATGAAGGTCCCGAGAGCTTGACTCCGTCCATGTCATTAAGGTCGACTCTACTTGGAAGACTCAGCTCTTCCCCAGTCATATTTTGAGTGCGTTCCAACTTGGAGTGCCTGTCCAAACTGACAGACACATGGTAGAGATAATGCATATAAATAACAGTACCTGGTGGATAGTAAATATCAATATATGTTTGCTATTATCATTATTGAGGGAAGATGATGCCCTCAATAATGATAATAGTAAACATATTTTGAAACTTACTATCCACTCAAAAAAAAAAACAAACCAAGCCCATTGCCATCAAGTGAATTTTGACTCACAGCAACCCTATAGGACAGAGTAGAGCTGCCCCATAGGGTTCCCAAGGTGTGCCTGGTAGATTTTAACTGCCAGCCTTTTTGGTTAGCAGCCATAGTACTTAACCACTATGACACCAGGGTTTCCAGTGTATGCCACAAGGGTTGCCACAGTACTATTCAACAGGTACTGTGATTACATGCATTATATCATTAAATCCTTACAACAACCCTTTGAGGTTGTTTCTATTATTATCCTTATTTTACAGAGAAGGAAAATGAGGTAAACAACTAGAGGCTTCTGAGCTGGACCCTGTGAGACAGGATTCTGGCAAGTATTCATGAGAAATAAAGCTTTCTACATGAAGCAAATGGCAAAAAGAGTGGGAGAAAAAGTACAGGACCTGCTTGGCAATGAGCAACTGTGTTTGTGTGACACATGGGTAACTCTATTGGAATAGTAAAAGAAAGGCCTGGGAAGGAAATACTGAGATCGAATCTTACAGGATCTTCTTGAATGCCAGGCAAAACATTTAACCCAATATAGTAGAAAGACTTTGAAGAGCTCCTAAGCTATTTGAGCAGAAAAGTGATGTTGTGAGAACTATGATTTAGGAAGGTTAATCTTGAAATGGAAGGAGCCCTGGTAGCACAATAGTTAAGTGCTTGGCTGCTAAGCGAAAGGTCGAGGTTAGGATCTACCAGCAACTCCACAGGAGAAAAGATCTGGCAATCTGCTCCTGTAAAGATTTCAGCCTAAGAAACCCTATGGGGCAACTCTACTCTGTCTGATAGGGTCACTGTGAGTCAGAATTGACTCAACAGCACCCACTAACAATAATCTTGAAACAGAAAGCTCCCAAAGAGAAAAGCTTAGCAACAAGGACATTAGTTAGAAGGCCACATCAATAATTCACATGAAAGAAAATAAAAGTCTACACTAGAGAGGTAGCAGTGGGAATGAGGTGGATGAATAGAAAAGACTGTGGCAGGCCATAGCTAGCCCTTAGTGTAGTATTAGAACATAAGGTTTATGTAAAATTGGCAAGAATATACATGGAAAGGTGGGTCAGATCAAAAAAACCTACCACATGATACGGTAATAAATAGAAGCTGGAAGAATATGACTGTCACAGAGCAAAAACTGCCTTTCATAATAAGAGTACAGCCTTGACAGCTGTCAAGACCCTTTCCCAAGCTTCATAGTATAAAGGAATGGCTCCCAGCTCTTAGCGGCTGTGCCAATAGCCTATGGGCAAGCCTCTATGGGGCACCACAAAGGCATTAAGAACTGTGTCTCTCGTTCATTTATGTCTTTATCTCATGTATTTGTTGCTCTGCTTGTTTGCTGATTTAGTAATAAACTCACAACAGAGAACTTTATGCCAAGTTGCTTTTATAATACAGCCTTTCTAAGAGCCTAATGTCTCTTGAAGGAGTGGAGGAAAAAAGTCCCAAGTCAAGGGAAATGGTAGTGCCATTAACATAAGCACAAAAGTTGGGGAGATGGGCAGGACAGAAGAGGTTGTGATTCCAGATGACATTTTTTAGCATGGTAAACAAGGGCCTTAGTGCTCAGATTCTTGCTTACTATTCCAAATACGTCTCTACCGATTTTACATAATTTTCATGCCCTTTTCATGCCCTACCCATAACAATGAAACCCTGGTGGCCTAGTGGTTAAGTGCTACGGCTGCCAACCAAAGGGTCGGCAGTTCGAATCCACCAGGTGCTCCTTGGAAACTATGGGGCAGTTCTACTCTGTCCTATAGGGTCGCTATGAGTCGGAATCGACTGGACTGCACTGGGTTTGGTTTTTGGTACACATAACAAACTCTTTATAATTACTTGCACAACTCATGTTCCTCCCCATTCCTACCTTTTTACAAATTGCTGTTGCCTCCACTGAAGGTCCCTGAGTGGTGCAAGCAGTTTGCAATCAGCTGCTAACATAAAAGTTGGCAGTTTGAACCTACAAAATAGATCCATAAAAGAAAGGCCTGGCAAATTGCTTCATAAAGATTACAACAAAGACCTCTCACCTTCCTTCCATCTGTTTGTTCATTTTGTGGCTAGGATGTTAAGTATGGTTAAATCCTTTCCATTGCATTAAAATTTTATTAACTGGACTTCCAGCCAACATGGTGCCATAGTCAGAAGCACCATGCCATCCCTCTACAGCGAAGACCCGAAAAACCAAGTAAAACAGAGACAAACCTCATTCCTGGAACCTGAAGTGTCAAATGCAGAGATAAAGAATTCAGCCCAGCACCCAAGGAATAAGAAACTGACAGAGAACAGACAGCGAGGAGAGGTACATGCAGAAAGCGCCATCGCTAACGCAGCACAGATCCGCAGTCTTGGACTCCTGTCAGGGATTGGCAGACAGGGAGCACTGGAAAGCAGTTTCGCGGAACTCCCAGCAGGAGACAGAGCACCCAGTAACCAGCGATATACGCTTTCCCAGCCCCCATTCTCTCCCCACTGCTCTACCTCCGAGTTTGCTGGCTAGCTGTGGTGGCTCGGCCAGCCAGGAAGTGCAGTGTGCATGCCGCTTAGATTTGCTCCACCCACGCTGGAAATTAGCGGACTGGGAGTACAGGAAAGCAGCTTCAGGAAGTTCCCAACAGGAGACAGAGCACCCGGTAACAAGTGATATACTCTTTCCTAGACCCCCCTTTTTCCTCCCCACTTCAGCCTCCTCTGCTTCCTGCCAGCTACAGTCTCTTGGCCGGGAGGCAACTGCTTTGGCCTCAGGCTGCTTGGATTCACCGTGCCCACACTGTCCAGGCCCCTGACCTGGTGTTGGTTCTTTCTGTCTCTGGTTTCGTCTGTGCCTCCTACCACCTTCCTCTCCTTTCTCTGGAACACCTGGCTCCGTGTGCCATCTTTGCTTCTTCTTGAAAGGCACATGAAGCCACGCTTGACTGGGGAACCACTCCCCCAGCCTGCGACACCACACTGGTGGGATCCCGGGGTTTTTTTTTTGTCTTGTTTTGCTTTGTTATGTTTTGTTGTGTTTGTTTGTTTTCTTTTTCTTTTCACAGCTTGGGAGCCCTTTCTAGCCTGGCTGCACTGTACGGCTTAGGAGCCACTTCCCCAATCTGTGCAGCTGCATAAGTGGGAACACTGAGGGCATTTCTTTTTTCTTTCTTTTTTCTCTCTTCTCTCTCTTTTTCTGTCTTTCCTCATTTCTCAGTTCTCGTCTCTCTACACTTAACTTCTTTTCCCGTGTCCTGCATACCTGGTGCTGTGTGACATCATTACCCTCTCCAGCCAGGCTATACTGCATAGCCTAGGGGCCACTTCCCTGGTCTTAGCAGCCCCACCAGTGGGACTCTGGGACTCCCCTGGGAGCTTTTCTTTTCTTTTCTTTCCTTTACAAGTTTTTATCTAGTTATTTTTTTCTTTTTCCTTTTTTTTCTTTTCTCCATTTCTCAGTTTCTTTTCTCTCCACTCCAATGGCAAGGTCCCTTAGTACTCTTTCTTTCTTTCTTTCTTCCTTCCTTCCTTTCTTCTGTTTGTTTTTAGCTCCTGTTTCTCTCTCCTTTCTCCTCTTTCCCATACCCCTATTAGCTCCACACATCACAACATCCCCCCTCTTTCCTGCCTACCTGCACCGTGCACTGAACATCACACCCCCAAGCAGCACAGACACGGCCTACTAGAACCTACCCAGCACTGATTCCTAGCCCACCCTGTCAGTTGTAGTACATGCCACAAACAACCCATCCCAGCCCCTCCCCTTCAGCTGGACCTGCCCTGCTGCACCATAGCTGATTGACTGGCCCTGCCCATTGGACAAGGAGGTGAAAAATATTGTGACTACAGACGAGCAAACAACAAAGAACACACAGCCCGCCTGTTCAGACATAACCAAATAGAACAAAAAAGCAGGACAAAACAAATCTAAAATCAAGAAATGAAGAAAATAACTACCAAATGCCCCAAAGACAGCAGACAATATCAAAACATATTTAAAAAACAGGACGGGATGGGTCCAGTAGGCGATGACTCTCCAGTAGAAGAAAAGACACTAGGACTACCTGACAGGGAATTTGAATCTCTAATATTCAGAGCAATCCAAGAGTTGAAGCAAAAAGCAGACAAAAATGAGGAAAAAATAGACAAATTAAAGGAAAATACAGACAAAAAAAGAAACGATTTAGGAAGTAATACAGGAACAAAATGCCAAAATAAACTCACAACTAGAAATCATACAAAAACAACAATTAGAAATCCAAAAGATAAACAAGATTTCAGAAATGGACAGTGTCATAGAAGGGCTGAGGAGCAGGTTTGAAAAGACGGAAACAGAATCAGCAAAATTGAAGACAAACACTTGGCTATAACGCTGAGGAAAAATCAGAAAAAAGAACAAAGAAAAATGAAGAAACCCTGAGAATTATGTGGGATACAATCAAAAGCAAAAATTTGTGAGTGATCAGAATTCCAGAACAGGGAGAGAAAACAAAACACAGAGAAGATCATTGAAGAATTGTTGACAGAAAACTTCCTAATATCATGAATGATGAAAAGCTGACCATTCAAGAAGCTCAGTGAACCCCATATAAGATAGAACCCAAAAGAAAAACACCAAGGCATATCATAATCACGCTCACAAAGACCAAAGACAAAAAATCCTGCAAGTATCTTGAGGAAAACAAAAAATCACATACAGAGGAGAAACAATAAGACTAAGCTCTGTTTATTCAGCAGAAACCATGCAGGCAAGAAGGCAATGGGATGACATATATAAAACCTTGAAAGAAAAAAACTGTCAACCGAGAATAATATATCCTGCAAAACTTTCATTCAAATATGATGGTGAAATTAGGACATTTTCTGATAAACAGAAATTAAGGGAATATGTAAAAACCAAACCAAACTTACAAGAATTATTAAAGGGAGTCCTTCAGTCTAAGAACAAACAAAATCAAATGACAGCCTGGATCTAGGGTGCAAGATTGTACCAGCTGGATGCCAACCTACGAAATGAACTCTCAAGGACTATCTAAAACCAAAACAATTGCAACAGGGAACCAGAGAGGTTAATCCATAATTGGCAACAATGTCAGAACAATAAAAGAGGGAATAAATGGTATAGGTATAGAACCTTCTAATGTAGAGGAAGGCAAGGTGATACCAAGTAATAATAGACTAGTTCAAACCTGGGAAGATAAGGGTAAATTTCAAGGTAACCACAAAGAAAGTTAACAAAGCTACTCATCAAAATAAAGAAGAAAAACATAAAGTCTCAATAAAAACAAAATCTACAAAAACCAAAAGAAATAAAAAACAAATCCACAAACAAAAGGAATTCAGCACAGGAGAGTAAGAGGAACAAAGAAAATGTTAGCACCACAAAAAAAGCACTACAAAATGACAGCAATAAATTCACATCTATCAATAATTTATACTGAATATAAATGGCCTAAATGCACCATAAAGAGATGCAGAGTGACAGATGGGAAAAAAAACAGGATTCATCAATATGCTGTCTACAAGAGACACAACTTAGAAACAAAAATGTAAATCTATTAAAAATCAAAGGATGCAAAAAAATACATCAAGCAAATAACTACAAAAAAAGAGCAGGAGTGGCAATACTAATCTCAGATAAGATAGACTTTAAAACAAAATCCACCATAAAAGACAAAAAAGGGCACAATATAATAATTATATTATCAGGAAGACTCAACCATAATAAACATCTGCACACCCAATGACAAGGCTCCAAAATACATAAAACAAACTCTAACAGCACTGAACACAGAAATTGACAGTTCCACAACAATAGTAGAAGACTACAACACACCACTATCAGTAAGAGACAGAACATCTAGAAAGAAACACAACAAAGATACAGAAGAGCTAAGGAGCACAATCAGCCAACTTGACCTCATAGACATATATAGAACACTCCACCCAACAGCTGCAACGTACACATTCTATTCCAAAGCACATGGAACTTTCTCCAGAATAGACCACATCTTAGGCCACAGACCAACACTCAACAAAATCCAAAACACTGAGATAATACATTTTTATCTTCTCTGACCACAATGCCATCAAAGTAAGAATTAACAACAGGAAGAGTAAGAAAACAAAAAAATCAATTGCGTGGGAACTGAATAATCAAAGATGGAATCAAAAAGTTCCTAGAATCAAACGAGAATGGAAACACATCATACCAAAACCTTTGGGACACAGCAAATGCAGTCCTCAGAGGTCAATTTATAGCACTAGATGCACACATCAAAAAAGAAGAAAGGGACAAAAACAAAACATTAGTTACTTGAACAAATAGAAAGAGAACAGCAAAAGAAGCCCACAGCCACCAGAAGAAAGGAAATAATAAAGATCAGAGCAAAAATAAATGAAATAGAAAACAGAGGACAGAAAGGATCAACAAAACCAAAAGTTGGTTCTTTGAAAGGATTAAGAAAATCAACAAACCACTGGCCAAATTGACAAAAGAAAAACAGGACAGAACACAAATAACCCAAATAAGAAATGAAATCGAGGACATTACAACAGACCCAACTGAAATAAAAAGGATCATAACAGAGTATTATGAAAAACTATACTCCAACAAATGTTGAAAACCTAGAGGAAATGGACAAATTTCTAGAGACACACTCCCTACCCAAACTAACATAAAATGACATTGAAAATCTGAACAGACCCATAACAAGAGGAGAGATTGAAAAGCTAATTAAAAAAAAAAAAAAAAAAAACAACCAAAAAAATCCCTGGACCAGATGGCTTCACTGGAGAATTCTACCAAACATTCAGAGAAGAGATTACACCAATGCTACTCAAACTATTTCAGAACATCGAAAAGGAAGTGATACTTCCAAATTCATTCTATGAAGCCAGCATAACCCTGATACCAAAACCAGGCAAAGACAATACAAAAAAAAAATTACACACCAATATCTCTCATGAATATAGATGCAAAAATTCTCAACAAAATTCTAGCCAATAGAATTCAACATCGTATCAAAAAAATAATACACCATAACCAAGTAGGATTCATACCAGGTATGCAAGGATGGTTCAACATTAGAAAATCAATCAAAGTAATCCATGACATAAATAAAAGGAAAGAATCACATCATCATCTCGATTGACACAGAAAAGGCATTTGACAAAGTCCAACACCCATTCCTGATAAAAAAAATCTCAATAAAATAGGTATAGAAGGGAAATTTCTCAACATAATAAAGGGCATCTCGACAGCACTGGGTTTCTGGGTTTTTATGCAAAACCCAACAGTCAACATCATTCTCAATGGAGAGAGGCTGAAAACATTCCCCTTGAGAAAAGGAAAAAGACAAGGATGTCCTTTATCACCACTCCTATTTAATGTTGTGTTGGAAGTCTCAGCTAGAGCAATAAGGCAAGAAACAGAAATAAAGTACATCCAAATTGGTAATGAAGAAGTTAAACTCTCCCTATTTGTGGATGACATGATACTATACATAGAAAACGCAACAGACGCCAGGAGAAAACTACTAGAAGTAGCAGATTCAGCAAAGTAGCATGATACAAGAACAACATACAAAAATTGGTTGGATTCCTATACACCAATAAAGAGAACAGTGAAAAGAAAATCAGGAAAAAACACATTTATTGTAGTCCTAAAAAAAGAAAAAATCAAAATACTTGGGAATAAATCTAACCAGGGATGTAAAAGACCTGTACAAAGAAAACTACAAAACACTACCGCAAGAAACCAAAAGAGAACTACACAAATGGAAAAACATACCATGCTCATAGACAGGTAGACTCAACATTTTGAAAATGACAATTTTACCCAAATCGATTTACAAATACAATGCAATACCAACCCAAATGCAAACAACATTCTTAAAGAGATGGAAAAAGTTATCATTAACTTTATATGGAAAGCGAAGGGGCCCCAGATAGGTAAAGTACTATTGAAGAAGAAGAATAAAGTAGGAGAACTCACGCTACCTGACCTCAGAACCTACTATACAGCTATGGTAGTCAAAACAGCCTGGTACTGGTACAATGACAGATACACTAACCAATGGAACAGAATTGAGAACCCAAATGTAAATCCATTCACCTTGGGTCACCTGATCTTCAACAAGAGCCCAAAGTCCATCAAATGGGGAAAAGACAGTCTTTTTAATGAACGGTGTTGGCAAAACTGGATGTCCATCTGCAAAAAAATGAAACAGGACACATACCTCACCCCATATACAAAAACTAACTCAAAATGGATCAAAGACCTAAATATAAAGCCAAAAACCATGAAGTTCATGGAAGAAAAAATAGGATCAACCCTAGAGGCCCTAATACAGGGCATTAACAGGATACAGATCACAACCAACAACACACAAGCTCCAGAGATAAACTAATAACTGGGATCTTCTAAAAACTAAACACTTACGTACATCAAAAGAGTAAAAAGAGAACCTACAGACTGGGAATAAATTTTTGGCTATTACAAATCAGACAAAAGTCTAATCTCTAAAATCTACAAGAAATCCAACACCTCTACAACAAAATGACAAATAATCCAATTAAAAAATGGGCAAAGAAGAATTAACGAGACCAAAAGCCGGTTCTTTGAAACAAACAACAAAATTGATAAACCAATCTGACAAAATAAAAACAGGAGAGGAAGCAAATAACCTGAATAAGAAATGAGGTGGGTAATATTACAACAGACCCAACCGAAATTAAAAGAATCGTATCAAATTACTATGAAAAATTGTACTCTAACAAATTTGGAAACCTAGAAGAAATGGATGAATTCCTAGAAACAGACTACCTACCTAAATTAACACAAACAGAGGTAGAACAACTAAATATAACCATAACAAAAGAAGAGATTGAAAAGGTAATAAAAAAACGCCCAATAAAAAAAAGCCCTCGCCCTGACAGCTTAACTGCAGAGTTCTACCAAACCTTCAGAGAAGAGTTCACCACTACTACTAAAGGTATTTCAGATTATAGGAAAGGACGGAATACTACCAAACTCATTCTATGAAGCCAGCATATCCCTGCTATCAAAACCAGGTAAAGACATTGCAAAAAAAAAAAAAAAATTACAGACCGATATTGCTCAAGAGCTTACATGCAAAAATCCTCAAGAAAATTCTAGCCAATAGAACTTAACAACATATCAAAAAAAATAATAATTCACCATGACCAAGTGGGATTCATTCCAGGTATGCAAGGATGGTTCAACATTAGAAAAACAATGAATGTAATCCATCATATAAATAAGAGACAAGAATCACATGATTTTATAAATTTATGCAGAGAAGGCATTGGACAAAGTTCAACACCCATTCATGATAAAAACTCTCAGCAAAATAGGAATAGAAGGAAAATTCCTCAACATAATAAACAGCATTTATACAAAGTCAACAGCCAACATCATCCTAAGTGGAGAGACCTTGAAAGCATGCCCACTGAGATCCGGAACCAGACGAGGTTGCCCTTTATCAACACTCTTATTCAACATTGTGCTAGAGGTCCTAGCCAGGGCAATTAGGCTAGATAAAGAAATAAATCGCATCCAGATTGGCAAGGAAGAAGTAAAAGTGTCTCTATTTGCAGATGACATGATCTTATATGCAGGAAACCCTGAAGAATCCTCAAGAAAACTACTGAAACTAATAGAAGAGTTCAGCAGAGTATCGGGATACAAGATAAACACACAAAAATCAGTTGCATGCTTCTACACCAACAAAAAGAACATCAAAAAAGAAATCACCAAATCAATACCATTTACAGTAGCCCCCAAGAAGATAAAATATCTAGGAATAAATCTTACCAGAGATGTAAAAGACTTATACAAAGAAAACTACAATACACTTCTGCAAGAAACCAAAAGAGACCTGCATAAGTGGCAAAACATAACTTGCTCATGGATAGGAAGACTTAACATTATAAAAATGTATATTCTACCAAAAGCAATCTATACATTTAATGCAATTCTGATCCAAATTCCAACGACATTTTTTAATGAGATGGAGAAACAAATCACCAACTTCATATGGAAGAGAAAGAGGCCCTGGATAAGTAAGCATTACTGAAAAAGAAGAACAAAATGGGAGGCCTTACTCTACCTGATTTTAGAACTTATTATACCACCACAGTAGTCAAAACAGCCAGGTACTGGTACAACAACAGATACATAGACCAATGGAACAGAATTGAGAATCCAGACATGAATCCATCCACATATGAGCAGTTGATATTTGACAAAGGCCCCAAAACAGTTAAATGGGGAAAAGACAGTCTTTTGAACAAATGGTGCTGGCATAACTGGATATCCATCTGCAAAAAAAATGAAACAAGACCTATACCTCACTCCATCCACAAAAAGGAGCTCAAAATGGATCAAAGACCTAAATATAAAATCTAAGACGGTAAAGATCACAGACAACGTTAGGAAGCTTAATACATGGCATAAACAGTATATGAAACATTACTAACAATGCAGAAGAAAAACTAAATAACTGGGAGCTCCTAAAAATCAAACACCTATGCCCATCCAAAGACTTCACCAAAAGAGTAAAAAGATCACCTACAGACTGGGAAAAAGTTTTTAGCTATGACATTTCTGATCAGCACCTGATCTCTAAAATCTACATGATACTGCAAAAACTCAACTACAAAAAGACAAATAACCTAATTAAAAAATGGGCAAAAGATATGAATAGACACTTCACTAAAGAAGACATTCAGGTAGCTAACAGATGCATGAGGAAATGCTCATGATCATTAGCCATTAGAGAAATGGAAATCAAAACCACAATGAGATTTCATCTCACTCCAACAAGGCTGGCATTAATCCAAAAAACACAAAACGATAAATGTTGGAGAGGCTGTGGAGAGATTGGAACACTTCTACACTGCTGGTGGGAATGTAAAATGGTACAACCACTTTGGAAATTGATATGGCACTTCCTTAAAAAGCTAGAAATAGAACTACTATAGGATCCAGCAATCCCACTCCTTGGACTATATCCTAGAGAAATAAGAGCCTTTACACGAACAGATATATGCACACCCATGTTCATTGCAGCACTGTTTACAATAGCAAAAAGATGGAAGAAACCAAGGTGCCCATCAACGGATGAATGGATAAATAAATTATGTTATATTCACACAATGGAATACTACTCATCGATAAAGAACAGTGATGAATCTGTGAGACATTTCATAACATGGAGGAATCTGGAAGGCATTACGCTGAGTGAAATTAGTCAGTTGCTAAAAGGACAAATATTGCATAAGACCACTATTATATGAACTCGAGAAATAGTTAAAACAGAGAAGAGAATATTCTTTGATGGTTACGAGAGGGGGGAGGGAGGGAGGGTGAGAGAGGGGCATTCACTAATTAGATAATAGATAAGAACTACCTTAGGTGACGGGAAAGACAACACACAATACAGGGGAGGTCAGCACAACTGGACTAAACCAAAAGCAATGAAGTTTCCTGAATAAACTGAATGCTTCAAAGGCCAGCGTAGCAGGGGCGGGGGGTTGGGGATCACAGTTTCAGGGGACATCTAGGTCAATTGGCATAATAGAATCTATAAAGAAAACATTCTGCATCCCACCACTAACAAGCAGCCATCTAAGATGCATCAATTGGTCTCAACCTACCTGGATCAAAGGAGAATGAAGAACACCAAGGACACAAGGTAATTACGAGCCCAAGAGATAGAAAGGGCCACATAAGCCAGAGACTACATCATCGTGAGACCAAGAAGAGCTAGATGGTGCCTGGCTACAACTGATGACTGCCCTGACTAGGGAACACAACAGAGAACCTCTGAGGGAGCAGGAAAGCAGTGGGATGCAGACCCCAAATTCTCATAAAAAGACCAGACTTAATGGTCTGACTGAGACTAGAAGGGCCCAGTGGTCATGGCCCCAGACCTTCTGCTGGCCCAGGACAGGAACCATTCCCAAAGCCAACTCTTCAGACAGGGATTGCACTGGACAATGGGTTGGAGAGGGATGCTGGTGAGGAGTGAGCTTCCTGGATCAGGTGGACACGAGACTGTGTTGACATCTCCTGCCTGGAGTGGAGATGAGAAGGTAGAGGGTGTTAGAAGCTGGTGAAATGGACATGAAAAGAGAGAGTGGAGGGAGGGAGCGGGCTGTCTCATTAGGGGGAGAGCAATTGGGAGTATGTAGCAAGATGTATGAAACCCTGGTGGCGTAGTGGTTAAGTGCTATGGCTGCTAAAGAAAGGGTCGGCAGTTCGAATCCGCCAGGCGCTCCTTGGGAAACTCTATGGGGCAGTTCTACTCTGTCCTGTAGGGTCGCTATGAGTCGGAATAAGTTTTTGCGTGAGACTGACCTGATTCATAAACTTTCACTTAAAGCACAATAAAAATTTTTTTTAAAAATGGGCAAAGGATATGAACAGACAATTCACCAAAGAAGACATTCAAGTAGCCAACAGACACATGAGGAAATGCTCACGATCTCTAGCCATCAGATCAAAACCACAATGAGATACCACCTTACCCTGGCATTACCGGCATGGATAAATAAAAGAGAAAACAACAAATTTTGGAGAGGCTGCAGGGAGATTGGAACTCTTATGCACTGCTGGTGGGAAAGCAAAATGATACAGCCATTTTGGAAAATGATATGGCGCTTCCTTAGAAAGCTAGAAATAGAAATTAACCATATGATTGAGCAATCCCACTCCTAGGAATATACCCTAGAGAAATAAGAGTCGTCACTCAAATAGATATATGTACACCCATGTTCATTGCAGCATCACTCACATTAGCAAAAAGATGGAAACAACCTAGATGCCCATCAACAGATGAAAGGATAAACAAACTGGTACATACACACAATGGAGTGTTACGCAACACTAAAGAACAACGATGAATCTGTGAAGCACCACATAACATGGATACATCTGGAGGACATTATGCTGAATGAAATAAGTCAATCACAAAAGGACAAATACTGTATGAGACCACTACTGTAAAAACTCACGAAAAGGTTTACACAGAAAAAAGAAATGATCTTCGATGGTTAGGAAGGCGGCTAGAGGTGGGGATGGAAAAACAATAGACAATAGATAAGCAGTAACTTTGGTGAAGGGAAGACAATACATGATACCTGGGAAGCCAGCACAGCCTGTACTAGGCAGGGCCATGGTAGCTCCATAGACACATCCAAACTCCCTGAGGGACCAAATTGCTGGACTGAGAGCTGTGAGAACCATGGTCTCAGGGAACATCTAGCTCAACTGGCATAATAGAGTTTATAAAGAAAATATTCTACATTTTACTTTGGTGAGTAGCATCAGGGGTCTTAAAAGCCTTAGTGCCATCTAGGACATTCCACTGGTCTCACCCCTTTGGTAGCAAGGAAAAATGAAGAAAACTATAGACATGGGGAAAGATTAGCCCAAAAGACTAATGTACCACATCTACCATGACCTCCACCAGACTGAGTCCAGTACAATGAGATGGTACCCAGCTACCACCACTGACTGCTCTGACAGGGATCACAATAGAGCATCCCAGACAGAGCTGGAGAAAAATGGAGAACAAAATTCTAACTCAAAAAGAAAGAATAGACTTGGTGGCCTGACAGAGACTGGAAAAAACTCTGAGACTATGGCCCCTGGACACCATTTCAGCTCAGTAATGAGGCCATTCCTGAGGTTCACCCTGCAGCCAGAGATTGAACAGGCCCGTGGAACAAAACAAAACTAAAGGGGTGCACCAGTAGGAGGGAACAGGAAAGCTGGTAATAAGGAACTCAGGGTTTAAAGTGGAGAGTGTTGACATGTTGTGGGGTTGTTAACCAACATCATACAACCATGTGTGTACTAACTGTTTGATGAGAAACTAGTTTGTTCTGTAAATCTTCATCTAAAGTTCAATTTAAAAAAAATGAGAAGCTGGCTGAATGGATATGAAAAGAGACAGCAGAGGGAAGGAGTGTGCTGTCTCATTAGGAGGAGAGCAATTAGGAGTATACAGCAAGGTATATATAAATTTTTGTATGAGAGACTGGCTTGATTTGTAAACTTTCACTTAAAGCAAAATAAAAATAAAAAAGTGAAAAGATTTTTATTAACTTTAGAAAAAAAAAAAGATTACAACCAAGAAAACCCTATACCTCCATGAACAACTGCCTCCTTTACCATGAAACCAAAAGAACTAGATGGTATCTGGCCACCATTGCTGAACATTTTGATCTGTAGAAGAAACTTTGATCAAAAGGGGGAAAATATAGAACAGAATTTCAAATTCTCATGGACTCCAGACTTCCTGGAGCCATGGAGATTGGATGAATCTCTGAAACTATTGCCCTGAGGTAATCTTTAAACCTTAAACCAAAAATATTCCCTGAAGTATTCTTAAAACCAAACAATGGTTTAGCTTAACTAGTAAAAAATGTCTGCCTTGAGCATTATGCTTTTATAAGATCTATCTATACGGGATCAAAGTGACAACAGCAACTCAAAAGGTTAGGTAGGAACCTTAGGGGGCAGTGAATTCATGTTAATGAGGAAGAACAATTCAGAAAAGGCGGGTGAGAATAGTTGCACAACTCGATGAATGTAATCAATGTCACTGAGCTTCATATGTAGAAACTGTCGAATTGGCATGTGTTTTGCTGTGTGCATTCTCAATAACAACCACAAAAAAATAAATAAAACTTTTTTTAAAAAAGGAAAGAAAACCCTGTGGAGCAGTTCTACTCTGTAACACATGGGGTCACCATGAGCCAGAATCAACTTGACAGCAACAGGTATTGTTTTCTTTGGTGATTCCTCCACTAGAATGTCAATGTTCCCTACTGTCTTACTATGGTTGACACTGCTCGCTCCTCACCTATGTGTTCCTCAATTCCTTACAATTGCCCCCATCTCAAGAGCAAGAGCATCTCCTGAAAGCAAAGGGTAAAGAGCGAAATTGAGGATTTAAAAATACTAAAGACGGTCTGGATTAGCTCCTGGGGGAAATTTGAAATAAAAAAGAATTGCAAGACAGTGGTGACCAAATCAGCAAGTTTGTTTGTTTTCAACAATATCTGGAGGCCAGAAGGGAAGAAAGACTTAGCAGATCAAGAAAGTCAAGAATTATATGTTGACAAAAAGAACAGCATTAAAATGGCAATAGGTGGGATTTAGGCTGGATTGGAAGTAGGTACAGCTAAAAAAAGGAACTAAAAGGAGAAAAGGGCTAAACAGATGTAAAGGGATAAAAGCACCAACAGCCTTCAAATCAAAACGAAACCCATAAGTTAATTCCAACTTATAGTGACCCTATAGGACAGAGGGAGGCCCTGGTGGCATAGTGGTTAAATGCTACAGCTGCTAACCAAAAGGTCAGCAGTTCAAATCCACCAGGGGTTCCTTGGAAACTCTATGGGGCAGTTCTACTCTGCCCTATAGGGTTGCTATGAGTCGGAATTGAATCGACGGCAGCGGGTTTGGTTTTGGTTTTTTATAGGACACAGTAGAACTGCCCCATAGGGTTTCCAAGAAGCTGCTGGTGAATTTGAACTACCGACCTTTTGTTTGCAGCGATAGTTCTTAACCACTGTGCCACCAGGGTTCCACCAACAGCCTCAAAGCTCCTAGAATATTTCTTTTCTTCTTACAAAATAGAAACTCTCCTGCAAGAAAGAGCACCCGAATGAACCCCAGCCACCTGCTCCAGCCCCTCCCCAACTGGAGAAAGTGCCTGTGAGCCATAGCCATCCACCCACACTCTTGCGCACCGGAGAGAGTATCTGTGCAATCCCATACGCCATCCCCGCCCCTGCCCAGTCATAGAGAGTGCCTGCACAACCTCCAACCACCTGCCCCTACCCTCTCCTGCCAGAGAGAGCTCCTGCAAGACCCCTGGCAGCCCACCCTGCCTTTTCCCTGTTGGAGAGCACACCCACTCTGATATATCTAACCTTTCACTCAGCTAGAGAGCCACAGGTACAGCCCCCCACCCTGTTCTGCGATGCCCCCACAGCGCCATATTTTCTTTGTTTGTTTCTTCTCTCTCCCTTCTTTTCTCCCACCCACCTAGCCCTATGAGTTGCTCCGCCCCTCCCACACAGGAGTGTTGCACTTCTCAGCTGAAGAGCCACTGGCATATGGCCTCCCCAGGTCCATGCCACCCCCACCAGCCAGCTCCTTCACCATCATTTTTTTTTTTATGGTTGTTGTTGTTTTGTTTGTTCTTCTCTCTCTCCCTCCCTTCCTTCCTTTCCTTTCTTCCACCCACTAGCCCCATGTGCCATCCCTGTCCCTTCTGGACAGGCCATGCTATACTGCTTGGCTAGAAAGGCACTGGCACACGGCCTCCCCAGCTCCATGCCACCCCCACTAGCCAGCACCCTCAGCTCCATACTTTTGTTTGTTTGTTTCTGCTCTCTCTCCCCTTTCCTTGCTTTTTTATCTCCCACCCACCTAGCCACATAGGCCGTCTCTGCCCCTTCCAGAAGGGCCATACCACACCACTTGACTAGAGGGTCACCAGTAGTGTCTGCTCTGCCCCCACCAGCTAGCTCCCTCAGCACCATATTTTTTTAGTTTGTTTGTTCTTCTTTTTTTCTGTTTCTTCTCTCTCTCTCTCCCTTCTTTTCTCCCATCCACCTAGCCCTGTGTGTCGCCACCCCCTTCTTGACTGGCTGTGCTATACCATTCAGCTAGAAAGCCAGTGGCACGAGGCCTCCCCAGGTCTGCACTGCCACCACCCGCAGGCTCCCTCAGTGCCATATTTTTTATTTTTCTTTATCTTTCCCCTTCTCCTTTTTCCTTCTCCCTCCCAGCTAGACCTCCACTGCCTCTGCCCCTTCCACAGGGCCATACCACACCACCCAGTGAGAGAGATACCAGCTTGCCACCACCCCAATGCTGTCCCACCCCGAACAGCCAACTCCCTCAGCACCACATTTATTTTTTTGTTATTGCTGTTGTTTTCCTTTTTGGGGGGTTTTGTTTGTTTCTTCTCTGTCTTCCCTTCTTTCCTTTCTCCCACCCACCTAGCCCCGTGTACTGCCCACACCCCCTCTCAACAGGCTGAATGGCATCGCTAAGCTAGAGAGGCACTGGCACACAGCCTCCCCAGGTCTGCCCCACCATCTTCCAATTCACACCATGCCACCATTTTACTTACTTTTTTTCTCTTTTCATTCTTTTTTTTTTTTTTTTTTTTGGTTTCTGTTTCTCTCAATTCTTTCTCTCCCCCGCTTAGCTCCGCACATCACATCCTCTCCCTTTCCTCCTGCCTATCTGCACCACACGCTGAGCGACACGCTCCCAAGCGGTGCCAGCATGGACACACGGATCTCCAGACCCTCCCTCACACTTCCCCCAGCCCCACCCCACTGGTCCCAGTTCATGCTGCAAATGACTCATCCCCATACCACCTCCCTGCTCTGGACCTGTCCTGCTGCATCAGGGGTGTGCGAAAAGCCCTACCCACCTGGACGAGGTGGTGAGAAGTATCGTACCCACAGATGAGCAAGCAACAAAACACATCCAGCTCGTCTGCCCAGATAAAACCAAATAAAACAAAAATGCAGAAGGAAACAAACAAATCTACAACCAATAAACAAGGGAAATAATTCCTGAACGTCCCAGAGACAGCAGATAATATCAAATTGTATTTTTAAAAATAGGACAGAATGGATCCAAATAGTGAACAAAATAAAACACCAGATTACCTTCCAACAGAAGAAAAGTCACTGGAACTACCTAATATGAAATTCAAAAGTCTAATATTCAGGGCTCTCCAAGAGATTAGGAAATAAAGGAAAATGCAGGCGAAAAAAAGGAAAAATACACAAAATCATGAAAAATACAGCAAAAATCAGAGAAAACACAGACAAAGCGATGGAAGAATTCTTGAAAATAAATAACGAAAAATCATACAAAAACAACAATTTTAGAAATCCAAAAGATAAACAAGATTTCAGAGATGGACAATGCAATAGGTTTTAAAAGCAAATTTGAAACAATGGAAGACAGGATCAGGGAAACTGAAGGCAAATTCTTGGATACCACTTTGAGGAAAATCAGAGATAAAAATGAAGAAAACCTGAGAATAACATGGGACAAAATCAAGAGCAAAGATATGCTTGTGGTCAGATTCCACAACCGGGGGAGAAAACAGAAAACAAAGAGAGGATCATTGTAGATTTGCTGACAAAACACATCCCTAATATCATGAAAAATGAAAAGCTGAGCATCCCAACAAGCTCAACGAACCACATATAGGATAGACATCAAAAGAAAGTCATCAAGACATATCATAATCACACTCGCCAAAACCAAAGGTAAAGAACCCTGAGAGCAGCTCGAGTCACATACAAAAGGGAGACAATGAAACTAAGCTCTGATTACTTGGCAGAAACCATGCAGGCAAGAAAGTAATGGAATGACAAATACAAAACCTTGAAAGAAAAATATTGCCAAGCAAGAATAATGTCTCCTACAAAACTCTCACTCAAATATGGTGAAATTAGGACATTTCCAGATAAACAGAAACTAAGGAAATATGTAACAAAACTTACAAGAACTATTAAAGAGAGTCTTTTGGCTACAGAACAAGCAACATCAGACAACAGCTCAAATCTAGGACCCAGGACAGCATCAGACAGATATAAACCTAGGTAAAGGACTCTCCAGGATAAAACAAAAGTAAAAGATTTACAAAAGAAAACCATAGACATCGGTTAGCGAATGACAACAACGTCAGAACAATAAAAGAGGGAATAAATGGTGTAGGTATAGAACTTTCAAATGGAAAGACAGTCAAGGCCATATCAAGAAATAAAAGACTAGTTTAAGTTTAAAAAATACGGGTAAAATTCAAGGTAATCACAAAGAAAGTTAACAAACGCACTAACCAAAGTAAAGAAGGCCGGGCCAGGCCTGGCTGGGCTTACTCAACAAATAAAGAACCATCCTTTTACATAGGAATAGTATGATCTGTGATATCAGTGGGCTTCCTAGGCTTCATCATATGGGCCCATCATATGTTCACCGTCAGTATAGATGTGGATATCCAAGCCTATTTTACATCAGCTACAATAATTATTCCCACTCCAACAGTTGTAAAATTATTCAGCTGACTAGCCACTCTTCACAGTGGTAATATCAAAGGACCACCGGCCATATTCTGAGCACTAGGCTTTATTTTCCTGTTCACAGTAGGAGGCCTAACAGGCATTGAATTTGCCAATTCTTCACTGGATGTTGTCCTACATGATACCTGCTATTTTGTAGCACGTTTCCACTATGTACTATCTATAGGCACAGTTTTCGCTATCATGGGAGGGTTTGTTCACTGATTCCCCCTATTTTCAGGATACACACTAAATTCTACATGAGCTAAAATTCACTTTACAATCATGTTTGTTGGTGTAAACCTCACATTTTTCCCCAAAACTTCCAAGCCTATACTCTGATTATCCAGATGTTTATACTACATGAAATACTGTTTCTTCTATAGGGTCATTTATTTCCCTCACAGCAGTAATACTAATAATTTTCATAATTTGAGAAGCATTAGCTTTCAAATGTGAAGTATCAACAGTAGAACTTACAACAACTAATTCCGAGTGACTCAACAGCTGCCCACCCTCATATCACACATTTCAGGAACCAGCTTACATTAAAATCTAACATAAGAAAGGAAGGAATCAAACCCTCAACAACTGGCTTCAAGCCAATCTCATAACTTTTATGACTTTCTCTACAAGTGAGGTGTTAGTAAAATACTTACGTAACTTTATCAAAGTTAACTTATAGGTTGAAACTTTTTATACCTTTATGGCATATCCATTTCAGCTAGGATTTCAAGATGCTACATCCCCAATTATGGAGGAGCTTCTTCTCTTCCATGACCACGCTTTAATAATCATTTTCCTCATTAGTTCAAAAGAAGATGGAAGGAATACACAGAGTCATTATACCAAAAAGAATTAGTCGATATTCAACCATTTCAAGAGGTGGTGTATGATCAGGAGCCAATGGTACTGAAGGAAGAAGTCCAAGCTGCTCTGAAGGCATTGGCGAAAAACGAGGCTCCAGGAATTGATGGAATATCAACTGAGATGTTTCAACAAACAGATGCAGCACTGGAGGTGCTCACTCGTCTATGCCAAGAAATATGGAAGACAGCTTCCTGGCCAGCTGACTGGCAGAGATCCATACTTATGCCTATTCCCAAGAAAGGTGATCCAACCGAATGTGGAAATTAAAGAACAATATCGTTAATATCACATGCAAGTAAAATTTTGCCAAAGATCATTCAAAAATGGCTGCAGCAGTAAGTCAACAGGTAACTGCCAGAAATTCAGGCCAGTTTCAGAAGACAACGTGGAATCAGGGGTATCATTGATGATGTCAGATGGATCCTGGCTGAAAGCAGAGAATACCAGAAGGATGTTTACCTGTGTTTTATTGATTATGCAAAGCCATTTGACTATGTGCATCATAACAAACTATGGATAACATTGCAAAGAATGGGAATTTCAGAACACTTAATTGTGCTCATGAGGAATCTTTACATAGATCAAGAGACAGTTGTAATTGGCAAAATAATTCTATTATGAAATCATTCTGCATCCCACTTTGAAATGTGGCGTCTGGGGTCTTAAATGCTAACAAGCGGCCATCTAAGATCCACCTGGAGCAAAGGAAAATGAAGAACACCAAGGCCACACGACAACTAAGAGCCCAAGAGACAGAAAGGGCCACATGAACCAGAGACCTACATCATCCTGAGACCAGAAGAACTAGTTGGTGCCCGGCCACAATAGATGACTGCCCTGACAGGGAGCACAGCAGAGGACCCCTGAGGGAGCAGGAGATCAGTGGGATACAGACCCCAAATTCTCATAAAAAGACCAAACTTAATGGTCTGACTGAGACTAGAGGAATCCCGGCGGCCATGCTCCCCAGACCTTCTGTTGGCACAGGACAGGAACCATCCCCAAAGACAACTCATCAGACATGAAAGGGACTGGTCAGCGGGTGGGAGAGAGACGCTGATGAAGAGTGAGCTAATTATATCAGGTGGACACTTGAGATTGTGTTGGCAACTCTTGTCTGGAGGGGGGATGGGAGGATAGAGAGAGAGGGAAGCCGGCAAAATTGTCAAGAAAGGAGAGACTGAAAGGGCTGACTCAAGAAGGAGAGAGCAAGTGGGAGTAGGGAGTGAGATGTATGTAAACTTACATGTGACAGACTGATTGGATTTGTAAATGTTCACTTGAAGCTTAATAAAAGTTATTAAAAAAAAAAAGAGAGAGACAGTTGTTTGGACAGAACAAGCGGATACTGATTGGTTTAAAGTCAGGAAAGGTGTGCGTCAGGGTTGTATTCTTTCATCATACTATTTAATCTGTATGCTGGACAAATAATACGAGAAGCTGGACTATATGAAGAAGAACGGGGCATCAGGATTTGAGGAAGACTCATTAACAGCCTGCATTATGCAGATGACACAACCTTGCTTGCTGAAAGTGAAGAGGACTTGAAGCACTTACTAATGAAGATCAAAGACACAGCCTTCAGTATGGATTGCACCTCAACATAAAGAAAACAAAAATCCTCACAACTGGACCAATGAGCAACATCATAATAAACGGAGAAAACATTGAAATTGTCAAGGATTTCATTTGACTTGGATCCACAACCAATAGCCATGGAAGCAGCAGTCAAGAAATCAAAGGACGCATTGCATTGGGTAAATCTGCTGCAAAGGACCTCTTCAAAGTGTTGAAGAGCAAAGATGTCACCCTGAAGACTAAGGTGCGCCTGACCCAAACCATGGTATTTTCAATTGCATCATATGCGTGTGAAAGCTGGACAATGAATAAGGAAGACCAAAGAAGAGTTGACGCCTTTGAATTGTGGTGTTGGCGAATAATATTGAATATACCATAGAATGCCAAAAGAACGAACAAATCTGTCTTGGAGGAAGTGCGGCCAGAATGCTCCTTAGAGGCAAGGATGGCGAGACTGCGTCTAACATACTTTGGACATGTTGTCAGGAGGGATCAGTCCCTGGAGAAGGACATCATGCTTGGCAGAGTACAGGGTGAGCGGAAAAGAGGAAGAACCTCAACGAGGTGGACTGACACAGTGGCTGCAACAATGAGCTCAAGCATAACAACGATTGTAAGGATGGCACAGGACTGGGCAGTGTTTCGTTCTGTTGTGCGTAGGGTCGCTATGAGTCAGAACCGACTCGACAGCACCTAACAACAATAACATACATTATCTCATTAATACTTATGACCAAACTAACACACACTAGTACCATAGATGCTCGAGAGGAGAAATAATTTGAACAATTCTCCCAGCCATTAGCCTAATCCTAATTGCCTTGCCCTCCCTATGTATCCTCTATATAATAGATGAAATTAACAATTAATTATTAACAGTAAAAACTGTACGTCACCAATGATACTGAAGCTATGAATGCACTGACTATGAAGACTTAAGTTTTGACTCATACATAATTCCTACTGATGATCTTAAACACGGGGAGCTACAACTGCTAGAAGTTGATAACAGAGTGGTCTTACCAATACGGATACCCATTCGAATACTAATTTCATTGGAAGATGTTCTGCATTCATGAGCAGTTCCATCATTAGGCTTAAAAACAGATGGCATTCCAGGATGACTAAATGAAGCAACAATAACATCAACACAACTGAGCCCTTTTTATGGTCAGTGCTACGAAATCTGTGGATCCAGTCATAGCTTCATGCCTATCATAACCGTATTACAATTAGTCCCACTAAAACATTTCAAGGACTGCTCAGCATCATTGCTACAAGTCATTGACAAGCTATAATAGTGCTAACCTTTTAAGTTAGAGTCTGGGAGCTTTACCTCCCCTCAGTGAATGCCACAACTACTTACAGGGCCATAACTTATCACAATCGCTTCCATCATTATTACCCTATTTATCTTGTTACAAATCAAAGTATCTAAAATCATTTATCCACTAAATCCATCACAACTATATACTCAACCCCTTGAGAAACAAGATGAATGAAAATTTATTTGCCTCTTTCATTACTCTCACAATTATAGGTCTCCCTATTGCCCTTTTAATCATTGCATTCCCAGCAATATTACTAAAAATTTATTACCAGCCCCAAATTGATTAATTACCAATCGACTGATGGCAATTCACCAATGGCCAATCCAATTAATCCTTAAATAAACAATGTCAATTCATAACATGAAAGGGCGAACATGATCCCTCATACTGATTACCCTAATCCCATTCATCGGGTTGACAAACCTATTAGCCTATTACCCCACTTGTTTACTCCTAACCCACCTACCACCCAATTATCAATGAAACTAGGCATAGTTATTCTCTTATGAGCCGGGGAAGTAGTTACAGGTTTCTGACATAAAACTAAAGCCTCACTAGCCCACTTTCTTCTACAAGGTACACCCGTATTACTTATTCCAATACTTGTCATCATCAAAACTATTAGCCTCTTCATTCAACCAGTGGTCCCAGCAATCCAACTTACAGCTAACATTACAGTGGACCATCTACTTATTCACCTTTTCAGAGCTGCCACACTAGCCCTAATATCAATCAGTCCAACAACAGCCACAATTACCTTCATCATCTTACTCTTATTAATTTTAGAATTTGCAGTAGCACTCATTCAGACATATGTATTTACCCTCCTAGTTAGCCTGTATCTACACAATAATACCTAACGACACACCAAACACATGCCTACCATGAGGTTAACCCAAGCTCTTGACCCCTTACTGGAGCCTTATCTACCCTACTCATAATTTCTGGCTTAATTATATGATTCTGCTATCACTCAGCCACCCTCTTATCTCTAGGCCTACTCACAAATACCTTAACTATATATCAAGGATGACGAGACATGGTACGAGAAGGAATCTTTCAAGGCCACCAGACAGCAATTGTGCAAAAAGGCCTTCGATATGGAATAATCTTACTTATTGTTTCCGAAATAAGGAAATCTTGCTTATTGTTTCCGAAATAAGTTCTTTGTAGGACTTTTCTGAGCATTTTTTAGCCTTGCCCCGACCCCCAAATTAGGAGGCTGCTGACCTCCAACAGGCATTCATCCATTAAACCCTTTAGAAACTCCACTCCTAAGAACATCAGTCCTCTTAGCCTCAGGAGTAACCATCACCTGAGCCCATCATAGCCTAGTAGAAGGAAATCGCAAACACATACTTCAAGCTGTTTTTATCACTATTTCACTATGTGTTTACTTTACACTTCTTCAAGCCTTTGAATACTATGAAGCATCATTTGCAATCTCTGATGGTGTTTACAGCTCAACTGTTTTCATGGCCACAAGTTTCCATGGTCTCCACGTAATTATCGGATCCACCTTTCTCACCCTTTGCTTCATATGCCAACTTAAATTCCACCTTACGTCCAGCCACCACTTCGGCTTCGAAGCAGCTGCTTGATACTGACATTTCGTAGACATAGTCTGCCTATTCCTATACGTATCAATTTCCTGTGAGGATCCTGTTCTTTCAGTATGAATTAGTATAACTGACTTCCAATCAGTAAGCGCTGGTAAAGCCCGAAAAAGAACAATTAACCTCATAATTACGTTATCTGTTAATATCCTACTAACCTCATTGCTAATTCTAATTGCATTGTGATTACCTCAACTATATGTTTACTCAGAGAAAGCAAGCCCATACGAATGTGGCTTTGACCCGATAGGCTCTGCTCGCCTGCCATTTTCTATAAAGTTTTTCCTTGTAGCCATTGCATTTCTGTTACTTGACCTAGAAATTGCTCTTCTCCTACCATTACCATGAGCAATTCAAATTGGTGATCTTAACCTAATACTCTCAATAGCATTAGTACTAATTACACTTCTGGCCCTGGGATTAGCATACGAATGGATCCAAAAAGGACTTGGATGAGCTGAATATGGTCATTAGAGAAAAAAAAAAAGATTTTGACTCTTTAGACTATGAATTCATCATAATTATCAATCATGCCTTCTATCTACATAAATATTCTACTAGCCTTCACCATCTCCCTTATTGGTATACTTATATATCGCTCCCACCTAACGTCATCATTACTATGCCTTGAGGGGATAGTATTATCTTTATTTATTCTAGGTACTCTTTTATCCCTTAACATACATTTCACACTACCATGATATCAATAATCCTACTAGTTTTTGCAACATATGAAGCCACAGTAGGTCTGGCACTTCCTGTTATAGTATCTAACATGGACTTGATTACACGCAAAACCTAAATCTTCTTCAATGCTAAAAAGTATTCTACCAACAACTATGCTTGTCCCACTCACTTGGCTCTCCAATAACAACATAATGTGAATTAATACTACCTCATATTTTTCATATAGCTTTATAATCAGCTTAATTAGCCTTTCTTTCCTACACCAGCCCTTTGAAAATAACCTAAACTTTTCCCTACTTTTCTTCTCAGACTCTTTATTAGCCCCATTACTGATTCTTACTATCTGATTATTACCCCTAATACTCATAGCTAGTCAACAAAACCTATCGCCCGAATCAAATACTCAAAAGAAATCTTACATTACCATAATTATCTCCCTCCAACAATTCTTAGTCAATTAATCTTATTCTATATCCTCTTTGAAGCCACACTAATGCCCATAATAATCATCATTACCTGATGAAGTAATCAATCAGAACGATTAAACGCAGGACTCTACTTTTTATTTTATACCTTACTTGGCTCTCTTCCCTTGTTAGTAACTCTACTCTTTATCCAGAATATCTTAGGATCACTAAATTTACTAATCTCCTCATATTGAGTACAACACATACCTAACTCATGATCTACCAACTTCCTATGACTAGCATGCATAATGGCTTTCATAGTAAAAATACCACTATATGGCTTACATCTCTGACTACCTAAAGCCCACGTAGAAGCCCGTATAGTAGGCTCCATAGTCCTAGCCACCATTCTCCTGAAACTGGAAGGATACAGCACATTACAAATCAAAACTCTTCTAGACCCCTTAACAGAATTTATAGCCTACCCATTCCTTATGCTCTCAATATGAGGGATAATCTTTACTAGCTCTATTTGTTTATGGCAAACTGACCTAAAGTCCCTCATTGCCTATCTGTCAGTCATTCACTTGGCTCTGGTCATCTTTGCTATCCTGATTCAAGCCCCATGAAGCTTCATAGAAGTAACTGCCCTAATAATTGCCCATGGCCTAACCTCATCCCTACTTTTTTGTCTGGCCAACTCAAAATACAAAGGAATTCACATCTGAACCATAACTTTAGCACAAGGTTTACAAACCCTTCTACCACTAATAGCTATATGATGACTCCTAGCCAGCCTTACAAACCTAGCATTACCACCCACAATTAACCTGATCAGAGAATTATTCGTAATCCTAGCATCATTTTCATGATCTAACTTTATTATCCTTCTTATAGGATTCAACATGCTAATTACCACCTTGTATACTTTATATGGAAACCCTGGTGGCGGTAGTGGTTAAGTGCTACGGCTGCTAACTAAGAGGTCAGCAGTTCAAATCCACCAGGCACTCCTTGGAAACTCTACAGGGCAGTTCTACTCTGTCCTATAGGGTTGCTATGAGTCGGAATCAACTCAACGGCAGTGGGTTTGGTTGGTTTTGGTATACTTTATATATACTAATTACAACTCAAACAGGAAAGCCCTCACACTATGCTAAAGCCATCAAGCCCTCATTTACCTGAGAAAATACCCTTATACCTCTACTACTTCTATCCTTAAATCCTAAAATCCTGGGATTTATGTACTATAAATATTAGATTGTGAATCTAATAATCTAATAACAAAAGCTAAACTCTTTTTTATTTACCAAGAAAGAACTGAGGAACTGCTAACCCCCCATCCCATCTCTAACAGCATGGCTTTCTTAACTATTACAGGATGGAAGTTATCCATTGGTCTTAGGAACCAAAAAATTGGTGCAACTCCAAATAAAAGTAATTAATCTATTCTCTACTTTCACCTTAGTATCACTCATTATCTTAATTCTACCAATTATAATAACACCATCACAAGCTTATAAGACAAAATACTTTCCCCACTATGTAAAAATAACTGTATCATATGCTTTCATAATCAGCATAATTATAGCCGTAATATTTATCTACTCGAACCAAGAAGCGCTAATTTCTAATTGACATTGAATGACAGTCCACACCTTAAACCTCTCCCTGAGCTTCATATTAGACTATTTTTCTAATCTTCATACCAGTAGCACTCTTCATTTCATGATCAATTACAGAGTTCTCACTATGATATATATACTTAGACCCCTACATCAACCGATTCTTTAAGTACTTATTACTATCCTTAATCACTGTAATAATTCTAGTAACTGCTAATAACCTGTTCCAATTATTCACTGGCTGAGAAGGAGTTGGCATTATATCTTCTATATTAATTGGTTGATGATACTGATGGGCTGACACTAATACAGCAGCCCCACGAGCAATCCTTTATAATCCCATTGGACACGTAGGTTTTGTCATAACAATAGCCTGATTTGTGCTCCATTCAATCTCATCAGAACTCCAACAAATTTTCCTAATTGACCTAAAAGGAAATATATTCCCTCTCCTAGGCCTTTTATTAGCCACGACAGGAAAATCAGTCCAATTTGGACTTACCCATGACTTCCATCAGCAATAGAAAGTCCTACCTCAGTATCAGCCCTACTTCACTCTAGTATAATAGTAGTAGCAGGCATATTTCTCCTCATCCGTTTCTACGCACTCATAGAAAATAACCCAATCTAGACCCTCACATTATGTCTAGGTGCTATAACCACCCAATTCACGGCCATCTGTGCCCTAACGCAAAATGATATTTAAAAATTGTTGCATTCAAAGGACAAATATTGTATAAGACCACTATTATAAGATCTTGAGAAATAGTAAAAACTGAGAAGAACACATACTTTTGTGGTTACGAAGGGGGAAGGGAGGGAGGGAGGGAGGGAGAGGGTTTTTTATTGATTAATCAGTAGATAAGAACTGCTTTGGGTGAAGGGAAAGACAACACTCAATACACGGAAGGTCAGCTCAATTGGACTGGACCAAAAGCAAAGAAGTTTCTGGGATAAAATGAATGCTTCAAAGGTCAGCGGAGCAGGGGCGGGGGTCTGGGGAACATGGTTTGAGGGGACTTCTAAGTCAATTGGCAAAATAATTCTAGTATGAAAACATTCTGCATCCCACTTTGAAATGTGGCGTCTGGGGTCTTAAACGCTAACAAGCGGCCATCTAAGATGCATCAATTGGTCTCAACCCACCTGGAGCAAAGGAAAATGAAGAACACCAAGGTCACATGACAACTAAGAGCCCAAGAGACAGAAAGGGCCACGTGAACCAGAGACCTACATCATCCTGAGACCAGAAGAACTAGTTGGTGCCCGGCCACAATAGATGACTGCCCTGACAGGGAGCACAACAGAGAACTCCTGAGGGAGCGGGAGATCAGTGGGATGCAGACCCCAAATTCTCATAAAAAGACCATACTTAATGGTCTGAATGAGACTAGAGGAATCCTGGCGGCCATGCTCCCCAGACCTTCTGTTGGCACAGGACAGGAACCATCCCCAAAGACAACTCATCAGACATGAAAGGGACTGGTCAGCGGGTGGGAGAGAGATGCTGATGAAGAGTGAGCTAATTATATCAGGTGGTCACTTGAGAGTGTGATGGCAACTCTTGTCTGGAGGGGGGATAGGAGGATAGAGAGAGAGGGAAGCTGGCAAAATTGTCACGAAAGAAGAGACTGAAAGGGCTGACTCAATAGGGGGAGAGCAAGTAGGAGTACGGAGTAAGATGTATGTAAACTTATATGTGACAGACTGATTGGATTTGTAAATGTTCACTTGAAGCTTAATAAAAGTTAATAAAAAAAAAAAAATTGTTGCATTCTCCACCTCCAGTCAACTAGGCCTAATAATAGTCACCAATCTCATTTTGCCTTCCTTCACATTTGCACACATGAATTCTTCAAAGCTATTCCTATGCTCAGGTTCTATCATTCACAGCCTAAACGATGAGCAAGACATCCACAAAATAGGGAGGACTGTACAAAACCATAACCTTTACTTCAACTGCTCTTATTACTGGCAGCCTGGCGTTAACTGGTATTCCATTCCTAAAAGGCTTCTACTCAAAAGACCTAATTATTGAAGCTGCAAATACATCTTACGCCAATGCCTGAGCCCTACTGATTACCCTCATCGCCACCTCTATAACAGCAGTCTACAGTACCCAAATCACCTTTTTCACCTTACTTGGGCAGCCACAATACTCTGCACTAATCCAAATCAATGAAAACAACCCCTTCCTCACTAACGCTATCAAACAGCTAATACTTGGCAGTATTTTCGCCGGCTTTATTATCTCGATAAATATCAGTCCACCCACAGTACCACAAATAACTATACCCAACTACCTAAAATTTACAGCCCTAGCAGTTACCACACTAGCTATAGAACTCCATAACATACAATCTAAATTTGACTTCCCACTTTACTCCTACAAATTCTCAAACATAATATTACCCAACAATTATTCACCGATTCCCATCTTACTTCAGCCTTAATACAAGCCTAAACTTATCATCAACCACCATAGACCTAAACTGATTAGAAAAAATTATCCCCAAAAACCTGGCACCTTTACAAAAAACAGCCTCTACCCTGATATCAAGCCAAAAAGGTATAATCAAACTATACGTCCTTTCATTCCTAATTTCTCTAATTTCAGGTCTACTACTCATTATTTAATGCCCTCGAGTAATCTCAATCACAATAAACACACTAATAAATAATGCTTACCCAGCTATCATTACTAATACCCATAAGTATACAATGACAATCCACCCGAATAAGCCTCATGAACAAACCTGATCTCTTCACTATTAAAAATCATTCATTTCTCCAAATTACTTGAATCGCAACCTACCGGCTCAAATCCCCCACCATTTAACAATCATAATACTACAAGCCCTTCCATTAACAACCCCATAAACAATGCATCCAAAACTGTAACACTCGATCCCCAAGCCTCTGGACATTCCTCAGTGGCCATAGCAGTAGTATAACCAAAAACTACTATCATCCCACCTAAATATACTAAAAACATTAATCCTAAGAAAGATCCCCCAAATCTCACGATAATACTGCATCCCACCACACCACTCACAATTAAACTCAGCCCCCTAGAAAAAGGAGAAGAAAACCCAACAAACCCACCACAACGAGCATACTCATTGTAAAAACAACATATATCATCATTCCTACATGGATTATAACCTTGACCAATCACATGAAAAATCACTATTGCATCTCACAAAACGGATGAATCTGCAGAGCATTGTACTGAGTGAAATAAGTCCATCGCAAAAGGACAAATACTGTATGAGAGCACTACTATAAAAACTCATGGAAGGTTTACGGACAGAAAGAAACAATCTTTTTGATGCTTACGAGGGAGGACAGGGTAGGAAGGGAAAAACACTTACTAGACAATAGGTAAGTGGTAACTTTCATGAAGTGTAAGACAGTACGGCAAAACTTTGCCCAGACAAGGTCATGGAAGCTTCATAGACACATCCAAGCTCCTTCAGGGACCAATTAATGGGCTGGGTACCATGCGCTCAGGAAACATCCAGCTCAATTGGCATAACAGTTTATAAAGAAAATGTTCTACATTCTACTTTGGTGAGTAGCGTCTGGGGTCTTAAAAGCTTGTGAGCTGCCATCTAAGACACTCCACTGTTCCCACCTCTTCCGGAGCAAAGGAATATGAAGAAAACCATAGACACAAGGGAAAGATTAATCCCAAGGACTAATGGACCACAACTACCACAGCCTCTACCAGACGGAGTCCAGCACAACTAGAGGGTGCCTGGCTACCACCACCAACTGCTCTTACAGTGATCACAATAAAAGGTCCTGGACAGAGCTAGAGAAAAATGTAGAACAAAATTCTAACTCACAAAAAAAGACCAGACTCCCTGGTCTGAAAGAAACTGGAGAAACCCCGAGAGCATGGCCCCCAACACCCTTTTAACTCAGTACTGAAGTCACACCTGAGGTTCACATTTCAGCCAAAAATTAAACAGGCCCATAAAGTAAAACAAGACTAAAGGGGCATGCCAGCCCAGGGGCAAAAACTAGAAGGCAGGAGGGGACAGGAAAGCTGATAATAGGGAACCCAAAGTCAAGAAGGAGTGTTGACATGTCGTGGGGTTGTTAACCAATGTCATAAAACAATATGTGTACTAAATGTTTAATTTGTTCTGTAAACCTTAATCTAAAAAAAAAAAAAATCTAAAGTACAGTTTTAAAAAAAGAATAGTATAACCTAAGCTCTTAGTTTAGGCCTCTAACTATCTCCAAGGAAACTGCTGCTCCCCAGGAACACAGATTTTCATTTTGTGAGATCTAGTGTTCCCCTCCCCACTCTCCCCCCTCCACTACCCCCCCCCCGCCCCCTGCACTGGTCTTTCTTACAATACCAAACCAAACGCACTGGCCTCCAGTCAATTCCAACTCATAGCGATCCTTATAGGACAGAGTAGAACTGCCCAATAGAGTTTCCAGGGAGCGCCTGGAGGATTCGAACTGCTGACATCTTGGTTAGCAGCCATAGCACTTAACCACTATACCACCAGGGTTTCCTTTCTTATAATAAGTTTCTTTTATTTTCACTTCAAGCAGGATACAGGTCCTTACTCTACGACACCTGTACAGAAGAATTCTGCCCCCTCAAAGAGGTGGATCATAACTTTCCACCCTTTAAGTGTGGGCTGTGAATACTAACTTCCTTCCAAAGAGTACAGTATGGAAAAGGGGTGGGGGAGAAAAGGAACTTTAGAGTGGAGAAACCTGACAAATGCTATCTCAGCCATATTATAATCATCAGTGATAAATCCTGATGATAGCATATACCCTTGAAATGACATAAGTATGGCACTTCTGTGGTCTTCTTCTCAAAAATGCATAACCTCAGTCTAATTATAAGAAAATCATCAGATAAACCCACACTGAAGGACCTTCTACAACCCGACCAGTACACTACAAAAAAACCAAGGTCGTCAAAAATAAGAAAAGGCTGAGAAACTGTCACAGTCTCAAGGAGCCTAAGGAGACATGACAACTAAATGCAATGTGGTATCCAAATAAAGTATGGACTTTAGGTGACAATATTGGTTCATTTCCAACCAACCAACCAACCATTGCCGTCAAGTGGATTCAGACACAGAGCAACACTACAAGGAAGAGTAGAGAGTAGAACTGCCCCATTAGGTTTCCAAGGCTGCAAATCTTTACAGAAGCAGACTCCCACATCTTTCTCCCAAGCCGCTGGTAGATTCAAAGCACTGACCACTAACCTTTTGGTTAGCAGCCAAATGCTTTAACTGCTGCAACACCACAGCTCCCTATCAGTTCATTAGTTGTGACAAATATATTATACTAATGTAAGATCTTAATAACAGGTCAAACTAAGTAAAGGATATGGGGAACTCTCTATACTGTCTTTGCAGTTTTTCTGTAAATCTAAAACTTCTAAAGAAACAAACCTTCTAAAAAAATTAAAAGAATTTTTCATTTTTTGAGTTTGAACAGATCTTTCAAGACTGTTGGAATCTTTATTCCCAGGCCCCGATCTCTATAACCTTCCTATTTAAAGTGTGGTTTACTGAGAGCTTGTTAGCAATGCAAAATCTCTGGGCTACCCCAGACCTGCTGAATGGGAAGCTGCATTTTAACAAGATCTCCCAGGTTATGGTGTGCATATTCATGTTTGAGCAGCACTGCTGTAAAAGACTTGTGGAGGGCTGGAGTCCCCCTCAGAGAGTTTAAGATCTATATTTTAATTTCAGTAACTCAGTAACTTGAAAGCTTTCGTATTACCTACTAATCCATGAAGTTGGGCATGCCTTCAGAAGTCCCTACTCTGCTGCTGGGCAAAGGCCTCTCCTCTTCGCTCCATGTGGACCTGACATCTTGCCTGGTTTATTGAACTATTGGTTGGCAGAATCTTCCCCTTACACTCCTCAAAACCCCAGGTTTTGCTCGGCGTGACTTGTTACAGCCAAGAAACAAGAAGTGGGGGCAGGAGATCAGAAAGATGGCTTTGGGCTTTTACAGAAAGCACACAAGGAATTGCAAATTCATCAAGAATATTCAGGATTGACCTTTACGCAGGCACTCGGAGCTTGGGGATGACCATGCATTTTCTTTAACGAAGGGTTTGATCTCCCAGAATGGAAAGCAAACCAAAAACCCACTGCCCTCGAGTGGATTCCAACTCCAACTCTTAGCGACCCTATAGGAAAGAGTAGAACTGCCCCATAGTTTCGAAGGAGCGCCTGGCGGATTTGAACTGCCGACCTCTTGGTTAGTAGCTGTAGCACTGAACCACTACACCACCAGGGTTTCCCACCTAGGATGGAGGGATGAATTTTTCTTCATTAGGACTTAAAGTCTCCACCCAGGGGCGGGTCAAGGCCATCTATGGCCCCTTCTGTGGTTATCTGATCAAGGACAATTTCAGAAGAAAGGGCAGTTTATTTTGCTCGGTGTAGGAGGATAAAGTCAGAGCAGGTGTCTCTTAGAAGGGCTGGGCTCTGAGGCTGCCTGCCTCCAACCTCCCCGAGGGCATCTACCACATCTTATTTTGTTATCTCCAGGCCTGTATTGCCCATGACAGCCTGTGGTCGAAACAGCGCCTCCAAATCCACCCACGGCAGGAACGTTTTCCTAGTTCCTCCTTCTCAGAATCAGCAAATACCAGAGGAATCTGTTTGAGTTAGACCTGTGGAAACACAGCTTTCTCACATCAGGATTGTATGGGTTAAACTATATGGTATTGCCCATATTGATTTGACCTACAAAATCGTCAATTTCATGTGCTTCAGCTTAATGTTTCCATTTACTATTTTCCACCTAAAAAACTATTTTAGGGACAATATGCCCACACGAGGTAGACAGCATCGGGGTTCTTAATATTCACGGCAACTTAATACTGATAACTGAACGTCAAATACATCCGATCCACTTCCCAAGTTCGGTCCAAGCCCTCCCCTTAATTATACACTATTCAAATCGCCGCTGCCAGCTTCCAGACTCCCACTCTTCCTAGCTCCCAGAGGGGCCCTTGAGCTTTAGTAAAGGTCTCTAGGAGGGGACGCAAGAAGGAGGAACATTCTGACTAAGAAGATCGGCCACCTGGTAAGCTTAGAGGTGGCGGAACTGACTAAAACCCCACCACTCAACACCAGGCCAGAACTCCCAGGACTCCGCCTTCCCCGATTGAAACCACCTCAGAGTTGCCCGAACCTAAGATGGCGGCGGGGGCGGAGTCGGCCGACCTGCTCTAGGCTGGGCCGCGGTGACGCGACGGGGCCGAGGGGCGGTTCTAGCGCCAGCACCCGCGCCCCGCCCCGCCAGCTTGGCCCCGGGGCTTCGGCTGTCTGGCCGGAGCCCTCCTTTCGGCCGGGTGGTGAACCCACTTGGACACCGGAGTCGCCATGAGGTCCCCGGTCCATGGCCTGGCCCCAAACGACGGCGATGAAGGCACTGACAGCACGCCCCTCTTGCAGGGCTCCCCGCGGGCGGAAGCCGGTGAGCGGCAGGGCTGTCGAGGGGCTTTGGACTGGCTGGAGGCTGTCCCGGGGCGGGGGCCGTGGCCAGAGCGCCCGCGCCCTCTATCGGCGGAACCAGAGCTGCTCTATGTGAGGGAGCCTGAGGGAGGGGAGCCCATTCGGGACCCCACCAAGACTCCTCCCTACCCGGCTGTCCCCGGTCCTGGCGGGCTGGTGGGTGAGGGGCGCGGGAGCGGCCTCTGCAAGTGCAGCCCAGCGGGTCTGGGCAGGGAGCGGCTCAGCGCCGGCTGCGCTAGGCTCTGGGTGGTTTTAGGTAGTGCCAGAAGGGCAACCCGGTGGAAGAGCAAACTGGGAGAGAAACCTCAAATCAATGGATGGGTAAAGGGCCGGGCGTAGCCTCTGGCTCTTCTTGTCCTGGCCAGGTTCCCGCAACTGCAATTCGGCCGGCATGTGATCTGGTAGCTTCTTGGACAGGGAGAGGAGTCAGAAAAAGGAGTGGATTCATCACAATAAAAATGTTAGTTTTGTTTTTTTTAAGGACTGGATTAACATTAGAGTTAACAGTGAGTATGCGGAGGGCTGTTATAGCATAACCCAGCGAATATCTAGAAACTGTGCGGTGAGGGACTAAAAGTACTGCACATATGCCGGGTACCCCCCGCCTCCGGCTAGCAATCTACGATTTGAGTTAGGAAACAGTTCAGTTATCCTCAAGATATCTATAAAGCGTTAAAGTAATTAGCCAAAGGTCTTGTAACACATACAAGAGGTACTTCAAAATTGTCTTCCCTGGATTTGGGAAAATTAAAATACTTTGCTATTTGATACTTTTGTAATGTAGCTTATTTAAAAGTAGTTAAAACTAAAGAACAAATCTGAATGCATTCTGTATTTTCCAAAGATGTGTGCATGAGAACAAGAGGTGAATTTGGAAATTTGACTTTTCTTAACCAAAACCCGTTGTCGTCAAGTCGATTCCCATAAGGTTTCCACAGAGTGCCTGGTGGATTCAAACCGCTGACCTTTTGTGGTTAGCAGTTGTAGCTCTTAACCCTGTGCCACAACTGAATTGTATGATCTCTCTGTTTTTAACGTTACCATATGGTGGTGGTAGAAGTGGCAGCATTATTGCTCCATCCCACAGCTGGGGACTTAAAATTTCAGTCAATGCTAAATGTAAATCCTGTACTATGGTGATGACACTTTACCTGGAAGTCGGATTTAGCTTCATAAACTGAACTTTTTTGTAGTTTATTGTGTTAGAAGTCTATAATCTTCTGTAAAATAATGTAATATAGAAATACGGAAGCTAACGTCATGATAAAGATACTCCTAGAGACTATAGTCTGCGACAGCTGGAAAAATATGTGTGTGTGTATAATCAAAATTCAGCTCAAATGTTAAACATCATTAATTGTCAGGGAAATGCAGATGAAAACCACAATGAGGTGCCATTATACACCCACCAGAATGCCTAAAATTGAAAAGACTTAGGATACCACATGAGTAACTAGAACTCCAGTACATTCCTGGTAAAAACTCTACAACTACTTTAGAAAACTGGCAATTTCTTTTAAAGTTGAATGTATGTTACCATAAAACCACACAATGTTTATAGGAGTTTTATTCCTAATAGTAAAAAACTAGAAACAACCTAGATGTCCATCAGCTGGAAAATGGATAAACAAATTATGGTCTATCCATGCGATGGAACATGGCTCAGTAATAAAAGGGAATAAAGTACTGATATACACAACAATGTGTATGAATCTCTAAACATGCTGAGCAAAAAAAGCCACCATATTAATGTACGATTTCATTAATATAAAATTCTAGAACAAGCAAAATTAATCTATAACAAGAAGTAGATCAGTTGTTATCTGGAAGCTGTGAGTAGGAGGGAACTGACTGCGCAGGGCCACTAGGAAACTTTTTGGGATGATGAAAATGTTTAGTCTTTACTGGGATAGACACGTGCATACATTTGTCAAAATTCATCAAACTGTGCTCTTGAAATGGATGCATTTTCTTGTACATAAATTATACTCGGTAAAGTTAGTGGAAAAAAAATAGCTCATAACATTGCTTTTAAAAACCACCTCTGCTTGATTCACAGGTAGAGTGTATTGAGCTGATGCTATTAGCTCTGTTTTTCCTGGCTTTAAGTGACTACGTTACGGCCATTTCCTTTCTTATTTTTACTCTTTCCGTAACCACTGGAGAACAAGTGAAATAGAAATAGCAACAACACATTATTTTTGCTATTTAAAATATGTTAAAGCTTTTACAAAGAAGCCTGCAGTTATGGGGTAATGCATTAGTCAACAGTATTTTAAATTTAGGGCCACTTAACCTGTGTGCTAAGCTTAAGGGCAGGAGAAGAGCTCCAGGGGAGAAGAGATGGAAAAGACAAAGACTGATATAACAAGGAACAGTAGGAGGAATCAGGGATTATCTGATTTACCTCTCAAGGGTGAATTCCTAGTTTTAGTAATATGTCTACCATGTACGTTTTCAATAAAAAATAAGATTACCCTTATTTTTTATTTTTATTTTTTTAAGATTAAATTACGTTCTCTATACTTGGTTTACAATTTAAGAAAATGAAAAGCTTGTTTAAAAAAATTTTTTTTAATCTATTCAGAAGTATTTTTAAAAAGATTTGGTACCCGGAGCAGTAAACCTTTAGCAGTCCTTGAAACTTCCCTTTCCATGTGTTTATATGCATCTTAGTTACCTTTTCTGTTTGTTTCTGGAGCAGTCCAGTATGAAATTAGCTCTACTTTATCCATGCTTAAATTTCTAGTTTTTTATTTTCGGAAAAGACTGATGAAATGTAGTCATAAAACTTGACAGCAGTAAAAGACTTAGAGACTAACTATTACTTAGTTTAGCTTCATTTTATACCCAAGCAACGGAGGGCCAGAGAGGTTAAGTAACTTGCAAAGATTGCATGTGGCTGTAACCTTATTAAAGATTGTTGTTGTTAGATGCCGTGGAGTCAGTTCCGACTCACAGTGACCTGTGTGCCACAGAATGAAATGCTGCCTAGCAGCCCCGTACTGTGCTCACAATTGTTGGCTGTGTTTGAGCCCATTGTTGCAGCCACTGTGTTACTCCATCTCTTTGAGGGTTTTTTACTGACCTTCTGCTTTACCAAGCATGATGTCCTTCTCCAGGGACTGGTCCCTCCTGATAACATGTCCAGAGTTCATGAGACAAAGTCTCGCTTCTAAGAGCATTCTGGCTGTACTTCTTCCAAGACAGATTTATTTGTTCCAGGGCCTTGAACCACTTTGGGGGTTGAACCTCTGCTGAGAATTTGCATTTCTGACACATTCCCTACTGAGAATTTGCATTTCTGACAAGTTTCCAGGAAGTTATACATAAGAATCCCCTGGGGATCTTATGAAACTGTAGATTCTGTTTCAGTATATTTGGGGTGGAAATGCAAATTTTCAGCAAGAAGCCTGTTAGAAATGTGAATTCTCAGCAGGGGTTCAAACTGGAATGAACTGTTCTAAGCCCTGGTTCATACTTCTGGCAGTCCATGATATATTCAGTACTCTTTACGAACACCGCAACTCCATGCGTCAGTCTTCCTTATTCATTGTCCAGCTTTCACACGCATATGAGACTATTGAAAATACCATGGCTTGAGTCAGGCGCACTTAAGTCCTCAATGTGACATCTTTAATTTTTAACACTTTAAAGAGATCTTTTGCAGCAGATTTACCCAATGCATTACATCATTTGATTTTGTGGGGCTTGACTGACTAAAATTCAGGAGAACTGAATTTTATTTATTTATGGCAGAGGCGGAAGGATGACTTTCAAATTGGTTAGGGATCAAGAGCTTAGAGTTCCCCTGAATTTTAGTCGCATCTTCCTTCCTCAATGCAACACTGCCACCTTTGTGTTATATTTGAGCAATTCTTATTTGCAAAATGCTTCATCATTTTTACTTGATCCCTAACCAATTTGAAAGTCATCTTCCCACCTCTGCCATAAATAAGGAGACATGGTTTTAAATTATGCAGTGTTTCTTTATTAAGACATCTAAAATTAGGATATGTTTCTTTAGTATCATTAACAATCCATACCTCGCAGACTGGTACAGTAATATGACTCAGAATTCTTAGTAACTTAACCCACCTATGGAGTCCCTGGGCGGTGCAGTTAAAGCTCTTGGCTGCTAACCAAAAGACTGGAAGTTCACGACCACCCAGAAGCACATGGAAGAAAGACCTGGTGATCTGTTTCCAAAAAAACAGCTGTTGAAAACCCTGTGGAGCTCATTTCTACTCTGACATACATGGGGATCGTCATAAGTCTGAACTGACTCAACGACAACTGTTTTTTTGTTTGTTTTTAACCCAACTATGGTTTGTCTCTCAGCATTTGCTTTTACTGAGCCTCAGGGAATTGAGAGATGCACACCAAAATGATGGGGGAAGAGTGGCTCAATGCTAATAAACAACAGGAAGTCTGTAGGTTTTCCTGCCTAATTTAGTTAAGAGGAAGGGAGGGAATTAGGCAAGGAAGAGCAAAGCTTCCCCTTCACCACATACAAAAATTTCTTCGTTCCTCACTCTTCTCCCAACTGAAGGTTTATTTCTGTTCTATGAATGAAATGTCTCGTGTTCAATTAAGTAAATTTTCAAAATACAGTTGTACCAAAGAGATCCTAATTCATATTGTAAGAAATCAGTTTTAGGGTTTCCCAGACATTTCTTTGTGTTGAAAGACAGAGCGTCAGCCTGGAGCCATATCACCTAACTGCTAATCCCAGCTCCACCACTAACTAGACTGTGTGACCCTGATCGAGTTACCTGCCTTTCTGTGCTTTCCTTATCTATAAGGAAAGTAATATACCTAATTCATAGGGTTATTGTGAGGATTAAATGAGTTAATAGAAAATGCTTAGCATAGAGGATGGCACGCTGTATTAGAACTTGGGTTTTCTGGTTTATAGTAGTAATAATCTCATGCTTCCTGTGCTTTGTACTTTCATTGTTTTGTTTTTGCCTCTGTCTGCTGTTGGGGAGAGATGATTTATAGTCAAGATTCAGTTACATAAGCCTTGAGTTTCACAACTATGTTTTTTGTGTGAATATACTCTTAAATGTGACGTAAGGAATGCTACTTAGAGAGCAGCCCTATTACAGAATGAAGGGAAACAGCCTAGGGTCATGTCGTGATAATAAGTGTTAATGTTGAAGTAACTGGGTCCATTTTAATGGGATTTGGTGTTCCCACATAAGTGGATATTAATTTGGCTGCTAAATGAAAGGTCGACAGTTCAAACCCTACAACTGCTCTGAGGGAGAAAGATGTGGCAGCTAACTTCCATAAAGATTTGCAGCCTTGGAAACCCAATGGAGCAGTTCTGCTCTGTCCTATAGGGTTGCTGTGAGTCAGAATAGACTGGACGCCAGCGGGTTTATCTAGACTTCCCTGCAATATTGCCTGACACAGAGCCACAATAAAGAAAATGCAATCTCTCATAGAACCTGAAGGAGCCCTAGTGGCACAGTGATTAAGCACTCGGCTGCTAACCAAAAGATTGGCAGTTTGAACCTACTAGCCACTCCACAGGAGAAAAATATGGCAGTCTGCTTCTGTAAAGATTAAAAAAAAAAAAAAAGCCTCGGAAACCCTATGAGGCAGTTATATTCTGCCCTATAGGGCCGCTATGAGTTGGACTCTAGTAATGGCAACAGATACAGAACATGCCTTAGCAGCATCCAGACTGTCCTTAGCTGGCCATTTGGTCGGAGCAGAGAGCAAATCTATCTATATTCAGGCAATGGGGACAGCATCAGTGGAGCCTTAGAAATACAGTTATCAAAGGTCTGGATCTAATTGTGGTAACGGGGCCAAAATTCCAATAGCTGTATCACTGAATAAAGAATTCAGGAATGACAAATGAAAAGTCTTCTGTTAAAAAATGTAAATCTCACGCAGAGAAAAGCAACTGTTAAATGTGTGAGGGATTATAGAAAAATGAGTTGGATATATTAATATATAAAATATATATATATATATACATAAGTATAAAAACCCATTTCCATTGGGTCGGTTCCAACTCATAGCAACCCTATAGGGCACAGTAGAACTGCCCCATAGGGTTTCCAAGGAGCGGCTGGTGGATATTTTTGGTTAGCAACTGAGCTGTTAACCACTGGGCCCCAGCAGTCAATAAAAAAGTATTAAAAAAAAAAAATTTTTTTTTTTTTTGTATAGTTGTGCCATATTCATCAGTGTTTCAGTCTGAGTCAGTTAAGAATCACCAAGAGCCTTATACACCGAAAAATGTATTTGTGTTTGAAACAGGTTGATGAAAACAACAGGATTCTTGAATAGGGGAACACATAGACATATATAGTGTTAATGTGTCATTAGCATATAAAAACACATATATATTCATGTGTTGTTGTTGGATGCGGTTGGGTCAATTCTGACATAGCAGCCCCATGTGCCAGAGTAGAAACTGCCCCATAGAGTTTTCTAGGCTGTAAAGTTTATGGAAGCAGATTACCAGTTCTTTCTCCTGTGGAGCCACTGGGTGGGCTCAACCTGCCAACTTTTTGGTTAGCAGCTGAGAGCTTAACCATTTGTGCCACCAGGGCCCCTTTATATCTGTATATATATATATATGTATATATATATATATATGTATATATATATATATATTTAATACTTAATGCATCATTACTAAATGAAATAGGTGTTCGTATCTTTCAACAGGCATTTATCAAACACTTAGTGTTTGGATTATGCCGATTTTTCTTTCTGAGGGGGTCATCACTCCTAGTCTGCTCCCCCAATTCCCACCCCCTCTCAATTCTGCAACGCAATAAAAGAAGTAAAAAGAAAATATGTGCATACGCATACAATTAGAGTGAAAAATAGATTAAGCTCCTCCTTTCACATGACCTTTCTTTAGTTGGTTCCTCCAAGTTAGTCTACCTTTTTTTTTTTTTTAAATTGTGGTACAATTCTGCCTTCACTTACTTCCCTTTTTACTGGGCCCTGTAAGTATGATAACTACTGAGCAACTGTCACAGAAACATAGCATAGGTGCTGCAAGTTTGCTTCTGGATTCTTAAATACATTTCGTTTAGGAGACTCTTAAGTATGTATCACAGCTGCTCATTCAAACTCACCCTCTGAGATTAGTCTTCAAGGTAAGGAATTTATCAAGATGAATTTTGTACCCTAGTCTTGGCAGTAAATTTTTTTTGCTGTGCAGCATTTACATTGAGACCGTAGTCAGTACTGTACATACTGTGGCATACTAAGTAAGTACTTAAGTACTTACTGACCATGCTTTATATAGTTTTTCAGGGATAATGATGCCATTAAATCATTTTACCTATTTTTTCCGTGCCGAATCTTTGCCAGCTAAACCCCGGCCAGGGATTAGGGGTTCAGTTTGGACTCTGGCACAGAGACTTTTCTGAGCAAAGTTGATAAAGCTTTTACCTCTACATTTTAATGAACTGTCTTACGGCTCAGGCTCTCATGGGTAATTTTTATGAAAACTACAGACGGTCAGCGAAAAAGAGGAAGGCCCTCAATGAGATGGATTGACACAGTGGCTGCAACAGTGGACTCAAAGCATAACCATTGTGAGGATGGTGCAGGACCAGGCAGTGTTTCGCCCTGTTGTACGTAGGGTCACATAGGGTCGCTGTGGGTCAGAACTGACTCGATGCCACCTAACGACAACACAGATACAGGGAACGAACTCTCCTTGATAAATATTTTTGGATGTGCTTCATCAAAGGATATTCTCAGGAAAGTAGTCATGATTTATTAATTTACGCACTTCTAAAAACTAACCTAACTTTAGTGGGTCAGACAATATCATCTAATTATTCTTTTAGTTAATATTAAAGTTTTCCTCAAATCTTTATTTCAGCTCCGGTGTGCTGCTCTGCTCGTTACAACTTAGCACTTTTGGCCTTTTTTGGTTTCTTCGTTGTCTATGCATTACGTGTGAACCTGAGTGTTGCATTAGTGGATATGGTAGATTCAAATACAACTTTAGCAGAGAACAGCACTTCCAGCGAATGTCCAGAGCATTCAGTTCCCATAAAAGTTCATAATCAAACGGTAAGTGCCATAGTTTTAACCAAGCATTCTTAATTAATCCTAAAATACTTCATGTAAAAATTTTGAAAGGTCTCTCTTCATACCGCAGAAACCATAACACTTTCTCTCTGATTACTCTGAATCCCTTTCATTTTGTGTTTTCCCAGGAACTGGTTGGACAATAACATAACTGCAGCCACTGCTGCTGTGCTGGAATACATCTCGATTCCTTTGAAAAGTGGCTCTTCAGTCCCCTATATAAACATAACGTCCTGCAGGAGAAGTTGGAAAAGCCTGTTTGGCATAGTGAATTAGATTGTTTTATAGGTTGCTAAATCGTTTTTATAGGACTCTTATTTAACAGGTGTTTCTCTTGCAGGTTTACTGTTGCAGAAGACCTTACATAGTGTGAGCTACAGGATGGAAAAATAAAAACTGGTCAATATTCTTTTCTAAAATTTATATATGCCCTTGTGGCACAGCAGTTAAACACTCAGCTGCTAACCAAAAGGTTGACTGTTCAAACCCACCGAGTGACTCCATGGGAAAAAAACCTGGCAATCTGTTTTGGTAAAGGTTCCAAAACCAAAACCAAACCCAATGCCGTCTAGTCAATTCCTCATAGCGACCCTATAGGACAGAGTAGAACTGCCCCATAGAGTTTCCAAGGAGCGCCTGGCGGATTCAAACTGCTGACCCTCTGGCTAGCAGCCGTAGCACTTAACCATTATGCCACCAGGGTTTCCCAGTAACAGTTTCAGCCATGAAAACTTTACAGGGCATTTCTACTCTGTCACATAGGTCCTATGAGTCAGAATCAGCTTGATGGCACCTAACAATAACAACCTAAGCTACTTAAGTCATTTTGCCTGTCCTGTGTTATAGTGGAATTGATAACTGTGTGTTCATTTATCCAGAAGAAAAAGTATTGGGTTTTATACACTTTAAATATTTAATTTTGCTTATCACAAAGGGAAACAGTATAGGGAGAAAAAGCTGGTGCCCTTTTTAATGGATATACTTTTTCACCCACTTTCAGTGCTTACAAAAAGGGTGGATCACACTTGAGCCTCTGTCATTGACTAACAGGAGCAGTCAAGCAAGGAGGAGAGTTTCTCTACAAGCATGCACATGAAATTATGACATATCAAAAATCTTTATATTTGACTTTAATAATGTTGAATAACAGGTTTGAGTACCCATCTCCCACTTTCCCTACTCCAGCCTATGGCCTTCAGGGTTAGCGCTGCTGTTCAGTTCATGAAATCCTAGAATGCCACAAATAAGCAGCAAATTGGTATTCTAATAAGGATAGAGGTTTGCCTTTGTATCTTTCTCTTTGGCAAATGTTTTTGTTGATCTAGCTACATATCTTCATCTGCCTTATACTGACAGTAAAATATCCTGGAATGGTTTTTGACCCATTTGCTTGAGTGTACAGTTACTTGCATTAAAGATATCAGCACTCAGATCAGTCACTAAATCTCTATATTACCTGTGTGCTGCTACTAAGTAAAAGACAATTCCCGTTCACATGACGTTTATGGCTTGGTTTAAATTCCTGCTCTTTTATTTTTCCGTATGCTTGTTGAAGTACTTGGTCTGAAAAAGGGCAGTATTAATCATCTGTGTGTATACATACTAGGAGCCAACATTAAGTGAACACTTATTGTGTGTCAGGGCTTATTTTATGTGCCTTTTTCATTTTATCTTCCCAAATCACATGTCCAGTAAATGCAGAGCCAGGCTTAAACCCAGGCCTGTCTGGCTCCAAAGACTAGCTCAACCACTGCAGTATCTTGTTTAATAGCTTTCTAGATTAAGCTTGTGGCTCTTTTTTAAGCCTTTTTGGTAAAGGTTGTTACCAATCCTCTACAGTTCATCCTATAGTCTAATTTCATACTAGCAAATCCTGAAACTTATGACTTTCAGTTCTTGTCTGTTCACTTCTAGAAACTGTGTGTCTACATTCTGGTGATTGGCCCTGAGCTGTTAAGTCAATATCTTAATGGTTTTGTTTTGTTTTGTTTTTTCCTCCTACTCCTTACAGGGTAAAAGATACCAATGGGATGCAGAAACTCAAGGATGGATTCTTGGTTCTTTTTTTTATGGCTACATCATCACGCAGATTCCTGGAGGATATATTGCCAGCAAAGTGGGGGGTAAACTGCTGCTAGGATTTGGGATCCTTGGCACTGCTGTCTTCACTCTGTTTACCCCCCTTGCTGCAGATTTAGGAGTTGGATTTCTCATTGCAGTCAGAACGCTAGAAGGACTTGGAGAGGTATTTTTTTTTTTTTACTCCCTTGTGTATTCCTTACCCTAGATCTCTCTCTTCTTCTTAAGATCTTCTTTGGTATGAATATGAATCAAAAATTAACATTGGAAGATAAGAAGGATTAATTTTTTAATTAAAGAAAGGATTGACTAGAAAATAAACCAGATAGATTTCATTTGTGGTCAATAAGGCCTCAAGCAGAAGCAGCTCCAAATTTGAAGCTTTACTCAAAGAGTAGAGAGAACATTTTCCAGAAGAGAGTTAATAATTCATACTTTAAGACATAGGTAAATTAAACCACTATTAAAACCATTAAGATAGAAATCCCTTGATGAAGGTAAACCTCACAGTAACCACAAAGAAAATTAATAAACCTAACCACCAAAATAAAGAAGAAAATCAAAAAGACTCAGTAAACACAAAATTGACAAAAACGAAGGAAATGAAAAGAAATCCAAGAACAAAAAGGAAAAGTAGAAAATTAAGTGGAAAAAAGAAACTGTCAGTACCACAAAAAAAAGCATAACATAATGGCAGTAGTAAATTCATTTCTGTCGATAATCACACTGAATGTAAATGGGTTAAATGCACCAGTCAAGAGACAGAGAGTGGCAGAATGAATTTAAAAAAAAAAAAAGACCCATCAATATGTTGTCTGCAAGAGATGGCCCTAAACACAAAGACGTAAAGAGGTTAAAAATCAAAGCACGTAAAAAAGTATAACAGCCAAACTGTAAAAATGGCGTGGGGGTGGTATCTGACCCCTTCTCTCTTCACAAGAGGAAAGAGAATCAAGATCAACAGCCCAAGGCTGATTCCTATGAGATAGAGGTCAGACATGCCTCTTCTCTCCACCGTCTTTTTCAATTTTGATATCAACCATCCCTCCCACAGTACTCTCTATCTCTCTGCTGGGTTCAATAATTCATTGCAATGGCCACACAGAACTCACAGACAATACTCATGATTATGGGGTTTATTAGGGAATAACAGGTTATGATTCAGGTTCAGGACCGCTCAGGATACAGTTCTTCCATCAGGACAGCCTCTTCTCAGCCATGCTTGCAGGCATACCTCTCTCTGGCCCTCGGCCTCTGCCCTGCTTGGGTAAGTGTTACAGAGCTCTTTTAGCTCTGCCAGTAAGTGTCCAGAGGCATCCCACTCTGTGAGTAAGCCTCAGCCCAAAGGCACTCAGCTTTCTCGCTCCATGGGCTAGGAAGCCCACCACACCATCTTCTGCTGGTCTATCCTGCCACCATTTCTCTGCCACTGCATCTCACTATCTTTAGTGTTACAGCACTCTCTCCGTTCCTCATTCCAGGAGGTTTCCTGGTTCTAGGAGTTTCTCAGCACAGTGATCCCAGGTCCAAAGGACACACTTCGCTCATGGCTGTTCTTCCTTGGTGGTAGTGAGATCCTCTCCCTGCTTTGGAATTAGCTCTCTTTTTAAGCCTAGTGGGATGGAAAACCGACCAGCCCCCTTAATGGGCCACAGTTACCCTATTTGCACAGTCCCACCCAAGTGATTGTTATAAGACCATGCCAAGAAAAGCCACACAAAAGCGATCCATCACACCACAGACATAAAAGACTTATACAAAGAAAACTACAAAACACTACTGCAGGAAACCAAAGGAAACCTTCATAAATGGAAAAACATTCCATGTTCATGGATGGGAAGACTTAACATTGTAAAAATGTGGAAATGGCAGTACTACCCAAAGCAATCTATAAATGCAATACAATCACAGTCCAAATTCCAACAACATTCTTTAATGAGATGGAAAAACTAATCACCAACTTTATATGGAACGGAAAGAGACCCCAGATAAGTAAAACATTACTGAAAAGCGGAACAAAGTAGAAGGCCTCACACTACCAGATCTCAGAACCTACTATACAGCTACAGTAGTCAAAACAGTCTGGTACTGACATGACAGACACATAAACCAATAGAACAGAATTGAGAATCCAGAAATAAATCCATCCACCTATATCCATCCACCTATGGACACCTGATATTTGACACAGGGTCAACACCCATTAAACGGGGAAGAGATAGTCTTCTTCAACAAATGGTGCCGGCAAAACTTGATATCCATTTGCAGAAAAATGAAACAGGATCCGTACCTCCAACCCCATGCACAAAAACTAACTCAAAATGGGTCAAAGACCTAAATGTAAAACCTAAACTATAAAGTTCGTGAAAGAAAACACAGGGGCCATAATTTATGGCGTAAATCAAATATCAGGCATAACTAAAATTACACAAACTCCAGAAGATAAACTAGATAACGGGACCTCCTAAGAATTAAATACTTGTGTTCATCAAAAGACTTTTCCAAGAGAGTAAAAAGAGAACCTGTAGGACAGAGTAGAATTGCCCCATATGATTTTCAAGGAGCAGTTGGTGGATTCAAACTGTCAACCTTTTGGTTAGCAGCCGAGCTCTTAACCATTGTGCCACCAGGGCTCCCATTAGCCATTAGGAAGATGCCAGTCAAAACCATGATGAGATACCATATTACCCCTGCAAGAATGGCACTGATCAAAAATTCAGAAAACAATAAATGGTGAGGCTGTGGGGAGATTGGAACTCTCATACTCTGCTGGTGGGAATGTAAAATGGTACAGCCACTATGGAAAGCAATATAGCACTTCCTTAAAAAGCTAGAACTAGAAACACCATATGATCCACCAATCCCACTCCTAGGTATATATCCTAGAAAAGTTAGAGCAATGGCACTAATAGACATACGCACACCCATTTCCATTGCCAGCATTATTCACAATAACAAAAACGTGGAAATAACCTAAGTGCCCATCAACAGATGAATGGATAAACAAATTATGGTACATACATACAATAGAATGCTATGCAACGATGAAGAGCAATGATGAATCTGTGAAACATCTCACGTGGGTGACTTTGGAGGGCATTATGTTGAGTGAAATAAGTCAGTCGCTAAAGGACAAATATTACATGAGACCACTATTATTTTTTTTTTACTGTGCTTTAAGTGAAAGTTTACAGTTCAAGTTAGTTTCTTGTACAAAAATTTGTATACACATTGTTATGCGACCCTAGTTGTTCTCCCTATAATGTGACAGTACACTCCTCCTTTCCACCCCAGATTTCTTGTGTCCATTCAACCACCTCCTGTCCCTTTCCACCTTCTCATCTCACCTCTGGAAAGGAGCTGCCCATTTAGTCTCATGTATCTACTTGAGCTAAGGAGCACACTCTTCACAAGTATCATTTTACGTCTTACAGTCCAATCTAATCTTTGTCTGAAGAGTCAGCTTCGGGAATGGTTTTAGTTTTGGGCTAACAGAGAGTCCGGGAGCCATGTCTTCTGGGGTCCCTCCAGCCTCAGTCAGATCATTCAGTCGGGCGTTTTTACTAGAATTTGAGTTCTGCACTCCACTTTCTCCTGCTCCATCAGGGACTCTGTTGTGTTCCCTGTCAGGGCAGTCATTGGTGGTAGCTGAGCACCATCTAGTTCTTCTAGTCTCTTGCTGATGGAGTCTGGTTTATGTCGCCCTTTCTGTCTCTTGAGCTAATATTTTCCTTGTGTCTTTGGTGTTCTAAATTCTCCTTTGCTCCAGGAGGGGTGGGACCAATTGATGCATCTTAAATGGCTGCTCACTAGCTTTTAAGACCCCAGACGCCACTCACCAAAATGGGATGCAGAACATTTTCTTAATAAACTTTCTTATGCCAGTCTACCTAGATGTCCCCTGAAACCAAGGTCCCCAGGCCCCCGCCCCTGCATACTCTGTCCCTTGAAGTGTTTGGTTATATTCAGGAAACTTCTTAGCTTGGCTTAGTCCAGTGGTGCTGACTTCCCCTGTATTGTGTGTAGTCCTTCCCTTCACCTAAGATAATTCTTGTCTACTATCTAGTCAGTGAATACCCCTCTCCCTTCCCTCCCTACCCTCGTAACCATCAAAGAATGTTCTGTGTTTAAACCTTTTCTTGAGTTTTTATAATAGTAGTCTCATAGAATATTTGTCCTTTTGCAACTGACTGATTTCACTCAGCATAATGCCTTCCAGATTCATCCATGTTATGAGATGTTTCGAGGATTCATCATTGTCCTTTATCATTGCATAGTATCCCATTGTGTGAATACACCATAATTTGTTTATCCATTCATCTGTCGATGGGCATCTAGGTTGTTTCCATCTTTTTGCTATCGTGAACAGTGCTGCAGTGAACATGGGTGTGCATATATCTATTCATGTGACGGCTCTTATTTCTTTAGGATATATTCCAAGGAGTGGGATTCTTAGATCAATCAAGGATACAAGACCAAATGGGCAACACCTACCCAAAAGCAAAGACGAGAAGGCAGGAAGGAACTTGAAAGTGTACGAATGGAAATGGGGAACCCAGGGTGGAAAGGGGGAGAGTGCTGACACGTTGAGGGGATTGCAACCAATGTCACGAAACAATTTGTATTATCAGTTTTTGAATGAGATACTAATCTGCTCTATAAACTTTCACCTAAAGCACAAAAAATAAAAAAAGGATAGGCTTTCTTACCTTGTATACTTTTGCCACAGTTTATCTCTGCTCTATCGTTGATAGCCCAGATCTAAAACACATTTTACACAATAGATGTCATATTGCCTTGTTTTAAATGTGTTGTTATTCATGGAACTTCCTGTATAGTTACCATCTGTTACTTCCTTTCCTCTGGTCTCCTAACTTAAAACAAATAATTTATTATTTCACGTAACTATCTTTTTTTATTTCTATGGTTCTTCTAGCCTTTCTGCTGGTTTTAGAATTGTTGTTGCTAATTTGTATCTCTCTATTACCTCTTCCTAAGAAAGATCCCTGGTGGCGCAATGATTAAATGCTCAGCTGCTAACCAAAAGGTCAGCTGTTCGAACCCACCACCCCCTCTGCAGGAGAAAGATATGGCAGTCTGCTTCCATGAAGATTTACAGTCTTGGAAACCCTATGGGACAGTTCTACTCTGTCTTTGTAGGGGCTCTATGAGTTGGAATCGACTCCATAGCAAGGGGGGTTGGGTTTTTGTTTGTTTCCCTCCTGCTAAGATTTTTATCATTTTTTAAATTTTAGTTCCTTATCTTTCTTTTACCTTTCTACTTCTCTTTTGCATTTTTACCGTTAATCACATACATCTCCATCTTTAAAAAGCAATCTCTTTTCCTTTCTAATGTTGAACTTCTACCTCTGAAACCTAGGCATAGGCTTGTTTTTCTCGCTTTCACATTTGTTCACCCCAAACAAGATGGTTGTACAGATTCTTATCGATTTGCCTTGCTGCCTAAATCGTCTTTGCCGTTCGTTAGTATTTCATTTTTCTTCTATTGTTTTTGAAAGAATTAACAGGAAGTATAAAGTACTAAAGTATTTATTCTTCATTCTATTATTAATAACGGTAAACCACCAAAAACCCACTGCCGTCAAGTTGATTCCAACTCGTAGCGACCTTGTAGGACAGAGTAGAACGGCCCCATAGCATTTCCAAGGCTATAAACCTTACGGAAGCAGGTAGCCACATCTTTCTCCCTGAGAGCAGCTAGTAGGTTCAAACCGCCAACCTTTGGGTTAGCATTGAGTGCTTAACCACTGCGCCCCCTGGGCTTCTTAATAATAACGGTAGCTACCATCTATCTGTGGGTGCAGCGATGGTTCAGCAGTAGAGTTCTCACCTTCCATGCAGTTCCTGACTGATGTACCTAATGCACAGCCGCTGCCCGTATGTCCTCGGAGGCTTGCGTGTTGCTATGATGCTGAACAGGTTTCAGTGGAGCTAAAACGGACTGGGAAGAAGGTTCTGGCAGTCTGCTTCCAGAAGTCAGCCAGTGAAAACTGTATGGATCACAGTGATCCTATCCACAGCCTAACATGGGGATGGCACAAGATCAGGCGTGTTTTTTTCTGTGTATGAGGTCACCATGAGTCAGGGGCCAACTCAACAGCAACTAACAACAACAACCATTGATCTTTACAACAGCCATGTAAGAGAGAGAATATTATCTCATTTATACAGATGAAGAAACTGAAGTTCAAGGTTAGCTAATCTTTTTTGAGATTGCACAGTTAGTGAGTAGCTAAGGAGAGCTGTGAATCCACTACTTTGAATCTACCGAAAACTCTTTTCTCCCACTCTCCTGTGGCATCTACTCACCTTTGTGTCTCTGTGAGCCACCCTGCCTCAGCGCTTCCATTGCCTCTCCGAATCTATATTTGGCATTCACTAGGCTAGTTATCACCAAGGAAAAAATCAAGCTATAAACACTCTAATTTAATTCATCTCTTCTTTGTAGGACTATTTCCAGTTGATTAAGGGCAATTTAAATTTTCTTCCAGTATCCCAAAGTATTAGTTCAGTATTTTTCTGAAGTTCTAAGTTGCTAGCATTCCCATTTCATTCAGGCCATTAATACATTGAATAAATAAGTTCATCCTTGAGAGTGATCCCTTTATGTCATCGTTCAGTACATTACTTTAGACTTATCGTAACCCTTACCTTGCAACCCTCAAACCAGTTCACAGAATCCACGAATCTTTATTCAGGGTTTGAAAGTACTTCATTATAAAATTTTTTTTACTTAACGCTGTAAAGACATCACACTTCACGGAACCTGCTTCTAGTTTGATTCTTATCCATAAAATTCTTTTGTGTGTGTGTGTTCAACTTTTTTTTTTATTGTGCTTTATCCTTTTCCCTCATCAGGGTGTTACGTTTCCAGCCATGCATGCCATGTGGTCTTCTTGGGCTCCCCCTCTTGAAAGAAGCAAGCTTCTTAGCATTTCATATGCAGGTGAGATAACTATTCTTGCGAAAACGTTTGGCACAATTCGATACATATCTATCAACCCCGGGAGAGAGGAGGAATTCCTGCGTGCTAGAATCATGTAATGTTGGATACCTCCACTGGGGGAAAATAAACCTACTGCAGTGTGGCTTAACTGACTACTATCATGTTTTCCATCTGCCATCATTTATTTCAAAATATGTTGCCTCTTCAGTGTTGATATACAGAATGTTACATTTTATGAAAGTCCAGTAGCTGGTAAATTGAGCACTTTCGTCTTTACATTATGATTTCTAATTGGAAACCCTGGTGGCGTAGTGGTTAAAGAGCTACGGCTCCTAACCAAAAAGGTCAGCAGTTCAAACCCACCTGGCGCTCCTTGGAAACTCTATGGGGTAGTTCTCTGTCCTATAGGGTCACTGTGAGTCAGAATCAACTTGATGGCACCGGGTTTTAAAGGGGTTTAATGAAGATATCATGAGTCCCAACCACTCTCTTTATACACCTTTTTTCTGTGCATTTATATGCCATCATTTTTACCTATAGGCAAAATAACATAAGTTTTATATGTGATTTATAATTCTAACATTCCACCAGAACTTCTGGCCTTTCTTCTGTTGAATGAAAAATTTTTGACATGATTGCTTTTAGATACAGTGGTTGAGAAAGGCCTGCCTGCTGTGATTTGTAAGCTAAAAGTGAAGGATAGGCAAGAACCAGCTGTGCAAAGAGCAAAGAGAAGACCATTCCAGCCAATCAGAACAACATGTGCAAAGGCAGGAGATAATTTAGGGGTTCAAAGAAATTAGAAACCATTGTGGGTGGCTACAATATAGGGAATAAAAGGGATAATAGCATAAGATGTGATTAGAGGGATAGACGAGAGCCAGATCATATCAGGCCTTGTAGGCTATGGAAAGTAATGTAGATTTTTTTTTTTTTTATTTATTTTCAGGAGAAAGTAAGGAGACATCAGGGGTTTTTAACCAAGGGAGGCACATAATCTAATTTACATTTTTGAAAAATCATTCTTGTAACTACATACATAGTTACATGAGAAATCTGATAATAAATTCAAGAACAGGTACTATCTACAGTTCCCCTTTACCTCATGAATAAAATCTAGACTCCTTGAACTAGGAGTCAAGGTTCTTTATAGTCCTTCATTTCACCTAGGTACTCCCTGGCATGGAGCCCTGGTGGTGCAGTGGTGTAAAGCTTAGCTGCTAACTAAAAGGTCAAGAGTTCAAATCCACCAGCCACTCCTTGGAACACTATGGGGCAGTTCTACTCTAGCCTAGAGGGTTGCTATGAGTTGGAATCAACTCGATGGCAACAGGTTTGGTTTTTTTTTTTTTTTTTGGTTTAGCCCCTAGCACAGTGGCTGCAACAGTAGGCTCAAGCATAGCAATGATTGTGAGGCTGGTACAGGACTGAGCAGTGTTTCATTCTGTTGTACATAGGGTCACTGTAAGGCAGCACCAACTCGTCATCACCTAACAAGTCCCTGCCACATAGTACATGGCATTGAATGGGTACTCAATAACTATTCAACCTATTTTTCCAGCATTATCTTCTCTTCCTTAGTGAAATTCCCAGACCCACCCTGTGCTATCGTACTTTCTATTTCTTTGCTCAACCTGTTACATCTAACCCTATACCTTTTTTCTTACCCTGTTTCTACAGGACCAAATGGTACCCATCTTTTCAAAGTCCCGTTTAGATGTTGCTTCTTATATCTTTTCCTGATCTTCTGGAGGTCAGAAGTAATCTTTCCTATATTTGAACTTCCATTTTGCTCTGAGACAGTTAACACCTTCTGACCTGTAACAATTATTTGTTTGTTATCTCTTCCATAAGACTGAAACTTGAGAGCAGAAACAATACCTAACGCATCATTCTAGCCCCACTGCACTGACTAAAATGTATTGCATTTGGCAGTTAGAATGTATTTTATTAATTATTTATCTGAAACAATTATTTGTATTGGGGGAGGGCATATTAGATTATTAAAAACTTCATTTCATTTCATCAGGTATTCTGTAGAGGATTGTTTCCCCAGACACTTGGATTTGTAACACATGTAGCATTTACAAGTTCATTTTATGCTGGGTCTTAAATTCATTGGTGCCTCCTAAGTCATCAATAGTTTCACAGTTATAAGTAATATGGCTATATTTTAATGTATGTGTTTTACATATTGTGGGTTTTTAATAAATGATCTTTTAAGAGAATAAATTGTTTATATTTACATGTGACTAATTCAACTCTAGTAGGATTTGAATAGTTCTTTCCTTTGGAGATCACCTGTTACCCATCTTCTTTAAGTTGAAGCTTCTAGCTCCTTTAGTTTATCTACAAAATTTACAAAGCATTTTTTGTCTTCTAGGAGCACAGCTTGGAACAGTAATTTCTCTTCCTCTTTCTGGAATAATTTGCTTCTATATGGATTGGGTTTATGTCTTCTACTTTTTTGGTAAGTTTATTTAAAAAATAAGGAGCCCTGTTGGCACAATGGTTAAAGCACTTGACTGCTAACCAGAAGGTTGGTGACTCGAACCCACCAGCCACCCTGTGGGAGAAGGATGTGGCAGTCTGCTTCTGTAAAAATGTACAGCCTTGCAAACCCCATGGGGAAGTTCTGCTGCGTCCTGTAGGGCTGCGTCCTGTAGGGCTGCTGTGAGTCAGAATCAACTTGACAGCAATGGGTATAGTAAAAAAATTAATCTAAATTCTAATGTAACACGTCCCAAATGTCCTAGTAGTCCAAAAAGTAGTTTAAAATATATATGCAAAGTCCCAGAAATAATCATTTGCTGAACTACAAAGCTCTAAAACACTTTCTGATAACCTAGTTTTCAAGTTGGTAAGCCTTAAAGTGATCTAGCTGAGAGTTATGACCTGATGTTAATTCTGGAATATTTCTCAGTAGAAACCACTGTTGAATCTTGGACTTAAATGGGACACTTAACTATCAAAAATTGCTATCTTGAAATGCTTTAGCCACTGTGGAAACCAGTTTGGCAGTGACTGAAAAAAATTAAACATAGATTTACCATATGACTCAGCAATTCCATTCCTAGGTATTAAAGAAAACCTGTTGCTGTCAAGTCAATTCTGACTCATCGTAGCAACCCTGTAGGACAGAGTAGAACTGCCCCATAGGGTTTCCAGGGAGCACCTGATGGATTTGAATTGATGACCTTTTGGGTAGCAGCCGTAGCTCTTAACCACTACGCCACCAGGGTTTCCTAGATATATAACCCCCGAAATTGAAGAAAGGTACTCAAACAAGTACATATACATGCATAGTTATAGCAGCACAATAGCCAGAATGGATTTGAATTGCTGACCTTTTGGGTAGCAGCCGTAGCTCTTAACCACTACGCCACCAGGGTTTCCTAGATATATAACCCCCGAAATTGAAGAAAGGTACTCAAACAAGTACATATACATGCATAGTTATAGCAGCACAATAGCCAGAAGGTGCAAGCAGCCAAATATCCATCAGCAGATGAATTGATAAATTGTGGTGTATGCATACAGTAGAATATTACTCAGGCATAAAAAGAAATGAAGTACTGATACATGCTAGAAGTGAATGAACCTTGAAAACATTGTACTAAGTGAAAGAAGCCAGACATAAAAGGTCACGTATTATATGATTCCATTTATGTGAAATATCTAGAAGAGATAAATCCGTAGAGACAGAAAGCAGATTGGCAGTTGCCAGGGGCTGGAGATAGAGCTTAATGGGTAAGGAGGTTTTACTTTTAAATAATGAAAATGTTTTGGAACTAGATAGAAGTAGTGGTTACATAACACTGTGAATGTACTAATGCCACTGAATTCACTTTCAAATGGCTAATTTTCTGTTATATGAACCTCACCTCAAATAAATTTTTTTAAGTGACTAACTTGGACTTGTTAACTTGGACATTGTAAAAATCTGTATTTTGAAAATATTCCTTCTCAAGCAAAGCAGGGTGCTCTCACTGGGTAGTTTTATTTATTTATTTACTTTTTCTTTTTATTTAGCCCTAGGACTTTTTATTTCTTGATCTCATTGGCAAAATGATACGCATTTTAAATAAGTTAGTTTGCCACATAGACATTTCATGCATGAAATAAAGCTGCAATGCAAACAAAAACAGATGCCTGTGAAAATTTACAGACTGTGGAAATTTTTTTTTTTTTATGTTTGTCTGATAAACTCTGATAGGCAAAGTCATGCTTGAAAGTTATTTCCTTAAAAATTAATAGAAAATAATATATTTATGGCAATTATTCCATTAAAGGATTAAGAGAAAAATGTGAAATGGAATCTAAACTGAAACTATTTTTAGATTAAATTTATAGTTATATATTTTTTCAAGGTATGTAAAAATTGTTCTTGATGCATTCTAATTTTATTTAACTATCATTTTTTTCTATTTTAAGGTATAGTTGGAATATTTTGGTTTATTTTATGGATCTGGTTGGTTAGCGATACACCAGAAACTCATATGACAATCTCCCATGCTGAAAAGGAGTATATTCTTTCATCATTAAGAAATCAGGTATGGACTTATGGCACATATGAAAAAGAATTTCAGAGTTTTTTTTTTTTTTCCTTCGGAATTATACCCAGTGCCCTCGAGTCGATTCTGACTCATAACAACCTTATAGGACAGAGTAGAACTGCCCCATAGAGTTTCCAAGGAGCGCCTGGCGGATTCAAACTGCTGACCCTTTGGTTAGCAGCTGTAGCAGTTAACCAGTACGCCACCAGGGTTTCCTCTTCAGAATTGAGATACCAATTTTTGTAATAAATGTTTCTTTTGTGCATGGCTTGGACAAAGTAAGCAGGCTAAGCAAGTAAACGTACTAAGTGTTGGTTTGTTTCGTTTGAGAAATTCCAAACCAGGTTAAAACTGTGAAAAATTAATTTTTTTAATCATTTTAAACGTTTTAGAGTAATGATTATCAAGTGAGTCTTGCTGGGTTTTTTTCTCTTTCATCTTAATTAGTAGGAAGTACAGTGTGTTTTATGAGAGAAATCTCACAGCTACATTCTAAATGTTAGTTGTTAGAAAACCAACTAGTCTATTTATAGCTATATTTTAAAAGAGTAGGAGAACAACACAATTATTATATAGTGTGATAATACCATATACAGCTGTTCGCTCCTCTAGAGTAGAGGATGTTATAGAAAAAAATTCATACCTTATTAAGAGTGGATTTGTACCACTTAATCAAGCACAATGGCAAATCAGAAATAAAAGTCTGCCATAACTCAATATAGTAAATTTTTAAGCCATGGAAATAAAATGTCCACCTTTGAATTGGAATAAAAGAAGAATATAAAAACATTAGGAAAGATTAAAATATATGCAGTCGGTTCTCGCATTCACAGCGACTTCAGAGTCACTTTTAGATTAACAACATATTTCATATAGAACTTATCTTGCCTATTAAGTTATCATGATTGATATTTTTTAATTTTATATGTATTATAATCAGGCAGTAATTACAAATTTACTGATTAACATTTCTTTTTAAATTTTGTAATTTTGCTACAAATGCCCCTACAAGCTGCTTGAACTTTAAGAAATATGGCATCTCTTAGTCCTTGCCAGAGGTTGGCAAATACATAGAAACAGAAGAAGTTAGCAATGTAATAAAGTTACTTTTGGGGGGAACTTTAGTATCCTCCACAGTGTTAACCAAATAAAACACCCATTTTTTTCCCCTAAAGAACAGGTAAAAGGATTGAATGCGTTGTAAACAATTATTGCCTTGTAAAACTTTGATATGTTTGTCACATTTTCTCAGCATTGGTGGTGAACAGCTTACTTCTTCCAGTACTTCCTTTTTTTTCACTATTTTTATGGACTTATGAAAATTTTAGATTTTTTAAAAAGTTTTTTCTACCTTGATATATGTCTTATTCTGTCCAAATATCCAAACTTAGGTTAATGTTTTTTTTCATTTGCTTCAGAAAATGGGACAATCAGAAGCAAAACGAGTTAGGAGAATAGGTTCCATAGAACTCCCAGACTGCGTTTTTAAACCAGATGATGTTGTAGTTGAAAAATGTCATAAAATAACTGTGTGTTACATGGAGTTCCACTTTTGAATCCTGGATCCAAGAAATGTACGGGATCTACTGTACTTCATTCTCCTTTAAAACAAACATTTTTGGAGAACTTACTATTTCCTAGGTTCTTTGTCAGGCACTGAGAACTTGAAAATGAGTAAGACATGGTCCAGTGGGACTTGTGATCTCCAGAGCAAAACAGACATGGATGAGCAGAATTTCAACATAATGCACTCTGTACAACATGGTGCTATAAGATGGACAGTACATGCTGAGAACAGAGAAAGCAGAAGTTTTCAACCAACCTGGAACAGAGAGGAAAAGCTCCCTAGTGCAGATGCCCTCTGGGCAAACACGTCACACCTGTAGTTGAACAAAGTTCGGTTTCTTGACTCATTACAGTGAGGGGACAGCTTCTCATGAGGAACCTTGAACCACCTTGGTGAGAGACTTGGAAGGGGCTTGTTACAGTTTAGACTTGTATTAGGTGAATTTGGAGAGGGTTTAAAGAACCAGTGTTTTGCTTTGGATTTGGTGCTGTTAGAAAGCAGTAGCATTTCTATGATTAGGTTTCAGTTTTTATCTAGAAGGTGGGGCTAAAGCGGTAAAGTAGTAACATCACTCATTATTAGCTCAGAAAGAAAGGTCTTTGCTCCTTTTTGTGGCTTACACTGTTCTTGTTTTTGTCTGTGCTCCAATGTGATTACGGAATGGTCTTATTTTTGTCCCACTCCATAATGGTCACAGAGTGCCCTTGTTTAAGTTCAACAAAATACCATGGCCTAGCTGTTAAACAACAGAGAACCCCTGAGGGAGCAGGAGAACAGTGGGATGCAGACCCCAAATTCTAGTAAAAAGACCAGACTTTAATGGTCTGACTGAGACTAGAAGGACCCCAGTGGTCATGGCTCCCAGACCTTCTGTTAGCATAAGACAAGAACCATTCCCAAAACCAACTCTTCAGACAGGGATTAGACTGGACAATGGGTTAGAGAGAGATGCTGGTGAGGAGTGAGCTTGTTGGATCAGGCGGACACTTGAGACTACGCTGGCATCTCCTGCCTGGAGGGGAGATGAGAGGGTAGAGGGGGTTAGAAGCTGGCAAAATGAACACGAAAAGAGAAAGTGGAGGGAGGGAGTGGGTTGTCTCATTAGGGGGAGAGCAATTGGGAGTATGTAGCAAGGTGTATATAAGTTTTTGCGTGAGAGACTTGATTTGTAAACTTTCACTTAAAGCACAATAAAAAATTTTTTAAAAAATGTCTGTCTTGAGCATTGTGCTCTTTTAAACAATTATCTATATGGAATCAACTTAATGACATCAACTCGCAAGGTTAAGATAAGAGCTTAGGGAGCAATGAGTTTATGTTAATGAAGGAGGAATAATTTATCAAAGGACTGTAAGAATGGTTGCACAACTTGAATGTAATCATTGTCACTGAATTGTACATGTAGGAATTGTTAAATTGGTGTATGTTTTGCTGTGTATATTTTCAACGAGAAAATTACATTTTTTTAAAAAAGCAAGGGCAAAGAGTGGCAGGAGATGTAGGGGGTTAGGCAGAAGTCAGATCATGGCGGGCCTAGTATGTCTCATTAAGGAGCTTGGACTTCATCCTGCACACACTGGAATGCCACGAAACGTTTGTAAACTTGAGGTGAGAATCAGATTTGCATTTTTGATAGCTTACGCTAGTGTAAAAAAATATATATATATATTTTTTTTTTTTACACTAACAGTGGAGGGAGGATCTAAGCAGGACAAGCAGGGGTTCCAGTCAGGATGTTATGTTAGTTTTCCAGCTGAGAAAACGTTAGTACAGCCACTCCTCACTTTTCAACATGGTTAGGCTCCAAAGACCAGGTCATTATGCAAAAATGGTCATCATGCGAAGATGATGTCCGCATCAGGTTACAAAATGGAGAAGGACTACATCGTTATATAAATGCCAAATAGGTCATTACATAACTTAAACTACTGAGAATCATGGCCTAGCCAAGTTGACACATAACCTTAACCATCACAGGCAGCGTTACTCTCACCTCAGCATTCGTTACTGCCAGATATACGTTGTTTACGCGCAAAATAGTTGAATAGTAGATTTTTTACTATTGTAAATGCAAAATGTCAGATAACAAGATAGTCTGTAAGTGAGGAGCGGGCATACTTATAGACAAATATTATTTCATTTTTGCAGTAAGTAGATTTTACATTTCTGAGAGAATATATAATTCTAATTCTGATTCAGAAATAGCTACAAAAAGAGCACTCTGCAATTAAACTCAGAAGGCTAGCTCATGCCATCAAGTGGATTCCAACTCACAACAACCCTGAAGGACAGAGCAGAACTGCCCCCTAGGGTTTTCAAGGCTGTAGTCTTTATAGAGGCAGACTGCCACATTGTTCTCCTGTGGAGCAGCTGGTGGGTTCAAACCACCGACCTTCAGTTAGCAGACAAGCGCTTTAACTACTGCACCACCAGATTTTCTTCTGCGTGTATTAGTGAAAGCTTTAAGATCATCAGCCACTGCTCTGTTTTGAAGATTTTTATTTTAATAAATTGAGAAAGAACTTTGGCACCCCACCCACTAAGATTTTCTTTGCTATAAACCATCTCACCAAGAAAAATAATGATAAAACCAAACCAAACCCATTGCCATCAAGTCGATTCCGACTCATAGTGACCCTGTAGGACAGAGTCGAACTGCCCGATAGGGTTTCCAAGGAGCGCCTGGTGGATTCCAGCTGCCAGCCTTTTGATTAGCAGCCGAGCTCTTAACCACTACGCCACCAGGGTTTCCAAAAATAACAATAGGCCCATCAAATATGATGTCAAACACATCATTCCCACTAAATATTATTACTACTAATTTTTTAAATGATAGCAAAAGATTTTTCCTATTAAAGTTAAAAATTATATACTGTTTATTTCATATAGTTTTATGTGTTTTATAATGTACGTGGCATAACCACAGTAGTACATGTAGATAAGTTATGAATATATATGTGAATATTGTGTGCCCCATGTTTTTACTGATGAGATGCACGCTCCGAAAAGTTTGGAGACCACTGGTCCAGGGCATCAGATTATTAAAAAAAAAAAAAAAATGTATACTCAGGAAACCCTGGTGGCGTAGTGGTTAAGCGCTATGGCTCCTAACTTAAAGGTCAGCAGTTCAAATATGCCAGGCAGTCCTTGAAAACTCTACCGGGCAGTTCTACTCTGTCCTATAGGGTCACTACGAGTCGGAATCGACTTGATTGCGGTGGGTTTATATATACTGAGGCTGTGTAGTTTCTAAAACTCAAGAGCAACATATGTTTCTGCCACTAGGGTTCACTGTAACTTTAAAAAGAGAAAGAATGGGTTTAACTTTGTGAGCTTTGTCCTACTGACTTTTTATTTAAAATCGTGGTACATATACGCTCTGGTGTACCCCCCTATGTATCAGGTATGTAAGGGACATGGGGGAAGGGAAGAAGAGGGAACATTTATTCTTCTAGAGTGCAGTTCTCAATTCTGGCTACACTTCAGAATCACCTTTGACACACTGTAAAATTACAGAGGCCTATGCCCCATGGTGAAAGGAGCCCTGGTTATACAGTGGTTAAGCACTCAGTTGCTAACTGAATGTCAGCAGTTCAAACCCACCACCCACTGCATGGAAGAAAGATGTGGCAGTGTGCTTTCATAAAGATTACAGCCTTGGAAACTCTATGGGGCAGTTCTACTCTGTCCTGTGAGGTTGCTATGAATCAGAATTGACTCAACTGCAATGAGTGTTGTAGAGTTCCTATAAATCATTTTAATTGAATAAAGAATTCTTTCCAGGACCTTCCAGTCTGTTTCCTTTACTCTGTATCAACCTCTGAACTTGATTATGAAACTTTTCTGTTTTATCGATGGAGAACTTCATGCTGTAAGTGACTTCTGACATTAATAAGGAGTATTTAGGGTTGACATTGTAGCTCTGAGATTACATTTCCATTTTTCCTCTAATCTGAATCATGGAATCTCTTGTTAATATTGTTATTTTTTATGTAAAACATCAAACAGTTAACCATCATATATTTCATGTATTTTGTTGTTTAATATTTCAAATTAGTTGATTTAAAAATCAGGACTTACTAATCTAGGCTGATATTCTATATATGTTCTGGATTAAATTTTAGCTGATAAACTATAGATCGAAGCATAAGCATACTTGTAGCTCATCCTAACTGAGCCTGTTTTCTTCAGCTTTCTTCACAGAAGTCAGTGCCGTGGATACCCATGCTAAAATCACTGCCGCTTTGGGCTATTGTAGTTGCACATTTTTCATACAACTGGACTTTTTATACTTTATTGACATTATTGCCTACTTACATGAAGGAGATCCTAAGGTTCAATGTTCAAGAGGTAAGAAGAAATAATCATCTGCTAGTCTTCTTATATAGTGTATATATTTAAAAACTACACACAGAATTTGTTTTTATCTGTGTGAAACTTAGAGTTATTTTGTATCTTCCATTTTATTCTGATATACCAAATTTTAGAGACTTCTCAGTTTGGCCTCCACAATTGTTCCTTCTTTCCTCACTGCGTTTAACTCTTGATTCAAGATATCTTTTAGTTGGTATCATCTTTAACCATAAACGCTTTACTAGTTTCCAGTAATATGCCAGGATGTCAGATGACCAGTATTTACTTCTAAAGGGGATAATAGTGGAACTCTGTTGGCACTGAGAGGGGAGGCTGAGAGGGCCAAGGTTCTTGTGTTAAGATTGCTCTGCAGCATAATTTAGGTATTAGAGGGGCTATAGTTGTAAAACTGTAAAGTTGTGTAAAGGAAATGCTAGTTATTTTTTTTTTAATTTTTTTTCTTTGTTATTTTAGAACTCATCAAATTGAGACTGTTCCTATCATCTACACATTGATGGATTTAAGTTTTTTTTTTTTTTATTGTGCTTTAGATGAAGGTTTACAGAACAAACTAGTTTCTCATTAAACAGTTAGTATACATATTGTTTTATGACATTGGTTAACAACCCCATGACATGTTAACATGCTCCCTTCTCTACCTTGGGTTCCCTATTACTAGCTTTCCTGTGCACTCCTGCCTTCTAGTCCTTGCCCCTGGGCTGGTGGGCCCCTTTAGTCTCATTTTGTTTTATGGGCCTGTCTAATCTTTGGCTGAAGGGTGAACCTCAGGAATGACTTCATTACTGAACTAAAAGGGTGTCCAGCAGCCATATTCTCAGGGTTTCTCCAGTCTCTGTCAGGCCAGTAAATCTGGTCTTTTTTAGTGCATTAGAATTTTGTTCTACGTTTCTGTCCAGCTCTGTCTGGGACCCTCTATTGTGAATCCCTGTCAGAGCAGTCAGTGGTGGTAGCCAGGCACCATCTAGCTGTTCTGGACTCAGTCTGGTAGAGGCCGTGGACTAATCCTTTGGAGTAATCTTTTCCTTGTATCTTTAGTTTTCTTCATTCTTCCGACTTTAGGTAAATTTTACCTTTTTTTTATTTATTTTGTTGTTGTTACTGAGAATATACACAGCAAAATATTCACCAATTCAACAGTTTCTACATGTACCATTTAGTGATAAATCTTACTTTAAAGTGATCAGAAAAAAGCTTACAGAGTAAGACACACAGTTTGTGAAGAAAATGTTTTTGCCTTCAAAGTGAAGGCTAGATCAAGACCTAAATATAAGATCTAAAACTATAAAACTCTTAGAAGAAAGCGGTGGGATAAATCTTCATGACCTTGGACCTGAGAGTGGATTATTAGACACCAAAAGCACAAGCAACAAAATAAAAATTTGATAAATTGGAAAATTGGACTTCATCAAAAGTAAAACCTTTAGTGCAAAGGACATTAGTCATCAGAAAATTGCAAATCAGAACCACAGTGAGATACCAGGTCACACTAGGATGACTATGATCAAATAAAAAAAAAAAAACAGAAAATAACAGTTGTTGGCAAGGAAGAAATTGAAGTTGAAGCCATATGACCCAACAGTTCTACTCCTAGGTATATACCCAAGAGAATTGCGAACATATGTCCACACAAAAACTTGTACATGAATGTTCATAGCAGCATTAGTCATAATATAATAGCCCTTTAATGAGCCGTGGGACATATACTGGTCACATACGTTTTCCACGTCTTGGGTTTACTGTTCCACTGACAGTACATGCTGCCTGCAGGCAGGAACCTGTATAACTCTTTGAAATGGAAGAAATGGGTACGTGCTACAAATTACAGTTTTTACACGGTATTATATGAGCCGTTGCATCTTGGAGGTGTGATTGTGCAAAACTTTTGTCTCTTTTGGCCCTTGTACAGCAAGATAAGCCTTGTAAGTATATTTCCGGGTTTCTATGAATTATTTGGAAGTTGCATTTCTCGTGGTGATTCCATGTTCACACAAATACTGCATTTTCAGGTGCCATACATTGTATGCACCTATCAAGGGATCTAGAAGATGATGCAGAGTCCACAGTGACATATGTGTCCCACATAATCTCACTCCCCAGAGTGACAGGTGCATCCCACATATCCTACCCCAAGAGTCCAGAGGGACATACGTGCCCCATATAATATGTGTCAAAATCCATATTACCTACCAGAAGTTCAAACACACTAGACGATTCAGCATGCATTCCATTAGGAAAAAACATAACAAAAATTAAATGCAGAAAATGACTCAGTCATAAAAGGGAATCCAAAAAGTAATAATAACCCAGGTGTCAATCAGCTGATGTATGGATGAACAAAATGTGGTATAGCCATAAAACCCACTGCTGTGGAGTTGATTCCAACTCTAGTGACTATAGGACAGAGTAGAACTGCCCCATAGGGTTTCCAGGGAGCGGCTGATGGATTCAAACTGCAGACCTTTTGGTTAGCAGCTGATCTCTTAACCACTGTGCCACCAGGGCTCCAAGTGGTATAGCCATACGATGGAATATCATTTAGCCACAAATTGAAAGATAGCCCTAGAAGTAAAGCAGCAGCCTGCCTGGTGAACCTAAAGAATGGCAAAGGGTCTGTGGTTCTTAAAATAACAAGGATGACCACACTGACTACATAGACTTAGTAGCTTTAAAGACAGTTAATTCTTCAGTCACCTATATTTCAAAGCATATTGAAAACATTGGCCACACGGGTCAACCCTTCAAGTTCATCCAGGCAGAACTAAGCTGTGAAGAACTCTTGTGGCTACTTTTGAAAAACAAGATCAGTTATATAGAAATATATCCAGTAATTGCTATGACAACTTAGACTGGAACTAGACTTTGGCAATAGCATGGAATAAATTTGTTTCCAAATGGACGACCTTGTTTTTCCTAGGCTCTCTGTTAATATCATCTGACTGTAATATATTCCTGAAGTGATGCATTGCATGCAACTATGCATTGTAAAGTTAATATGGTAATTACAGTTTGGAGTAAAATTAAGATCCATAGTAAAATTAAGAACAGCAAATTCTCAAAATCATATAAACAAATCATTTTACTTATAAGTTTATCTATATATCATTCTACTGATATTTCAGTTTAAAATGTTCTTCAGATGGACAATGCTAGGAGCCCTAATACATGGCATAAACAGTATACAAAACATTACTAACAATGTACAAACACCAGAAGAGAAACTAGATAACTGGGAGTGCCTAAAAATCAAACACCTATGCTCATCCAAAGACTTCACCAAAAGAGTAAAAAGATTACTTAAAACAGACTGTGAAAAAGTTTTTAGCTATGACATTTCCAATCATTGTCTGATCTCTAAAATCTACATGATACTGCAAAAACTCAACAACAAAAAGACAACCCAATTAAAAAATGGGCAAAAGACATGAACAGGCACTTTACCAAAGAAGACATTCAGACAGCTAACAGGTACATGAGGAAATGCTCAGGATCGTTAGCCATTAGAGAAATGCAAATCTAAACTACAATGAGATTAAAAAAGAAAAGAAAAACTCAATGAGATTCCATCTCACCCCAACAAGGCTGGCATTAATCAAAAAAACACAAATAATAAATGTTGGAGAGGTTGTGGAGAGACTGGAACACTTATACACTGCTGGTGGGAATGTAAAATGGTACAACCACTTTGGAAATTGATTTGGCACTTCTTTTAAAAGCTGGAAATAGAACTACCATACAATCCAGCAGTCCCACTCCTTGAAATATATTTTAGAGAAATAAGAGCCTTTACACGAACAGGTATATACACACCCGTGCTCATTGCAGCACCATTTACAGTAGCAAAAAGATGGAAGCAACCAAGGTGCCCATCAACGGATGAATGGATAAATAAATAATGGTATATTTGCACAATGGAATACCACACATCAATAAAAAACAATGATTAATTCGTGAAAAATTACATAACATGGAGGAATCTGGAAGGCATTATGCTGAGTGAAATTAGCCAGTTGCGAAAGGGCAAATATTGTATGAGACCACTATTATAAGAACTCAAGATACAGTTTAAACAGAGAAGAAAATATTCTTTGATGGTTACAAGAGCAGGGAGGGAGGGAAGGAGAGGGTTATTCACTAATTATATAGTAGACAAGAACTATTTTAGGTGAAGGGAAAGACAACACACAATACAGGAGAGGTCAGCACAACTGGACTAAACCAAAAGCAAAGAAGTTTCCTGAATAAACTGAATGCTTCAAAGGCCAGTGTAGCATGGGCAGGGGTTTGGGGACCATGGTTTCAGGGGACATCTAGGTCAATTGGCATAATAAAATCTATTAAGAAAACATTCTTCATCTCACTTTGGAAAGTGGTGTCTGGGGTCTTAAACGCTAGCAAGTGGCCATCTAAGATGCATCAATTGGTCTCATCCTACCTGGAGCAATGGAAAATGAAGAACACGAAAGACATATGGTAAAGATGAGCCCAAGAGACAGAAAGGGCCACATAAACAAGTGACTCCATTAGCCTGAGACTGGAAGAACTAGATGGTGCCTGGCTACCACCGATGACTGCCCTGACAGGGAACACAGCAGAGAATCCCTGAGGGAGCAGGAGAACAGTGGAATGCTGATCTCAGATTCTTATAAAAGACCAGGCCTAATGGTCTGACTGAGACTGGAGGGACCCTGATGGTCATGGTCCCCGGACCCTTTGATAGCCCAAGACTGGAACCATTCCCAAAGCCAACTCCTCGACAGGAGTTGGACTGGACTATAAGATATACAATAATACTGGTGAGGAGTGAGCTTCTTGGCTCAGGTAGACACATGAGACTATGTGGGCAACTCCTGTCTGGTGGCGAGATGAGAAGGAAAAGGGGGACAGGAGCTGGTTGAATGGACACGGGGAATACCGAGTAAAAAGGAGGAATGTGCTTTCTCAGAAGGAGAGCAGGTAGGAATACACAGTAAGGTGTGTATAACTTTTTGTATGAGATACTGACTTGATATGAAAACTTTCACCTAAAGCACAATCAATAAATCAATAAAAGAATAGTCACAGAGACACACAAAAGAAGACAGGAGCCAAGGAATACTAAGGAATTCCTGGGCTGCCAACAAGGAAGACCACTTTCCTAGAGCTGATGCACTGATTTGGACTTCTAGCCTCCAAAACCATAAGATAATAAGTTCCTATTCTTTAAAGTAAGAAAAAAAAGTTGAGAGTATCGTGCATAAAGTAAAATATGGATGGCCCGTAATTAGTGTTGTGCACTTAATTGCCTTCATCTGATTTTCTTTTTAAGTTCCATAATGAGAGGCTTTTAAAACTAGAATCTTTTATCTTGCATTTTCATGCGAAGAAGACATTTTCTTTCTGAGTGAATTCTAAAAGAAATATGAATAGAGTTTTTAAAAATTCTATAGTTGAATAGAAATTTAAGTTTTTTAATTAATATATTACATTCATAAAATAGCCTTTATTCAAAATAAGTAGGCAAAATAAAGTTTACTTCGAAAAGCATAAAAATTATAATCTCATTAATTTAACATTTTTGCAGCTCTTGATCCTTTGTTATAAGCTTGCTTTTTCATATAAGTTTAGTTTTCTTAGTTATCCTAACTTTTCTTTTTTTCCTAGTTTTTTCCCAATAATAATATCCCTGTTTGTTACAACTCAGTGAGAGATTGGGTAATAATCTGTTATCCTATTTTGGATATTGATATTTTAGAATCAATTTCCTAAATAAATGATTACAAAGAATCATATTCTTGAACAAAAAGTTTAATAATTGTGGAGGATGCACATGGATGTATAAATGCTGAGCATTTAATGCAGTTTTAGGTTGAGAGAGTCTGTAACATTGGAACTTTAAGTGGAAAAATTTGGTAACTCTGAAGTATTATCAGTCTTATCCCATCAGGGAATAAAAGCAAGATCAGAAAATTCACCTCTCTAATTTACTACACTTTATTCATGTGTAGCATTCTGCCACAAAAAATAATGGATGTGGTCTTACTATGTGGAAATCTAAATAGAATAAAGTTTGTAGAAGAAATTACTCAGCCAGTGTGTGGAGGGATAAAGAAGTCCCACTTCTCTGATACCAAACTGTGTTGATCAATCCATATCAACTTATTATCAAGTCTATTCCCCTCTGGTCTACTTCTGTTGTGACACCAACTGCATGTACAGTTCTTCTTCCCCTGACCCTGCCCACCCAGAACTAGGTCAGATCTCACAATTTAAAGGGCACAGTTCTCCAAGCTGCTGAGGATGCTCAAGACTTTAGACACAAGCTGCTAGCTTGGGAGTCCCACAATACCCTCCCTTCCAACTTACTGGCACCTGCTATTCCTTGAGTTTGATAATTTGCTAGAATGACTCAGAACTCATGGAAAGTGCTATATTTACAATTATAGTTTTATTACAGCAAAAAGGATACAAATGAAGAGATACATGGAACAAGGTCCAGAAGGGCTCCCAATGCAGAGCTTCCATGTCCCAAAAAGAGATGTGCTACTCTTCCACATACATACACAAATGTCTTTCACCAACCAGGAAGCCCATGGAGCTTCCATGTCCAGAGCTTCTGTTGGGGCCTCATTACATATACATGGCTGATTGAATCATGTCCCCCAACCCCTGACATCGGCTGATACCACATTGCGGTCTTTCTGGCCTGGCCAGCCCTCACTGGAGTCACCCCATTAACATAATCGTTCAGGCGTGGTTTAGAGGCCTCATTAATCACTGGGGAATTCCCAAGGTTGTAGAGGTTCTCAGGAACCACGGACAAGAGCATAGTCTTTGGGGAAAGGTAAATTCTTTACCTGACAGCTAAATATCAGAAAGAAACAAAGATCTTCAGCTACAGAAGTAGAGCTGAAAGGATATAATTCTGGAATACAGAGGATCACAAACTATGATGAAAAACTTTTGTCTTCTTTTCTTAAGCACACTTAAATTTAAAATATTAACAAATTTTGCTGGTCTGCACCATCAATGATCCTTAAATGAGATTACCAGATTCTAAATATCATCGCTAAAATGCCTTCCTACTTTTTTCTTTTTTGGGGGGTTAGGGGTGGGGTGGGGGGAAGAGGTAAAATACTAAGGCATCTACCTCTCTCAGACTGTGAAAGTATTTGTATTTATCAGAATTAGACTGTTTAGTTTTGGCCTCTCAAGTTTGTACTGAGGATAAATGAATGGAAGAAAGGAATTTCTCTCTCCCAAAAAATTTTTTTAGCGTGTGTTCTTCATTTTATAGACTCTGTGGTTTCCTGAAAAAGTTGTCTGTCAAATCATTTCCCGCAAAGCAAATTACACATTCCCGTGATAAATCCTGTTTCATATCTCTTGATGTTTTTGTTTAGGCAGTAACTTAAAGAGGGAAAATAGAAGTATCTGTCTCACCTCACTGCCCCTCTCCTCTGCTCAAAGCATGTGCTTGTGCTCAGGCACCTGGCACACTTCGTGGTGAAACAGAAACATCTGAAAACAAATGATAGAAAGTTCCTGGTGCCAAATGTATGACCTTCTTTTCTAATTCAGTTACAGCAAGTTTTATATAACACATCTCTGTAAAATGAGGTGCTCCATGTTTTTTGTTGCTAGTGTAGAAAGTAGATGACAGTCATCTATTAAACAATTTTATTGAGCATCTTTTTGCCATGGGCCACCTTTTTTTACCTTAGGTGCTAGGAATATAGCAGTGAAAAGAAAGACATATTCTTCCCTTGCATACCTGATGAGTGTAATGATGAGAGAAGTAAGGGGTGATGAGAACACAAAGGGCGGCTTGATAGCCTAGGGAAGGGATTTAGGGAATGCCTTCCAGAGGAAGTGAAATTTAAGCAGAATCCTGAAATTAGCTGTGAGGAGTGTATATGCGTAGGATAAGGGGTCTTGTGAAGTTTACGTTAGCTTGGAGCCAAGACAATAAATATAATAAATTATACAGTATGTTGGAAGGTTATAGTGTGGAAAAAAATTTTAAAGTAGAGCAGGGTTAAGAATATTACCCCATTGCCGTCAAGTTGCTTCTGACATGTAGTGACCCTACAGGACTGAGTAGAACTGCCCCATAGGGTTTCCAAGGAGCAGCTGGTGGATTTGAACTGCCGACCTCTTGGTTAGTAGCCAAGCTCTTAACCACTGTGTCACCAGGGCTCCCAATATTAAGAGTCATTAAAAAGCTGGAGTTTGAGCAAAGACTTGAAGGAGGGGAGGAAGTTAAGCAAGCATATGTCTAGAGGAAGATAATTCTACTCAGGAAAAAAAAAAAAGGGCAGCTAGAGCAAAATCCCTCAGGTGGAGAAACCATGGTCTCGGGACATCTAGCTCAATTGGCATAACATAGCTTATAAAGAAAATGTTGTACATCTTACTTTGGTGAGTAGCATCTGGGGTCTTAAAATCTTGTAAGCGACCGTCTACGATACTCCACTGGTCCCAACCTATCTGGAGCAAGGGAGAATGAAGAAAACCAAAGACACTAGAGAATGATTAGTCCAAAGGACTAATGGATCACAACTACCACAGCCTTCGCCAGACAGAGTCCGGCACAACTACACGATGCCCGCCTACCACCACTGACTGCTCAGACAGGGATCACAATAGAGAGTCCCAGACAGAGCTGGAAAAAAATGTAGAACAAAATTCTAACTCACAAAAAAAAGAACAGACTTACTGGTCTGACAGAGAGAGACTGGAGAAATCCTGAGAGTATGGCCCCCAGATACTTTTTAACTCAGTGCTGCAGTCACTCCTGTAGTTCACCCTTCAGCCAAAGATTAGACAGGCCCATAAAACGAAACAAGACTATGGGCACACCAGCCAAGGAGAAGGCAGGAGGGGACAGGAAAGCTGGTAATAGGGAAGGAACCCAAGGTCGAGAAAGGGAGAGTGTTGACATGTCATGGAGTTGGCAACCAGTGTCACAAAACAATGTGTGTATTAATTGTTTAGTGAGAAACTAATATGCTCTGTAGACCTTCATCTAAAGTACAATAAAGAATAAGTAATAATCCCTCAGGCAAGAGTGCATCTGGCATGTTCATGGAGGCCAGTGAAGCTACAGCAGACTAATCAAAGGGGAGAGTAATAGATGCTGAGGTCAAGAGAGGCAGTGGGGCTAGATCATTTGGGACCTTATAGACCTTTGTAAGGACTTTGATTTTGCTCTCAGCAAGTTGGAAAGTTAGAGGGTTTTGAGCAAGAGTGACATGGTCTACCTTATGTGTTAAAAGGATTAACCTGGCTGCTGTGTAGAGAATACATTGTAATGGAGGCAAGGGAGGGAGACTTGTTAGGCAGCTGTTGCAAGTAATGGAAGCGAGAGATAAGTAGCTCAGACCAGACTTGTAGTAGTGAAGATGGTGAGAAATAGTCATATATTGTTTATGTTTTGAAGGTAAAGCCAACAGGATTTCCCAATAGATTGGATATGAGTATATGAGAGATGGAGAGGAGTCAAGTATAACAAGACTTGTGGCCTGAACAATAGGGAGGAAGGAGTTCCCATGCACTGGGAAGGATGTCTGTGGCACAGGTTAGAGGGAGAAGATCAGGGGTTTAGTTTGGGACATTGATTTTGAGGTTAACAGGAGGGAAGACAGGTAGACAAATAGATGTGATGGGAGTCTATAAAGGTTTTCTCCTAATGGCTTCAGTTTTCTCAGTGAAGTAGAAAGACAGGTCATCAGCTGAGCATGAGAGTAGAGAAGCAGAGGCAGATTTACCAGGAAGCTAAGCTTAGGCATCAGAGGGCCCCTCCCTTGCACAAGCTCTGTGGCACAGCGGTTAAAACACTAAGCTACTAACTGAAAGGTCAGCGGTTCAAACCCACCAGCTGTTGCATGGGGGGAAAGATGTGGCAGTTTGCTTCTATAAAGATTTGCAGAAAACCCAAGGGGCAGTTTTACTTTGATAGGGTCGCTATGAATTACCTTGATGGCAATGAGTTTTATCAGATGTCCAAGCGGAGATGTGGAGTAGGCAACTGGATATGAGTCTGGAGTTACATAGAGAAATCTGGGTTGGAAATATAAATGTGGTAGTTAGTAGTTCAAACCCACCCAGAGGCTCTACAGGAGAAAAATCTGGTGATCTCCTGTAAAGCTTACAGCCAAGACAACCCTGTAGGGCAGTTCTACTCTGTCACATGTGGTCACTATGAGCCAGAATCAACTCTAGGGCACCTAAAACCAACAGTCGTATTTAAATCCCAGAGAGTAGATGAGATGGCCAAGAGAATGAGTGTATACAGAGAAAAGAGAACCAAGGACTGAGTTCTGGAGACCCCAGGATAAGAGGTCAATAAAGGAGGCTCAGAAAGAGTGACCAGTGTGGTGGAAAGAAAACATGGAGAATGGGTTGCAGTTGATAAGTGCCCTCGAGTTGGTTCTGACTCACAGTGACCCTGTGTACAACAGGACGAAGCACTGCCCAGCCCTGCGCCATCCTCACAATCATTGTTATGTTTGAGCCCATTGTTGCAGCCACTGTGTCAATCCATCTTGTTGAGCGTCTCCCTTTTTTCGCTGACCCTCTACTTTGCTAAGCATGACGTCCTTCTCCAGGGACTGATCGCTCCTGATAGTATGTCCAAAGTATGTGAGACGTAGTTTCGCTATCCTTGCTTCTAAGGAGCATTCTGGTTGTATCCCTTCCAAGACAGATTTGTTCATTCTTTAGGCAGTCCATCGTATATTCAATATTCTTCACCAGCACCACAATTCAAAGGCATCAGTTCTTCCGTCTTCCTTATTTATCGTCCAGCTTTTGCATGCCTATGAGGCAATTGAAAACATCGTGGTTTAGGTCAGGTGCACCTTAGTCTTCAGTGTGACATCTTTGCTTTTTAACGCATGAAAGAAATCACTTGCAGCAGATTTGCCCGATGCAATACGTCGTCTGATTTCTTGACTGCTGCTTCCCTGGGCATTGATTGACTAAAATTTGGGAGAACTGTTAATAGAAGTATGGGTAGTTCATCTAGGTTAACAGGAGGGAAGACAGGTAGACAAATAGATGTGATGGGAGGCTATAGAGGTTTTCTCCTAACGGTTTCAGTTTTCTCAGTGAAGTAGAAAGACAGGTCATCAGCTGAGCATGAGAGCAGAGAAGCAGAGGCAGATTTACCAGGAAGCTAAGCTTAGGCTTCAGGGGGTCCCTCCCTTGCACAAACTGCTTATAAAGCCCTGAGAGGAGCCTTAATAATTTGTTCAAATGGCCATATGTTTTTGTAAAACACAGAAAAGGCAGAAATATTATAGCTGCAGTCAAGACCACTTCCCTCTCTGCCCCATCTTCTCCTCCATTCCATTTCACCTTATTTCAGATGGCTTTGGAGAAGCAGCCATGGGCATATTGGGACACTGGCTAAGTGAACTTGAGTTAGAGACACATTTAGTTTGGGTTGATGAGATAAGTTCATGTAGTTTCCAGTCACTTTCATGTGTAGGTAATTTAATGTTAAAAAAAAAAAAAAAAAGTTGCCATCAAGTTAATTCTGACTCATAGGGATCCTATAGGACAGAGTAGAACTGCCCCATAGGGTTTCCAAGGAGCAGCTGGTAGATTTGAACTACTGACCTTTTGGCTAGCAGCCAAGTTCTTAACCACTGCACTACCAGGGCACCAGTTTAATTTTAGCCACCTTCTTATATGCACCCACTGTGGAGACTTAACCCAGCATTGTGACACGAAGGTGCAGGTCCAGAAGTTGTATTACAATAAAACATAGTTGCTTTCAGGCATTCGTAGTGGAGAGGACAAACAAGTTTTGAAATGTATAGAACTAGAAGCTATTCCATAGCAAATTTATCTAATTATTAGGCATGTAGAGTTGTAAGTGGGAGATTTTATTCTCAACATCTAATCAAAATGCAAGCTCTTGCCTTTCATAAATATACGCAGTAAACCAATATATACAGTTATAAGAGTGCATACTTTTTTTTTCTTTTTTGGTAGAAATCATGAGAAATAGAATTTATCAGAATTTCTGTATTTGTAGGATACACACGTGTAGCATTACTGCAAACAGCAATTATGTGTGTGTAAGTTGCATGTTAATGCATCCTGATATAGCAGATCACACCATAGCGTATCTCACGCGACTTATCCTGACAAAATGGATAAGCACAAAGCATTGCCGCTGATGCAGAAAAAACAACCTGAAGAAACAAGTGCTCCAATGAGAAATCTATACATACTCATCAATAAGCCAGTGTATGTAGTATAAAAGCAATTGAATTACACAATTATTTAGCTCAGTACAATGTAACAATTTTTTTTAAAGTCTTTGAATTACTCTTATGTAAATCTTAATTTTAGATTATAATTTTTGAAGTCACAAATATGGGGGGAAAGTATTACTGGTGTGTCAGGCAGTAAAATTAATACAAATTTATTTTCCTGGATTTTTTTGTATTTGTAGTATTTGATAGTTTTATTAATTTTCTAATCTGTTGTAATTGGTTTTCTTATTCTAAGTATTTGCTTTCATTTCTAATTTCGTATTCATAATTCTGTGCTCCCTATCTTGAAGAAAACCCAAAACCAAACCCTCTGCCATCAAGTCAATTCCGACTCATAGCAACCCCATAGGGTTTCCAAGGCTGTAAATCTTTACGGAAGCAGACTGCCATATCTTTCTCCCAAGGAGCGGCTGGTGGGTTCAAACTGCTGACCTTTCGGTTAGCAGCCAAGTGCTTTGACCAGGGCCCTTTTTATCTTGAAGAGGATCCCTAAAGTTGTATAAGCTTCATGACACACAAAACCTAGATTCACCCCTTGGGAGCAGATGTTGGGAGTTTGAGGCAAGAGAACAAGGTGTGAAATAACCAGCTTAGGTGAGTCACTAGTGCTTGAGTGAATGAACCAGGGACAGTGTGATTACCTGGCAGCATTGAGGCCCACTTGAAGTTCATGACTATGAATCTAAAGGAAGACAAATAAGCACGGTGGTGTTTTTCTCTTAACCATGTTCAGCTACGCAGATGCAAGTGCAGAGTAGAAGAGTTGGGTTTTAACCAGGGTGATAGTTTTACCAAGGGAGTAAGATAAAGTGGGAGAGGAGCAAGGAAGTAAAGGGCCTATGTAAGGAAATGATTATTTGGTTGGCTGACCGAGGAATTGATATTGGCTAAAGAGGGGAGAGCAACAGAGAGACAAAGGAGAGTGAAAAGATGGTAGGATCAATGAATTGGAAGACCTGCTGGGGTCAGGCACTAGAGGGAATAAGCTGGAAAGATAGGAGGTGATAATCAGAGAGTGGGAAGCATGAAACTGAGATAATGAAGGGTTGAAGTTATTGGTAACCAGAAGATCTAGGCAGGAATTAGGAGACTGTTGCAGTAGTCCAGGTAAGAGACGAGGAAGACCTTGGAATAGGGTGAGGAGAGTGAACGTGGGAAGGAGCAGGAAGAAATGGCCTTTTTTTTTAAGACAGTAGAATGGTCAGTGCTTAGTGATTGAAGGTGAGGTATAAGGAAGAAAACATCAAGGAAGATTCCCAGGCTCTATAAAAGAAAAAATGTGTAATGCATTTTTAGCATTAAGATAGTTTCTTTCAGTTATGTTTTTCCTTGGCCCTTACCTTTCAGAAATAAGTAAAATGTGGCCTGGATTCTTCAACAGATAAACTGTAAGAAAAGAAAGGAATGGATGGGGAGCTTACAGAATAAAAGAGACCTACAAGACATCTTTTTTTTAATGGTCAAGACTAAACTGTAGTATCTGGGGATGTACATTTGGGTGATGTAACTGTAAATAAATATAAGTAAATGATTATTATCTAACCAGGATAATGGTTACTTATGGAGGGGTGGGGTGGGGGAGGGTTGTGATTGGGCCAGGACTGTGAAGGGTCTGCTGGGATGGCCATCAAAGTTCTGTTCCTTGGCCTAGATGATACTCACCTTACAATAAGTCATTAACCTATACATGTGGTTTATGTGGGTCTCTGCATCTGTATTCTATTTTGCAATAAAAATATTTTAAAGTAAACAAATAAGTTAAAATAGGACACAAAAACTGTTCAGTAGGGAGAGCCCGTTGTCTGGTAAGGAAGGCTCCTCCCATGGAAGCCACAGCCCATGTTGCAGGGCTACTCCAGCCCCCACCCAAGCCTCAAGGTAACAGTCGAGATTTCCTTGAGCAAACTGGACTATGGTGAGCCTCGTTCCGCCTGAGATGGGCTTTTGGAGACTACACTGAACCTGAATCTTACAATCCTCCTAAAAGCCAAACTTGTTCACTATAATTATATAAAAATAAATAGCATACTGCCATATGTTTCCTTTGTTTTGAAGTGGTGGTGGTTGGCTGCGATTTCGTGTGTGTGTCTGTGTGTCTGTGTGTGTGTGTTGTTTTTTCCTCCCACCATAATTAACCCTTTATCTTCTTTTTCCTTTAGAACGGATTTTTATCTGCACTGCCGTATTTTGGCTCTTGGTTATGTATGATCCTGTCTGGTCAAGCTGCTGACCATTTAAGGGCAAAATGGAATTTTTCAACTATATGTGTTCGCAGAGTTTTTAGCCTTGTAGGTAAGTAAGTGAATCAGGTTTTGTTCTGGTTTATATTTGTTTAATATGTTTACATTGCAAGATAAAATAAAAATAACAGTCATTTATTTTATTTATATATTAAAGCACTATAATGCATTTAGTATATTTTTGTACAAGATTGTTGTTCTTTTTGTAACTGTGCAGTTTGAGGATTAGGATTTATAATGTCTTATCTCCACCATAGTGATATAACTTTAAAAAATGATTTGTTTTGCTAGTGATGCCCAGAACTTTATAAATCTCTTTGTTTTCAGCTCTAAATTTGCAATAAAAATATTTTAAGTCTCCATCTCTTTTTTAAGTGATGCATTTTAAATTGTTTTCATTTAAAATTAGATATATTTAAAATTGTTTAAATACATTTTTTTTTAATTTTAGTGAATAATTTTCCAAAAATATTTACCAAAGTCATTATTTCAAATGAGGCGCTATAAATCAAAGAACTCAGAAGAATCTTAAATCATTATGTGTTTCAGACTCTGCTCTCAGAAAAGTAAATTTTAAAACTGTCTAGAACAATTATTCAGTTTTCTAAAGGTCTCTGGTAGGTAAAGACCACAGAGGTTGTTGATGGTTTTGAATTCAGTAATCATATCGTAAAAGGACCTGATGTAGGTTAATTCTCCAAATACCTTCTAAACACTTAACGCTGAAAGATGCTGTCTTGTTTCATTGCTTGGTTACTTTGACCCTCAAGAAATTTTTCTGCATCTGGAGTAAATCTCTTTTGATTCAGTTCCACTTTCTCTTTTTTGGTTGCCTGTGGACTCACTTTGTCAAGCTGTTAGCCTTGTGTGGCTACAGGTAGTCCCCGACTTATGACAGACTTCTGTTCTGACTACTTTGTCTTAAGTCATTTCTGACATTAAGTCAAATACCTCATTTTTTTTTTTAAGTTTTCATTATTGTTGCCTTTTATTATCAGTATCTTTATAAATCTAATCTTTATTTGTCTTTGGGGGTTGGGAACATTACATATAAATTTACATATATATTTTAATACATACATACAAAAATATATATAAATCATAAAAATTTAAGGATGAAGATTTGGATGACTGGCATTTTGTCAGTTGAGGTAATAACTCCACTTGTGGAAGATTCTGGATTATCCCTGGGGCTGGGGATGGTGTTTCTAGTCAGAAAATTAGTGAGAGCGGTCTGCATGTTCCTTTACTTTTTTTCTTCATGTATTTTGCAGTAACATCTCAGTGCCTCCCAAATCTATCAACTTTAGCCAAAAAAAAAAAAAAAAAAACCATTGCCGTCGAGTCAATTCTGGCTCATAGCAACCCTACAGGACAGAGTAGAGCTGCCCCATAGAGTTTCCAAGGAGCTCCTGGTGGCTTTGAACTGCCGGCCTTTTGGTTAGCAGCCGTAGCACTTAACCACTATGCAACTTTAGCAAAATGATCGGTATTTGGGTCCATGATTTCAAGCAGCTGAAGCTCCTGATTTAGTTTAGAAAAAACTTCAGCTAATCCTTTCACGGGAAACTCTGGTGGCATAATGGTTAAGTGCTACAGCTGCTAACCAAAGGGTCGACAGTTCGAATCCGCCAGGCGCTCCTTGGAAACGCTATGGGGCAGTTCTGCTCTGTCCTCTAGGGTCGTTATGAGTCGGAATCGACCCAACAGCACTGGATTTGAATTTTGGTTTGAATCCTTTCACTATACTGCTAATGGTAAGATGTACCAAAAAAAGGACGATAGTTAAGTGCAGCCTGTTACAACGCCAATAAGTAAGTCGGGACTATCTGTATTTAAATTTACATTAGTTGAAATTTAAAAATCAGTTACTCAGTTGCACTAGCCACGTTTCAAGTGTTCAGTAACCATATGCAGCTAGTTGGTACACATACAACATTTCCATCATCGCAGAGAGTTATTGGGCAGCACTGTTGTGGACAGAGAAAAAACTGAGAGCCAACTCATTAAATCCCCTTCATTGTTACTTATATTTTATGCTTAACTGCCTATAATAAACTATGCATATTGTTAATGCTATCAGTTGTTAAAACTGAGATGGAGTGTTTTTCTAACTTCATCCAACCCAGTTTATGTCGTGTTCTTTGGTTATGTATGAATTTTAAATCACGTTCTGTATCAGCCTTTTCTTTTCTCTATTTTTCAATTATCCTCTTCTTCCTCTTTAATACTGTAGAACTTTAGCTGAGTCCTGGTCGCATGTAGATTTAATAGCATTACATGATGAGGTTTTCTTTTTTGTGTTAGTTGTATTATGCCCATATCTTTTCCAGTAGTTTTTTTTTTTTTCCCATGAAACCCTACATAATTTAAGTTTTCTAGGCAGTACAATGTTCCTACAGTAGGTGGCAGTAATATCAAATTTCAGATTTATATTATAAAACCCAAACCCAGTGCCATAGAGTCAATTCCGACTCATAGCGACGCTATAGGACAGAGTAGAACTGCCCCGTAGAGTTTCCAAGGAGCGCCTGGCAGATTCGAACTGCCAACCCTTTGGTGAGCAGCCGTAGCACTTAACCACTGCATTATATTATATATTATAACCCACTGCTATATTATAGAGCAAGCAAATATTAATACTGAGGCTTTTTCTTTTTTTACAACTTTAAACTCTAGGAATGATTGGACCTGCGGTATTCCTGGTAGCTGCTGGATTTATTGGCTGTGATTATTCTTTGGCTGTTGTATTCCTGACTGTATCAACAACGCTGGGAGGCTTTGGCTCTTCTGGATTTAGCATCAACCACCTAGATATTGCTCCTTCGTGAGTACTATATAAAGATTTGCTGTGAAACCCTGGTAGTGTAGTGGCTAAGTGCTATAGCTGCTATCCAAAATGTTGGCAGTTCAAATCCACCAGGCACTCTTTGGAATCTCTATGGGGCAGTTCTGCTCAGTCCTATAGGGTCGCTATGAGTCGGAATTGGCTTGATGGCAACGGGTTTGGTTTTTTGGTTTGGTGATTGACTTTAAAGTCTTAACAAGATTCCTATTTACATGACAATTTAAATTTTTAACTACCATCACCTCTATCCACAGTGTTCTCATAGAAATGTTGCCTATAACACATTAATAACCTAATTACTTGTATCTGTCTACCCAGCTAGAATAGAAGCTCTATGAACGCAGAGACTCTGTCTTATCATCCTTAGGGCTCACCATGGTGCTTGGCACATAGTGGGCATTTAGTTGGATGGATGAATGCCAAAGGCAGACTAGTAGATTTGCCCAATTATTTTAATATTTCCATGCAAATATATTTGTATAGCACTTGATAGCTTACAAATCACTTTCGCAGACATTCTTTTTTTTTTTTAAGCATTCCTGTGAAGTAGGTATTCTTGCCGCGTTCTGTGAATAAGGAAAGTCAGGTTCGGAGAAGTTAAGTGATTTTTCCTATACCACACAGCTAATAAATGATGAGCCAAGACTTGAACCTAAAGTTCTTACTTTTTAAGCCCAGAACTTTTCTACAACTGCCTCTCTGGAATCACTGTTTGGTCCATATACTTTTAGATTCTTTTGTACCAGTTGACAAGGTAGAGGAGGGGGCTGTGTAAATGTTTTAACCAAAAAGTTAATACATTTAATTTTTTTAAATAGATATGAATTTATTTTTGGAGAAAAGTTAGGTGATCTCCTAGCCCCTTTTCACCTACGCCAAATCCCTCATTACTAAACTACCACGGAATCTTCTGGTTCCTGTTAATCTTCAGTCTCCCAACCCTTCAATAAATACTCCAAGATAAACTCCACTAAGCTGGCTCTCATAGAACTGGAAAGAACGTTTGAAATCATTCTAATCCCATCTCTTATTTTATATAAGGAGCCCGAGAAGTTTCCACAGAACTAGAGTCTTAGCGTGTCCAGTTCCTGTGAGCCTGCTGGCCACTCTGCAATGCCTTCTGGCTCATGTTGGGCCTCCTGCAGCAGTGCCTTTTCCTCTCCATCTGTCAGAATCAATCCCAGTTCAAGACCCAGCTCTTTATTAAGCCTTTTCCAATCATGACAGCCTGCTTTTTTCTCTTTATCTCTATGCACTCCACTAAGAATTCTGTACTAGATACATTAGTATTTACTGCCAGACCTTAATTTATAATTATTTCTAAATGTAACTCTTGTATATTTTCTTTCCCCAACTTGAATATAAACTCCTTCAGACTAAGACATCTTACATATCCTCATCACAACTCCTGGCATAAGATCCGTACTTGCTGCGTGATTGATTTATATGATCAGGCTGGGAAAGTAGAGCATCAGTGCTCCATATACCCTTGACAGTAAAGGACTAAGGAAGGAGAATTGATAACACTTAGACATTGGACTAAGAAACTGTTTGAAATACAAGGCAACTTAGACAGAAGCTCTAGGATCATAAGCTCTGAGAATGCAGGGACTGAATCCATGTTGTTTACCACAGGAGTGTCAGCACCTGGTCCTGTGCCGGGCCATAGTCAATGCTCAGTTGATCAATTGTGTGAATGGAAGACTAAAAATTGAGTTTCATGTTCAGTTCCATGTTTAATTCCTTTAGTTAGTATTTATAATAAAGTCAATTTGTACATTCTCCATCAAATTTAAATACAGAATTCTTAGCCAGCATTATACAATTTTATTCCTTTCCCTCTCTCCTTTCTATGTATTCTTTGCCCCAGCTGAACTAAACTACTCTTTATTCTCCAAAATTATCCCCAACACAAACACACACACACACGCTCACGCTCACACACATACTTGCCCACCTTGGGCCCTTTTCTCATGCTGGTCTCTATGCCTGGAATGCCCACACTCAATGTAGGTTTGTCTGATGTAGGTTTCATCATGATTAGATTCAGGTAACGCACCCTGTCAGAGTACTATATAACTGGCCGTGTGATCTCAAGGAATGATATCCAGAGGCCCCATCCCACGGTATGCTATCAAGTCGATTCTGACTCATAGCAACCTCATAGGGTTTCCAAGGCTATAAATCTCTATGGAAGCAAACTGCCACATCTTTCTCCCAAGGAGCAGCTGGTAGGCTTGAACCACTGACCTTTCAGTTAGCAGTTGATCGCTTTTAACCACTGAGTCACAGGGGCTCCTTAGAGGCCCCTAAACCAAAAAACCAAACCTATTGCCATCGAGTCAGTTCTGACTCATAGCCACCCTATGGGACAGAGTAGAACTGCCCCGTAGGGTTTCCAAAGAGTGACTGGTGGATTCAAACTGCAGACCTTTTGGTTAGCAGCTGTGAATGCTTAACTACTGTGCCATCAGGGCTTAGAGGCCCCTAGTGATGTTAATTTTGATCACCTAGGGGTCTGGGTAGTTAAGGTGTTGTCCAGTACCTCCAATAACGAATTACTACTTTTCTGCTTGCAACTAATAAAGCAGCCTCTGGGGAGATGCTTTGAAATCACCGAATAATCCTGTTCCTCATCAAATTCCTCCTCCCCACCTTAGGTTTAGCATCCATTGATGGTGCAGGCCCAAACCAGTTTTTACTATGGTGATTTCAAAATGGGGATATTCCAACCCCACTACTACCACTACGTTTATCAGTTGGCATTCTAGTGTAAGGAACATACCCCTTATATTTATTTTTATAATATGAATTCTACTAAAAGCTTATAAATGTTAAAATTGAATTTGAAGTAGAAGGTATAGTATCTGCTGAGATACAAATAGAAAGGAAATAAACTCACTGCCGTCGAGTCCATTCCAACTATACCAACTCTATAGGACAGAATAGAACTGCCCCACAGGGTTTCCAGGGAGCGCCTGGTGGATTCGAACTACTGAACTTTTGGTTAGCAGCTGAACTCTTAACCACTATGCTGCCAGGTTTTCCGGAAAACGAAATAGTATACCTAAATGAGATCTTACTGGTTAAGACTTTTTGTCCTCTTACCTTCTCTCCTCTGTACCCATCTCAAAACAATTTCGATAAGTACATTTTAATGTTAAGCCATATTCTATGAATATTACGTTATATATTCACTTTGCACGTATATATTTACTTTCACGTAATAGAATTAACCATATTAATAATACATGACTACATATGACTTTAAGTCACTAGTTTATACCTTGCTGACGGCAGTGGGTTTTTGGGTTAATCCAATCATAGTCCTCAGATGGAAGGACTCTGTTAAGACTCAGAATTCCAACAAAAGTTAAACTGCATAAGCCTTCAGATCTCATTCATCTTTAGTGTTGTATGAAACTGCCAGTTGCTTATTTGATAGTGTTAACTACTTGTCTTAAGCAGTAATTTTTTTTTTTTAGTAATTAGAAATTTGTAGGAACAAAAATTGGTTATATACTGACTATTAAACACCTACCCATTTTAAAGAGAAAGTGCTACTACCTTCCGTTAATTATCTTCAGTCATATTTTTTTCATATAATTAAAACCAGTTCAAACTCCCAGAGCTGGAAGTAGATTCAATTAATTAGTAGATCCATTAGTTACAATCTTTGCAGTGTTTACATTTTTAAGTCCAAATTTATTATTCTTTGTACAGTTTTACATAATTTTTATTTTTAACAGATGTTTATGAGTACCTCCTATACATTGAGCACTCTACACAACACTACAAAAAAGAAGACCTAGCTCCTGCTTGCAAAGAGATTAGCCTAGTTCAGGAAAGAAACAACAAAAAATAGACAATTGCAGTACATTATGATGACTCATTCTTTCAACAAATAGGTATCAAGTACCTACAAAATACCAGCCATAATAGATTCAGTCCTAGCCTGTGGAGCTAGTCTAGCGCAATAGACATGAAAGAATCATACAAATAAAAACAGATTTTTTGAAGAAGTAAGTATAATGGGGGGGCAGGGGAGAGGAGCACAGCTAGGTGAAAGGGAATATATTCCAGACAGAAGAATTTATACGAGAGGAAAAAGATATGATGCTGAATTCTGTTGGCTAGAATTTTGTTGAGAATTTTTGCATCTGTATTTGTGGGAGATACTGACCTGTAATTTTCTTTTTTTGTGGTGTCTTTGCCAGGTTTTGGTATCAGGGTTATGCTGGCATCATAGAATGAATTCGGCAATATTGCTTCCTTTTATAAATGTTCTGAAATAGTTTGAGTAGTACTGGCGTAAGCTCTTCACTGAATATTTGGTAGGAATCTCCAGTGAAGCCATCTGGGCCAGGGCTTTTTTTGTTGGGAGTTTTTTTAATTACCTTTTCAATCTTTTGTTATGGTTCTGTTCAGATGTTCAACATCATTTTGTGTTAATTTGGGTGGGTAGTGGTTTTCTGGAAATTTGTCCATTTCCTCTAGGTTTTCAAATTTGTTGGAGTATAGTTTTTCGTAATACTCTGTTACGATCCTTCTTATTTCAGCTGGATCTGTTGTAATATCCCCCGTTTCATTTCTTATTCAGGTTAATTGCATCCTGCCGTGTTTTTCTTTTGTCAGTTCGGCCAGTGGTTTGTTGATTTTGTTGATGCTTTCAGAGAACCAGCTTTTGGTTTTATTGATTCTTTCTGTTGTTTTTCTATTCTCTATTTCATTTATTTCTGCTCTGATCTTTATTATTTCCTTTCTTGTGGCTGTGGGCTGCTTTTGCTGTTCTCTTTCTGTTTGTTCAAGTTGTGTAGCTAATGTTTTGATTTTGTTCCTTCTTTTTTGATGTGTACATCTATTGCTATAAATTGACCTCTGAGCACTGCCTTGGCTGTGTCCCAAAGGTTTTGGTATGATGTGTTTTCATTCTCTTTTGAGTCTAGGAATTTTTTTTATCCCATCTCTGATTTCTTCTGTTACCCAGTGGTTTCTAAGCAGGGTGTTATTCAGTTTCCATGTAATTGATTTTTTTTCCTTCCTCTTCCTGTGGTTAATTTCTACTTTGATGGCTTTGTGGTCAGAGAAGATACTTTGTATTATCTCAGTGTTTTGGATTTTGTTGAGGGTTGCTCTGTGGCCTAAGATGTGGTCTATTCTGGAGAATGTTCTATGTGCGTTGGAAAGGAATGTGTACTTTGCAGCTGTTGGGTAGAGTATTCTGTGTATGTCTTTGAGGTCAAGCTGGCTGATTGTGCCCTTTAGCTCTTCTGTATCTTTGTTGAGTTTCTTTCTAGACGTTCTCTCTGTTGCCAAGAGTGGTGTGTTGAAGTGTCCTACTATTATTGTGGAACTGTGCATTTCTCTTTTCAGTGCTGTTAGAGTTTGTTTTATGTATTTTGGAGCCCTGTCATTGGGTGCATAGTTGTTTATTATGGTTAAGTCTTCATGATGGATCATCCCTTTAATGATTATATGGTGTCCTTCTTTGTCTTTTATGCTGGGTTTTGTTTTAATGTGTATTTTATCTGAGAATAGTATTGCCACTCCTGCTCTTTTTTGGTAGTTATTTGCTTGACGTATTTTTTTTTTCCATCCTTTGATTTTTAATAAATTTCCATCTTCGTTTCTAAGGTGTGTCTCTTGTAGACAGCATATTGATGGACCCTGTTTTTTTATCCATTCTGACACTCTCTGTCTCTTTATGGGTGCATTTAGGCCATTTACATTCAGTGTGATTATCGGTAGGTGTGAGTTTATTGCTGTCATTTTGTAGTACTTTTTTTTGGGGGGGTGCTGACATTCTCTTTGTTCCTTTTACTCTCCTGTGCTGAATCCCTTTTGTTCGTGGATTTCTTTTTCATTTTTCATTTTTGTAGATTTTGTTTTTATTGAGACTTTGTTTTTCTTATTTATTTTGATGAGTAGGTTTGTTAACTTCTTTGTGATTACCTTGAAATTTACCCTTATCTTCCTAGGTTTGAACCAGTCTATTATTACTTGGCATCGCCGTGCCTTCCTCTCCATTTGGAAGTTCTATACCTACATCATTTAATCTCTCTTTTATTGTTCTGACATTGTCATTTACAGATTAACCTCTCTTATTCCCTGTTGTAATTCTTTTGGTTTTGGATAGTCCTTGAGAGTTCATTTGCTAGGTTTGTATCGAGCTGGTACAATCTTGCATCCTAGATTCAGGCTGTGGTCCGATGTTGTTTGTTCTCAGACCGAAGGACTCCCTTTAATAATTCTTGTAAACTTGGTTTGGTTTTTACATAATTCCCTTAATTTCTGTTTATCTGGAAATGTCCTAATTTCACCGTCATATTTGAATGAGAGTTTTGCAGGATATATTATTCTTGGTTGGCAGTTTTTTTCTTTCAAGGTTTTATGTATATCATCCCATTGCCTTCTTGCCTGCGTGGTTTCTGCCGAATAATCAGGTTTAGTCTTAATTGTTTCTCCTCTGTGTGTGACTTTTTGTTTTTCATGAGCTGCTCTCAAGATTCTTTCCTTGTCTTTGGTTTTAGTGAGTGTGATAATGATATGCCTTGGTGATTTCCTTTTGGGGTCTGTCCTATATGGGGTTTGTTGAGCTTTTTGGCTGGTCAGCTTTTCACTTGATATTAGGGAAGTTTTCCGTCAGCAGTTCTTCAATGACCCTCTCTGTATTTTTCATTTTATGAAAGGAAAAAGAAATTGGTGTTTCAGTTAACTAGAAGAAGACCATTTGTGGCTGAGATGCAGAGAAGGAAGTCACCAGGATAGTGGCAGGAAATTACTCTGGGGAGTAGGCAGGAGCTTATAGTAAGCATCTTATACTTTATCCTAAGTGAGTAGGAAGTGACATTCTCTGTATTTTAAGATCACTTTTGTGTGGGCAAAAGTACAAGTAGAGGAAGCCAATTAAGAGCTTATTGCTGTAACCTAGATGAGAGGTGACAGTGACTTGGGCTATGGCATAACAGTGAAGATATAAAGAAGTAGACAGATTTAAGATGTTTTGGAATTGTACCTGGCAATAGATTACACTTCTGAGAGTGAAGAAGGTATCAAGGATGGTGATTCTAATATATTTTGCATGGGCAACTAGGTAGATAAACATGCCACTGAAATTGAAGCCTAGAGTTAGAGTCTTAGGGGAAGGAAGATTAAGACTCGAGGCATGTTGAATTTCAGATTAAAAAAAAAAAAACCTAGAAAATAGGTGTTTGATACTTGAAGTTTGATATTTGGCATTTTCATATTTGGATCTGTAGCTTAGAAAAGAGATCTGACTGGAAATGAAAATAAGGAAGCAGTAATCCACATTTCATAGGACCTATGGTGGTACAACGGTTAAGCATTTGGCTGCTAACCGAAAGGCTGGCAGTTCAAACCCACCCAGTGGCTCTGCAAGAGAAAGACCTGGTGATCTGCTCCCATAAAGACTACAGCCTAGAAAAACCTATGAGGCAGTTCTTCTCTTCACAGGAGATTTCTATGAGTAAGAATCAACTCAATAATACCTAAAAGATAACAATCCAAATTTTGTAGTGTTTAAAACCAGGGATTATCTGGGCAGAGAAGGTAGAATAACAAGATAACAGATCCCAGGAATCGATCTGGAGAAACCTCAATATTTAGAGATCAGAAAGAGGGAAAATAATTAACAAACGAGATTAACAAGGAGCAACCAGAGACATAGAAGGCAAATCTAGAATGTGGTGTGGCGTTAGGAAGCCAAGAGAAGAAGTACTGCCCATAGGACAAACAGTGGTTGGCCATGTAATAGAGGAGAGTGAAGAGAGGTAAGACTGGAGAGGTAAACAGGGCCACAGAGTGAGAGATAATGAATTTGGACTTTATTGCATCATCAGTGGGGAGTTCCCTGTGTCCTGCTTAACTGGGGTCATTTAATTGCCTTTTTTAGTTGCTTTAGTAACAACCAGGTACCCATTCAGTAGAGAACACTCTGCTAATTAGAGCAGAAACAGTTGAGGATCACAGACCCTTAAGCATTCAGCATCAGCGCTTGTGGTGAAAAATTAAGCATGAGATATTGATCTTTCCTACAGATGGGGTTCAAAGATCACTGTGTTTTTAATAATGTGGCATTATATTGATTATAACGTTATAATATTAAATACTGATTTGGAGCCAGACAAATTGAGTAACATTTTATAGTCTTTCTTAGTCTATAAAATAAAGATAATAATCTTTACCTCATGGAGCTGATTTTATGTTAAAATGGGATGCAGGTTTCCCCCGCTATCCAAAAGTACAACATGCCTGTGAAACGTTTCATAAGCCAAAATCTCCTAACGTGAAAAACCAATTACCATTAATTTATAGAAGAAAATTTTCGAGTGTTCCCAGACCCAAGAAATAACCTACTGGATCATACCAAATAACACATAAAACCGAAAATAACACTAACATATAGTACAAGCAGGAAAGCTGAGTGTAGCCCCCAGGGAAGGAGCTTGGCAATACCACTCTTGCTGCTCAGAGTACGCACTGCCTCTTTAACGGCTCGCTGCAAAACAAGTGCTGAATCCTATTTCTGGTTTTCGCCTTTTTTCATAAAAGCCAAAATCCTCTTCAGATTTCTTTTAGTTAGCAAAAACAGGTACTAATTTAGGTCTTCCGTAGAAGCGAACTGGCATAAAAAGAACTTTCGAAAAGTAGGGGATACCTATGATATATATAAAGTACTTAGAACTGTGCCTGGCATAAAGTTTTTCAATGAAACAGTCAGTATTCCTATTAACAAGGAGCCCTGGTGATGCAGTGGTTAAAACACTTTACTGAGAGAAATGTGGCAGTCTGCGCCTGTAAAGATTTATGGCCTTAGAAACCCTTGGGGCAGTTTTACTCTGCTCCATAGGGCCACTGTCAGTAGGAAGTAACTCAGCGGCAGTGGGTTTGGTTTTGGATTTATTCCTGTTAACATATAAAGGTATACGTGGTATTTTCACAGGCTAAAATAGTAATCTTCCATGGACAATTTTTCCCCAAATTCAAGGGAATTGAATAGATTTTCCAGTATTAATCCTACAGAATTCTATTACTCCAACAGCACAGAATCCAGACTGAGTTCCTACAACATGTTTTTCTTCCAAGCAGTCATCAATCTTTCATGGCCTATCCTGGCCAAGTGTAATATGAATACTTGAATGAGCTTCTTGGTGCTGACATCAGAATTTCACAGCATTCATCTGCACTTAACATCTGTCACCGAACAGGCCTGGCAACATTGCAGATGGCTTCTCCTACTGCCAAGGTGTTAATGGTTTAAAAAAAAAAAGAAAGAAAGGCCCTGCCAAGCTTGGTTAATTTAAGATACACTCCTTAAACGGGATAAGCCAAAAAAGATCTGTGCCTCTTATATTTGTTGTTGTATCCTGTATACATGGGTTTTGAACATATGAATTTGTGTTGTTTACAGATAACAGGATTAGATTCAGAATTTTTTATTTAAGCACTTTCCCATATCTAAATGGGGAGAAGGATATCAGAACAGTAGCTGGCAACCTGAATTGAGGGTCTTAAACCCTAACAGAAATTATATTACGCCACAGTAAGACTATGTTGTGGTTACTTGCCGTAGAGTTCATTTCAATTCATGGTGAGCCCATGTGTGCAGAGTAGAACTGTTTCATAGGGTTTTCAAGGCTGTGACCTTTTGGAAGCAGATCACCAGGCCTTCTTCCGAGGCGCCTCTGGGTGTGTTCAAACTACCAACCTTCCAGCTAATAGTGGTGCACTAAACTGTTTGTACCACCTAGGGATTCCTTATAAGACTATATGGACCATCTTTAATTTTGAGTGGGATTTTATTTTATAATAACACCGATTATCTTATGAGGAATGAAAAGCTCTAATTGGACTTTGTATATGTCTAAGTGATTTTTAAGACAAATAAATTAATAAATGCCATTTACTTGGTAAACTAATATATTTAAAGCTAAACACTACCATCACCTTTTAAGTTTTCTCCTGAAAAATATCAAACAAATCTAATGAACACTTTAGGGTCCAGAGTCTAGATACTACCAGTGTACATGAAATGTAGGGGACAGAAGATTATGTTAAATGATATCTCAGGGATGCCAGCTACAAAGTCTAGGATGTAGGGATATCTACAAGACAGATGTCCCAGTTTTTTCAGTTAAAAAGAGAGCAATGAAAAGGAATGAACTGTTGATACACCCAGCAACTTGGAATGATCCTCAGCAACCCAAGTATGTAACCGAATGGTTACAGGTTTGATTCCATTTATATAAAATTTTTTTAATGAAAAACTTTTAGAAATAGAGGACAGATTAGTGATTGCCAAAGGTTAGAAGGAGGTAGGTTTGGTTACAAAAGGGCAAAATGAGGGATCCTTGTGGTATTAAAACTGTTCAGTATCTTGACTGTGGTGGTGAATATGCAAACCTACACAAATGATAAAACTGTATAGACCTTATGTTAATTTCAGTATAATACTTTAATTCCTTACATATATGTGTACGTGCATATGTATGTGTGTGCATGTGTGTGTGTGTATATATACATATAAATAAAATACCCACTGCCATCAAGTCGATTCCATCTCATAGCAACCCCATAGGTTGTCCAAGGCTGTAATTCTCTATGGAAGCAGACTGCCACATCTTTTTCCCACAGAGCCACTGGTGGTTTCAAGCCACTGACCTTTTGGTTTGCAGTCAATCGCTTTAACCACTGCACCACCAAGGCTCCTTATATGTATGTAATATATATTATCATATATAGTATAATAATGTATATAATACACACATATGAGAACTAGTAAAACTGGGCAAACCTGAATAAGATCTGTGGATTGTATCATTGTCAACATAGGCAGTCCCCTGGGTTACAAACGAGATCTGTTCCTAACTGTTCTGGAAGTCTTTAAGTCGAATTTGTAGGTAAGTCAGAACAGGTAGGTTCTTATTTAGCCTTACTTTAGTGCAAGAAAGGACTCAGAGCCTCTTCAGTGATTTAAAAGCTGCATGAGCAGCAAGTGAAGGTGATAATGATGAAGAATTTGCTTCAGGTAGGGGTTAATTCATTCGTTTCAAAGGGAGGGCAAACTTACATTAAAAAAAAACCAAGTGTGAGTTGTCCATAAGTCAGATGTTCGTAACCTGGGGACTGCCTGTATATGTCAGTGCCTGTATATGTTAGTTTCGCAAAATGTTAACATTGGAGAAAACTGGGCAAAGTGTACAAGGGATCTCTGTTTTCTTTTTTTAAATAACTTACCTGTCTGTATTATTTCCTACAACTGCGTGTGAATCTACAATTATTTCAATAAAAATTTTAATTAAAAGAAGATATGGGGAAAAATCTATAGATGAAAAGACTTAAGATACAGATGAAACAATTTCCAGATATGTACCTTATTATTGGATCCTGATTTGAGCCAACTGTAAGAAAAAATCTGTGAACCAGATAGTCATTATGCAAATCATGTCTCAACACTTTTCTGTATCACTCCACAGTGGAGAGTTTGCAATGGCCATGTTACCCTGTATAATGTTAGAATGCTTATTAACTATTGAAATGCAAGTTTTTCACCAGCTATATATTCAATCCTATTTCAATAAGACATTTCATTTAGATATAAAATCTCACAAGAACACAACCTAAGAGTGGTATAACTATTGAGAGAAGCTGCTTACATGTGTAACAAAATAATAAACTTCTATGAAAATGTTCCTGCAGGTATGCCGGTATCCTCCTGGGCATCACAAATACATTTGCCACTATTCCAGGAATGGTTGGACCTGTCATTGCTAAAAGTCTGACTCCTAATGTAAGTAGATAATTTGCTTATAAACTGAAAAAGTCTGAAGAGTTCATTTAGAGCTACATATCTGTGTCAAAGTTGAGTATATTTTAATTAAGAATAAAATTCTGAATGTTTATTCTTATGCAATTCTTTATAACAACAAAAAGCTAAAGACCTTAATGGATAAGAAAGCATATTTTCAAAGAACATTCTTAGGATTATAGAACGAAGTTTAATTAAGCACTTGTAGCTGAAACCCCGGAAGTAGTTAAAAGTTGTGATATTATACCAGGTGAGTCACTGTGCCTTAGACAAATAAAAACTGCAATTTTTTCTTCAGGAAAAGATGAGGTGTCAGGAAATCATGTCAGAATGAATGAGGAACAGTTGAGATAATCGAGAATGTTTAGAGGAGCAGAAGACTTGAGAAGACAAGATAGGTGTCTTCACATATTTGAAAAGAGATCAAATGAAAGTTGGAGACTTATTCTCAGCAGTTCCACAAGAACAGATGGAGAGAAGTTATGAGGAGACATTGGAAAAGTTCTCTGCTTAAACTGTTATGAGCTGGAATGGGCTGCCTTGTGAGTCAGTGAGCCCTGAGATAGTCAAACATTTATTCAATAGGCATTTCTTGAGTGCTTGTTATATGCTGGATACTAAAGATTCAAAGATAAAACAACATAGAAACTCACAGAGATTATATACAGTCAAATAAAGCAGTGTTGACAGATGCTTCAGTAAACATGTGTACAGAATGCTATGGATATAGAAAAGGCACCGACCAATTTGCCAGGGTGGGAAAAGTGGGGAAGGAGCCTACAGGACTCTGCCAGGTGACATGGGAAGTGCTGGGCCTTGCAGGGGCACCAAGCTGTTACAATAGGATAGACCTAGGATGGGGATAGCCTGAAGCTAGAAGGAGGCCTGGGACCAGATCAGTAAGCAAAGATTTGGCATTATACAGAGGTTGTCTACATTGCGTAAGAATCAAAATAAATGGCCTCAGCAGCCCCATCCAACTCATCTATTGTTTAAACATTCTAAAGGACTTGTGAAATGTCGTTTTTCAAGAACCTGATTAAGATTCTTGTAAGAGTCTTAATTTCTTCTTTGTTTATGTCTCTGTAGTCAAATTGACACTGTGTCTAGTCAGTCTTTAGAATTTTAGAATAATCTTACAGACTTTCTTATTACCAAATATACTGATCGCACACATACCTGTCTTCACCACAGATAGTGCTGCAGTTTCTTCTTCCCTCCCACCATTTCTAATCCCTACTTAAATGAACCGGTGCCTCCTAGTTACTGTTTTCTCTCACTTAATAGAAAAGAATGTTTGAGTTTTTTTTCCTGAAGCTCTCAATATGGACACATCAGAAATTTTTAACCTTATATTTACAGAGCATTGTAGCAACACAAGAACCTAGGTCAACACGTTGTCTTGAATTAATTTGATTTATTGATAATCCTAGCACTTCTGCTAGAGAAATACAGATTCTTGAGTTAAAGTCTTGAATGTTTGCAAGATGAGAACTGAACTGGATTTTGGATGTGTTATTCTAGCATTTGTTTAATGTTATTAGAAACCCTGGTGGCATAGTGTTTAAAAGCTATGGTTCAAGAGGTCAGCAGTTCAACGCTTTGAAGGCCAGAGTAGCAGGGACAGGGGTTTCGGACCATGATTTCAGGGGACATTTAGGTCTATTGGCATAACAAAATATATTAAGAAAACATTCTGTTGAGTGACATCTGGGGTCTTAAGCGCTAGCAAGCAGCCGTCTAAGATGCATCAATTGGTCTCAACCCACCTGGAGCAAAGGAGCATGAGGAACACCAAAGACACAAGGTAATTATGAGCCCAAGATACAGAAAGGGCCACATAAACCAGAGACTACATCAGCCTGAGACCAGAAGAACTAGATGGTGCCTGGCTACCACCGATGACTGCCTTGACAGGGAACATAACAGAGAATCCCTGATGGAGCAGGAGAACCATGATATGCAGACCTTAAATTTTCATCAAAAGACCAGACTTAATGATCTGACTGAGACTAGAGGGACCCTGGAAGTCATGGTCCCCAGACCTTCTGTTAGCCCAAGACTGGAACCATTCCCAAAGCCAACTCTTCAGACAGGGGTTGGACTGGACTATAAGCCAGAAAATGATACTGGTGAGGAGTGAGCTTCTTAGCTCAAATAGACACATGATACCATGTGGGCAGCTCCTGTATGGGGGCAAGATGAGAAGGCAGAGGAGGACAGAAGCTGGTTGAATGGACATGGGGAATACAGGGTGGAGAGGAGGAATATGCTGTCTCATTAGGGGGAGAACAGCTGGGAGTACATAGCAAGGTGTATATAAGTTTTTGTGTGAGAGACTGACTTGATTTATAAACTTTCACTTAAAGCACAATTAAAAAAAAAAAAGAGGTCGGCAGTTTGAATCCACTAGGCACTACTTGGAAACCAAATGGGGTAGTTCTACTCTGTCCTGTAGGGTCGCCATGAGTCGGAATCAACTCTACGGCAATGGGTTTGGTTTGGTTTTCATTAAAGAGATTATTTTTAGAAAACAAGAACATATGTTGCTTTTACAATTCTAATTGCTTGTAATTAAAATTTACCGTACTGCCTCAAAAATTTGCCAGAATGAGGCAGAGTGTAAGTAAGTAATGAAGTAATTAAAATTCAAAGTGTGGTTGAGGTTCGATTTTGTAACAAACAAAACAGTATTCTTTAATAACTGATGGAATTTTTGTTTAAAAAAACCCTAGGAGCTATGTGAGATTTCTGGTACAGTTGGCGGAGTTTAAGTCACCCCTGGCCTCCAGATAACACTGAAGTATTATTTTATCCTGTAGATCAAACAGAGAAGCTTTGTCTTAGGAATTCTGAGAAGCGATCTTAAATATTTCTTTCTGGTGTGAGTGTGACCCCTCCTCTAGAATGGTGACACATTGTTAGCATATCTAAATAGTGACTCAAAGTTAAGATGAATTTCTAAGAATTTTTTTCACCAAAATAAAGTGTAACTTAATCGCAACGGTGCTCCTTTCTTTCTCCACATTCTTCCTTTTTTTCCTAATGAAATTACCTCATACTGGCTTTCCAGTGCCTCCCCCTTCCTTTTTTTCTTCTCATTGCCAGTACTACTGCTTGTTTGTTTGTTTGTTTTTTAATGCTATAAATGCAGCACTGTGTTTGATTAAAATTGCAAAAACCAAAAAAAAAAAAAATTTGTTATAGTCATATGATCCAGAAATTTCAGTAGCTACTTCATATTTTTATACCACTGAGTTATACACTAGACAGTTATGTAGTGTGGATCTGTTATTGGCAAATCCCATGCTTAGGGTGCCTTTCAGGATCCCTGCGAATCTTTCACACTGGTGAGCCCTCCCTCCACCTGTCCCAGATACACAAACCTCTACTTTAAAAACCACCTCATTAACTGGTCCTCACTTGGATCACCTGACACCTAAGAACTTGAGGGGTGACCTTCCTGGTAACACATGCTTCAGGGACACACGCACCTTTCATTCTTAGTAAGCTTTTTATTGAAGTATAACATAGGTATTTTTAGAATGCACAAATCCTACATATACAGCCTGATGAATTTTCACAAAGTTGACACATCCGTGTAACCAACACCAAATCAAGAAAGAGAATATTGCCTTCATCCAGAAGCCCCCATTAAGAGGGACCACTATCCTGACTTTTAACACCACAGATTGGTTTTGTCTGATTTCAAACTGTATGTAAATTGGAGTCATTTTGTATGTACTCTTTTGTGCCTGGCTTCTTTTGGTCAGTATTTTGTTCGTGAGATGTATCTGTGTTGTTAGAGTTCATTCATTCTCATTGCAGCATCGTATAATATTGCACTGAACAAATACACCGTGACTCTACTGTGATAGACATTCAGCTTGTTTCCAGTGGGGGGCTTATGTGAACCATGCTGCTGTAACAGCCTGGTGACACCCCGTCTTTCTTACAAACTGCAAACAACTTTTTCATGTGCATTTTTTTCTTTCTTTCTAGAACACTATTAGAGAGTGGCAGACTGTTTTCTGTATCGCTGCTGCTATTAATGTATTTGGTGCGGTTTTCTTCACACTGTTCGGCAAAGGTGAAGTGCAAAAGTGGGCTCTCAGTGATTACCATGGACACAGAAACTGAAGGAACCAGTACATAATCCTGTCCCTGTTGATACACGTTCGTTTAATCATGTAACCTAAAAGTGCCTTTGATAGTTTAATGTGTTAAGTGTTCTATATACAGAAAAAAATTGTGCTTGTATTAAGTTTTTAAGGATTATAATCATGAAATGTCACTAGTTGCCAGTTTAGTAAAATTAGCTATTTTTAATTATTAATAATATATACGCTGTAACTTATACTTCAGGTTCACATACCTGGCTGCAAGTTAGGCAACGTGAAGTAGAAGTTCTATTTATTTTTAAGGGGCCACACTTAAGGGAATGAGCTGCAAGGTTCCCCTAGACCTTTGCTGATTTAAGCTAGAGAATAATTCTCAGGTCTTAGTAAACGCCTGTTTTTGTCCTACCTCCTTCATTGAAAATCATTTGTCATTAGCTCTCCTTGACACTTAGGTTTGAAACTTTGGCATCTCCTTGGAGCTGCCGGCCACTGAATAATTTGACCTGGCAACTGGACTAAGGGAAGCATGCCCAGGCAGCTGCCAAACATTCCCTCCCTGGTTTCAGGGACCAAGTACCCAGCATCTACCAGAGGCAGCCTCCAAGCCCGGAGTCAGCGCCATGTCTTTGGACAGTGTTCCTGCTCAGGGGCTGTTAACAAGCAGATAGAGCCCTGAGTAGGCAGCCCCAGGGAGTCCACGGCAGTGGTCTTGCTGAACCCTCAGACCTTTCCTGGCGCCCTGGGATGCTGATTGGCATGTAACCTGCAAAAGGAAGGTAGGGTGCCCAGTTAATCATAAAGATTGTCATCCTGGACTTAAACTAGCTTCATGTGAATCATAGTCTAAATTTCTGAATCCTGTATTTTTTGACCCACACCAGAATAAAAATTTTAAATCCTCTCACTTTTTCTTCAGTCTCCCTTCTTGTAAGCTTAAGTATAAAGTGACTGTTAAAGGCCACATCACCAAAGACCAGGAACGTAATCATCTTTACTGCTGGTCACTGAAATCAAAGTTTTCCAGTTTTTTCCTGGACCGTCTTCCAGTAGTTCTTGAGCATGCTCTGAAGGCATTGTTGTGATTTAAAACTTGATTTGTGTTTTGTTTGTTTAACACTACCTGTAACATTTTAACTGAGAAAGCTGTTTAATATATGATGTAAATACGTTTCATGTAAATTTATTTTTAAATGTATAAATAGCTTTAAATTGCTATGGTGATACTGCTTTTATAAATCATCAAAATAATAAAACCTTTTGAATTGATTTTTTAATTGACAGTTCTGTGATATTCTCTAATGTCCACAGTGACCATTTCACATCTTCTTGTGCCCTCCTTAAGCCACCGATTTACCTCTGCATGCTTCTCTCAGTCTCAGAGATGACCCTGTACCACCAGGCTGAGGAAATGGGCCAGCCACATGATGCAGCTACAGAAATCCTCTGTTGCCATCAACCTGCACTTCCTCGCTCTGAAAAGGGTCCACTCTTCTTCCTAAAGCATATACCTACATCAGGATTCTAGCCTGTTCCCATCTCTTCTAAGGCAGTGCTTCAGTAATTCCTAATTTGCTTCTTCAATCTCTACCTCTCTTCTTCTTTTCCTTCTGTCTCAAAGGCACACGAGTCTTTCTAGCCTTTAAAAACAAACACAAAGCTCTCCTGGGGACATGAAAACACACACGTATGTATACAGGATATCTCTAGAATAATACTTAAGAAACTAGAAACCTCTAGAGAGAGAAAACAGGAAACCAGGGGTGGGAAGGAGAATTAAATTTCAACTTTACCAAATGAGGCAATATAACCTATTCAAATAAATACCAAAATACTAGTTACCTAATTAGTAGACAAGAACTATTTTAGGTGAAAGGAACAACACACAATACAGGAGAGGTCAGCACAACTGGACTAAACCAAAAGCAAAGAAGTTTCCTGAATACAACTGAACATTTTGAAGGCCAAAGTAGGAGGGGCAGAGGTCAGGGACCATAGTTTCAGGGGACATGTAGGTCAATTAGCATAACAAAATGTATTAAGAAAACATTCTGCATCCCACTTTCGTGAGTGGCATCAGGGGTCTTACAAGCTAGCAAGTGGCCATCTAACATGCATCAATTGGTCTCAACCCATCTGGAGCAAAGGAGAATGAAGAACACCAAAAACACAAGGTAATTACGAGCCCAAGAGATAGAAAGGGCCACATAAACCAGAGACTCCATCAGCCTGAGACCAGAAGAACTAGATGGTGCCTGGCTACAACCAATGACTGCCCTGATGGAGCAGAACAGTGGGATACAGACCTCAAATTCTCGTAATAAGACCAGATGTAATGGTCTGACTGAGACTAGAGGGACCCTGGAAGTCATGGTCCCCAGACCTTCTGTTAGCCCAAGACTGGAACCATTCCCAAAGCCAACTCTTCAGACAGGGATTGGACTGGACTATAAGCCAGAAAATGATACTGGTGAGGAGTGAGCTTCTCGGCTCAAGTAGACACATGAGACTATGTGGGCAGCTCCTGTCTGGAGGCAAGATGAGAAGGCAGAGGGGACAGGAGCTGGCTGAATGGACACAGGGAATACAGGGTGTAGAGGAGGAGTGTGCTGTCTCATTAGGGGGAGAACAGCTAGGAGTACATAGCAAGGTGTATATAAGTTTTTGCATGAGAGACTGACTTGATTTGTAAACTTTCACTTAGAGCACAATTTAAAAAAATACTAACCATCAAGTCAACTCCAGTTCGTGGCAACCCCACGTGTGTCAGAGTAGAACTGTGCTGCATAGGGTTTTCAATGGCTAATTTTTCCAAGGTAGATCACCAGGCCTTTCATCCAAGGTACCTCTGGGTGGACTCAAGCCTCCAACCTTTCAGTTAGAATCCAAACACATTAACCTGTGCACCACCCAGTAACTCCTTCCAATAAATGCATTGTTTTAAAAAGCAAAAACAAAACAACCTGCTTACTCAAGCTACTGTGTAGTCACCACCAGGTTTTTAACACTCTGCTGGACATCCAACTGGCCGTCCTCTTGGCACCGGAGACTTGTTTAAATTCAGTCTCATTCACCCGCCTCTGCCCCTACTGCCTGCCTTGTTCCTGTTAAAATTGCCGTTTCCGCAGTCATTCAGGCTTGAGCTTGGACTCATTTTTCACTCTTCTGTTCCCTAGTCTCCCCCTGCTACTCCCACCTCCATATCTAATCATCTACCTGTTTTCTCTATTCCAATTTTTAGACTCTGGGATTTTTTGTAAATCCCTCTGCCATCTCCTGAATGAGAGATCCTTGTAGATTTTGTTTCCACCTGGAGTATAAAACTGAAGTGCTCTCGCTGCCTTTGAGCCCAATCTCTTCTGTCCCAATTTCCCACCAGTGCTGGGTTAATCTTCCCAGTGCACCTAATCACCCTGATCAGGATGCCCCAAAAGTGAACCCCCATGGCTTCCCTTCACCAACACAATAAACTCTTCAAACCAGCATCCATGCCCTCCGCACTCCTAGGCTCAACCTACTTTGTCCTCCTGCCTACTTTGGGCTAAGTCAGGCTTCACTCTTGCCCAGGCTTGCTCTCCATTTTTCCGTCCTTCACCATACCTTTACTAATTGCATTCGTTAGGACTGGAATGCTACTTTTCAATCCCACCTCCTTCATGGCCCCTGATTTCTTGCATCCTCCCTAATCTAAATGTAGTCTCTTCCTTTGACCCCACAGAACACCCAATTGTATGTTATTTCTTGACAGCTTGTTCATGGCCCCTGATTTCTTGCATCCTCCCTAATCTAAATGTAGTCTCTTCCTTTGACCCAACAAAACATCAAATTATATGTTATTTCTTGATAGCTTGTTTTTCTTTATTTTGAATTCAGGGACTTAGGCTCAGTTATGAGAAAGATTAATTCCTTCCCTCCATCTTTCCTTCCGTTCTTCGTTCATTCATTTAACAAACATTGACTGTTCTATCCTAGGCAATAAGGATACAAATATGCGCTTAACAAAGACTTTACACTTCCAGATGCTTCCCTAGAGCTCAGTGTGGCTCCTTATGCCCTTTCTCCTCCAAGGCTTTCTTTATAATGCTTATAAACAGATCTTTGTGCCTATCTCCAAATGATTCATCCCAAACATCTTGAGGGCAAGATCCATTTGGTTCATCTCAGCATGGTCTCCCTGTAACAACATGTGCTTTGTCCATTTTAGTTGCTAAATATGTATTTAGTAAATAAACCTTTAGCTAAATGGCCTATATAAACTGAATTTTTTTTTACATTGTGTTTTAGGTGAAAGTTTACACGGCAAATTAGTTTTCCATTCAGCAATTTATACAGGGCTTGTTCTATGATGGTGGTGTAGTGGTTAAGTGCCACGGCTGCTAACCAAAAGGTCAGCAGTTCAAACCCACCAGGAGCTCCTTGCAAACTCTATGGGGCAGTTCTACTCTGTCCTATAGGGTTGCTATGAATCAGAATCAACTCCATGGCAGTGGGTTTGGTTTCTGGTTTTTGTTCTATGACATTGGCTGCTATCCCCGCAAGGTGTCAGCACTCTCCCCATTTCTACCCTACCTTCCCATTTTCATCCCTTCATTTTCCGTGCCTCTCCTTGCTTTCTCATCTTTGCTGTTGTGCAAATCTTCTCCCTTTGGTCTGTTATAGTTGATTGTTCTAAGGGGCACGTTTCTCACAGGTGGTGTTGTTTATTTGATAGGCCAATTTATTATTTGGCTGAAAGGTGACCTCTTGGAGTGGCTTCAGTTCCTGGTTAAAAGGGTGTCTTAGGGCAATAGTCTCAGGGCTTTGTTCAGTCCAGTAAGTCTGGACTTTTTTATGAATTTGAGTTTTGTTCTACATTTTTTCTCCCTTCTATTGTGTCCCTGGTCAGAGCAGCCAGTAGTGGTAGCTGGGCACCATCTAGTTTTTCCGGTCTCAGACTAGAGGCGGCTGTGATTTGTGTGAGCCATTAGTCCTGGGACTACTTGCTTCCTTGAGTCTTTGGCTTCCTTCACGCTCCTTTGCTCCAGCTGGAAAGAGACCAATAGTTTTAGATGGCAACTTGCAAGCTTTTGAGACCCCAGAGGCTACTCACCAAACTAGGATATAGAACACTATATTTATGAACTATGTTATGCCAGTTTACCTAGATATCTGCTGAGACTATGGTCCTTAGCCTTGAAGCCCAGAAACTAATTCCCGCAAGGTGTTTGGATATGTCTAAGAAATTTCAGTAACTGTGCCTCTATGTGCTTTATTATATGTATGAATATATATGCAGCACATACAAATATGTATGGGCAAATGCCCACAACTATATATATGCACGCACATGTACTTCCATATGCCCTCTCACACCTATGTAGCATTCATATCTACCTGTGTAACCACTCACAAACCTTTGGTTGTTATTTACCATAGTTGTCCTTTATTCTTGCATACCTCTCAGTGTCTTCTGCCTTGGTCACATTGTGCTGACTTCCCCCATATTGTGTATTGCCTTTCCCTTCACCAGAATTAATAAGTTTTTTTTTTACTATCTAGAAAGTAATTCTCCCTCCCTCCCCCTCCATCCCTGGTAACCATCAAAGAATGTTGCTTTCTGTATATAAACCTATTCTTGACTTTTTATAAAAATGGTATCATTAAATATCTGTCTTTTTGTGATTGACTAATTTCACTTAACATAATGTCCTGCAGACTCATTCCTGTTATGTTTCTTGGGCTCAACATTATTCTTTATCATTGCATAGTATTCCATTGTATTTATTTACCACAATTTATTTATCCATTCATCTGTTAATAGGCACTTAGAGCGTTTCCATCTTTTTGCTATCATTAATAATGCTCTAACGAACACGGGTCCGCATATGTCTATTCATGTGACAGCTCTTATTTCTCTAGGATATATGCCTAGGAATGGGATTGCTGGATCATATATTATTTCGATTTCTAGCTTTTGAGGAAGTGTCATACCATTTTCCATACTGGTTATACCATTTTACAATCTCACCAGCAATGTATAAGAGCTCAGTTTCCCCACAACCTCGCCAGCATTTGTTTTCTTTTTTTTTTATCAGAGCCATTTTTGCAGGAGTGCGATGATATCTCGTACTGAATTTTTTTATGTTGTATATTGTTTTTAACAATGCATTTTGTTTTCTTATCAAAAAATGTTAAATGTGCTGACACCTTTTAATGTAAAAATGATGTTAATCTCAAAATAAGTTATAAATGATAGTTATTGGTAAATGGTTTTAAATGTATTTGAGAATAGTTTATGTACTTCTAGTTATTCGACAAATATTTATTGCAGGGCTTCGACCCTATTGGTTCCAGTTTGAACCCCTGCTGAGAATTTGCAATTCTAACAAGTTCCCAGACAATGCTAATGTTGCTGGTTAGGGACCAATTCTAAGAACCGCTAGTGGAACAGTGGTTCTAAAATTTTATTATGCATAAGAATCACCTGAGGATCTTGTTAAACTGTAGATTCAGATTCAGAATATCTGGGATGGAAATTCAAATTCTCAGCAGGGGTTTGAGCCAGAATGAACTGGTTCAAAGCCCTGATTTATTGAGCATTCATTTTGTGCTAGGCATTGTTCTTTGCACTGGGATACAGCAGTAGGAGTAAAAAGAAAAAGCGAGCTATTTTTCTCATGGAGCTCACATTCTTATTTATCCAACCTTTTTCTTCATAGATCCCAGCCTTTGAAATATTCCATGCAATATATCATTATCCACCCAACAATGAAATCCATTGGGAATACACATGCCAACAGACCTCAAGAATCAGCTTTATGAAAGAAATTGAGACAAACACTGGAGGCAGCAGTTTATATTGACCATTGTCATGTCTTTCCTACTTCAGCCTTTGTCTCATTTTCAAGAGATCAAACATAGAGGTGTTTGAATTTAGACCGTGTTGCAAAGTAGATGATCTAATGTCAGCTGTAAGGGCAGCACATTGCTGTTCAAAATAAAATTGAAATTTTTTTCACAAGAGAAAATGATTAATACAGTATTTAAATTTGAAGGTAGAAAGAGCACTATAGGAAACGGCCTGGTTCTCCTCAGTAAAATCACCTTACTTCCTCCATGAATAAGACATAGGGTAAATATCTAATGTCAGTTAAAGAATAAATTCTCTCAAAGAAACTTAATAAAGATGAATCCCAAAGGAAAAGATAACACACAATATAGGGCAAGTCAGCACAGGTTGACCAAGGCAAAGTCATAGAAGTTTCCTAGACACACCCAAACACCTTAAAGGACCAAGTTGCTGGGGCCGAGGACTGGGAATCATAGTCTTGGGGGACATCTAAGTCAATTGGCACAACATAGTTCATAAAGAAAATGTTCCACATTCTACTCTGGTGAGTAGCGAGTCGTGCCTGGGGTCTTAAAAGTTTGATAGTGGCCATCTAAGGTACACCTATTGGTCCCATCGCATCCTGAGCAAAAGAGAATGAAGAAAACCAAAAACGCAAAGAAAACATTAGCCCAAAGGACCACATGAACCACACCTTCGACCAGCCTGAACCTGGAAGAACTAGATGGTGCCCAGCTACCAGCACCAACTGCTCTGACAGGGATCACAACAGAGAGTCCCAGATAGAGCCAGAGAAAAATGTAGAACAAAATTCAAAATCACAAAGACCAGAATTACTGGTCTGACAGAGACTAGAGAAACCCCTGAGACTATGGCCCCCAGATGCTGTGCTAACTCAGAACTGAAACCACTCCTGAAGCCCACTTTTCACACAAAGATTAGACAGGCCTATAAAACAATAACACACATGAGGCATAAGTGTCATAGCTCAATCAAACATACGAGACCAAATGGACAATTCCTGCCCAAAAGCAAGACGAGAAAGGAGGAAGGGACAAGAACTGGACAAATGGACACAGGGAACCTGAGGTGGAAAGGAGGAGACTGCTGTCACATTGGGAGACTGCAACCAATGTCACAAAACAGTATGTGTATAACTTTTTGAATGAGAAACTGACTTGAGCTATAAATTTTCACCTAAATCACAATAAAATAAAAGATGAATCACAAAGACTTTTTAGATGTTTTTGCCTTATAAAGCAACTAAAAAAATCAACTATCAAAGTTTTATTCTAAAGATAATACAGAAAATATTTTCTAGGAGCTATGTTATGGAAACTTGTAAGTGCAAACAATACTGAAAAGGAATAGAATGTAACAAAAACTTTCTGCCACCCTTTCTCACCTGCTTGGATTAGGAAGAACACTAGTAATTTTCCAAGCTCCTGTTTACTTTCACTTTATCTTGATGTTGGGGGAGGAGGAAATTTAGAACTTCTACTTCACTGCCTGTCCTGAGGTTGTGAGAAGCCATTATTGTACAACGGGGCTGAAAACGTATTGAAACTATCATGCACACCCCCATGCCATGATAGTCTGGACTTCCTAGAGGAAAAAAAAAAAAAAAAAAACATACTACTTTAAAAATAGTATTAAACCCTTTCTGTAGCACTGTCTTTGGCAGAAACAACTGAAATATGCTTACATTTCCAACAGTGTCAGCGCCTCTCAGTCTTCCTTTCGAGCACCACAATAGCCCCCTGTCTAAGCTTCTTACAACTTTCACTCCACAGTCTGAAACTTGAGCTTCGCAGAGAACTCTGGTTGAGATTGATAGCAATCTGGATAGGAAATATAGTCTGGTCTTTCTAATGCTTAAGAACTGTTTTGTGTGAAGTGTCCCACACTTTTAGAGAAAATTCAAGTCTGTATATTTCATAAATTACCTTTACAATACCTATTGTAATGCACTTTTTTAAACACCAAGAAGATACTTCAGATCTCTGTAGTTATATCATCAATGGTAGGAAGCTTATCCTGGGACATTCATGATGATTCAAATAGACTTGAATCATTATTTAAAGGACAAGGATGTTTCTTATTAGGTAAAAAAAAAAAAATCCTATGAGAAACTTTGTGTCTATGGCACAGTAAAAATGTTTACCTTCTCCCAGGATGAATTGTAAAATTAGCCCTGGGGCTCAAAAGCAACTCCAGTTGTGAATTTGCTGTAACATTATCTTTGCTCCATAAATGACATTAGAGAATATTTAATCGTCATATGTTTATTCTAGGAACCCTGCTGGCAGACTGGTTAAATGTTCGGCTGCTAACCCAAAGGTCGGTGGTTAGAGCCCACCAGCTGCCAGCCACCGCAGGAGAAAGATGTGGCAGTCCGATTCCTTAAAGATTACAACCTTGGAAACCCTATGGGGCAGTTTTACTCTGTCTTATAGGGTCGCTATGAGGCGGAATCCACTCAACGGCAATGGATGTGTTTTTTGGGTCTGGTAGGTTTCTTCTGTAGTCCTGTAAATTTTTGAGAAGTATATACATATATGGAAACCCTGGTGGCGCAGTGGTTAAGTGCTATATCTGTTAACCAAGACTTTTTTTATATACATATATAAGTATACATGAAGAAAGTCCTGGCAATCTGCTTCCAAATGTTCACAGCCTTAAACACCTGTAGAGTACAGTTTTATGCTGACACAGATGGGGTTGCCATGAGTTGGAATTTGGTTTAGTTTGATTTTGGTATTTCTACTAAAGTAAAAAACCAACCCATTGCTGTAGAGTCGATTCCAACTTATAGCCACCCTTTAAGACAGAGTAGTACGGCCCCATAGGATCTCCAAGGAGCGGCTGGTGGGTTTGAACTGCTGACCTTTTGGTTAGCAGCCAAGCTCTTAACCACTATGACACCAGGGTTCCAAAGTCTGTTGCTGTGAGTCGATTCCAACCGATTCTGACCTCTATGTGAGTACAAGTCTACTAAAGTACTGGTGTAAAAATATTCAGAGATTAAAACACTTTGGTGTGGTACAAAAGACCAGCCTTTCTATTTTGTCCTGTTACTGAAAAATTAACTCCTGCAGAAGAGCTATTGACATTCCATCCTTTGTACCATGAACCTCATTATTTCAAATCGTAGGATTGGAGGGAAGGATTTGGGGGGAATAACCTCAGTTCCCTTTGGGAAGTAATGTTCAGAATACAGGTGAAAAATAAGCCTATAAACTTCACTCCTTGTTTTTTTATAACTCACCTCCCATGTCTTCCTCACTGCCTACCTCTGTGAGAGGCCCTCCTCCCAGATGAGTGGGCTGTAATCATCAGCCCTTTTTTAATCTCAGCTGACAGCAGGAATGAGCTGCAGAGTAATTGTCTGATTGATTGCTCTTGGCGTTGCTTTTTGACCCACTCAGTAAAATGGAGCCGATGGATGCTGATAAGGACCAATAGTTTCTCTCCAGACTTAGAGCAGCCAGAGGTGCAGCCAGGTTTGGAGTAAACCGTATTAAATCATCACTGATTCTTCACTTTTGTACTGTGCCTGAGGAGGCTGGGACAGAGAAGGGTGAAGTGCATTAAACCAGGACTAAGTGAAACTGTGAAGTGAATAAATACTAGAGTAAACGAGGAAATAATGAAGAGATACGTTCAAAACTGAATGTAGTATTATCTGGTGTTACAATATTATAAATAACAATATTTATAAATTTCCCAGAGTAGAGAATTGGTGCCAGGTACTATATGCAAGGCTCTATGGTCAACCTTTATTTAGTTCTCACCGCAGCCCTATCATGCAGGTATTAGCACCACAATTTTACAGGTGAGAAAGCTGAGATAGACATACAACCAAGTGACAGAGATTCAAGTCAGGTCTACCTGAAGTCAGAGAAAAATCCCTTATTCCTACACTATACTGCTTCCATTACGGTGCCACCGAAAATCATGTTTGAACATTCTTGATGAGTAGAAAGATCATTACAACATTTTTGAAGGGTAAAATGACAGTAAACCAAAATTAAATAAACATATATTCTTTGAACCAGTAAATCTACCTATGTAATATATCCTAAAAAATACTTGAACAAGCACACAAACATTTTTTGTAATATTGCCAATTTTCCGTTAATAAGGACATTTTTAGCTAAGTTAAGGTACATTCAAAGAGAGACTACTATACAGTCATTAAAATAATGAGAAAGATCTGTGATGGAGACTAAGGAGGATATCCATATATTTTGTTGGAGGCTGAAAAAAGTTACCTAACAATATACATTGTTTTATCCTATTTTTACTAACAAACAAGCAAATACAGGTGTAGGGGGCAATGGTAGCTCAGTGGTAGAATTCTCTACCTCCAAGCAGGTGATCCAGGTTGAGATTTCCAGCCAATGCACCTCAGTTGCAGCCACCACCCATCTGTCAATAGAGGCTGGCATGTTACCATGATGCTGAACAGGTTTCAGCAGAGCTTCTGGACTAAAACAGACTAGGAAAAAAGGCCTGGCAATCTAATTCCAAAAATTAGCCAGTGAAAACCTTAGGGATCACAAGTAATCTGATTCTGTGCATATGTTTACCATGACTTGGGGCCAACTCCACAGTAGCTAACAACAACAAATATATGTTAATAAAAAGATTTGTAATTCTGACTCATAACAGCCCTATAGGACAGAGAACTGCCCCATAGAGTTTCCAAGTAAACAGAGTAATGTAAACTATAAATGGAATAGAAAACAACACTGAAATCATCTTTAGAGCCTAGACATGGGGCAAAAAATAAATGGATTTTCACTACATTAAGTATTTCTGTTTAGCAAAAGACACCACAGACAAAGTTAATGGATGACAGACTGGAAGAGAGACTTACAACCTTTTGTCATTAAAAGAGGTTAATTCTAGAATATTCAAAGAGTGCCTGTAGATCAAGAAGAAAAAGAAAACCCAATGAAAAAATAGCCAATTGCCTTAGTGGAAGACCAAATGTCAAATATGCATATATGAAAAGATGATGAAAATCCTTAGTAATCAAAGAAATACAAACTAAAACCACCATGAGATACTACTTGAGGTCTGTCAGAAGGGCAAAAATTAGAAAGGTTGATACAACTAAGTGTTGTCAAGGACATGGGGAGATGAGAATTATTGTCCACAGCAGGGAGAGAGTAAATACAAAGTAACATACCCATTCCAGAAAGCAAAATGTTTATATTTAAGTTAAATGGGAATATGTTCTTTGACACTGAATATATGTCCCACACTTGGGTCTATGTCCCAGAGAAATTCTTGCTCAAGTCCATAAGAAGCATATACACTACACCGTTTATCGTGGCAGAATTGGAGGTGACCCAGGCGTCCATAACTAGGGGAATATAAAATGTTGTGGATGTTTATTATGGAATATAATTCAGGAATATGCAGAGAACTAAAAAAGTGTTGAGTAAAAGAAGAAGACATATAGTATGTCTTAGTCATCTAGTGCTGCCATAACAGAAATACCACAAGTGGATGGCTTTAACAAAGAGAAATTTATTTTCTCACAGTCTAGTAGGTTATAAGCCCACATTCAGGGTGTCAGCTTCAGGTCCTCGTCCTCAATCTTCCCCCAGTAGAGGAGCTTCTCAGGCGCAGGGACCCAGTGTCCAAAGGATGCGCTCTGCTTCTGGTGCTGCTTTCTTGGTGGTATGAGGTCCCCAACTCTCTGGTTGCTTCCCTTTCCTTTCACATCTTGAGAGATAAAAGGTGGTGCAGGCCCCACCCCAGGGAAACTCCCTTAACATTGGATCAGGGAGGTGACCTGAGTAAGGGTGGTGTTACAATACCACCCTAATCCTCTCAACACAAAATTATAATCACAAAATGGAGGACGACACAATAAAATACTGGGAATCATGGCCTACACAATTTGATAGGCATATTTTTGGGGGGACACAATTCAATCCATGACATAGTACAATTAGCTTTAATTTGGAAAATTAAAAACTCACACAAAAAAAGTGACATTTTCCACAATAGAGTGGGTATCAATAAGGGGTGGAGAATGGAAGTAGAGATGAGGGATACAGGGGGAATTAAAAATAAAACAAGACAGTGGGCTTGCACCGACCATAAGGTTCTGCGAACACAGTATAAGATAAAAATAACTTTTAAACGGGTACCTGGAAGGTGTTGAAGTTGGGCAGGGAGAGAAATACCTTACTTTCTAATTGTCTGCATTGTTTAATTTTTTTTGCAATGAGTGTGCATTACTCTGGTAATTAAAAATGTAAAAATGTTGCCGACAAATATCTATCGGGCCCATTAAGGAAATATTCATAAAATATTATTAGGTGGAAAAAAAAACAGTAAGTACAGTGTGATTCCATTTGTTTTGTTGGTCTTTTTTTTTTAATATATATAACATTTGGTAAAATAGATATACAACAAAACTTTTGCCATTCTAACCATTTTTAAATGTACAATTCAATGACATTAATTGCATTCACCATGTTGCATAACCATCACCACTATCTCCAAAAGTTTTTTATCACCCCAAAAAGTAACTCAATACCCCTTCATCAATAACTACTCACCCATTCCCCACCACCTGGTAACTACTAACAAACTTTTCTCTCTATGCCTTTGCCTATTCTACATATTTCTCTTAAGTGGGTACAAAATGTGTTCTTTCGTGTCTTATTCACTTAGAATGTTTTCAAGGTTCATTCATATCATAGCATATATCATTTCCTTTTATGGCTGAATAATATATCAGTACATGTACATACATTTTATTTAACCATTCATCTATCAACAGACACTTGGGTATCCACCCCTGCCTAGTACAAATAATGTTGCAATGAATATTGATGTACAACTATCTGTTAGAGTCCCAGTTTTCAAGTCTTTTGGGTATATACCCAGAAGTGAAATTGCTGGGCTATATGGTAATTCTATGTTTAACACATTGAGGACCCATCAAAACGTTTTCCACAGCAGCTGCACCATTTTACATTCCCATCAGCAATGGGTGAGGGTTCCAATTCTTCCACATCCTAGTATCTGATTCCAGAACATTTTTTTCACCTCAAGAAGAACCCCAGTACCCATTAGCAGTCACTCCTTCAACCCCACCTCTTCCCAGCCCCTGGCAACCACCCATCTACCTTCTGTCTCTAGAGATCTTCCTATTCTCAACATTTCATAGAAATGGAATCGCATAATATGTGTGGTCATTTGTGCCTGGCTTCTTTCACTTAGCATAATGTTCAAGGTTCAGTCATGTTGCAGCATGTATCAGTATTTCACTCCTTTTTACAGGATAATATTCTATTATATGGTTATACTACTTTTTTAATTTTTATTGTGCTTTAAGTGAAAGTTTACAAATCAAGTCAGTCCCTCACACAAAAACTTATATACACCTTGCTACATATTCCCAATGTATGGATATACTACTTTTTGTTTATCCATTCATCATGATGTGGACATATTTGTGTTGTTTCCGCTTTCTGGCTATTATAATACTGCTATGAACATTTGTGTACAGGAATATTTGTGTGAACATGTCTGCAATTCTCAGGTATAGCGATCCATTTTTTTAAATAAAATATGCATAAGAACATCCCCCCATTTTTTTTTAAATAAAATATGCATAAGAACACCCCCCCACAGACACATACACTAAAATGTTTTACCCCTTTGTTACTTTTCTATTTCTTTTCAATTTTCTTAAAAAGAAATTTAAGTTAGGAAAAAAATACATTGTTAAAAAAAAATACAAAAAACTCAGGGTCAAGCTCAGAACTGTTTCCCTGGCTTTTGAACCCAAATCCAGGGTCTCTGGTACTAGAGCTCTGGGCTGAAGTGTCCCAACCGCAGTTTCAACAGTCTTCAAACTTAACGCCCCAGGCTGGGCAGTAAAGTAGCTTCTAAAAAAAAGCTTCTAGGGCCTACAAAGTGGCCCTTGTTGATATTCACGTCAGCCCACAGCCATGCCAAATGACCTATATTTACTTGTCAGAGAAAATCACACCGCTGAAGGATGCCATTCAGTTATGCTTGCTCCGCTCTCTCATCTCAGTGTAATGCCCATAGTTCTCACCGGGAAGATATTATATTTTTTAAAATACTTTTTAAAGAATCAATTTTTAAAGCGTGCCACACACATCCATACTCATCTTTCTTCACAAGTTTGGAACGCACTGCAGTTTCGCCACCCCAGAAACCACTCGCCCCGCAGGTCGTTTGTTTTTCCCTGGACAGCAAAAGAAATCCTCCAGATTTGAGCCGCTTGTTGGCGAAACCTGAACTGTGGGCATTTCCCTCAAAGTGGGATAGAGGATCAGATATTCATAGCTCTCAGGAAACTGGAGTTTGACTCATAATTTTAGCTGACTCATGAATCAGAACTATCAAAGGCTACATTTCTTTTGTCTGAATAAAGAGGATGACTACTAGAACAACGATCTCCGCGCGCTCGCGGAGAGAAAACACAAAGAGAGGAATTTAGAATGACTCAGCCCTAGCCCTGGCCCCGGGACTGACGCGGGCCTCGGGAACAATGGAAAGTCACAGCGGGGCCTCAAAGTCCGCTCCCGGGGACGTCTACACCCGCCCCGCCGAGTCTACACCCGCCTGCTCAGCGGGCTGCCAGCAGCTGGGACAGCAAGGACGCTAGGCACAAAGTGACTATTTCTGACCCTCCATTTCTTGCTTTTTAACCTAAAATGCAGTACCAACTCTTAAGATTACAATACGATTATGATAATTTTGTAAAACCCATAGGAGCTGTGGGCTCCATTCCTAGAGCCCAGGTTCGGCAGCAAACAACAGTCGCAAAAAAAAAAAAAAAAAAAACGTTGTGCCCAAGTCAATCGTGCCTCATTGCGACTCAATGTATTACAGAGTGCAACTGCTGCATTGAGATTTCCTACATGTAATCTTTATGGAAGCAGGTTGCCAGGCCTTTTCTCGTCATGCCGCTGGGTGGATTCCAATCGCCAAGCGTTCATTTAGTAAGGGATGGCAAACTCTTTTTGCCACCCAGGGACCGCAACAGATGCAAAAAATTAAAAAAGCCAACCCATTGTAGATTCAGACTCATAGCAACCCTATAGGACAGAGTAAAACTGCTCCATGGGGTGTCCAAGGAGTGACTGGTGGATTTGAATTGCCAACCTTTCGGTTCACAGCAATATCACTGATGGAACTGGACCACTGTGCCACCAGGGCCTGCAACAGATGCCAGGAGACCACAAATCGACTAGACCCTGAACACGTTTCCTTGACACAACAGAAAACTATCCTGAAAAAAAGGAATCTGAGGCCCATATCACAAGCTTTTGTTTCCAGAAAGAGGTAAAGGGGTTTGCTAAAGTTGGGGGCCAGCGTGGATTTCACAGGTTAGACACTTGTTCCTTCTGGCAGCAGCGTTGACTTGGGGAAGAAGTTGGCCCAAGGCCTGGTAGTTAGAAGATCATTTCTGGAAAATCCAGTAGTCTTGGTGTTTCTTGTCCAGACTCAGTTACTCTCAAGGAATAAGATGGCAGCAGCCAAGATTAGAAAATCAATAGAAAGTGTTTAATGTTCTGGGTTTTTGCAGCTGGTGTGTTGGCCGGTTGCTTGTTTTCTGGAAAGAGGCCCTGGGTGTGACAGACCAGCTCAATATCTCTGCGGAGCCCCAGAAAGGCTCTCCTGGGCTTACTGGGGCACCACGCCCTTCTCATTCCCCAAGCCAGAGCAGGGTGCATCCTAGCCCTAGGGCCCATGCTTCCAAGCACTAAAAACTATGCTGACCTGACCTGTGATTGCTTCTCAGAGGTGATATGACAGGTGCTACCACCGTTACCACCACCAACGACGAGCTGCTGTCGAGTCCTATCTGATTCGAAGCAACCCCATCTGTGTTAGAGTAGAACGGCGCTCCATAGGGTTTTCAGTGGCTCGTTTTTCGGTAATAGATCACCAGGCCTTTCTTCCCAGGTGCCTCTGGGTGGACTTACACCTCTAACCTTTCAGCTAGCAGCCGAGCACATTAACCATTGCGTTAGGTGCCTGGTTTAATTAAAGCTAACTTGGTAACACACTTAAAGAAGTGTCTTACTGCTGCTCAAACCTCTTTAATAAACGTTCCCATCAGCCATCCAGGAATAAGGCTGCTACTAGGATTCATCCAGGTGGTGTAAGGCCTTTAGCAGTGCAACCCAGTCTTCTTTCTAACCCTCAGCTTCAGCTAAATTAAAACTCCAGTTTATACTTTCCTGCCTTGGTATTTTGTCTATGCTTTTTCCTCTACCTAGAATGCCTCCCAAGTCACCCATGTCCACCCTACTTATTTAAATCCTATCTATCTTCAAGACCCAGATCAAATTGGCACTCCAGCTTCACACCAGACGGAAGCTTTCTCTCCAAAGCCTTCGTTATCCTACAGTCTTCATCATCTGCACTACTCACATGCCTACTTATCTTATCTCCCCTACTCAGTCAGCAATTCCTTTCCCTGACAACACTTAGCACAGCACATTTTCACATAAATAGCTTTCGGTGAATGTATATACCCACATCATTTGCCCTGCATTCATCCTCCCAGCATTTGCCCTTTATTCATTCTGGCTGTTAAGCATCTATAAAGAAAAATGATGTATTCATTATTGCAAAAAGAGAAGGCTTCCTCCTTCTTAAAGAACCGTGGCGTTGTTCAGGTATCGTTCCCTCTTCAGTTCTGGAAATAGATCATGATTTGCCTGAGCCAATGCAATCTAACAGAAATATAATGTGAATCATAAATATGAGCTTTTCTAGTAGCCACATTTAAAAAATAAACAGGTGAAATTAATTTAAATAATAAATTTCATTTAACCCAATATATTCAAAATGTTGGAGCCCTGGTGGTGTAGTGGGTAAGAGCTTGGCTGCATAATGAAAAGGTTGGCAGTTCGATTCCACCAGCCAATGCTTGGAAATCCTATGAGGCAGTTCTACTCTGTCCTGTAGGGTCTCTATGAGTCAAAATCATCTCGTTGGCAAGGGGTTTGTTGTTTTGTTTTTTTTGTATCCAAAATGTTATCATTTCAACATGCAGTTAATATAAAAATATTAAGAAGATATTTTAGTTTTCTGTATGTGTGTATAAAGGAACCCTGGTGGCACAATTGTTAAGCGCTCAGCTGCTAACCGAAAGGTAGGCAGTTTGAACCCACCAGACAATCTGCAAAAGAAAAGACCTGCAATCTGCTCCTGGAAGGAAAGATTACCTAGGAAACCCCGTGGGGGACTTCTGCTCTGACCTCATAGGGTCATTATGAGTTGGAACCAACCTGACAGCCCACAACAACAACAACATGTGCAACCCCATGTGTGTATGTAGTCTTTGCAATCTGAGGAGTTATTTTACACTGATAAGCACGTTTCAATTCAGAGCAGCCACATTTCAAGTCCTCAGTAGCCACATGTGGCTTGTGGCTTTCATATGGACAGGACATGTCTCAGCTCACCTCTACAGCGTTCCCATGGTAACTGTTACTGGTCCAGGAGTGAAAGGCTGGAGACCTAAGTTGGGCTGATCAGAGTGAGGTGAAGGGTTTAAAGTTCACGTCTGGGGAAGTTTCCCTCCTGCTGGTAGTGACCAGGGAAGCCTATCGCCCTGACTGCCACTAGCAGCCTTCGTGGGAACTGTCTTGCAACCATTAGGGGAAACTGTAAGGACTGGTGTTAGGATGACACTAACATTGAGGACAGCAGAGTAGGGAGATAGAAAGAACCCTGGGTCCTTAATGACATCACTGAGCCACTGATAACACTGGGCCTGGAGCTCACCCTATTTCCAATTATGAAAAATTATAAATTTCCCTTTTGTTTAAGTCAGACAGAGTCAGAGCTTTCTGTAGCAGCCAAGAATACCCCAACATCAGAGCCAAACCTTGAATCCAGGTCACCAGCCTCCTGGGTCCAGGCTCTTCTACCAGAGTGTCTCTTGAGAAAGATTTTTGGCTAATTTTTATCCCCAAAATCAGTTTGTTTCTTATTGTAATAAAACATATATAACAAAATGTTTGCCCTTTCTACCATTTTTATGTATACAATTCAATGACATTAATTATATTCACCATGTTGTGCAGCCATCACCACCAACCATTTCCATTTTTTTTCATCATAGAAACTCAGTACCCCTTAAACAATAACTCCCCATTTCCCCTACCCACCCACCCCTGGTAACCACTAATAAATTTTGGTCTCTATGCATTTGCCTATGGGATCATATAATATTTGTCCTTTTATGTCTGACTTATTTCACTGAGCATAATATTTTCCAGGTTTGTTCATGTTGTAGCATATATCAGAATTTCATTTCTTTTTATGGCTAAATAATATTTCATAATATTGATATACCACATTTGGCTAATTCTTTTGGATCCATCTTAGATTCTCTTTGTGGCATGATGGTGGCCACTGCCAATGGGTTAGAAGTAAAGCTCCCCAAAGATGCTGAGGGCCATGAAGGCCTCATCTGCAGGTGGGTCAGCCATAGCTGCAATAATCATCTGGGGCAGAGAAACAGCCAGAAGTCCTTTGTCAGGGCAGCTGTCACGGCACTGTGCTCTCAAGCTAGCCAGCTGTTTGCTCCATCCTCTAGAGCAGGCATTTATTACAGCTCTTCATTGCCTCCCTTGAAACTGATAGACCCCGGGGCCTGCCCAAAGCTGGGCAGTCAAGAGCCCCTTTGGCAAGAGGTAGCCCAAGGAGCCACACTTTCCACTGTGATATGGCAGCTTTTTCTGGCAGGGTCCTGAAGATGGGATCATTGTGTCCTAGGCCAACTGCTGGTGTGAGTAATTTGGAAGAAAGTTGGAAAGATTTACAGGAGCACTGACAACTGCAGGGCCGTGAACTGAAAAGCAACTAAGAATATGGACTGAAAAGGTGCCACCCAAGCAGTAAGATAAAATTGCTGGAAGTGCAGTTCATCATGCATTGCTTACAAAGAGTAGCTGTGTGTGAACAAACCTGCTCTGATGCAAATAGACCTTACAGTTCACTTACAGTGCACAGGTCTCACAGCTCCCAAACTAGGAGGGAAGGCGGAACTGCTGTATATTGGCATAGTGAGAAAAAAATAGCTTTGGGACCAGGGGTGTGCAGGCTGCAATCCTGGCTTTGACAGAGCTGGTGCAGTGGTGGGCACATCACAAGACCTCCACGAGGCTCAGTTTCCTAGTCTCTAAAATAAGCATTATTATATTTATCTCACAGCTTTGTGAGCCTTACATTATAAAGTGCATGCAACATCACTTTTTAAGTTATTAAGTGCTGTATAAATGTTCACGGTTGTAATGAATTGAATTGTGTCCACCAAAAATATGTCAACTTGGTTAGGCCATGTCTTCTATAGTTTGTCTTCTATTTTGTGATTTTCCTATGAGTTACAAATCATAATCTCTGCCTGTGGTTAAAAGGATTACTCAGGTCACCTCCCAGATTCAAAAGGGAGTTTCCCTGGACCACTTTTTATTTCTCAAGAGATAAAAGGAAAGGGAAGCAAGCAGAGAGTTGGGGACCTCATAGCACCAGGAGCAGAGCGCGTCCTTTGGGCCCCGGGTCCCTGCAACTGAGAAGCTCCTCAACCATGGAAAGATTGAAGACAAAGGCCTCCCACCAGAGTCGACAGAGAGAGAAAGGCTTCCCCTGGAGCCGACGCCCTGAATTTGGACTTGTAATCTACTAGACTGTGAGAAAATAAATTTATCTTTGTTAAAGCCATCCACCTGTGGTATTTGTTACGGCAGCGCCAGATGACTAAGACAATGGTTATGATTTCTTTCATAAGAAAAAAATGCCTCTGATGGGTTTTAATACCCAGAAACTACTACCTACTTATTGATGCTGCTTCTGAAGGGTAAATGGCAAGTATGAAAATTTTAACTAAAATATATGCTCTTACAGTATTTATTCCTAGCCACTTGCTCTCTCTTGTGTCTCCAGTTCCCGATTTACAAAGCGAGACCTCTAATACTTGCCCTGCCCACTGCTGAGGGCTGGAGTGATGGCCAGATAAGGTTACAGATCCAAAAGATTGACTAAGCTTTAAAGTTCATACAGCAGAGTGTCAGCCCAAAACATTTATATCTTCTAATTGCAAAAGAGCTTGCCAGGGTGTAGGTTCCAACATCTGAGGCTTCTGATTGGTAATACCATGTCTCCTTTCCTTCTGATCCTAAAACCAGCTCCTCAGATGCACCCTCTGCTCCAGTCAAGGATCTACAGCACATGGAATAAGGCCCTTGGTCATGTGTGCCTAAGACTAAGAAGCACATGCTACATGAGCCAGTGCCCTGGCCAATCTAGAACACACACACACACACACACACACACACACACACCCTTATGCTGGTATCTTCCATTCAACCTTCAAGGCTTAGTTCAAAAAACATCTGTTGAATCTGGATGATGGTTACATGGGTACCATATTATTTTTCAGTACTTTTCAATATTTTGTAAAGCAACATTTTTCTAATAATTATAAAAAGACCTAAATCAAGTATTAACATCTCTTGGATGCATTTTTGCCTCCCCATCCTCCACACACCCCCATCTCCAAAGTTGAGTTCCATGGTGTTTCTCTGTATCTCTGTGACACTCTGAGGTGACCTGTTAAGTCACTTTTCACATTTATTATGATTTCTTATTACCTTAGGTTTTGAGCTCTTTGAAGGCAAGAGTCAGGCCCTTCATCTCTGTCTTCTCACCAAACCCAGTACTTGCCATATTGCCGGGCTTAAAAAAGGTCTCATAAATATTAGCCAAGTCAATTAACGTGAATGAAAGATTCTGGTTCCCTCTAAACTTTACCAATGACCAGAACCTTTTCCCCTTCTCCAAGCCTGCTTTTCCTTTTTTCTACCCAGAAAATCCTTTTTTCTACTAGCTATAAATTCCTCTGAATGTTGTAACACTACGTGTCTAAGAAAAATCTAATACGCACATATAGGAAGAATTGCGCTTTGTTTAAAACTGATTTGCATATACTGATAGTGCAAAGGAAAAAAAAAACTCAATTAAAATTTCACTCTTTTTCTGGATGTTTAAGACTGTAAACACAAATTTGAAAAATGTGGAAACTTCTTAACATTTATAATCCAACAAATCAGTCCCGTAGCATAGTTTCTTTGCCCAGAGAATAGAGTTATAGACTTCGAGATTTATATTATTTGGTTCAATGGGAACAAACCCCTTTTGATAAGATTCTTAGCTCTTATTGTAGTTATAACATTCAATGAGTACAACTAAAATAAGATAGCAAAGTCTATCTATCACCATCCTACATAGTATTTTGAGTTTCATTCTTTTGATTACCTAAACTGCCCTTCCTAATGCACATTTAACTGAATGCTTGTTCTCAGTGTTATTGAAAACAAAGGTTATTATTGCCTTTAAGATTAGAATTAATATGCTAAAAACTTCAGTTATTTATCACATTTCCTGAAATTTTCCTACTTTGTATTTAACTGATCCATTTCATATGGCATTATCCAGGACAAAAGCTGGCATATCTGGTCATTTGTGCAGCTGCCTTATTTGATGTCCTTGCTTACCTTTCTGATCCCATCTGCTGCTACTCCTGTACCACACCCTGCCAGCCAATCAAGCTAAGTGAGTCATTCTCTTCCCCCTGTCCTTGCCTTTACACATAATTATTTCCTTGGCCTGGATTAAAATGTCCCCACTCATCCTCCAAGACTCGGGTCTGTTGTCACCACCTCTGGGAGCTCCTTGGAGTATTCTTGTTCCTTCAGTCTTCGTACATATCTCTATTGTAATACTTACGTTTTTGCTGGTATTATCTGCTTCGGTGTCTGTCTTTTTCTGTACCCTGAAAGCCTTCTAGAGGTCTGAAAGCGTGATCTACTTATTTTTGTCATTCTAATGTTGAGTGTGGTGCCTGACACTGAATCAATGTTTGGTGAACAGGTGACTGAGACTGAACAAATGAAGGGATGAATGACACAACGAAGCCCACCTGCTACTAGGGAGCTTACAGCCAAGTGACAAGATAAAATGCATAAGCACCCAAACAGGAAGCGCTTAACCAGGTATTCATTTAAGTTGCAGCCCTGGTGACGCCCTGGTTGAGAGTTCAGCTACTAACCAAAAGGTCAGCAGTTCAAATCCACCAGGTGCTCCTTGGGAACCATACAGGGCAGTTCTAATCTGTCCTACCCATTACCCATTGCCATTGAGTCACTATGAGTCGGAATGAACTCAGCGGCAGTGGGTTTTTTTGTTTTGTTTTGTTTTTTAAGTTAGTCAGAGAAATGGCGGATTATGTGGACGAAACAGAGCTGAGCTTCTATGTGGAGTTCTTGGCCCTTCTCGTTCCTAGAGTTGCATGTCTCCAGAGTTTGGAGCAAGCTCAGTGCAGAGGTAGTAATTTTGACAGTAAGGCAGGACCATCTTGGTTAAAAGCCTGCTGGCTTACCATACCTTGCCTGAATCCTGCTGCTCCACACAAACTTTTTCCAAAAAATACAGTAGGCCAGTGTAGATATTAAGGTGTTCAAAGAGGAAAAACAGCAACCCCCAGGTAGCCAGAAGAAAAGGGTAGGTTGCATAATAAGGAGGCATCAGCATTAGTTATACCTGGAATTCTACTGGAGCCAACGGGATTTGATCCCCGGCTTTCAAAAGGTAGTTCAGCTAGGACAGTGGTCTACTCTTCCACCATCCAAGTATGAATTCTTTGAAATTATCCTACAATCTATGTAGTGGCATTCTTAATTGATAAAGCCATAATTATACATAAATGCATACTTGTTCAACTGTTATACTCAACATGCATATAAACTAACCAGAAGACTTGTAACAGGGCAAAATGACTGAGAACATATTCTGAAATGGTTTTTGAAGGCTGGCAGGGAAAGCCTTGGGAGTGTGTAAAACTGGCTGTGGAGCATGCTCCATACCTGCTAACAACCACTTCATTTCTGAGCCTGAGCTCTAAGACAGATAGTTTGCTAAAACTGTCCTCGCACTCAAGCAATCATTCTTCAAAGTGTGGTACCAGGACCAGCAGAATCAGCATCATTTTTGAAACTTACTAAAATGCAAATTATTAGGCCCACGCAGGCCTACTGAATCAGAAACTCTAAGGGTGGGGTGTAGCAGTCCTTCTGCTGCAACCTGAAGTAAGTGAACCACTATTCTAAGGTGCTGGGGGCTCCTGCACTCGCCCCAGGGTAAAGGCCCCAAGCCACGTCATCATTCTGGCTTGACTGGAATTTGGAAGCAGCATGCTGTCCGAAGGTTGCCTGCATAGCCACTATAAGAACCCACTTCCTACCTGAGTTCTCAGTCCTGGCATACTAGACACTGCTAGTCCCACCCACTTGCCCACCTCTGTTCGGCTTCTCTCCACTCACTCATTCATCTTCCCAAGTCACCCTCACACTGCCAACCTCTAAGCATTTTCCAGATAATATATGAAACGGACCAAGTGAATGCAAACTGAAGCATTGCACCTGTACTTTGTTCTTTGTTTCCTTATGCAACCTCAGGCTGCCCTGTGGGCTGAGCTCAGGGAAGCCTGACTCCACCCTGAGAGCAGAGAACACACCAGGGACACACCAGGATGATCCCTCTCTGGGGAATGGCTGTAGGATCTGCAGCTAGATTGTCATGGTTCCCTTGAGGTAGTAGGAAATCAAATTATGAAAAGTAATCATAGCTTACATTTTAAAATATTCCTTGGGAATACTGTTGTTTGTTACATGTCTATAGCACTCTAAAAGTATTTTTCATGTTTTATTTTATCCTGAAGTTAATGCTATGAAATAGGTTTTTTTAAAAAATCAGGGACTATTATTATTTTTATAAAAGTTAAAAAAAAAAAAGACTCAGTGAGGCTTACGCTTTCCCCAGGGTCGGAGAGAAAGAAAGCATTAGATGGGGTGCTTGTTTCTGAGGCTCTGGAAGACCAGCCCCCAAAAGAACTTGCCATACTTGTGATATATGTTTCTAGTATGAATCCATCTTCCATGAGTACTACTTAATCATGTCACAATTCATCCCCTCCCCAGCTAACGGAATTAAACTAATCATTTAATGAATAAACCAACAAACCAAACCTAAACCCACTGCCGTCGAGTCGATTCTGACTCATAGCAACCCTATAGGACAGAGTAGGACTGCCCCATAGAGTTTCCAAGGAGCACCTGGCGAATTCAAACTGCCGACCTCTTCGTTAAGAGCTGTAGCACTTAACCACTACGCCACCAGGGTTTCTTTAATGAATAAAGTACAAGACTATTGCCGGGTAGAAACCCCAGGTTCTTACTTGGCATGACTACTATTGGACAATAAACGAGAGACTGAGGCAGGAGAACAAGAAAGCCACTTTTATTTGGTTGTACAAGGAAATGGAGTCAGTGGGAGCTATTGCTGCCAAGACTGCTCGCCAAGGGTGGGCAGGTAAATTACTTTTAAAGGGGTTTACAAGTAGGGAGTTCATACAAATTACATCAGCAACATTCTTAATCATGCTATGCAGGTGCAATGGGGTTTATATATAACCTCTGAGCAAAAGCAGGATTCAAATGCAAAGCTGGAGGGGTAGGGAAGGAGCCCAGCAAAAGAAATAATTTTGCAATACAACACTGTAGGGGAGAAAGCTAGGTAAAGAATGCAGCACTATGGGGGTTCTGTCTCACTCCCCTACCATGTTGAGGTCCCCAGGGCCAGCCCTCTGCCCTCACTGATTTTTCTTCCCACAGTGATTGAGTACTACTCTGTGTCAGGCATGCCTGGGACTCAGGGCACACAAGGACAAAGAAGACTATCATAGTTCTTGCCCTCATAGAGCTTTCATTCCAGCTTAACTCTTCTTTCAACCTTATCTGGTCTGTGACTTGCAGCCTCATGCCTTCCTGTTGTGTTCAAGAAAGTCCCTCCACTTTAAATGCTCTTTATTCTCTTCTCTGCATGGTGAGCTCCTCGGAATCCTTCAAAATCTAACTCAAGGAAATGTCACTTTCCCAGAAAATGTTATGATGCCTGGGAATCATAATAATTCACCAGGAAAAGGGGATGTGGGTGGTGGTAAGATGAAATAAGACCTGCAATGAGTCAATAATAGTTGAATCTGATGGATGGATATATGGGAGGGAGAGGGGGGAGAAGGAGAAAATTAGATTATTCTCACATTTTTTCTACTTTTGTATGTATTTGAACTTTTCTGTAATTAAAAAAAATTTTTTTTTAAGTATGTTTTTTTGTTAGGCACCCTAGAGTTAGTTCCAACTCATAGCAAGCACATGAACAAGAGAACACTGCCTGGTCCTGCACCATCCTCGTAATCCTTACTGTGTTTAAGCCCATTGTTGCGGCCACTGTGTCAGTCCATCTCATCGAGGGTCTTCTTCTTTCTTGATGACCCTCTACCAAGCATGATGTCCTTTTCCAAGGATGTAGCACATGTGTATGTATACATATATGTGTGTGTGTGTGTGTATAAGTATACATATATAAGTATATGCATACACACAGGGGTACCTGGGTGGCACAAACAGTTAAGCTCTCAACAGCTAGCCTAAATGTTGGCAGTTGGAACCCACCCAAAGAGACCTCAGAAGACAGATTTGGCGATCTGCTTTCAAAAGGTTACAGCCTTGAAACCCCTATGGAGAAGTTCTACTCTGAACACATGAGGTCGCCATTAATTAGAACTGATTTGGATGGCAACTAACCATGAGTCCCTTATGTTGGAAGGTACTCGAAATACGCACTGACTGAAACAATGGACTCAAGCATAACAACAATTGTGAAGATTGTGCAGGGCTATGCAACATTGAGTTCTGTTGTTCATGGGAATGCCATGAGCTGGAGCCAACTCAATAGCAGCTAACAGCATACATGCATGTATATATGTATTGTGTGTCTATCAAATGATATCATCAATATCACACGCAAGTAAAATTTTGCCGAAGATCGTTCAAAAGCAGTTGCAGCACAGGAAACTGCCAGAAGTTCAAGCCAGATTCAGAAGAGGACGTGCAACAAGCGTTATCATTGCTGACGTCAGGATGGACCTTGGCTGAAAGCAGAGAATACCAGAAAGATGTTTACCTGTGTTTTATTGACTGTGCAAAGGCATCCAACTGTGTGGATGATAACAAATTATGGATGACAGTATAAAGAATGGGAATTCTAGAATACTTAATTGTGCTCATGAGGAACCTGTACATAGAACAAAAGGCAGTCGTTCAAACAGAACAAGGGGATACTGCATGGTTTAAAGTCAGGAAAGGTGTGCATCAGGGTTGTACCCTTTCACTGTACTTATTCAATCTGTATGCTGAGCAAATAATCCAAGAAACTGGACTGTATGAAGAAGAAAATGGCATCAGGATTGGAGGAAAACAGATTAACATCTGCGATATGCAGATGACACAACCTTGCTTGCTGAAAGTGAAGAGGACTTGAAGCACTTACTGATGAAGATCAAAGACCACAGCCTTCAGTATGGATTGCACCTCAACATAAGGGAACAAAAATCCTCACAACTGGACCAATAAGCAACATCATGATGAACAGAGAAAATATTAGAGTTTTCAAGGATTTCATTTTACTTGGATCCACAATCAATGCCCATGGAAGCAGCAGTTAAGAAATCAGACAACGTATCGTGTTGCGCAAATTTGCTGCAAAAAAAGACCTCTCTAAAGTGTTGAAAAGCAAGGATGTCACTTTGAGGACTAAGGTGCTCCTGACCCAAAAGCCATGGTATTTTCAATTGCCTCATATGCATGCAAAAGCTAGACAATGAATAAGGAAGAAGAAAATTGATGCCTTTGAATTATGGTGTTGGCAAAGAATATTGAATATACCATAGACTACCAAAAGAACGAGCAAATCTGTCTTGGAAGAAGTTCAGTCAGGATGCTCCTTAGAAGCAAGAATGGCAAGACTTCATCTTACATATTTTGGACACGTTATCAGGAGGGACCAGTCCCTGGAGAAGGACATCAAGCTTGGTAAACTGGAGGGTCAGTGAAAAAGAGGAAGACCCTCAAGGAGATAGATTGATACCGTGGCTACAACAATGGGCTCAAGCATTGCAAAGATTGTGAGAATGGGACAGGACAAGGCAGTGTTTCCTTCTGTTGTACGTAGGGTCACTATGAGTTGGAACCAACTCAACAGCACCTAACAACAACAAAATAATATGTGTGTGTGTATGTGTGTGTGTGTATTTCTGCCTTGGGCAGGGTGCAGTTGTATCACTTGTTTTAGTGGAAAGTATTTGCGTTTTCCTTCTCTGACAGGCTTCCGCCTTACATTAAGTTTTGGCTTTCACAGGTTTTACTATATATATGAGCCCTGGTGGCGCTACGGTTAAATGCTTGGCTGCTAACCAATGTTGGCAGCTGGAACTGATCCAGCGAGTGGCTCTGCCAGAAAAAGACCTGGTAATTTGCTTCCATAAAGATTACAGCCAAAAAAACCCTATGGGGCAGTTCAACTTTGTCACGTGGGGTCTATCTGAATCGGAATTGACTGGAAGGCATCCAACAACAATATACATATCTCATCTCTCCTAGCATTTCCAGTCAGAATCACTTGCTCCATTCTCTGGGCTGATCCAAAATGTTGTTCATTATTTTACATGTCTATCTCCTCTATAGGCTATGGACTCCTTGAATTCAGCCGGCCCCCTTTTAACATTTTATTGTGCTTTAGGTAAAAGTTCACATAGGATGGACTGAAGAATGGGTTGGAGAGGGATGCTGGTGAGGAGTGAGCTTCCTGGATCAGATGGACACTTGAGACTATGTTGGCATCTCCTGCCTGGAGGGGAGATGAGAGGGTGGAGGGGGTTAGAAGCTGGCGAAAAGGACACAAAAAGTGAGAGAGGAGGGAGAGAGCAGGCTGTCTCACTGGGGGAGAGTAATTGGGAGTATGTAGCAAGGTGTACATGGGTTTTTGTGTGAGAGACTGACTTGATTTGCAAACTCTCACTTAAAGCACAATAAAAATTATTTTAAAAAAAGTTTACATAGGAAATTAGTTTCCCGTTCAATAATTCATACACAAATTGTTCTGTGACTTTGGTTGTAATTCCCACAATGTGTCAGCCCTCTCCTCATTTCCACCCTGGGTTCCCTGTTTCCATTTGTCCAGTTTCCTTGCCCCTTCCTGCCTTTTCATCTTTGCTTTCAGGCAAATGTTACCCTTTCTGTCTGTAGAGTTGATTGTTCTAAAAAGCACCTTCCTCACAGGTGTTATTGTTTGTTTTATAGGTCTGTCTATTATTTGGCTGAAAGGTGAGTGGTTTCAGTTCCACGTTAGAAGGGTGTCTTAGGGCCATAGTCTGGGTGGTTCTTCCGGTCTCCATCAGACCAGTAAGTCTGGTTTTTTTTCTTTTATGAATTGGGGTTTTGCTCTACATTTTTCTCCCACTCTAACTGGGCCCTTCTTTTTTTGTCCTAGTTATCTATACAGTAAATCCCCGGGTTACTAATGCCTGGCTTACAGACAACTCGTACTTGCCCTTTAATGTTATATAAACTTGCCCTCACTTTGAAAAGGTTGGACCAAGAACCTGTACTCACAACAAATTCTTCATCACAAACACCTTCACTTGCTGCACATGCAGCTTTTAAATCACTGAAAAGACTTCAAATCTTTTCTTGCACTAAAAATAAAAACCATCGCCCTCGAGTCCATTCCGCCTCATAGTAACCCTGTAGGACAGAGTAGAACTGCCCCATAGAGTTCGCAGGGAGCACCTGGTAAGTTCAAACTGCCGACCTTTTGGTTAGCAGCAGTAGCTTTTAACCACTATGCCACCAGGGTTTCCCTTCTTGCTCTAAAGTAAGACTAAATAAGAAGCATAGACACCTGTTCCAACTTACCTACAAATTCTTAAAGACACACTTAAGAATGGATCTCGTTCGTAACTCAGGGACTGCCTGTATATCCTTGGGGTCTAGCACATTCTCTATTACTTGAGTGAACACAAAATCATCCTTAAAAGTGCAGTTTGTTAACTTCCTAGCAGTAAATTGGAACCACAGTGCCAGAGAATGGAAATACTGTGATGTTTAACCCACTGCCGTTGAGGCTACTCCCATGTATATCAATCCTACAGGACAGAGTAGAGCTGCCCCATAGGGTTTCTAAGGCTGTAATCTTTACTGAAGCAGACTGTCACATCTTTCTCCCTTGGAGCAGCTGGTGGTTTCGAACCGCTGACCTTTCTGTTAGCAGCTGAGTGCTTAACCACTGCACCACCAGGGCTCTTTATTGTGATGTTTAGTGGCATGTAATAACAATGTAGAGCTGTAAACTCCAGAATTTTACAGGACGTGGTTTCAAATTAGAGAACCATTAAGTTCTTCTTTGAATTTGACTAATGATTTAGAGGGAAATTAGAAAGCTGGCAAATGACACATTTCCTCGCAGAATATCTTTTGAGGGAGGACTGCAGCTATACCGTTTTATGCACTACTTGCAAAAATGCTTTAGTAAAATAATAAGCTACTCTTTCTCAAAAGTTCCCTACAGCAGTGCTTTAGGACAATTTCTAGTGGAATGACGTTGCTACTTATCAGGGAGTCCTTTTCCAATTCAGAAGACTATGGTGAGGATGGAAAGTTGGGTACTGGCTAATTTATCTGCCTGTTGATCAGCTTTATTGAAAATGCCAGGGCAAAGCAGAGTTTCATAATAAGAAATGCAGATCTGTATGCTAACTTGCATATGGCTTCCTATTCCCTGCACTAAATATGCAGGAATTCCCAGGGTCTGGGGCAGGAATGTGTGCTGCCTGTGCCCATCCAAATGGCAGACATTCTTTAAATGTCTGTGGACTCTGTCCCTTCCCCCTGGATTCCTATTACTGTCTCCTAGTTTCAAACCACCCAGCCTCCTAGTTGTCAGGCTCGCAGTCCCCAACCCTTCAGCCAAGAACACACAATAGTTTAAAACTGCTCTTAATGGCCCCTAGACACCCTTTTAACTCAGTACTGAAGTCATTCTCGAGGTTTACCCTTCAGTCAAAGATAAGGTAGGCCTATAGGGCAAACAATAACATGTGTGAGGAACTTGCTTCATAGTTCAGTCATGTATAGGAGGCTAACGGGCACACTAGCCAAAAAGCAAAGAAGGCAGGAAAGGACAGGAAAACTGAACAGATGGAAACAGGGAACCCAGGGTGGAGAAGAGGAGAGCGTTGACATATCACGGGTTGGCAACCAATGTCACAAAACAGTTTATATATTAATTGTTTAATGAGAAACTAATTTGCTCTGTGAACTTCCACCTGAAGCACAATAAATAAATTTAAAAATGCTTTTAAACTTGAATGTGCATTCAAATCATTGGGAATCTTCGGGCCTAGGGTGGGGCTTGAGATTCTGCATTTCTAACAAGATCCCAGATAATACCCTTTGCTCCTGGTCTACCGGCCACAATTTGAGTAGCAAAGCTCTACAGTGAGAGTCAAGAAACTTTTTCTGTAAAGAGTCAGATAGTATCATTTTAGGCTTTGTGGGCTTTATAGAAGGAGCCCTGGTGGGCAGCCAAATGAAGCGTTGTTAGTTCAAACCTACCGGTCACTCTGCAAAAGAAAGATATGACAGCTTCTGTAAAGATTACAGCCTTGGAGACCCTATGGGACTGTTGTACTCTGTCCTACAGGATCGCTACATCCTATATGTGTGACTTGATGGGTTTTTTAGGCCCATAGACTCTCTGTCCAACTAGTCAATTCTGCCATTGTAGCAAAAAAGCAGACAGAAGTAAATGAATGAGCATGGGTGTGTTCCAATAAAACCATATTTATGGACACTAAAATTTGAATTTTCATTAAAAAAAATTTTACCCTTATGATTTTTTTCTACCCTTGAAAAATGTAAAAACCATTCAGACTTCCTGGGCTGTACGAAAACAATCATCAGCAGGCCACATTTTGGCACATGGGCTGTAGTTTGCCAACTTCTGCTCTAAAGCACAGATTTTAAAGGAACATCAAAAAAAAAAAAAAACTCGTTGCCTTCGAGTCGATTCCAACTCATGTTGGACAGAAAAGAGCTGACCCATACGTAGGGTTTCCAAGGAGCAGACACTAGACTCGAACTGCCAAGATTTTGATTAGCAGTCCAATGCTTAGTGCCACCAGGGTGGACCCAAGTATAGGTCCTAGCTCTGCCATTTACTAACTGACTTGAGCAAGTTGACCTCTCAGGATTCTCACTTTATAGAGCTGTTAAATGGGAACAACAATTCTTGTCCTCTTAGGGGTGTTGGCCTATTGCCTGGCACACACTAGGCCCTCAATAGAAGGAAACCAATATTACTATCAACACTTCCAGCCTAACTTCCTTAAACATTATTTTCTTCAGGTATTCACCGTCTTAGTCATCTTGTGCTGCTGTAACAGAAATACCGCAAGTGGGTGGCTTTAAAGAACAGAAATTTATTTCCTCTGAGTTTAGGAAGGTAGAAGTCCAAATTCAGGGTATGGGCTATAGAGAAAGGCTTTCTCTCTCTGTGAGCTCTAGGAGAAAGATCCTTGTCTAAGCTTCTGTAGCCCGAGAGTTCCTCAGTTTCTTGGCAATCTCCCCCTCCCCCTTCCCCACCCCACATTTGTGCTTGCATCTGTGTCTAATATGCTATTTTACTAATTCAGAAATGATTAGGTTTAGGACACATCCTACGCTGATAGGGCCTCATTAATATAATACAGAAATCTTTATTTCCAGCTGAGATTACATCCAGAGTTATTAAAAGAAAAAAAAAAAAAAAAACAGTTGCCCTTGAGTAGATTCTATCTCTTGGTGAACCCATGTATCGTAGAATAGAACTGCTCTCCACAGCATTTTCAAGGCTTTGACCTTTCAGAAGCAGATCCTCAGGCCTTTCTGCCACTGTTTACAGCACCCAGGGACTCCTTCCACAGGTACAGTGATTAGGATTTCAACATATATTTTGGGGGAACACAATTCAATTAATAACACACCCTATTAAACCCCTTCTGTTGCTTTCAAGGCCTTCCATGATCTAAGCTCATCTCCCTTCCCCATCTTATCCCCTAAGGCTCCCGACTCTCAGCTTAGTCAAGCCAATAGTCCACTGTTCCCTGGAAACTCTATGGGGCAGTTCTACCCTGTTCGATAGGGTCGCTATCAGTCAGAATTGACTCAATGGCAATGGGTTTGTTTTTTTTTTTCTTGCCTGAATGTGACATTTTCCTCTGGCATATTCTTACTTCTCTTCTTGCTTACTACAAGCTAATCTTTTAAAGCTCAGCTCAGTTCTGTCTTCTGTATAAAAACCGTTCTTAGGATTATAATTTTTTTCCAGAGTCCCTTTAGTGTCCACAGTCCCCATGCCACATGTTATAAACTCCTTGGCTAACAATTACTCGAATAATATTTGCCTGGCCAATGCTGCAAAATATGTCCATGTTGCCACTTAATATAATAAGAACCATGAGATTTTTTTGGTCATATTTATTCATTACAACCTGGGAATAGACTTCATTTCTAAAAACATCAATCATCGGCACATCCGTTCATTTAGCCAACAAATATTAACAATTTGTAATCTAAGGGCATCGATTAAGAATCAGCGTTCTAGGCTCTCAAGGTAAACTCATATCATCCCTCTGAAAATTTTTTAGTGGTAGGTGAATAATATTGTGGACATCATTATTTTGCAAGTAGCAAACTACAAAGAGGCATCTGTCAAATATCTGGGGTCAATGGTTAAAATGTTAAATGCTTCCATAACTTAGAAAACTCTTAAACTTCAGAGATAAAACTTGAGCTATTAACATTGACATTTATCTTTTGAACATTTCCCAGTGAAATACAACAGACATGTATCAAGAAGATGTGAGATAATGAAGTGATGGGATTAGGGCGTTTTCTGGGATTTTGATTCCTAGAAGTTTGATGTTAACTTTGTTGTGAGTTGTTTTTATCTTTGCAAAGGGAATTACAGAACTATAATTTTATCATATATAAAATTTGACTTTTGCCCATTTCAATGATGGAAACAGAAATTAGGTGACGGGAAGGGGAGAGGTTGCCCAATGATTTGTGTCCTAGAAATTGGATTTGAGAGGGAATTTTTTTTTTTTAATAATTTTTATTGTGCTTTAAGTGAAAGTTTACAAATCAAGTCAGTCTGTCACTTATAAGCTTATATACACCTTACTCTACACTCCCACTTACTCTCCCCCTAATGAGTCAGCCCGCTCCCTCCTTCCAGTCTCTCCTTTCGTGACAATGTTGCCAGTTTCTAACCCTCTCTATCCTCCTATCTCCCCTCCAGACAGGAGATGACAACATGAGAGGGAATTCTGAAGAACAGAAGTGGTATTCCTTTGGATTTAGATTTTTTTTTTTTGTAGTGACATCTCTAGTTTCTATTATGGGTATAAGCAATGACGGTTAGCAATTCTTGGGGAAGGAGAGATGTAGGAAATTCTGGAAACTCTACTCTGGGTGCCTGACTCTCTGCATCTCTATCTGCTGGCAAAGCATACTCTCACCCAAAGTGAACACTGAGTTTTCTTATCTAGGGAACTCTCCCTAAGCACTTCAACTGGATGTTCAGATGTGTTGTAGGGAAAAAAAAAATCACAAAGTTTAGTAAAGCAAAAAGAAAGTTTTATTCGGCATATATTCAAAAAGACAAAAGTAGGAAGCGGATAAGCATGCTGCCACAGCTATGTCTCCCCAAGTCCAAAGAATATTACAGAATAAACAAGAATGGGGAAATGGACAAGCATACTGCCACACCCATGTCTGCCCGAGTCCAAGGAAATTACAGAATAGACAGAAGCGGAAAACAGACAAGCATGCTGCTAGAGCCATGTCTACCCGAGTTCAAAGAACATTACAGAGTCGTCAGTATATATTAACACTACAAAATGGACAAAACCATTGAAAACCCTGCCTTTTCACAGACTGGCTAGAAACTGTGATCCAACACTTTCAATTGTCTTTCTTAACAATCATTGGTATAAAAAATAGGTTTTAGTAATGACAGTCAGGAGGGTCTTCGATGGTCCAACAAATTTCGATTTACTAAATGTTAATGGAGACCCTGGTGGTGTAGTGGTTAAGAGCTATGGCTGGTAACCAAAAGGTCAGCAGTTCAAATCCACCAGGTACTCCTTGGGTCACTATGAGCCAGAATCAACTGGATGGCGATGGGTTTGGTTTTTTCTTTAAATGTTAATAGAAAAAGATAAGAGTGGGAAGTCTTTTGTGTTCTGGCTTATGTGAAAGGTTCCCTAAAAGATATTTTCCAAGATTATTCTATCTATTGTCTTTATACCTCAGAGCCCAGTTGATGTGTCCCTGTGAGTCCTTCTGAGCCCAGCTCCAGCTAGGTCACGCTCTCCATGCTCAAGGACAGGGAACAACGACTCCAATATTATTTCCTAAATCAGATGCAAAGTCTAATTAATAAAGAGAAATAGTCCCCGACTTTGAGGACAGGATGGCCTGAAAACAGAAACCAAAAGTTGGCAAGAGATTGAATAATTCAAAGGTTTAAGTAATTCAAAAAGGAAAGAAAGCAGACAGAATTTTGTCACATATCTGTTCATTGTCCAAAAAACTAGGTGGCGATTGGTGGCGGTGGTAACAGTCCAGGGCTAATAACCAAACGGAGTCCCTGAAGGTACAAATGGTTAATAAGCTGAAATTCATTGCCATTGAGTCAATTCCAACTCATAGCAACCTTATAGGACAGAGCAGAACTGCCCCATATGGTTTCCAAGGAGCCCCTGGTGGATTTGAACTGCTGACCTTTTGGTTAGCAGCCATAGCTCTTAACCACTACACCATCAGGGTTTCCTAAGGAGCTCAGTTGCTAACCAAAAAGTTGGAGGTTCCAGTCTACCCAGAGGCACCTCAGAAGAAAAGCCTGGCAATCTACTTCTGAAAAACCAGCCATTGAAAACTCTATGGACCACAGCTCTACTCTGACACACATGGGGTCACCATAAGTTGGAATTAAGTCAATGGCAACTGGTTGATTTATAACCAAAGACCTGCGCTGACTCCTGGTTCTGCCACTTTCTGTTTTATAAATCTTAGACAAGTCACCTGAGCCCTCTGGGGCTCATTTCCCTGGTATTTAAAATAAGGAACAACCGCATCTACATCACAAACATATACCAGGTAATATTTGTTAAAAAAAAAAAAACCTTCAAAGTCACTCCACAGATTCTGTGGTGGGTCTTTCCTTGGTTATGTGAGGACAATGCCACAGATGCTTCTATCAATGGAGCATGTGTTTCTGGTCATTTTCTTAATAATCAGGAATCCCTATCAGGTAGAACAGGGTTCCAGGTGAAATCTGTAACCAAACTAAGCTGCAAGGTAACCATTTTGAAAAGCACTTAGAAAAGGAAGGAGTGAGAATTTGCAAGAATGGAATTTGGAAGCCATGCCTTACAGTCCTCTCATCAGAGAAACAAGAGGACCAACGCAGCCCTAGGAGTCTTTAGCACCTTATTAAGCAAGCCAAATGCCTGCCGAGAACCCCAGTTCAGGACTTAATGAGAAGATAGGGAGCACTCATTTGTAGATATGGAGGGTATTTTAGCCATCTAAGTCTGGGCCTTTCTTAGAAGTGGGGTGGGGAATGAGGATGAAGATAGAGGAAAACAGTGACAGCTGAGGTCAAAATTAGTGAAGAAAGAAAAAATAGAGGCCAAATCAACCTCCATCTTCCTTGGAGCTGAGCTGCTCTAGGTAGACCGTGGGCGCTGCTCTGTCTCCCAGAAGACAGTTGCACAGGTTCATTGGCCTGCAGGCTGCAGCTGCCCTATGCAAAGCAAGACAGTTGGTGAGGTCAGTCCTAGACATCCTCAACCCTATGTAACAGCCCCTTCCCTGAGGTGCCCAAACCAAAAACCAGACCCATTGCCATCAAGTTGATCCCAATTCCTAGTGACTCCATAGGACAGAGCAGAACTGCCCTGTAGAGTTTCCAAGGCTGTAATATTTATGAAAGCTGACGGCCGCACCTTTCTCCCATGAAGCAGCTGGTGTGGTAGGTTCAAGCCATTGACTTTCTGGTTAGCTGAGCATTTAACCACTGAGTCACCAGGGCTCCTTCCCAAGTCTCCCAGGCACCCCATATTTTGAAGGCAGAAGGAACGTTGTTGTTAGGTGCCTGTTGGGTAGGTTCCAACTCATAGTGACCCTATGTGTGAAGGAACGAAACACTGCCGGGTCCTGTACCGTCCTTACAACTGTTGCTATGTCTGAGTCCATTGTTGCAGCTACTGTGTCAATCCATCTTTTTGAGGGTTGTCCTCAAAGGAATGTAGGGGGCTTGTTAATACCATACTAAAGTACTCATCACTTCATGTTTTTGGCCCCCACCCCACTCCACCCTACCTCCACCCCACCCCACCCCACCCCACCCCACCCTACCCCCACCCCACCCCACCCTACCCCCACCCCACTCCACCCTACCCCACCCCCAGCTCTCCTGAAGGTGAAGGCCCTGGTCTTTATTGTTTCTGAATCACGAACACTAAGCACAGATCCCTGGTGGTGCAGTGGTTAAGGATTCGGTTGCTATGCAAAAGGCTGGCAGTTCGAACTTGCCAGCTGCTCCTTGCAAACACTATGGGCAGTTGTACTCTGCTCTATAGGGTTGCTGAGTTGGAATCGACTGGATGGCAGCAGTTTTTAATGCTAAGCATACTGCTTGGGAGACATTGGGCAAATTAATTTGGTTGAATGACATCAGAATTGAAATGGCTAAAGTGTTGACTAGCCTATTTTTTTAAGTTCCTTTTTTTTTAATTACATTTAATTGTAAAATTATCAAACAAATTACTGTCTATTAGAGAATCATTGGTCTCATCTAGGTTTCACCTTATACATAAATGTAGCAAATAGTGGGGTTCCAAATCTCTTTGCTTTTGGTTTGTCTATAATTTGAATATGCCTACAGCACCTATGTATATTAGGCAATTCAAGTTAAAATATTCCCATCAGTCTAAGACCCTGATTAAAACCAGTACCAGTTGCCTTTGAATTGATTTCAACTGTGTCAGAGTAGAACTGTGCTCTATAGCATTTTCGCTTGATGCTTTTTGCGAAGTAGATTGCCAGGCCTTTCTTACAAGGCATATCTGAGTGAACCCAAACTTTTAACTTCTTGGTTAGCAGCTGTTAACCATTTGCACCACCTAGGAACTTCAGTCTCTGTTTAAAACTTCCTATTTTCTGAGTCTCACTGAAGTCTCGTCTAGCAGAGTAACCCAAAATCAAAAGTAAATTGAGTCTGGTGGGGCTGAAGTCTACTCTTTATAGCTTGATGAAGGATGAAGGCTCCACCAGTACTAATAACAATTATAAAAATGGATGTGCCACCATGGCCATTTCTCAAGGTGGAAATACCAGAACTATTTTCTCATTTTTTTTTCTAAACAGGGACTTCTTTTAGTACTAGCTTAAAATATTTAAGCGAGGTTTTCACACCTCTAAGACATTCAAGCCCTAAATAGCTGAAAATAATCTCAGTACCTAAAAATAAGTGCTGCGACTGGAGTTAAGATAAATTTCGGTATTAGACAGAAGGGCGGCAACCAAAGCGCAGGCCGTGCTCTTCAATTCTTGGACGTAACCCTCCACTCGCTGGTGCAAGAGCAGGTCAAGGGCAGCCGGGAGTATTTCCAGGCACAGCTGTGGCGACCAGTACCTATTCATCAGTACCCTCTCCAGGGGTTGATTTACCTTCTCCTTTTGTGCTTTGGAGACAATTACAGTCCGGCTTCAAGTACGGAATAAAAAATTAACAGCCCCCAGACAGTAATCAGGAAAATTATCAAGGCCACATGGCCCTGAGGCCGAGAGCCGAGAGGACCTGAGCCTGGAGTTGCCTTTGCCTGGAGTACTCGCCCTCTGAGGTTTTCTTCACTCCTGCTGCTGCTAGGAGGTCTGTCGGAAATGATTTCAAGGTCCTGTCCATAAAACAATATACGTGCGTTCTTGTGTGGCTTTTTTTTTTTTTTTTTAACTTTTTATTTCGAAATAATTTTAGACTTACAAAAAAGTTGCAAAATTAATGCAGAGCTTAGCCTTCACCCAGCTTTCACTTAATGTTTTGCTTTTTCATTGTGGTAAAATATACACAATATAAAATTTGTCGTTTTAACCGTTTTCAAGTGAAAGGTCCAGTGGCGTTAGTCACACCCACAGTATTGTGCACCCATCACCACTATTGTTTCCAAAACATTTTAATCACTCCAAACAAAGTCTATATCCATTATGCAATAACTCCCCTTCCATCAGTCTGCAATGGAAACCCTGGTGGCCTAGTGGTTTAGTGCTACCGCTGCTAACCAAAAGGTCGGCAGCTGGAGTCCACCAGGCGCTCCTTGGAAACTCTGTGGAGCAGCTGTACTCTGTCCTATAGGGTCGCTATGAGTTGGAACTGACTCGACGGCAAGGGTCCTGGTTTTTTTTGTTTGTTTTTTTCAGTCCACCATAACCATTAATGTACTTTCTGTCTCTATACATCTGTATTATTCTAGATATTTCATATCAACCTGTGGACTTTCAATAACTGAGAGGCCTGACTTCTTTAGGATTGTGCAAAGAAATTATCCAGACCACTTTCTTAAACTGTATGATCTCTTCAGTTCTGTATTATTTGCTCAGGGGGAAACTGAGATTCAGAAAATTTGGGACCAGCTCAAAGATGAAGGGACTGGTTTTCTCCTTACCCTGCAGAAGGGATGTTAAAAATAGCAGTGGGATTATAAAGAGGAATCTCAACCCTCCAAGAGAAAGAGGATATACAAAAGTGCAATGTGATTTATACTTATATAGCAAGGACAGTGTCTCATTCCAGCAAGTGTCATCCAGCTGCTTTCGTAATACAAAATTCACAGCTGGGGAGTGGGAGAAGACAGGGTCAGCAAGAAAAAAACAGTGGAAGAAAAACCTAGAAAAAGAGTTTTCATTTTTCTTTGCTATTTTTAAAAAATTACACCTACTGGGCAAAGAAATGCGAAGATGTAATTAATCTTATTTCATTCTCCCTCTTTTAAGGTAATTATGCTGGTTCCCTTCATTGGTTTCTCCATTCTCATAAAAACCAAAAAACCAAACCCAGTGCCTCCGAGTCGATTCCGCCAGAGTAGAACTGCCCCATAGAGTTTCCAAGGAGCGCCTTGGCGGATTCGAACTACTGACCCTTTAGTTAGCAGCTGTAGCACTTAACCACTACGCCACCACGGTTTCCTCCATTCTTATACACATATGTTTTTAAGTTTATTGACTGATTTACCATTGGCAAACCTGAAATTAGAAGGGAGGTGGGGGGGGATAACCTATCCATAGCCACAGTAACTAGAGACAATCACTGTTAACATTTTAGTGCTTTGCTTTTTCATATTGGAGAGAAAAAGAGAAACGACAGGGGAAAAAATGAAGGCAAATTAAAACGGAGGGAGAGATGGAAAACATTTACATCATCCATAGCTTTGTTAAGTGTTGAAAACCACAAGCTATCTATATGCAGGAAGGCTAAGTAGATTGCCCTCTCAGAGGAGCTATCTGAAACAGCTGAAGCCAAGGAGTTTCCTCTATTTGCATTTAAAATGTAGTCTGTAATTCCTAACTCTTGTGACTGATATATTTGCATTTCTAAACTAGGAACTCTTTCTTGCTTTCCTGAACAACCTGGAGTCCAAGGCTGCCCTTATAGCACCATCAAAGTGAAGTGATTGATTTTTGGAGTACCTGGTAATAACTGGAAACCCTGGTGGTGTAGTGGTTAAGAGCAGTTCAAATCCGCCAGGCGCTCCTGAAAACTCTATGGGGCAGTTCTGCTCTGTCCTATAGGGTCGCTATAAGTCGGAATCTACGGCGCTGGGTTCTGGGTTTTTGGCAACAGCTACAGGATTACTTGAGTTTAAGAACTGTAGGTGGATCTGATGAGTGACTGCACCGGCTAGTTGAAAAATACCCTGTTTTTGTACTTCAATGCATATAAGAATCACTTGGGGAGATACTTCAAAAACAAAACAAAGCATTAAATCCCTTGTGTTACAGAGTTAAACTGCTGTAATTTCTTGGCTGTAAATTTTTTTTTTTTTAATCTTTATGGAAGCGGATTGCCAGACCTTTCTTCCCTGGTACCTCTGGGTAGGTTCTTACTAACAACCTTTCAGTTAGGAGATGAACGCAAACTTCTTTGCGCCACCCAGGGACCTCTGAGGTGAGATCCAAAAAGTCAGTGGCTGTTGAGTCGATTCCAAATCAGAGTGGCCCTAGAGGACAGAATAGAACTGCCCCATAGGGTTTCCAAGGAGCAGATTTGAACCTCCTTCCTTTTCTCCCTTTGGTTAGCAGCCATATCACTTAACCACTGCACCACCAGGGCTCCTGAGGTGAGACTAAGAACGAAAACCAAACCCATTGCCGTCGAGCTGATTTCAACTCATAGCAACCCTACAGGAGGGGGTGGAACTGCCTTATAGGGTTTCCAAGGAGCATCTGGTGAATTCGAACTGCCGATCTTTTGGTTAGCAGCTGTAGCTACTAACCACTGATTTAGGAAATAATACTGGAGTCATTATTCCCTGTCCTTAAGCATAGAGAATGTGACCCAGCTGGAACTGGGCTCAGGAGGACTCACAAGGACGTATCACCTGGGCCCTGAGATAAAGACAATAGAATAATTTTGGAAAACTTCTTTTAGGGAAACTTTCACGTAAGCCAGAACACAAAAGACTTTCCACTCTTATCTTTTTCTATTAGTATTTAGGGAACAGAAAATTTGTTGGACCAATGAAGACCCTCCTGACTGTTGGTTACTGAAACCTGCACCAATGGTTGTTAAGAAAGACAATTCAAAATGTAAGATCACAGTTTCTAGCCAGTCTGTGAAAAGGTGACGCTTTCAGTGGTTTTGTCCATTTGTAATGTTAATGTATATTGACGACTGTAATCTCCCTTGGACTCAGACAGACATGGCTGTGGCAGCATGCTTGTTAGTTTTCCCATTCTTGCTTATTCTGTAATGTTCCTTGGATTCGGGCAGACATTAGCTCTGGCAGCATGCTTGTCCACTTCCCACTTTTGTCTTTTTGAATATATGCCGAATAAAACTTTCTTTTTGCTTTACTAAACCTTATGATGTTTTTTCCCCTACAACACCGCTGTGCCACCGGGGTTTCCTGAGGTGGGACAGGTCCCCCCCGAATTGCATTTTTAGCCTGTATCCTGGTAATTGTAATTCTATTGACCACAGACCACACTTTGAGAAATGCTGCATGAATTAAAATGTAACAATCACTCAAGTGGGAGGAAGAAGATATTTTAGGTGGAAATGGAAGGGGTTTTACATCTCTTGTCTGACATTGTTGGGTGGTGGCAAAAGGCTTTAAAATCTGATAGATTTGGAGTAAAACTTGTCTCCACTTTTACCCTCTGTAGATCTGTAGAAAGTTAACACCACTGAGCTTTTGTTTCCTCCCAGGCGAACTGGGGATAATAATACCTATCACACTATTAGGCATTTTTGTGAGGATTAAATGAGACAGTTTGTAAAACATCTATAATAATGTGAATAAATGTTAATTTCCCCTTTATTTCTTTGTGAATAGTTTACTGGGGGAAGTTATTGTAAATAAGACTTCCTGATAGCCATTAAATTTTTTTTTTTTTTCTGTTCAGACATTAAAAGAGAAATCAGATGATAGGGGATACTTGGCTTTTACATGTAAGAGGTTAGATTTTGTCTACTAACCTTTGAAAATGTAAAGGGTGGACTTTTTGGTAGTCTGTATTTTTCAGGTGAACTTGAAAAAGTTTTATTATATCAACAATGTGAATAAAATTGAAACTACAATTCACTTCTCATGTGAAAACAAATATTTACATTTACACAGAGGGTAGTTAACTTTTGGAATAACTTCTCATCGTTTTTGCTTCTAACAACAAAAGGCTGGTGGGATGTCATGGAGTCTACAGAAAGTGTAGTTGGGGAAGGGTGGTGATTCCCCCCTCCCCCAAAAGGAAGTGAGATACAGTGAAGACATTTAAACTTTATTTTGGAATAATTTTACATTTACAGCAAAGTTGCAAAGATACTACAGAGAGCTCAGTGGAATTATTTTCCAAAATAACCTTAAGTAATGGGTAAACATTATCACAAAATTCTCTCATTAATCACAGCATTCTCATTCATCATAATATAACCTTGATGACTTGGTTGCTTTGATGGCCATACTAAGCTAGGTATGCTTCCCCTTTTGCTTTTTTCCTATCTGTGTGAATCTCTGGACAAAGCACTTCAGGGCACGATGTTCTCTCCACCCTTCTGCCTAAATGCCATGAGTTTGGGCAGGTTGCCTCACACAGGCTTACGGATACCTTGGTGGCAGCTGGTCTTCACCTACGGATGACACTATCTATGCTGTCTTGCAGGAACCTCAGTTAAACCAACTACCACTTTAACAAAATCTAAGGAGACATTCTGGCTTCTTCCCATCCTTCCATAAATAAGCCTTGGAGTCCTGGCTGTTTGTCCTGTCTCCTGGGGACTGATTTAAATAAGCCCTGCAAACACAATAGGCACCAAATCATGTATGCCTGCCTTCCTCAATAGATTCTAATGCTGTAGCTTTACTTTAAAATTGAAATTAAATTTACAGTAAATTTTAAAATTTTACATTAAATACTTTTCCTTTACAATACTGAAAGAAACAAACCAACCAACCCACTGCCATGGAGTCTATTCATAGTGACCCTAGAGGAACTGCCCCATAGAATTTCCAAGGAGCGCCTTGTGGATTCAAACTGCTGACCTTTTTGTTAGCAGCTGTAGCTCTTAACCACTACACCACCAGGGTTTCCTTATAATAATCAGGCCTGTGAAGAACATGTTCTTGTGGATAGGATTGTCTGGTATGAAATTCTTACAATAGTATGGCCCCTTTGCCTAAGCACATTATTCTTGTTATATGGATTCTAGCAATATCCATTATTATAGGTCATTGAAGTAGGAAGTTAATAAATTATTTTTCACATGTTAACTCTTCATTTCCTTAATGGAGGAGATTGGACTATATACTCTGGTAGAGGGCGATATTTTTTTCTTTGGAGCTAGCCAGTCACTTGTGAGCTGCCGCTTTGAATAAGTTTCTTAATTTCTCAAAGCCTTTCCTTATCTGTGAAATGGTTATAACAATGCTTAACTCATTTAATAGTTGTGGAGACTAAATGATATAAAATATAATACAGTGTCTTGCAGTAAATGGGAATTCTCAACTATTTATTTAGTGAATTCATTATCATTTCTTGTGTGTTAGTATTTTTTCCCACTGTACTGTAAACTCCTCAAAGGTAGCTGTACTTCCTTTGTATCCTGACAGAACCTAGCACTGAACAGGGTGTAAATTCCAGCTGACTGTATTACTACATTCTTGTTCTCCAAGTTAAAAACTGGTTTGAATTGCAAGAAAAGATACTCTTTAGCTGAACTGACTCACCAAACTCTCACAGTTGTAATAGAAACCACACAGATTAAGTCATGTTTCATCTTCATAGGAAAAAAAAGAGTCCTAGCTATTTTATGAGGTTCTTAAAAAACTACTCTTCCTAGACTGGAATACTTCAACACGGAAGAAGGTAAATGGTAAAGTTAAAAAGTAATTAAGCAGGCACAAACTACAAATGGAGTTGAGAAGTACAGAGGAGGAGATCACGCCTAATGTGTGACCAGCGGTGTGAGTGACTTCAAGAAGAGCTATTGGAAAAAAACAATTAGCAAGGCTGTTAATAAAAGACCAGTTTGCAGTTGTATCTTGAAGAATACCTTGTTAGACTGAGTAAGATCTTGTTCTTTGATTAAAAAAAAAAAAAAAAAACTCTTATTTTTACTTTTTATTGCACTTTGGGTAAAAGTTCACAGAGCAAATTAGTTTCCCATTCGACAGTTTGTGCATAAATTGTTCCATGACATTGGTTGCATTCCCCTCAATGTGTCAGCCCTCTCCCCATTTCCACCCTGGGTTCCCGTTTCCTTTGGTCTAGATTTTCTATCCCTTCCTGCCTTCTCATCTTTGCTTTTGGGCAAATGTTGTCCTTTTGATCTCATATGATCGATTGTTCTAAGGAACACATTCCTCTTGGATGTTATCGTTTATCTTATGGGCCTGTCTGCTATTAGGCTGAAAGGTGGTCTCCAGGAATGGCTTCAGTTCCAGGTCAGAAGGGTGTCTTAGGATCATAGTTTTGGGGGTTCCTCAGGCTCTGTCGACCAGTAGATCTGGTCTTTTTTGTGACTCAAGCTGGATTCAGAAGAGAACATGGAACGAGGGATATCATTGTTAATGTCGGATCTTGCCTGAAAGCAGAGAATACCAGAAAGATGTTTTCCTGTGCTTTACCAACTATACAAAGGCATTCGACTGTGTGGATCATAACAAATTATGGAAAACACTGCAGAGGACGCACATGTCGAACCTGTACATAGACCAAGAGGCAGTCGTTGGAACAGGGCGAGGGGATAATGCATGGCTTAAAATCAAGAAGGGTGTGCACCAGGATGATATCCTTTCACCATGTTTATTCAATCTGTATGCTGAGAAAATAATCCAAGAAGTTGGGCTATTTGAAGAAGAATGTGGCATCAGGATTGGAGGAAGACTCCTTAACAACCTGCGATATGCAGATGATAAAACATTGCTTGCTGAAAGTAAAGAGGAGTTGAAGCACTTACTGATGAAGATCAAAGACCACAGCCTTCAGTATGGATTACACTTCAACATAAAGAAAACCAAAATTCTCACAACTTGACCAATAAGCAACATCATGATAAATGGAGAAAAAATTGACATTGTCAAGGATTTCACTTAGATCCACAATCATCACCCACGGAAGTCAAAAAAACCAAACCCACCGCCTTCGAGTTGATTCCGACTCATGGTGACCCTATAGGACACAGTAGAACTGCCCCATCGAGTTTCCAAGAAGCGCCTGGCAGACTGAACTGCCAGCCTCTTGGTTAGCAGCTGTAGCACTTAACCACTATGCCACCAGGGTTTCCCATGGAAGTAGCAGTCAGGAAATCAAACGACATACCGCACTGGGCAAATGTGCTGCAAAAGATCTCTTTAAAGTGTTAAAAAGCAAAATATCACTTTAAGGGCTAAAGTGTGCCTGACCCAAGCATTGATATTTTCAGTCGCCTCATATGCATGCAAAAGCTGGACAAAGAATAAAGGAAGACTGAAGGAGAATTGATGCCTTTGAATTATGGTGTTGGCAAAGAATATTGAATACACCATGGACTCCCAGAAGAACAAACAAGCCTGTTTTGGAAGAAATACAGCCAGAGTGCTCCTTGGAAGCTAGGATGGCGAGACTTCATCTCACATAATTTCGACATGTTATCAGGAGGGACCCGTCCCTGGAGAAGAACATCACGCTTGGTAGAGGGCCAGCAAAAAAGAGGAAGTCCTTAAAGAGATGGATTGACACAGTGGCTGCAACAATGGGCTCAAACATAGCAATGATTGTGAGGATGGCATAGGACTTGGCAGTGTTTCCTTCTATTGTATATATGATAGGAACTGACTCAAGGACACCTAACAACAACAACAATAACATCAGATATGACAACAAAAACAGAAGCAGCAACAAAAGATACATAAACAAAAAAAAAAAATATGAGACCTCATAAAACTTAAGTACCTTTGTACATCGAAGGACTTTATTTTAAAAAAGTGAAAAGACAGCGTACCGACTAGGAGAAAATACATGAGAACCATATACCCGATAAGAGCCTAATATCCAAAATTTATAAAATACTTCTACAACTTAACAACAAAAAGATAAATAACCCAAACCCAATTTAAAAAAAAAAAAACTGGCAAAGGATTTAAACAGGTATTTCACCAAAGATATTCAAATGGGCAACAAGCACATGAAAAGATGCTCAAAGTCATTAACCATTGTTGTTGTGTGCCCTCAAGTCAGTTCTGACTCATAACAACCCTAGGTGACACCGTAGAACTGCCCCATAGGGTTTCCCAGGCTGTGATCTTTACGGGAGCAGATAACCAGGTGTTTTCTCCCGTGGAGCAGCTGTTTGTTCCAACTTGGTTAGCAGCTGAGCACTTACCAATTGCACCACCAGCACTCCTTTAAGGAGATGCAAACCAAATCCACCATCTCATCCCCACTAGAATGGCAATGATCAAAAAAGCAGAAAACATTAGGTGTTGGTGAGCTTGTGGAGAAACAGGAACCCTCATCCATTGCTGGTGGGAATTGATTTAGGAAATAATATTAGAGTCATTATTCTCTGTCCTTGGGCATAGAGAATGTGACCCAGCTGGAGCTCGACTCACAGGACTCACAAGGACACATCAACTGGGCCCTGAGGTATAAAGACAATTGTCTTGGAAAATATCTTTTAGGGAACATCTCACATAAGCCAGAACACAAAAGACTTTCCACTCTTTTATCTTTTTCTATTAACATTTAGTGAATTGAAAGTTGTTGGACCAGTGAAGACCCTCCTGACTCTCCTTACTGAAACCTGTACCAGTGATCATTAAGAAAGGCAATTCAAAACGTAAGATCACAGTTTCTAGCCAATCTGTGCAAAGGTGAAGCTTTCAATGGTTTTGCTCATTTGTAATGTTAATATATACTGATGACTCTGTAACCCTTCTTGGACTCGGGCAGTCATAGCTGTGACAGCATGCTTGTCCGTTTTCCCATTTTTGCTTAGTCTGTAATATTTCCTTGGACTTGGGCTGGCATTAACTCTGGCAACATGCTTGTCTGCTTCTCAACTTCTTTTTGAATATATGCTGAATAAACCTTTTTGCTTTACTAAATTTTGTGATTTTTTTCCTGTACAACAGAATATAAATTGATACAGCTACTGTGAAAAACAGCGTGGTGGTTCCTGAAAAAGTTGAACTTAGAATTACCATTTGACTCAGCAATTTCACTCTTAGGTACATGCCCAAGAGACCTGAAAATAGAGACATGAACAGACATACGCACACCAATGTTCACTCCAGCGCTATGCACAATAGCCAAAAGGTGGAAGCAACCGAAATGTCCACCAGCTGATGAATGGATAAACAAAATGTGGTATATACATACATTATTATGCAGCCTTAAAAAGAAATGAATTCCTGATGCATGACAGTTACAAAAGGACAAATACTGTTATCTCTTTATTTTAGCTTAGGGTGCATTGAATGTATGTTCCTGGTAGTGGGATAATTTGGATAAAGATAGGAAGAATGGTTATACAACTTGAAGAAGGTAATCAGTGAATTGTACATCTAGAAATTGTTGAACTGTGGTATGTTTTGTTATGTATATTTTTACCACAATAAAAAAAATTAGTCAAGGAAAGCAAAGACAATTAATATTTTGATCTCACTTATGACCAAAGATGCAAAAAGCCCAAATACATTATTTGAAAATTAAAGTCATCAGGTAATTTTTTAAAAATTATGCATTATGACCAAGTATGTATCCAAGAATTTGTCCCAGGAATGTAAAAGTGACTCAGTGTTCAAAATTCAAGAGCACAGGTTATGAAAAACAGCATTTTGTCTTGAAATCATGTGTTACCCTGACAGACAAATGCAGTTCAAAAGACTCTAAATTTTGATTGCAATATAATGATGAGGAAAGCAGTATGCAATTTTATGAATAAAGTACATAGTAATTTAAAAAATAATAGTTGGGGGACAACTGTGCTTTGTAGCCTGTGGGGTACTGGGGATACAGATACAACTGTAAAAAAGACTGGCTTGGCCCCTGCCATTGTAGATCTTATAATCTAATGGGGCATAGGAAAGTAAACTATTTCAAGGGATAAGGTGACAGTTTATTTAATATTCAATTAAATAGGCCCTATAAACAGTATTCAAAATACCAAACTCAAAAAAATTGTCAAACAATTTCAGGTTTTTCTTTTAATCCATTTGTCCTTCCACAAAAAGAAGTTAAGTATGAATCTTATTACAGTGTACTGGAAGTAATCATCATTATTATTACCATGCCTTATATTTACCCAGAACTTTAACATCACTTCTCTGCTTAAAACTCTCCATTGGCTCTCCATCTTATCTGAGGTAAAAGCCAAAGTCCTTACACTAGCCTTTGAAACCTATAGGATCTTCTCCCTCGCAACACCTGCCCCGCCCCAGTGCCATTCCAGCCACCCTGGCCCCCTGGCCATTTCACAAACACTCCAAGTACATGCCCACTTCAGGGGTCTGCACTCTCTGTTCTGACTAGAATGCTCTTTTCTACATGGTTTGCTCCTTCATTCCTGTAGGTCTCTGTTCACATGTCACTGTGTCAGTGAGGCCTTCCCTGGACATCCTGTATAACATGGTCTATCGAGTGGCTCTCAGAGTATGGTTAGCAGACCCAAGCATCAGCAACACCTGGAAACTTGTCAGAAATGCAAATTCCCAGGCCCCACTCCAGACCTACTGAATCAGAAACTCTGGGGGTGGGGTACAGCAATCTCTGTCGCAACAAGCAGCCACCTCCAGTCTGAGAACCCCTCACCCTCACCCTACTGCCCACACTCCCTTTTTCTCCTCCACAGCCCTTATCTTCATGTGCCATACTCCGTGTGCATGTTTTGTTTACAGTTGGTCTCCCTTCACTAGAATGTAATCTCCAGGGGGGCAGGCATGGTATGGTTCCCTGTTGTATGCCCTGGAACAGCATCTGAGCTGGCACATGATAGGTGCTCAATAAATTTGTCAAATAAGTGAATGAACTAGTTAGTGGGAGAGTCCAGAATAGCTGACTCCCAGGCGCTGTCTTCATTAGATCAAGATGTTTTATTTGTAAAAACATGACTCCTGGCCTCAGCAAGAATGAGAATTCTACTGTCATCGGACTTTGTAGAAAAGGGATGTGGGGGTAGAGAGGGAAATGTGTGCAAACTGGGGATGTACAGAGATTATCAGGAATGTGTGGGAAGCACTTTATCATTCTAAACTTGTTTTTTCTCAATTCATCAGCATCGGCCCTTCCTTTCTGGGAACAAAGAGCTGACCGAAAAAAACAGAAAAGAAAAAATCAATCTAGTCTAGCAAGTTGTTTGTGCTATTTATTGCTCTGTACTTACGGATTTTGTGCCCTGACCTGCACAGAACAAATACTAGATGACCCAAGCACATTCTTTCCTCCTGATCGAGACTGATTCAGTGTTGGCTCTGAGAAGAAACCTGGTTCTTTGAATGGGTTGACAAATACTATGAGCCCCCTGAATTGTGAGGGCTCCTACAAGGGCCTCCTTTGCCTCCAGCCTTACAGAGTGCTGCAGTGAATAGTGCTTTGTCTTCTCACTCAGGCCCTCAGTCAAATTCTGTACTGGTACTTAGTCATTCCAGATTAATCCAGTGTCAACCTCTCCTTTCTGGGAACATGTTGCTAATTCAAAAGAACATGAGGTCAATTAATGTGGTTGGTGTCACTGAATTGTACATGTAATAAATGTTGAATTGGCAGATGTTGTATCATATATATTTTTTGCAATGAGAAAAAAAAAAGACCAACCCCTTACCATCAGGCTACTAATTTTTCCAGTCTGGTGTTTACTTAGGACAGTAACACTGGGGGAATTTTGTCAGGAAGTATGGTAACAATCTCAAAAAGACTGGGAAAAAACACGATCTTAGGGGGCAACTGGTCCAATTCCCTAATTTGAAAGATGAGAGGAAATGGGTGCAGGAAGTGTGGGACCTGCCCCAGCCAGCAAGCAGACCCTGGAGCCTAAGCCCTTACATGGAGGTCCTGTCTCCTGCTATTCTGTATCTGTAGTGTTCCTGATAACCTGTGTATCCTCCAGGAAATCATCTAGACTCTTCTCAATTCATTCATAGATTTAAATCTTGACCATGCTGCATTATCAGGATGTATATTTACAACCACTGCAAAAAACTATCATTAGCCAAATTGGCAGCAATACAAACTTTATTTGCTGCTTTCAATGCCAAGTATGAGTTTTTTTTTAATTCCAAAATGGAAATAACATTGTATTTCTACAGTTATACGATAAAAAGCTGATTACCATACACTTATATTGAAAAAGGCTTATTCCTTCAGGAAGCTCTGCTGAATGGTTTGGTGGCCACTGAGGTTTGGATGTGGTTTTATATTGGGAAGATCACAGACAAGTGTGGCATCATTGGCTATGATGTTTAAAGACCAAGCTTTAGCATTTGATTATATTTGGTTTACTCTTTGGGTATTCTTGGACCATGTGGGATCAGATTGCCATCTGAATAAAATTATGTATTTAAAAAAAAAATCTTATTCCTACCATAACCCAAAAACCCAGTGCCGTCGAGTCGATTCTGACTCATAAACACTGTTAAATGTTAGACTATATCCTTCTAGTCACTTTGCATTACAAAAAATTACAAAAGTGACACATATTCACTCAAAAAGTTTCAAACATTACTGATATATATAAAGTACAAGATGAAAATACCCCTCACCTCTCACCCCATCCCTGTGGCAGGCAGAATTCTAAGATGGTCCCTAAGATTTCCTGTCCCCGTTGTACATCTTGTTGTTGTTGTTAGGTGCCATCAAATTGGTTCCGACTCATAGCAACCCTCTGAACAGCAGAACAAAACGCTACCCAGTCCTCCACCATCCTAACAATCATTGCTAGGTTTGAGCCCGTTGTTGTAGCCACTATGTCTTTTTCACTGACCCTCTACTTTATCAAGCATGATGTCCTTCTCCAGGAACTGGTCCCTCCTGATCACATGTTCAAAGTATGTGAGACAAAGTCTTCCCATCCTCGCTTCTAAGGAGCATTCTGGCTGTATTTCCAAGACAGTTTTGCTCATTCTTCTGGAAGTCCATGTTATATTCAATATTCTTCACCGACACCATAATTCAAAGGCATCGATTCTTCTCCAGTCTTCCTTATTCACTACCCAGCTTTAACTTGCATATGAGTCAATTGAAAATACCATGGCTTGGGTCAGGCACACCTTAGTCCTCAAAGCGGTATCTTTGCTTTTCAACACTTTAGTCTTTTGCAGTAGACTGCCCAATGCAATACATCCTTTGATTTCTTGACTGCCGCTTCCACGGGCATTGATTGCGGACCAAAGTAAAATGAAATCCTTGACAACTTCAATAGTTTCTCCTTTTGTCATGACGTTGCTTATTAGTCAAGTTGTAAGGATTTTTGTTTACTTTATGTTGAGGTGTAATCCATACTGAAGGCTGTAGTCTTTTGATCTTCATCAGTAAGTGCTTCAAGTCCTCCTTACTTTCAGCAAGCAAGGTTGTGTCATCTGCATAACGCAGGTTGTTAATGAGTCTTCCTCCAATCTTGATGCCGAATTCTCCTTCATATAGTCTAGCTTCTCATATTATTTACTCAGCATATAGACTGAATAAGTATGGTGAACGGATATCACCCTGACACGTATCTTTTCTGATTTTAAACCATGCATTATCACAACTGCCTCTTGGCCTATGTACAAGTTCCACATGAGTTTAAGTGTTCTGGAATTCCCATTCTTCGAAATATTATCCATAATTTGTTATGATCTACATAGTCGAATGCTTTTGCATAATCAATAAAACACAGGTAAACATCTTTCTGGTATCCTCTGCTTTCAGCCAAGATCCATCTGACATCAGCACTGATATCCCTCGTTCCACATCCTCTTCTGAATCAGGCTTGAATTTCTGGCAGTTTCCTGTAGATATACTGCTGCAATCATTTTTTAATTATCTTCAGCAAAATTTTACTCATGAGTGATATTAATGATATCGTTCAGTCATTTCCTCATTCTGTTGGATCACTTTTCTTTGGAATGGGCGCACATATGGATTTCTTCCAGTCATTTGGGCCAGGTAGCTGTCTTCCAAATCTTGGCATAGACAAGTGAGCACTTCTAGCATTGTATCCGTTTGTTGAAATTTCTCAATTGGTATTCAATCAATTCCTGGGGCCTTGTTTTTTTTTTTTTTTTTGCTAGTGCCTTCAGTGTAGCTTGGACTTCTTCCTTCACCACTGTAAGAATGACGTGGCGGAGGTGTCTGACTTCCTCTAACTTTACAAGGGGGAAGAAGAATCAAGATCAACAGCCCAAGGTTGATTCCTATGAGGCAGAAGTCAGACATGCCTCCACCCTCCAAACTTTTTACCAAATCTGACACCAACCGTCCTTTCCACGGCATTTTACTTCTCTACTGAATTCAATGATTCATTGCAATGGCCACATAGAACTCACTGAGTGTTGCAATGGCCATACTCAGTTACAGGGTTTATTAGGGAAGTAACATGTTATAGTTCAGGTTCAGGAATGCTCAGAATACAGTTCTTCAATTAGGACAGCCTCTGCTCAGCTGTGCCTCCAGACAGGCCTCTGTCTGGTCCTCAGCACCTCAGCCTGGACTCTGCACTGCCTGGGCAGGTGTTACAAAGGTCTTTCAGCTCTGCCGGTAAGTGCCCAGAGGCACTCTACTCCACCAACAAGCCTCCTGCCCGAAGGCACTCAGCTTTCTCACTCTGTGGGCCTGGAAGCCTGCCACACTGTCTCCTGCCAGAACCCTGGTTCTGCTGCCTCTGCTGCCACCATTCTCTGATACTGTTTCTCGCCATCTCTTACCATCTCCTGTGTTACAGCTCTCTCCCTGTCTCCTGGATCTAGGAGGTTCTCAGTGCATGGATCCCCGGCCCAAAAGACACACTCCACTCGTGTCTTTTCTTCTTGGAGGTAGTCAGGTCCCCTTCTGCTCTGGAATTGGCTCTTTTAAGCCTACTTTTAAGCCTAGTGGGATGGCAAAATTGACCAATCCCTCCGTTAGAGTTCCATACACCTTAATGGCATGGTCCCATTCCCACAAAGGTGCTATGCATCTTATTTACATTAATAGCAAGCTATTCAATCCCCTTGGTGGGTCTCAGCACCTCATTTGCATAGTCCACCCAGTCTTTTGTTGGGAGTTACAAGTCCATGGCAAGAAAGACCATATAAAAGCAATCCATTGTACCATAAGTACTATCTATCGGTTCTTGATCATATGCCACCTCCTGAAATGGTTGAATGTTGACCAACTCGTTTTGGTACAGTGACTCTATACATTCTTTCCATCTTCTTTTGATGCTTCCTACGTCATTCAATCTTTTTCCCATAGAATCCTTCAATATTGTGAGTTGAGGCTTGAATTTCTTCTTCATTTGTTTCAGCTTAAGAAATGCCAACCGAATTCTTCCCTTTTGGTTTTCCAACTCCAGGTCTTCACATGCATTTCATTATTGTACTGTGCTTTGTCTTCTCGAGCCACCCTTTGAAATCTTCTGTTTTAGTCTTTCACTTCATCATTTCTTCCACTTGCTTTAGCTATTCTATGAGCAAGTTTCAGAGTCTCTTTTGACATTACTTTTAGTTTTTCTTTCTTTTTTGTCTTCTTAATGACCTTTTGTTTTCTTCATGTATCATGTTTTGGTGTCATCCCACAACTTGTTGGCCTTCAGTCATTAGTATTCAATGTGTCAAATCTATTCTTGAGATGGTCTCTAAACCCAGGTGGGATATACTCAAGGTTGTACTTTGGCTGTCACAGACTTGGTTTCCTTTTCTTCAGCTTCAACTTGAAATTACTTATGAGCAATTGATGGTCTGTTCCACAATTGACCCCTGACCTTATTCTAACTGATGATATTGAGCTTCTCCAGTGTCTCTTTCCACAGATATACTTGATTTGACTCCTGTGTATTTCATCTGGTGAGGTCCACGTGCATAGTCACTGTTTATGTTGTTGGAAAAAGGTATTTCTCATGAATAAGTTGTTGGTCTTGCAAAATTCTATCATGTGATCCCTGGAGTCATTTCTGTCATCAAGGCCATATTTCCAACTACTGATCCTACTTTCTTTCTGACTTTTCTATTCCAACCACCAATAATTATCAATACATCCTGATTGCATGTTTGATCAATTTCAGACTGCAGAAGTTGGTAAAAATCTTCAATTTCTTCATCTTTGGCATTAGCAGTTGGTGCATAAATTTGAATAACAGTTGTATTAACTGGTCTTTCTTGTAGGCTGTTATGGATTTGGGGTCTGGGATTGAATTGTGTCCCCCAAAAAATATGTGTATCAGTTTGGCTGGGCCCTGATTCCCACTATTGTGCCATTTTCCTGTACCTTATAAATCCTGCCTCTATAATGTTACTGTGGGAGGATGGGTGGCAGTTGTGTTAGTGAAGCAGGATTCAATGTACAAGATTGGATTGTGTCTTGACGCAATCTCGTGAGATACAAAAGAAGTAAGCGAGCAGAGAGACAGGGGACCTCAGACCATCAAAAAAGCAGTGCCGGAAGCAGAGTGCGTCCTTTGGACTCAGGGTCCCTGCGCAGCGAAGCTCCTAGTCTCAGGGAAGATTGAAAAGAAGGCTGACAGAGACAGAAAGCCTTCCCCTGGAGCTGACACCCTGAATTTGGACTTTTAGCCTACTTTACTGTGAAAAAATAAACTTCTCTTTGTTAAAGCCATCCACTTGTGGTATTCCATTATAGCAGCATTAGAATGACTAAGACATAGGTATATGAATGTTATCCTACCACTGACAGTGTTGTACTTCAGGATAGATCTTGAAATGTTCTTTCTGATAATGAATGTAACACCATTCCTCTTCAATTGGTCATTCCTGGCATAGTAGATGATATGATTGTCTGATTCAATATGGCCAATACCAGTTCATTTCAGCTCACTAATGCCGAGGATATAAGTCCCATTTCTTTTTTAATGACTTCCAATTTTTCTTGATTTGTACTTCCTATGTTCCACATTCCTATTACTAATGGATGTTTATTTGCAGCAGTTTCTTCTCATTTTAAGTTGTGCTGCATCAGCAAATGAAGGTCCCAAAAGCTTTACCCCATCTACATCATTAAGGTCAACTCTACTTTGAGGAGGCACCTCTTTCCCTGTCTTTTTTTTTTGGGCTTTAACAAAAAGAAATTTATTCTCTCACAGTCTAGGAGGCTAGAAGTTTGAATTCAGAGCACCAGCTCAAAGCAAAGGCTTTCTCTTTGGGCTCTGGAGGAAGGTAGTTGGCAGCAATTTCCCCTAGTCTAGGAGCAATTTCCCCTAGTCTAGGAACTTCTCCTTGCAGGGACCCTGGGTTCAAAGGACGTGCTGTGCCCCAGCAGCTGCCTCATAGAGACCCAATGTAGTACAGGGTACAACTGCTACAATAGGTTTTCTTGGCCATAATCTTTATGGAAGCAGATTGCCAGGCCTTTCTCCCATGGTGCTGGGTGCATTCCAACCGCCAACCTTTAGCTTAGTAGGGGAGCACAAACTCCTTGTGCTACCCAGGGCCCCCAACAGATGCCAGGAGGCCACAAATTGACTACATCCTGCACACATTTCCTGGACGCACCAATAAACCATCTTGAAAAAAAGGTATGTGAGGCCCACATTGCAAGCTTTTGTTTCCGGGCCACAGGTGAAGCGGGTTGCTAAAGTTTGGGGCCAACTTGGATTTCAGAGGTTAAGCACTTTCTCTTTCTGGCAGGAGCGTTGACTTGGGGAAGAAGTTGGCCCAAGGCCTGGTAATTAGAAGATAGTTTCTGGAAAATCCAATAGTCTAGTACAGAGTCATTGAGCTTGGTGTTTCTTGTCTAGGCTCCATTACTCTCAAGGAATTAGACAGCAGCAGCCAAGATTAGAAAATCAATAGAATGTATTTAATATTCTGGGTTTTTGTGCTGGTGTGTTGGCCAGTTGCTTGTTTTCTGGAGCATGGGCTGGAAAGAGGCCCTGGCTGGGAAGCCCCAGAAAGGCTCTCCTGGGCGTACTGGGGCACCATGCCCTTACCCACCCCCAAGCCATGGTGCAGGCCACAGAAGCCATCCAGTGCAACCAGTCAGCTTAGCATGCAGAGTATCAGGAGCTCCTGGAGGGAGTGCCCTCCTGGGGAATAGAGACATGGCCGGCTAGGTCCTGCCTCACCACCAAAGTCACATTGTCCAGTGCCCCATGACCCATGTGTCTGGGCCACTTGCACCCTTCGACGAACCTCTTCCTGCCATTCCCAAAACCCAGGATTTCATCCAAAGTCAAAGGTTGCCCATCTAAATCTCCCTCCCCCTGTCTCTGGGGACAAAATAATACCCCTGTCTTAGTTATCTAGTGCTGCTATAAGAGAAATACCACAAGCGGATGGCTTTAACAAAGTGAAATTTATTCTCTCACAGTCTAGGAGGCTAGAAGTCCAAATTTAGGGTGCCAGCTGCAGGGGAAGGCTTTCTCTGCCAGCTCTGGTGGAAGGTCCTTGTCATCAGTCTTCCCCTTGGAGCTTCTCAGCCCAGAAAGGCCAGGTCCAAAGGGCACACTCTGCTCCCAGTTCTGTTTTCTTGGTAGTATGAGGCCCCCCTGTCTCTCTGCTAACTTCTCTCTTTTATATCTCAAAAGAGATTGACTTAAAATGCAACCTAATCTTGTAGATTGAGTCCTGCCACATAAACATAACTGCCTCTAATCCTGCCTCATTAACATCATAGAGGTAGGATTTAGAACACATAGGAAAACCACATCAGATGACACAATACTGGGAATCATGGCCTAGCCAAGTTCACACACATTTTTGGAGGACACAATTCAATCCATAAAGGACCCTGTGCTTGGCTCAATTTCATCTTGTTGCATTATCTCATTCAAAATACCTAGGTTTGTTTAGCATTCATTTTCAAATTAATGCTATTTTTATATTAATTGGAGCGGGGATGGGAGGCAATGTGAATTTATTGACCCCCTTTTTCATGCTATCAGCTTATCTTACTTCTGTAACCCTCCTGAAGACACTGGATGGAATGTCATGGGTAGAAATGACCAGGAGGAATGCGAATGAGAAGTGTTGGCTTAAAAATTCATTTTGTGCTTTGTTGGCTAGTTTTTTTTTTTTTTTAATTGCTTCATAAATATATTTAAGTAGTATTTTTTTTTCCTCATTCAAAAATGTATACACATATTGTTTTGTGGTATTGATTTCAATCCCCACAATGTGACAGCACACTTCCCCTTCCATCCTGGGCTCCCTGTGTCCATTCCACCAGTTCCTATGCTTTTCTGCCCTCTCATCCTGCTTCTGGACAGGAGCCGCCAATTTGGTCTCATATATCTGCCCTGTCATATTTTGAGAGCCTTGACTGTCAGTTTGTTGTACCATGGTGGCTTGCATGTTCTTGTGATGCTAGAAGCTATGCCACTGGTATTTCAAATACCAGCAGGGTCACCCATGGTGGACAGATTTCAATGAAGCTTCCAGACTAGGAAGAAGGACTGACAGTCTACTCCCGAAAAAGATTGGTCAGTGAAAACCTTATGGATAGCAGCAGAACCTGGTGTACATGGCCTGCATAATCCCTGGGACTGTGAGTATGATGGATTTTACTCTGATGACTATGGCACTTGACTTTAAAACAGGGAAATTATCCAGATGGGCCTGACCTTTTAAAAGCAGAGAGTTTCCTCTAGCTGGTGGCAAAAGAGGAAGTCAGAGATTGCAAGTGCTGGAAGGACCCGACATGTTGTTCCTGGTTTCAAGATGGAGGAAGGCCCATAGCTAGGAATGCAGATGGCCTCTAGGAGCTTAGAGTGAGCCGACTCCAGTTTACAGGGAGCAAGGAACTGGGACCTCAGTCTTACAACCACAAGGAGTGGGGCTCTAACAGCAGCGAGCTCGGAAGATTCTTCCCAGAGTCTCTAGATGACAATTCAGCCCAGCTGACACCTTGATTTCAGCCTCGATATCCTGAGCAGAGAACTCAATCATGCCATGTCATTCTATCTGATTCTCCACCAATTAGCTATATATTCTATCTGGTTAATTTTCCTCCTCAACTTCTCATTAAGGAGCCCTGGTGGTACAGTCGTTAGGTGCTCAACTGCCAACCAAAAGGTCACAGTTCAAATTCATCAGCTGCTCTGCGAGAGAACAATGCGGCAGTCTGCTTCCATAAAAGGCTATAGCCTCAGAAACCCTATGGGGCAGTTGCACTCTGTCCTATAGGTTTGGTTTTGGGTTTAATTTCTAATTGGGCATTAGAACTGTAAACTACTAGATGGGTGTTGCTTTAAGTCAGTATGTTTGTGGTAATTCATTACGCAGCAATAGAAAACTGGTTTTGGGTGTGTTTTTTATCAATCCCCAATCTCACATCTGGGGAGGTAGTCACTTTATACACTCTAATTCACATCCAGTATATATTTAAATTGGATCACTACTATTATTCTGCCTCTTGTTCTCTTTATTTACTGTATTACCAACATCTTTCCATGCAGCACTTACATCTTTTTCACAAGACAAATTTCTAAAAGTGGAATTGCTTTGTCAAAGGGCATGCTACTTGAGTATTTGTCACGGATTGAACTGTGTCCCCCAAAATATCTGTCAACTTGGCTAGGCCATGATTCCCAGTATTGTGTGATTGGCCACGATTTTGCCATCTGATGTGATTTTCCTATGTGTTGTGAATCCTATCTCTATGATGTTGATGAGATGGGATTAACAGCAGTTATGTTAATGAGTAGGACTCACTCTACAAGATTAGATTGTGTCTTAAACCAATCTCTTTTGAGATATAAAAGAGAGAAGCAAGCAGAGAGACATGGGGACCTCATACCACTAAGAAAGCAGTGCTGGGAGCAGAGTGCATCCTTTGGACCTGAGGTTCCTGTGCTAAGAAGCTCTTTGACTGGGGAAGATTGATAACAAGGACCTTCCCCTAAAGCCGACAGAGGGAAAGCCTTCCCCTGGAGCTGGCACCCTGAATTTGGGCTTCTAGCCGCCTAGACTGTGAAAGAATAAATTTCTCTTTGTCAAAGTCATCCACTTGTGGTATTTCTGTTACTGCAGCATTAAGTGACTAAGACAGTATTACACTTTGCTTTTGTACCTGTATGCTATTTCAGCTTGCTTTTGTGTACCTTTTTTATGTTAGTGTTGTATACTTTGGTTAACTGTTTTTCAACTTACCGTTTTACTTCTAAAAAGAGCTCCCTGCTCTTAATCTCAGGAGTAAAATTGCATGTCTAGATACCTGCAAAAAGAAATTTAAGAACAGTCAAACATCCAAGGACTTTTTGTTTCAATTATCCATTTTTGAAATCTAACTAGATTGCATTCAGTTATCAAATAGGATTAAATGGCTAATAAAATGTAACTAAAACCATTCAGTATTTTTAAGATGTTGAATTAACTCTCAAACATGTTCATCCTTCCGTGGGAATATAAAGTGGTCCTTTTTAGAGGAAACCCAAAACCAAAACCAAACCCACTGCCGTGGAGTCGATTCCGACTAATAGTGACACTATAGGACAGAGTAGAACTGCCCAGTAGAGTTTCCAAGGAGCACCTGGCAGATTCAAAATGCCAACCTCTTAGTTAAGAGCCGTAGCACTTAATCACTACACCACCAGGGTTTCCTTTTTAGAGGAAGGCCCTTTTAAAGATGAAGTCTGAAGAGAACCAAACCTACTTCTGCCTGAGTGAAAAGTATTTATGATTCCTGTCTGTATCTGGTAAAATTTTCTTCAACATTTGCCCTGAATGTAACATTTTTTAAAACTTAAATCCATTCTGCAAGTATTTATTAGTGTGGCTGTGTCTTAATTGGAAACCCTGGTGGCGTAGTGCTTAAGTGCAGTTTGAATCCACCTGGTGCTCCTTGGAAGCCGTATGGGGCAGTTCTACTCTGTCCTATAGGGTCACTATGAGTCAGAATCAACTTGACAGCAAGGGGTGGTGTCCTAATCAGTGTTAATTTTTATTTTATAATTGTTAGAAATGCACATTTTGGGGTTCCACCCTAGACCCACTAATTCAGAAACCCTGGGAATGGGGCTCAGCAATCTGTGTTTAACAAGCACCACTCTACCCCAATCCCTGTGACTTTAAGGCATGATAAAGTTCTAAACTTATTCTTTCTACTTTTTCCTTCTAAACTGATGAAAAAAGAAAGTGATACAGGTGTGAAATGTGGTGCCCACAGGGCTATTCATTATAGTATTATTTAATAGCAAAATATTGGAAATGTAAATATCCACCAGAAGGGGAGCAGTTAAGTAAATCATTGTATATCCCTACAAAGGAATAGTATTGTTCACATGAATGAGGCGGCTCTTGTGTGCTAAGAAAGGTATTCAAGATATGTTGGTAAGTGAAAAAAAGAAGGTGGTATTTTACCATGCTATGCAAAAAAGACAAGCCTTTAAAAAGAATATCTGCCGTATTTACTGATGTGTGCATACACTGTCTCTGAAAGGGTACACAAGAAACTGGCAATGTGGCTGCTTATAGAGAGGGAAGCTGAAGACAGAGTCAGAAATGACTAATTTCTCATTATATACCCTGTTACACCTTGTGACTTTAGTATCATGGAAATGTATTACTACTCAAAAATTAATTAAATTAAAAGTTTAAACTATCTTTTCCTATTAAAAGAAAAAGAAAAATGATAGAATTAGAAATGTCAATTTTTCATCACTCTGTTCTTCAGAGTATTGTTAGCTCTGTCCATGTAAAGTACTATACGAACATAATTTTTATAAAGTATAGAAGAAGAAAAGTATAGCAGCCCACATATCTTTGGGAAATATTTATAAGCAGTATAAAGAAGAAGTAAATTCCTGTTATTATATTTTTAGGAGAGCATTTCTAATTATATTTACAAAAAAAAAAAATCAGCTTAATCTTTACCCTAGTGCTTGAGGGAAGACAAATCTTTTCCTTCACACAAATGAGAAAGCACTTATTCTGGTAGGCACTGGATTTGGAGGCAGCAGAAATATTAGTTTCCTAAATCTTCCTGATTTATTCTTTAGACTTTCTCCAAACCACTGTATAGTAACATTTCACTGCATAACCTCTGGACATTTTTTCATTATGTATATGCATTACCTATTTAAAATTTTTTTTACAAATAAAAAGATACAAGTTCATTTTCTCTACAGACTCGTTAGCTTCCCAAGGTGTACAAACTGAGGGCACGCATGCTCCAAAAAACCTGTAGAAACATCATCTCAACTAATTAATAAAGCGCCCCCAGGTCTTTTCATGTCATCTGCATATTAGAATTGTGAGGTACGAGACCCATTTTACAAACGCATTAAGAAATCCAGAATTGCTGGCTATCACAGGGTCTGTGGGCAGGAGAGCAACAACAGAACCCCTGATTTTCTGGCTCCAATGCCACTGCTATTTTCATTATACCCGGCTGTCTAGACATGTTGGTGAGGGTTGAACTAGTTCTCTGGTCAGACTACCTGGGTTCCAATCCTGTTCTGTTGGGCTCTGATATACTCATAAGAAAAGACCTCCAAGATGTACTAAGTGGAAAAGGCAAGGTGGTACATGTTTTACCGTGTGCAAAGAAAAAGAGAAAACTTTTTAAAAGGATATATGTTTTATTTATTATTATGAATAAGCTATTTCTTGCCTATTGCTTCCCTATCTGTAAAATGTGGGTGGTAGGATTACATTCATTAAATACATTAAATACTGTAGGTATTAGAACAGATCTTGGCACACTGCAGTGCCATTTTATTTGGATTCTCAGTCCAAATAATTCCTTGCCTTAATCATATTCTAAAATACCTTTTAAAAATCATTTTCAACTGGCACAGGCAAGATGAAAATGTGGCAAACCACAGCAAACTGTAAGTTTAGTTAAAGCTGTTTTAAGTTAGGCCCAATAGCAGCGTGATTAGCCAGTACTGAAGAATGCTTGGTGAATCACTATCATGTATACCAAAGGACACTACTGTTGATACTTTTACTAACTAAATAACTGCCCTCCCCTTTTTTAATTTAAAAGGGATCATACACAAGCAAAATTACAATGTATTTTTAACGGTTTGCCATTCTAAATGGTATGAGCAAGTTTAAGGAAAATCTTAAGCAAAATACCTTAGATTATGACCCCAAAACACATTTAAAGTCACAACAGTGTTACTGTTATCATTTAACTCTCAAGTTAGTAAAAGGCGTACTGTATCTGCTGTAAAGTGGGGGAAAAAAATGCCTTATGATTATGCTCATAAACTTTAGAATCCTGGAGAAGGGATTTTTGTTGCTGTTGTTAAATAACACTTGCTTCAGTCTTCAACTAAAACTGACCCTCACTCTAAGCCACGTGTAGTTTTCTGCCTCCCCCTCGGCCCTTCCTTCCGCAGTCAGTCAGAGAAAAGAAGAAACTGACCTCAAGCTGGGGGCGTGTCAGGGGCGGGCCGGGGCGACCTCAGCACCCCAGAGACCCGAGCCGGCTGGCCGGAGCCACCCTCTGTCCTCGGCGAAACCGGCCCGACCCACAGGTGTCCAATGCTGGACTAGGCCCGGCAGCGCTGTGCCGGGAGCGGGGGAAGAACGGCCTTCCCGGGAAGAACGGCCCTGCGCCTGACTCGCTGCCCGGGAACCGGCTTCCTCAGGACCCGCTTTCCGTCCTGCTCCGGGCTCCGCCCCCGGCCCTGACCTGGAGCAGAAATGTGAGCTGAGGGAGAGCCCGGTGTTTGCCCCTAACGCGTAGTATCATAGCTCCGATGGCCTCAAAGATACTGATTCTTAAGCACAAGAATTGAGATTCCCCCGAAATAGTCTAGGCCAGTATCACAACATTTAATAAATTACTTTTGCAAGTATCTAAACATTTAATGATGAAGCCTTGGTGGTGCAGTGGTTAAGAGCTATGGCTGCTAACCAGTTAGAATCCACCAGCCGCTCCTTGGAAACCCTATGGGGCAGTTCTACTCTGTCCTATGTAGGGGTCGCTATGAGTCAGTGGTGTGCAGTAGGTTACTTGGATAAAAACTACGGACTTAAGTATAATTTTGCTGTTTCTTACACAAAACCCATTGCTGTGGAGTCAATTCCGACTCATAACGACCCTATAGGACACAGTAGAAGTGCCCTATAGGGTTTCTAAGGCTGTAAATCTGTATGGAAGCAGACTGCTACGTCTTTCTCCCACAGAGTGTCTGCTGAGTTCCAACTGCCGACCTTTGGGACCACTGCACCGCCAGGGCTCCTTTGCTGTTCTTTGGGTGCTCCTTAAAAAAGCACTTTCATTAAGGTATTTATTATAAAAGGTATACTCTTATCTGCTATCAGGGGGCTTGGAAGAAACTCTCCTACGTTCTGGGATAGCTTTGAAGTCACACACTTCATTTTCCTTTCCTTCTCCCTAGACATAATAATGACATTTGGCTACCATTATTTGTGTTTCTGGAACACCTTTGGATCACTTTGTTACTTTATATTTACATCAGCCTGCCTAGACCTGCTGCTAAGGGTTAGAACTAGCTTTCAGCAGCCAAAGCAATAAGGCTGAAGTACTAGGAAAAGGTGAGATTTGAATCAGGAGCCGTGGTTTTTACAAATTCCTGTGGAAATGTTTGTTGGTCATCTCCAAAAATTCCAAGGTGCTCAACATGATGCTAGAAATAAACACAACTACATATATATGAAAATTATTGCTTAAATAATATATTTATATATGTATGTATATATATATATATATATATATATAAAATCCAAAACATTTGCTGTCAAGTAGACTCCTACTCATGGGTACCCCATGTGTTTGAGAGTAGAACTGTGTTCTGTAGGGTTTTCAATGGCTGATTTCTCAGAGAAGATCATCAGGCCTTTCTTCTGAGGTGCCTCTGGGTGGACTAATACCTTCAACTTTTCTCTTAGCCTCTGAGGGCATTAATTATTCGTACCACCCAGGCACTGTGCTTTAATTGTAGCAGGTCCATATTTTCAAACCAAATAATTCAACTGAAAGCACACATATCTCCAATTATTATAACTTTAGGGTTGTATAAAAGTACTTAAGTTTGCAATGTCATTTCAATGAATTGTACATATGTCACAAAGTGACCCACTCTTATTTTACTAAACTGAAATTATCTTTGAAACTTTAACCTCTTACCAATATCCACTTTCATTTTGACCCTTCATTTCTTTCTTACCTTAGGTGTTATATACAATTCTGGATTCTGGGTAAAACTTACAAGTATTCAACTTTCAGTCTGTCTTTAGTTTTTGCTTTCTTCCCTCGCATCGCTAAGTAACCATTTGTTTACATTCTCAAAAATTTGCCATACCTTTTAAAATATTTATGTGCCCCGTATTATTTCCAGCAGTGTACAAATCTAAACCATTTGAGGCACACCCTGCTAAAGAGGGTGTGGGGAAAAAAAAAGGTCTAGTATAGCATCCTAATCCTAATCTGAAATAAGATGGTGTGCAGTTAAAATTACTGGGATATACAAATATGGCTGATTGTGGGAATCTTTGTTGTTTTAGTTCCAAAGAGAATAGTCACTAGTGGGTATTTCCAAGGAAATAAAGAGACCAGAGCTACTTGCGTTGTCCTATTGCTAGTAATTGATTTTCAATGATACTTCTTATGTCTTTTATTGCAAACAAGGACAAAGATTAAAATAATTTTATTCCACATGTATGTGACTGGGTAAGTACACTAGGAAGATGCAATGTGAAAAAAGAATTTGTGAAAGAAGCCAGAAATATAGATATTATAGAAAAAAGGCTTTTGTGGATAGAAAAGATTAGCTATATATATTCCTTGGGAAACTATTTGGTCTAGTTTCTTTTATTAAAACTCAAAGTTAAATGAAAATGAGAAGGCTAGAAACTCTCTAATGAAGAAATAGAGAAACCTGGTTTTAGAAAGTTAAATCCACAAAGAGTGGTAAAACAAGAATATACATGAAGGCTATTCCAGAAGATTTCTTTTGTTTAAAAAGAAAAAAAAAAAAGACATTTGGATTATGAGAAGTAACTAAAAGCAACGATTAGAAGAACCATATTCTACAATGAACTAAGCACCATACAAGTTTGCCCTTAACTGCTTCCCAATTGTTTTATGTATTAGTTTTCCTCTTCCAATTTGATGGTGGGTTCCTCTTCAGAATATTTGTTTTGCTTGATCCACAGTGCTTCATTTAGCACTGGACACACAGTAGGTTCTCAAACACCCGTTAATAGGCTGGTTGGAGAAGTTGGGCAGTGATGTTCTACACCTGGAAGATGACACATAATGATCCAGTAATTAACTCATTAAAAATAAAAGGTTCTTTCCTCAGAGGAGCATTTCCCAGGACCTGACCTGATAGCCAATCTCATCCTTGATTTATGCCAAAATGCAGTTACAATCAATAGGACAACAGAAAATGACAGTATTTATTTAAAATGTCATTTTTGAGAAGCAGTGATTTTATAACAAGTGTCGAGGATAAAAATCTGGGTGGATAAGCTTGTCGATGCTTTAGACGTTAGTCTCTACGTGAGATCATGTGGAAAGACTGAATCTGAAAGATTCTTTTTAGATCTCTCATGCTTGCAATCAAATGCAGTGGGGGGAAAAAATGCACAACGAGGGTACTGACACAAAGTTTAATGTGAAAAACCGGACATCTGGAGTACCAAGGCGGGAGTGGTAGACGCGGGACACTGGCTTCGATGAACTCAGCTGGCTTTGAATGAAACGAGCCAAAAGGACAGAGCGCCCAGAGCAGATTCATCGCGCGCACTGCCTCCGACTTTAAGCCCTTGTGGGTCCTCGGTCGGGGAAGGTTGCCCTCGATCCTTTTGCAGCCCAGAGTGGCGCGGAGGACAGCAGCGGGGAGGAGCCGAGCCAGGGCGGGGATGCGACCAGCGGAGGAAGCGGTTCCTGGTGTTTGCCCGGGAACTGCGAGGGGACAAGGCTGAGGACGGGGGGCGGATGGCGGAGTGAGGGGATACCTCAATCTCGATACTGCCTTTGCGGTTAAGCCAGCAAGGACAGAGGGAAGATCCTGGACGTCTTCTCCTGGCCACCTCGTCACCCTAGCCCGGGCTGGAGGTAAAAGTAGTTCATACAAAAGGGGAATTCGCTTCTGTCTTTGGGAATCCCAGGGACTGTCGTTAAACCTCCACTAACCTAGAAACCACGGATCTCGCGTCCCCGCCCTCCACCAGCTCGCTCTCGTCATCGCCGTGAGCGAGAAGAGCATGCGCGAGAAGCTGTGTGCCATTCAGCGGGCTAAGCGCTCCTCGTCCACGGTCCCCAAGAAGTGGGGGAAGGGACGGTAATTGAACCGGTGCCTGGTGGAGGTGGCGCGGGGTAAACTGGGAAGTGCTGGCGTGTGCTGGCTCCGCCCCTTTCCCGAGGGTGGGGGAGAACCGTATATAAGTGCAGCAGTCTCCCTGAACGTTCTTTTTCGCAACGGGTTTGCCGCCAGGACACAGGTAGGTGCAGGGGGTAACTTCCGCGGGCCGGGCCTCCTTCGGCGGGCTGCGGCCCTCTCGTGCCTTATTATCTTCCACTTAGCAACTTTGTGAGGTTCTTCCTCCGAATTTTGGGTTGTAAATGGACGGGAGAGCTCGAGGCCTGGCGCTTTTTTCTGGAGATCTCATCGCCTCGTGCTTGAGTTGAGGCCTGCTTTGGGCACCGTGGCCGACGCGTGCGATCTAGTCACACCTTCGCGCCTGCCCCAGTATTCTCCATTAGTATCTGGCCACTTAATTCCCTAAACAGGATTTCTTCCGTCGAGGTAATTTAGCCGAGGTGAGGTTGTATTTAGACGAGACCCAGCTTCGTAGCGCTGGCGCCTAGGTCTTAAGGCTGTGAGGCCGCCGCGAGGGGCTGAGGGCGGCGGCGATCCGCTCCTCCCCACGCACATGCCTGGCGAGGCGGGGACCTTGAGAGCCGCGGCCACCGAGCCGGACGAACAGGAGAGGCTTGGGAGGCTGGTTGGGCTGCTTCGGTGCCCAGCGGCGCGGCGTCCAACCCACCCCAGGCGACACCAGTTGCGTGCGCGGAAAGATGGCCGCTCCCCGGCCCTGCTGCAGGGAGCTCAAAATGGAGGACGCGGTGGCCCGGAGAGCGGGCGGGTGAGTCACCCACACAAAGGAAAGGGGCCTTTTGCCGCCGCTTCCTGTGACCCTGCGGTGTACTGGTCGGTCTCCTGGCACCTGGATTTCTTCTCTCGGCATTTGGAGTACGGCTTTTTTACGTTGAGGGGGAGGGATTTTTGTGCTGTGGAGTTTGACCACGTTTGGTGGGTGGAGACTTGATAGAGACCGGATTGGCACGGAAAGTAATTCTCCTTGGAATTTGACCTTTGAGTTTGCATGGTGTTTCATTCTTCAGTTTTTCAGTTGCTTTAAAGTTTTATTTTTTGAACTTAGGTGTTGGTGAAAACTATCGCAAAGTCTAAGCCAAAATGGGAAAGGAAAAGACCCACATCAACATCGTCGTCATTGGACACGTAGATTCAGGCAAGTCCACAACTACTGGTCACCTGATCTACAAATGCGGTGGGATCGACAAAAGAACCATCGAAAAATTTGAGAAGGAAGCTGCTGAGGTATGTGCAGTGACACAAGGAAAACATTATTAAACTAAATCTGACACCAAGTAAAATAAATGGCCGTGGCTTTCTTTAAAAAAAAAAAATGGACCTACTATATTTAAGTGCTGTACATTGGGTAGAATCACAAGTTCGTTGTTGCTTAATGACTTGGTTGTAATGTTACCACTTCCAAATGGGATCAAGAAATTTCAAACTGGAGTTTATCTTGTTTTGGTTACCAAATCATTCTTAATCATTACAGATGGGAAAGGGCTCCTTCAAGTATGCCTGGGTCTTGGATAAACTGAAAGCTGAACGTGAGCGAGGCATCACCATTGATATCTCCCTGTGGAAATTTGAGACCAGCAAGTACTATGTGACCATCATTGATGCCCCAGGACACAGAGACTTCATCAAAAACATGATTACAGGAACATCACAGGTTTGTAGGTTTAATAAGTCAAGCATTAACTGGGAAGAAACCCCGGGGAGTTCCTGGCTGGGTTTGATTAGTGATTTAATTAGTACTGAATGCCCAGAAACAGTGCTCTACAATCACTTCACAGTAAGCTTCATCCTTGTGTGTTAATTTTGAAGAACGTTGAATCAAGTACTGCTTCTTCTTTCAAAGGCTGACTGTGCTGTCCTGATTGTTGCTGCTGGTGTTGGTGAATTTGAAGCTGGTATCTCCAAGAATGGGCAGACCCGTGAGCATGCCCTTCTGGCTTACACACTGGGTGTGAAACAACTAATTGTTGGTGTTAACAAAATGGATTCCACTGAGCCACCCTACAGTCAGAAGAGATACGAGGAAATCGTTAAGGAAGTCAGCACCTATATTAAGAAAATTGGCTACAACCCTGACACAGTAGCATTTGTGCCAATTTCTGGCTGGAATGGTGACAACATGCTGGAGCCAAGTGCTAACGTAAGTGACTTTTGAGACAGTGCTGAACTTTGGAAGTGGCAGTTTGATGTAGTAACAATTGGCCGTCTGTTGTAGATGCCTTGGTTCAAGGGATGGAAAGTCACCCGTAAGGATGGCAATGCCAGTGGAACCACACTGCTTGAAGCTCTGGATTGCATCCTGCCACCAACTCGTCCAACTGACAAGCCCCTGCGTCTGCCTCTCCAGGATGTGTACAAAATTGGTGGTAAGTTGAATGTTAGTATATCAAGATGTGACTTTTGGGTGAAACACATTTACACTTTCTGAAAGGTATTTGATACTATACTATAAATATTTTAGGTATTGGTACTGTCCCTGTCGGCAGAGTGGAGACTGGTGTTCTCAAGCCTGGCATGGTGGTCACCTTTGCTCCAGTCAACGTCACCACTGAAGTAAAGTCTGTTGAAATGCACCACGAAGCTTTGAGCGAAGCTCTCCCTGGGGATAATGTAGGCTTCAATGTCAAGAATGTCTCTGTCAAAGATGTTCGTCGTGGCAATGTAGCTGGTGACAGCAAAAATGACCCACCAATGGAAGCAGCTGGTTTCACTGCTCAGGTAACATTTTTAAAAACGTTGCATGTTCTTACTTGCTGCAGAAACCTGTTTTGGGGACTCATTAAATGCAAAACATTATTTCAAGGTGATCATCCTGAACCACCCAGGCCAAATCAGTGCTGGCTACGCACCTGTGCTGGATTGTCACACTGCTCACATTGCTTGCAAGTTCGCTGAGCTCAAAGAGAAGATTGATCGCCGTTCTGGTAAGAAGCTAGAAGATGGCCCAAAATTCTTGAAGTCTGGTGATGCTGCCATCGTTGACATGGTTCCTGGCAAGCCCATGTGTGTTGAGAGCTTCTCTGACTATCCTCCTCTGGGTAAGGATGATGATTAAGTACAATTAGAAATTGGACAAATCATGAAAAATCCTGTTTCTGTGAACCAAGCATTTCTCACGATACTGTTTTTTACAGGTCGTTTTGCTGTTCGTGATATGAGACAGACAGTTGCTGTGGGTGTCATCAAGGCAGTGGACAAAAAGGCAGCTGGAGCTGGCAAGGTCACCAAGTCTGCTCAGAAAGCTCAGAAGGCTAAATGAATGTTACCCATAACACCTGCCACCCCAGTCTTAATCAGTGGTGGAAGAACGGTCTCAGAACTGTTTGTCTCAATTGGCCATTTAAGTTTAATAGTAAAAGACTGGTTAATAATAACAATGCATCGTAAAAGCTTCAGAAGGAAAGGAATGTTTTTGTGGACCATTTGTTTCCTTTTTTGTGTGACAGTTTTAAGTTATTAGTTTTTAAAATCAGTACTTTTTAAATGGAAACAACTTGACCAAAAATCTGTCACAGAATTTTGAGACCCATTAAAACAAAGTTTAATGAGAAACCCGTGTCTTTTTTGGTCAGCACTGAAACTTTTTGATTCTGGTGTTTGCTGAAACATGCAGGGTTAACTGAAGTGCAGCAATTCAGTGGTTTTTCGCATTTCTAACGGCGGGGAGGGGTCCTTAAGGACTTGGTGGAAAGGCCACCTGGAGTAGGGTTGGTTGGTTACAATGATTATTTTAGGAAAGAAAAGCAGAAGTATTAATGTCTATATATAAGCTGCCTTGTAAGAAGGCTAAGTTCTGTATTACATAAAGAATTTAGTTTTGTGTAGTATTACTGAGTTTGTTATCTCATTGGTTTCCCATTTTTTCAAATGTGCATTCTTAACATAAATAAGCAGTAGTTAGAATCTAAAATGAGATTTAAGTATTGAGTGCACGGCTTCTAAGACAATTGTATCTAGGTTCTGGGAAAAATAAAGATGAAAGATAATAGAAGTTGAATGTTGTCATTTCAACCCCACTTAACATAAGGATTAAAGAGCAGGGTGGGCTGATTGGTAGTGACTGGAGATTAAATTCTAAATTTGAAGAGGTAAAGTGCCCTAACTGAAGGGAATTTGGGATGGGATAGATAATATTGATTACCCCAAGTTCTACCAAGTACTTTTTGAAAACTTTGCATTGGAACCACAGGTACAAAGCAAAGTATCCCCCACAAGGAAAGGCACCAATTAAAAATGGAAAGTAGGTAAATTTGAGAATATGTGATTTGGCCCTTGTACCTCAGGCTAATTTGGGAATTAGGGGAACTTGGATGTTATGTGCTGATTAGGACTTTGTTACCAACAAGTAAACTGGTAATGTAGGCCAGTTTAGGTAATTTGTTAACTGGAGTGTCAGTGACATTTAAAGTCATTGTTCTTTGATAGTTGCTAAGCCTATTCCGATAATACACATTTAAGTATTTCCAGTGGAATTTTGTTAGCCAGCTGAAATAGTTTGGTAAAGTTGTACAGAGGTATTCTGTAAGACAGACTGGAATATAAATGAAATTGAGGGAATTTTAAAAAAACAAGGCTTTATGACATAGCATTCATGTTTTGTCAATTCAAAGGTACTTAGGATACAAAGATCATAAAATTGTGTTGTAAATTAAGGTGATCATGTAGTTGAAACAGCTAGCAGTAAATGTTAGATAAAAACTTGGAACTGGGAGCAGCTAGGAATACATAGCAAGGTGTATGTAAGTTTTTAAGAGACTGACCTGATTTGTGAACCTCACAAAAAAAACCTGAACTGGGTGAAAAACAGTGCTACCCAAGGCATCAATGGGTATTACATGAGCCTGACCATAAACTGCAACTCCATGAGCTAATTTGCATGGATACTGTTACTTTTTCTTGGTAGGGGAAAGGTATTAAGATGTCATCAAGTTGCTCCTTGACTCCCAGTGACCCCATGTGCAATGAAATGCTGACTGGGTCTGAACCATCCCCTTACCTCTTAACCACTACATCACCAGGGCTCCAGATCCTAAGTGGTAACTGGTATAAAATTTGGGACACAGCTGTAGGACTTAATTGTATTGTCCCAAGTGGTAACTTTGGTGAAGGGTAAGCCAACACAACTTGTCCAAGGCAAGAGAGAAAAACATTGTCTCTCTCCCCGCCCCAACTAGTGAATTTCTACCACCAGTGGAAGAGTAGGAAATAGCAAATCCAAAACCCACTGCCGTTGAGTCGATTCCGACTCATAGCGACTCTATAGGACAGAATAGAACTGCCCTGTAGAGTTTCCAAGGAAATAGCGCAGACCAACCTAAAGGTTCAGTTTAGTTGCATGCTAGTCACTTCCTCTAAAGAACCGGATGTACTTGTGAAGATAGTTGTCTGGCGCCACCTACTGGTAGTTCAAAACAATAGATGAGTTTATAAATTTAAGAATAAAATAGTATTTTTGCCCTACTAACATGAGTTTGCTGACTCTGATTTTATTGTTTCTAAATTGATTAAAAACAAGATACTTTGAAGTTGATTTCCAGAGTAAATATTAGAATTACCTCAATTGTCATTTAACCCTTCAGTTATTTTTTTGATGGGTGTTTTCACTAGTTATGGGATGCTGATTCAAAGACCAATTCAGAATTTTTCATACGATTTAAGGATTTTGAAATATGATCTGGTAATACAAGCCACCAATAAGGTGACTCACTGTGGCACCACCAATCTGTTGTATGCCAGTATACCAATAAGAACTAGTTTATTGCAAGCACCTTTCCATTAGGTTACATGGGAAGCCCCTGGTTCCCCAAAGATGAGATACAAAAACCAAAACAAACCCATCAGGGCTCCCTAACATCCAAACCACGAAACTTGTTGCTGTCAAATTGATTTCCACTTTCAGCAACCCTATAAAACAGAACTGCCCCATAGGGTTTCCAAGGAGCCGCTGGTGGATTTGAACAGTTGACCTTATGGTTAGCAGCCAGCTCATAACCACTGTGTCAGCAGGGCTTCAATTCTCACATTAAAAACAAAAACCTGTGGCCATCAAGTCAGTTTCAACTCAGAGTGGCCCTATAGGATAGGGTAGAACCGTCCCATAGGGTTTCCAAGGAGAGGCTGGTGGACTCAAACTGTCAACCTCTTGGTTAGCAGCCATAGCTCTTAACCACTGCACCACCAAGGCTCCACAACTATTTTGTATGAAAGCCATAATCATGCTTGAAAGTCTTATCTCACAGAAATAAAGTGGAAAAAGGCAAAAGTTAACAAAACTAACCCATCCAGGAAGCATCACCTAATAGAACGCTCAATCTATACAACAAGGAGGCTCCAACTCCAGTCAGCTGAGCTTCACGCATTCCAAAAGGGACCCACCTGATGATAAAACGCATTAGAGCTTGAATAACAAACATGCTACCTATGAGGTTCAGAGGCATAAAAATTGACTGGTGTACAGTTATTGTATCAGAAGTGTTAACTAGTGCTTGGTTACTTGCTTGACCCATGTCAGATGACTGGTAAACTCATTTTCCTGAAAGATTTTCTGACCTTGTTTTCTTTTCCATAACTTTCACTGTTCTACTTCGTTTCCAAATCCATAGGTTTTTCTTACCCAGCATTGCCTAGGTGGCATCAGTCACCTTCATTATTTGCCAGTCTCTGGGAACTTCCGTATCCAGTTAAAACTAGAATTGAAGCATAACTCTTACATTTTGCTTGCTTATCTAGTTATTTGGAAGAGGAAAAGTTGTTAACTTTGTTAGGAAACTTTGGCACATGGCTCCTGAAAAGTTGCTGACCTTCCGTTCAATGGAAATTCCTGAGGGGCCATATGATTTTGTTCTTTGTTTTCTAAATAGAGGGTTATACTGTAGTCCAGACACGACCAAAACAAAAAAAACCAAACCCAGTGCCTTCAAACTCGATTCCGACTCCTAGCAACCCTATAGGACAGAGTAGAACTGCCCCCCAGAGTTTCCAAGGAGTGCCTGGTGGACACGACTAGCAGAGGTTATATGTGAAATGAGTAGAGAGAAGATTGTCATTTACCTTGGACAGTGTGTAGCAGGCCCATGGATCTCTAACAGTTTAAAAGTTCAGTTTGTGGTCCCTACGGGAGAGACATCACGACAACACAAAATTAATGTTAAATTACTGTTGCCATAATAATAGCCTAGAGTCCTGGGGTGGCACAAACAGTTAAGCACTCAACTACTAGCGGTTTGAACCCACCCAGAGGCGCCTTGGAAAATAGGCCTGCTGGTCTGCTTCCAAAAGGCCACAGCCTCGAAAACCCTATGGAGCAATTCTACTCTGCACACATGGGGTCTCCATGAGTTGGAATTAATTAACTCGACGGCAACTTAAAATTATATCCTAAGTAAGCAAATATTAGAAAACTTACTCTGCTAAGTAAGCAAGAGATTAAATTATTCCTATTTTTTAATTATAAGGTATTTGTGCACAATGAAATTCACCCTTTTAAAGCATATAGTTCTGCAAGTTTTGACAAATGTATGTAGTCCACTATAATCAAGATATAGAACTGTTCCATCGCCCCCAAAATTTCACTGTGCCCCTTTGTAATCAACCCCTCTACTCATGTTAACTACTGATCTATTTTATGTCCCTATAATTTAGCTTTTGCCCGAATGTCGTATACATAGACTTACGCAGTATATAGCTGTTGAGTCTGGCTCCTTTCACTTAACATGATGCATTTTGAGATTCATCCATGTTGTATGTATCAGTAATGTGTTCCCTTTTAGCAGATATGCAATAGTTTATCCATTTCACTGAGGGACATTTGGTGGTTTTCAGTTCAGTGTGGGGGGATTACTAATAAAGAGGATATAAACATCACGTGTGGTTTGTGTGTGGCTATAACTTTTCATGTTACTTGTGTAAATACCTAGGAGTGGGATTGCTGGGTTGTATGTTAAGTGTATGTATGCTTTTATAAGAAACTGCCAAACTGTGTTCCAAAGTGGCTAAATTTTTTACTAATCAGATTTTTTTTTTTGGATAACTTTTTTTAAATTATAAAAATTAGAACATTTAAACAAAAACAATTGAATATAGGATGCTGGGTGCACTTGAATATGTTTGAAGGGAGTAAATTATGTTCCCCCAAATCACAAGAGCCTGAGATATGCAAAGCTTTTAAAACAACCCTTCGTAGGGTTGTGGTGGTTTTATAATTAAAAAAAAAATTATTGTGGTGAGAGATTAATTTTTTAAGTAAGAAAAATAATTTGACTAAATGCGTGTTACATTGGGATGCTATAGGACAGTGAAAAACTAATTTGCTCAAAAAAAAGTACTGTGCCTGCTATGTGCCAGGCACTATTCTTGGCACTGGAGATAGAGTTGTAAACACAATTGTGGACACAGTTCTTGCCTTTGAGTTTTTAGTCTAGTGGAGGAGATAGATATTGAATAAATACAAGTAGATAATTCCAAATTGTGATGATGTCATGAAGGAAAAGAACAAGCCCCTTGTTGTAGCCACTGTGTCAATCCATCTTGTTGAGGGTCTTCCACTTTTTCACTGACCCTCTACTTTACCAAGTATGAGATCCTTCTCCAGGGACTGGTACCTTCTGATAACACGTCCAAAGTATGTGAGACAAAGTCTCGCCATTCTCACTTCTAAGGAGCATTCTGGCTGTACTTCCTCCAAGACAAATTTTTTCATTCTTCTGGCAGTCCATGGTTGTGAAAATGGCATGGGGGTGGAGGCTGACCTCCCCTCTTTTCACAAGGGAGGAGAATCAAGATCAACAGCCCAAGGCTGATTGCTGTGAGGTGGAGATCAGACATGCCTCCTCTCTCCGCCATCTTTACCAATTCTGACACAAACTGTCCCTCCCATAGTACTCTCTCTTTGCTGGGTTCCATAATTCGTTACAATGGCCACACGGAACTCACAGATAATACTCATGATTATGGGATTTATTAGCAAAGTAACACGTTACAATTCAAGCTGAGGAGCACTAAGTATACAGTTCTTCCATCAGGACAGCCTCTTTTCAGCAGTGCTCACAGGCATACCGCCCCCCACCCCCTTCTGGCCCTAGGCCTCTGCCCTACTCAGGCAAGTGTTAAGAAGTTCTTTTAGTCCTGCCAATAAGTCCCCAGAGGCATCCCAGGCACTCAGCTTTCTCGACCACTTCATGGTCTCTTCTGCTGTTGCTTCTCATGCTCTTCAGGGTTACAACTCGCTCTCTCTGTCTCTCTCTCTCCTGGTTCCTGGAGCTTCCCAGCACAGGAATCCCACATCTATTTTAAGGCAAAATTGACCAATACCCTCGATGAGCCACAATTAACCTTATTTGCACAGTCCCACCTTGGGTGGGAGTTAGAAGATCATGGTGCAAAAGACCACACAAAAGTGATCCATCGAACCAAAATGGTATATCCAATACTTTGCCAACACTATAATTCAAAGATGTCAATTATTCTGACTCCCTTATTCATTATCCAGCTTTCACATGCATATGAGGCAGCTGAAAATACCATGGCTTAGGTCAGGTGCACCTTAATCCTCAAAGTGACATCCTTACTACCCAATACTTTAAAGAGGTCTTTTGCAGCAGATTCGCCCAATGCAATGCGTCATTTGATTTCTTGACTGCTGCTTCCATGGGCATTGATTGTGGATCCAAGTAAAAAGAAATCCTTGACAACTTCAATCTTTTCTCTGTTTATCATGATGTTGCTTATCGCTCCAGTTTTGAAGATTTCTGTCGAGATGGAATCCATACTGAAGGCTGTAGTCTTTAATCTTCATCAGTAAGTACTTCAAGTCGTTTTTACTTGCAGCAAGCGAGGCTGTGCCATCTGCATATCAAAGGCTATTAATGAGTCTTGCTCCAATCCTGATGCCACATTCTTCTTTGTATAGTCCAGCTTCTCAAATTATTTGCTCAGCATACAGACTGGATAAGTATGGTGAAAGGATACAACCCTGATGCACACTTTTCCTCATTTTAAACCATGAAGTATCTACTTGTTCTGTTCGAATGACTGCATAATTGTTCTGGAATTCCCAGTCTTCACAATGTTAACCATAATTTGGTATGATCCACACAGTCAAATGATTTGCATAGTCAATAAAACACAGGTAAATATCTTCCTGGTATTCTCTGCTTTCAGCCAAGATCCACCTGACATCAACAATGATATCCCTCGATCCATGTTTTCTTCTGAATCCAGCTTTAATTTCTGGCAGTTCCCTGTTGATGTGCTGCTGCAACCATTTTTGAATGATCTTCAGCAAAATTTTACTTGCATGTGATATTAATGATATTCTTTAATTTCTGCATTCTGTTGGATCGCCTTTCTTTGGAATGGGCACAAATATGGACCTCTTCCAGTTGGTTGGCTAGGTAGCTGTCTTCCAAATTTCTTGGGTTAGACGAGTTAGCATTTCCATCATTGCATCTGTTTGTTGAAACATCTCAATTGGTATTCCGTCAATTCCTGGAGCCTTGTTTTTTGCCAATGCCTTCAGTGCAGCTTGGATTTCTTCCTTCAAAACCATTGGTTCTTGATCATGTACCACCTCCTGAAACAGGTGAACATTGACTAATTCTTTTTGGTACAGTGACTCTGTGTATTCCTTCCATCTTCTTTTGATGCTTCCTGCATTGTTCAATATTTTGCCCATAGAATCCTTGAATTTTGCAACTCAAGTCCTGAATTTTTTCTTCAGTTTTTTCAGCTCGAGAAATGCTGAGCGTGTTCTTCCCTCTCAGTTTTCTAACTCCAGATCTTTGTATATTTCATTATAATACTTCACTTTGTCTTCTGGAACCTCCCTTTGAAATCTCTTCAAGTCTTTTACTTCATCACTTCTTCCATTCTGTTTAGCAAGAGCAAGTTTCAGAGTATCTTCTGACACATTTTGGTCTCCTTCTTTCCTATCTTTTTAATGAATTTTTGCTTTCTTCATGTACGATGTCATTCCACAACTCCTCTGGTCTTTGGTGGTGGGATATACTCAAGGTGGACTTGTTTTAATTTTCTTTAGCTTTGCCTTGAACTTGCATATGAGCAATTGATGGTCTGTTCCAAAGTTGACCCCTGGCATTCTTCTGACTGATGATATTGAGCTTCTCTATTGTCTCTTGCCACAGATGTAATTGATTTGATTCCTTTGTATTCCATCCAGCGAGGTCCATGTCTACAGTCGCTGTTTATGTTTTTGATAAAAGGTATTTGCAAAATTCTATCATTCAATCTCCAGCATCCTTTCTGTCACCAAGGTCATATTTCCAGCATTGAACTTCAAGACAGATCTTAACATATTCTTTTTGACGATGAATGTGATGCCATTCCTCTTCAGTTTTTCATTCCTGGCATAGTAGACCATATGATTTTCCAATTCAAAATGGCTAATACCAGTCCATTTCAGCTTACTAATGCCTAGGATATTGATCTTTATGCATTCCATTACATTTTGGACGACTTCCCATTTCCTTAGGGTCATACTTCTTACATTCCATGCTCTGAGTATTAATAGATGTTTGCAGCTATTCTCATTTTGAGTACTGCCACAGCAGTAAATCAAAGTCCCAAAAGCTTTACTCCATCCACGTCATTAATGTCAACTCTACTTTGAGGAGGCAGCACTTCCCTACTCATTTTTTTAAATAATTTTTATTTGTGCTTTAAGTGAAAGTTTACAAATCAAGTCAGTCTCTCACATATAAACTCATATACACCTTACTACATACTCCCACTTACTCTCCCCCTAATGAGTCAGCCCGCTCCCTCCTTCCAGTCTCTCCTTTCATGACCGTTTTGCCACTTTCTAACCCCCTCTAGCCTCCCATCTCCCCTCCAGACAGGAGATGTCAACATAGTCTCAAGTTTCCACCTGATACAAATAGCTCACTCCTCATCAGCATCTCTCTCCAACCCATTGTCCAGTCCAATCCATGTCTGATGTCTACTCGTACTTTGAGTGTCTTCCAACCTGGGGAGCTCATCTTCCAGCACTATATAAGACAATGTTCTGCTGATATTCGTAAGGTTTTCTCTGGCCAATTTTTTTAGAAGTAGATCACCAGGTCCTTCTTCCTAGTCTGTCTTAGTCTGGAAGCTCTGCTGAAACCGGTCCACCATGGATGACCCTGCTGGTATTGGAAATACAGGTGGCATAGATTCCAGCATCACAGCAACACATAAGCCTCTACAGTATGACAAAATGACAGATGAGTGGTGGGGGAGAAGATGAAAGGGGACATAATTTAGATTGGACAGTTGAGGTATTTGTCTGGAATACTGACACCTCAAGGATAAGTAGGAGTTATTGAGAGAATACGAAAATATATTACATTTTAGATATCTCAGAATATATGTCACGGATCGAATTATGTCCCCCCAAAATATGTGTGCATCAATTTGGCTGGGCCATGATTCCCAATATTGTGTGATTTTCCTATATGTTGTAAATCCTGCCTCTATGATGTTAATGAGGGAGGATGGGTGGCAGTTATGTTAGTGAGGCAGGACTCAAACTACAAGTTTGGATTGTGTCTTGAGGCAATCTCTTGAGATATATAAGAGAGAAGCAAGCAGAGAGACAGCGGGACCTCACACCACCAAGAAAGCAGTGCCAGGAGCAGAGCATGTCCTTTGGACCCGGGGTTTCTGCACAGAGAAGCTCCTAGTCTGGGGGAAGACTGATAAGAAGGCTGACAGAGAGAGGAAGCGTTCCCCTGGAGCTGACACCCTCAACTCTGACTTTTAGCCTAATTTACTGTCAGAAAATAAACTTCTCTTTGTTAAAGCCATCCACTTATGGTATTTCTGTTATAGCAGCACTAGATAACTAAGACAATATATAAGGCTTTATTTAGTCTTATAACCATCACAGAGAATCACAAAATCTGAGAAGAAAACTTAAAAAGCCTTTTAATCTAACTTACTCAACTTTTAAGTTATTCATTGAAGCCCTTGTTTGATTACCTTGATTTGTATGTCAACCATTGGAGGGAGGAGATATTTTATTCTCACAACAACCTTCAGAGGGGGCAGGTATACCCATATTATAGAGATGATGGACTGAGGTTAAGTATGGGAAGCTTACTTTATACTGAGTCATCCATTGCTGGATGAATTTTTAAAACTCTGTATTTAAATTTGCCTCCTGGTAACTTCCAATTATTATCCCTAGGCTGTTCTTTAGTGTAATCACAGCATTCTCTTTCTTATAAGAGACACTAATTGAAGACACCAAATGATACCCCTTAGTCATATCTAACCTAAACACTTTCAGTTCCTACAGCTGTTTCTTAGCCTTAGGTCACATGGTTTCTAGATTCTTCCCATGCAGTTCTCCTTTCAAGATAGTCTATAGCTTTTAAAGTATTGTGATAGTTACGGTTCTGTATCACCTTGACTAGACCATGATTCTCAGTGGTTTGGCTGGATGGTCAGGGACTTGGAAGAAACATGATTGGAAAATTGGCGACAAGGGGGTATGACAAAGAGGTATGTGGATAGATCACTCTGAATAGTCCAAAGAAGTGAAGATATTTGTGTCTTATGTGAATGCTCACCAACAGGTGACCTCAGCAGAGAAGGATTTTAACAATCAAGTGGATAGGATGATGTGTTCTGTGGAAATCAGTCATCCTCTTTCCCCAGACACGCCCATCATTGCCCAATGTGCTCATGAACAAAGTGGCCATAATGACAGGGATGGAGGTTATGCATGGGCTCACCAACGTGGATTTCCACTCACCAAGCCAACTTGGCTACAGCCACTGTGGAGTGCCGAATCTTCCAGCAGCAGAGACCAACGCTGAGTCCTCCACATGACACCATTCCTCAAGGTGATCAGCCAGCAATCTGGTGGCAGGCTGATTACATTGGACCATTTCCATCATGGAAAGGACAGCATTTTGTTCTTACTGGAATAGGCACTCAGAGCCCTGGTGGCACAGTGGTTTAGAGTTAGGCTGCTAACCAAAAGGTTGGCAGTTCGAATCCGCCAGCTGCTCCTTGGAAACCCTATGGGGCGGTTCTACTCTGTCCAATAGGGTTGCTATGAGTTGGAATAAATTTGATGGCAACAGGTTTGGTTTTTTGATTTGGAATAGACACTCTAGATATGGATTTGCCTTCCCTGAACTCAATGCTTCTGTGAAAACTACCATCCATGGACTTACAGAATGCTTTATCCATTGTCATGCTATCTGTTATGAATTGAATTGTATTCCCCCCAAAATTTTTATCAACTTGGCTAGGCCGTGATTCCCGGTATTATGTGGTTGTCCACCATTTTGTGATCTGATGTTTTATCCTATGTGTTGTAAATCCTTACCTCTATGATGTTAATGAGGAAAGATTAGAGGCAGTTATGTTAATCAGGCAGGACTCAAAAATACAAGATTAGGTTGTATCTTGAGTCAATCTCTTTTGAGGTATTAAGAGAAAGAAGTGAGCAGAGACATGAGGGGACCTCCTACCACCAAAAATGAAGAATCAGGAGTGGAGCTTGTCCTTTGGACCCAGGGTCCCCGTGCCGAGAAGCTCCAAGACCAGGGCAAGATTGACGACAAGGACTCTCTCCTAGAGCTAACAGAGAGAGAAAGCCTTCCCCTGGAGTTTGTACCCTGAATTCAGACTTCTAGTCCTCCTGGACTGGGAGAGAATAAATTTCTCTTTGTTAAAGCCATCCACTTGTGGTATTTCTATTATAGCAGCAGTAGATAACTAAGACAGAATCCCACACAGCATCGCCTCTGATCAAGAGATTCACTTCACAGGAAATGAAGTGTGGCAATAGGCCTATGCTCATGGAATTCACTTGTCTTACCATGTTCCCCATCATCCTGAAACAGCTGGCTTAATAGAACAATGGAATGGCTTTCTAAAGATATAATTATGGCACCAGATAGGTGGCAATACCTTGTAGGGTTGGGGCAATGTTCTCCAGAAGGCTGTATATGCTCTAAACCAGCATCCAATATATGGTACTATTTCCTCCATAGCCAAGATTCATGGACCCATGAATCAAGGGGTGGAAATGAGAGTGGCATCACTCACTATTACCCCTAGTGATCCACTCATATAATTTTTGCTTCCTGTCCCCGTGATCCTATGCTCTGTAGTCTAGATGCCTTAGTTCCAAAGAGAGAAATGCTCCCATCAGGAGACACAACACTGATTCTATTGAATTGGAAGTTAAGGATGCCGCCTGGTCACTTTGGGTTCCTCATGCCTCTGGGTCAACAGGCAAGGAAGGGAGTTACTGTACTAGCTGGTGTGATTGATCCTGACAACCAAGGGGAAATTGTGTTGGTGTTGCATAATGGAGGTGAAGAAGATCATGTCTGGAATACAGGAGATCCCTTAGGGCATCTCTTAACACTACCATGCCCTGTGATTAAAGTCTATGGAAAACTACAGGAACCCAATTCTGACAAGACTACTAATGGCCCAGACTCCTCAGGAATGAAGGTTTGGTTCACCCCACAGGCAAGGAACCACAGCCAGCTGAGATGCTTGCTGAGGATAAAGGGAATATGGAACAGGTGGTGGAAGAAGGTAGTTCTAAATACCAGCTATGACCACGTGACCAATTGCAGAAATGACTGTAATTGCTATGAGTATCTCTTCTTCCTTGTATGTGTGCATCAAATATTTTTGTTTCCTTCACTTATAAAATATAAAATGTAAACAGGGCTAGTGCATTTTCAGTTGTACGCATGTTAGTTGTATCATGTTAGGTGGAAGTATGACTTTATAATTGTCTTTATTTAGACATGTATGGGTGCCAAGCTGACAAGGGGTGGACTGTGATGGTTAGGATTGTGTGTCAACTTGGCTGGGCCACGATTCTCAGTGGTTTGGCAGTTATGATGTAATTTCGCAGCTATATAATGATGTAATCACCTCCATAATAAGATCTGATATAATGTGATCACCTCCATGATGAGATCTGTTATGAGCAGCCAATAGTTGAAAGCGAGTTTTCTTGGGGATATGGCTGGCATCTAATATAGGTGGACTTTCTGGCAAAGCTCATTGGCTTTTGCTTGCTCTGGATTCTGCAGCTGGTTCCTGTTCATCTAATCTGTGGTTCTTGGGACTTGAGCTAGCAGCTTACCTGCTGATCTTGGAATCTTCAGCCTCTTCAGCCTGTGAGCCACAGGCCTGCTGTCTGAAACCTGCCTATCTTGGTTTCACCAGCCCCTGCAGCTATTTGAATCAGGAGAAGCCTGATCCAGTCTTGGGACTTTCCAGCCTCTCTAACCATGTGAGCCATTTCCCTGATGTAAATCTCTCTCTATATGTATTTATATGTTTCACTGGTTTGCTTCTCTGGAGAACCCAGCCTATGACAAGTATGTTCACCAAAATTATGTTCTACCAGTGGTAGATAAAAGACTGGTCCTTTAATCTAGAGTGTGCTTCTATTAATGTGACATAAGAGATAAGTCATCTCCTTTGGGCTCTAGTTTCTTAAACTGATGCATTTAGACTAGATGATCAGAGCTGTAAAGAGGGGAAAAACTGTCCTTTTCTTCATCTGTCTAATGGGTATAATACTATCTCTTGAGATTGTTGTAAGGATGAAATTAATTAGTATACATAACATCTTTAACCCAGTACCTGGCCTACTATAAGCCCTTAGTAAAAAGGAGCTTTTATTATTGCAGTCTTCCAGACTTGCATGGAAGATCACAGTTGCTGTAATTCCATTGTGCTCCTAAATTATGGTCAATAAAAATTTTTTTTCACAAATTATATTTGTGATTTTTTTCACATAGAAGATCTCCTTTAAACTACATTTGTATGGTTAATTTTTTAAAAAAAAAACAAACTTTTTATTTTGGAGTAATTTCAGATTTACAGAAACGTTCCAAAAATAGTGTAGCATTCCTACTTACCTCTCACCCAGTTTCTGTCTCTCCAAATTTTATTATCTTACATTACTGCGGTACCTTCATCAAAACTAAGAAGCCAATATTGGTACATTACTATTAATCTCCAGGCTTTATTCAGATTTTGCCAAGTTTTCTGTTAACGCTATTTTTCTGTTCCATAATCCAATTCAGGACACCACAGTATGGTTGATTTAAAAAACCCAAATGTTGGGAGTTCACATTTATCTCTCCTATATTGCATCGCCTTTTGAGATAATTTTGAATCTTGAGTCTGATATCTAGCAGGCAGAGTAAAAATCTGGGCTTTGTCATTTACAAATCTGGTATTTATGTTTCTGTGTCAACAAACTATGTCCAAAGACAGAGACCTGTTTTACTGCACCAGAGATCTATTCTTTGATTAGGATGGTTCAATCAACTGCAAATTTGCCTAAAAATAACCTAGGTCATATTTCACTATTTTAGTCACTAGGCTATCATGATGAAAATTTTATAAGATGGTGAAAGCAAGGTGAAGTTTACTTTCCCTTTTTGAGCATACTACAATAAATTTTTTTTGCCACCTAAGAGTCAATAAAATCAGGATGAGAGTAAAATCTTTGTACTAGGATCTCAAATTGTCTATTTTAACCATTATGGCTTCCCTGAGTTCAGGTAATTTTGACTTTTTTTTTTGGTCACACTTTACATTTAAAGTCAGCTCAGAACAGATTAAAACAACAACATATGCAGTTTGAATATTTCCTTTAACACACCTCTTTTGAGACATTGTCTAAAGAGTGAGCTATTGCTTGTATAAAGCAGAATAGATTTAAAAATAGACATAAGTCAAAAGTAGGCAATTTTGCTTATTCTGAGAGGAAGTGGCAACAGAAACTGACAGATGATAGTGTGGTGTGGTCCTGCAAGTGTGGTTTCCAGAGATTAAATGCCAGATGGCTGAGGTCAAAAGAAAAAATGTAAAATATTCTACTTGGTTAAATTTTCAGTGAAGTCATATGACTGAGGGACTATCCTAGTTGGTGCTGTGATAAATGGTAGGGTTGCCATGTAAGCAATTTGAGTTTGCATTCCAACGTTGTCTGGAGCCAACCAAGCTGAGGAAGTGATTCTCTTAGCCTTCTGGTAAAGGTGGTCCCTTAATCTAGAATGTGTTTCTACTAATGTGACATAAGAGATAAGTCACCCCTTTGGGCTCTGGTTTCTTAAACTGATGCATTTAGCCTAGATCTGCAACATTTTATGAGGCCTGGGTTATAGCCAACCATATAGGCATAAGGGGTGCAGCTATATCAGTGCAACAAAGGATTGTTCTAATCTAGCCTTGACCCACAGCCCCTCACTTTAGCTGTTGTCATATCTTCTGGATGGATACTTTGGACTTCTCCTTTGGGCCTCCTATGGGTTTCTGTAGAGTCAGCAACTCAGTAAATGCCTAGCAAAAAATGAGGTGTTTTTCTTTGGTGAGTGGCGTCTGGCATATTAAAAGCTAGCAAGCGGCCATCTAAGATGTATCAATTGGTCTCAACTCACCTGGAGCAAAGGAGAAAGAGGAATACCAAAGACACAAGGAAAATATGAGACCAAGAGACAGAAAGGACCACATAAACCAAAGACTACTTTAGCCTGAGACTAGAAGAACTAGATGGTAGCTGGCTACCACCAATGAGTGCCCTGACAGGGAACACAACACAGAGTCCCTGATGGAGCAAGAGAAAAGGGGGATACAGACCTCAAATTTTAGTAAAAAGACCAGACTCAATGGTCTGACTCAGACTGGAGGGACCCCAGAAGTCATGGCCCCCAACTCTCTGTTAGCCTAAAACTAAAACCATTCCTGAAGCCAATTCTTCAGACAAAGATCAGACTGGACTATAGACATAAAATAATACTGGTGAGGAGTGTGCTTCTTAGCTCAAGTAGACACATAAGACTATGTGGGCGGCTCCTGTCCAGAGGCCAGGTGAAAAGGTAGAGAGGGAAAGAAGCTGGTTGAATGGACATGGGAAATACAGGGTAGAGAGGAATGTGTTGTCACATTGTAGGGAGAGAAACTAGGGTCACATAACAATGCATGTGTAAGTTTTTGTATGAGAAACTGACTTGATTTGTAAACTTTCACTTAAAGCACAATAAAATAAAAAAATTTTTTTTTTAATGAGGTATTTTTTATTCAGTTAGGGTTAACTGGGTAACAGATCACTTCCTCGTGGCTGAGTGTATTCTGAGGTTAGAGAAGCATCTCTGGGAACTCAATTGCCCATTATTTTATATCCTTCTGCTTATGGATGTTTTTGTTCAAAGGTTTAACGCCTGGCTTTGAAGTTTGAGGTAAACTACGCTTCTTGATGGGTTGTTCCTTGTGGAATTGGAAATACAGAAAACATAAGAAGTTTCCTTTCATTGCTTGGGAGAAAAATGCACACACAGTCTGGGCTTGTATTAAATACAGTATATTTTGGAAATGTTTCCTTTTAAATTTAGGTAGTATTCCTTTTATGTATACTAATGTGTTGTTTTAAATTTGGGTTGTTCAGGCTTTAAAAAGAGTGCAGAAAAACTCTAAAAGGAATTCGAAGAGCAACAAACATAATTAAAGACTAAAAGTAGTTACTAGGCTGGATTTTTACTAGATTAAAAAATAGTTGTTTAACTTACTGAACACTACTAGTTACTGTCTAGTTGTCTTTAACTCATGGTGACCCTCTGTGTGTCAGAGCAGTACTGTGCTCAGGATTCTCAATGGCTGTTTTTCAGAAGTACGTCACAAGGCCTTTCATTCAAGGTGCCTCTGGGTGGACTCAAACCTCCAACCTTTCATGCAGCTGAGCGTGTTAACTGTTTGCATTACCCAGGTACTCCTGATGAACACTAAGCAATTATCATTATCTTCAAGTATATGGAGAATATTTTAAATCTGCAGAGGGTGCTATTCAAAGTAAAATTCAGATCCTCTAAAGTCTCTTCGGAGCCCTGGTGGCATAATGGTTATAGCTTGGCTGCTAACCAAAAAGTTGGCAGTTCAAATCTATCAGCCGCTCCTTGGAAACCCTATGGGGCAGTTTTACTCGGAGTCGACTCGATGGCAATGGTTTGGTTTTTGGTTTTAAAGTCTCTACAGTCTCTAAATTCTGCAGTAACACTTAAATCAGACTGAGCGGTATTATAGCTAATTAAGCCTGGTAACTCCATAAATGTTTAACATGAAAAAGGCACCTACAAAGGGTGGAAGTGGGGATTGAACCTTAAACCAAGAGAAACAGACTTCTACCCTAGATTGTTTTGGTGGGATGGAGAAACTTTTTATTCAGTGGAGGACATCTGGTCCTTAGACAGGAAAAAAAACACTGAAAGTGGCAGAAAGGTATTGTGATGTCAGAAGATCTAAGATTCATGCTCAACAAGAATTTGCAGTTAACCACATCACTTAATCAGACTCTTATGCCTATAAAATTAGAACATAGGAAAAGATCAATAAAAAAAATTTTTTTTAAGTTTTTAAGAAAAATTTTTACTTTAAGGAATATACAAATGTAAACGAATCCTAACGTATTGTGGGTTTTTCCCATCAGGGAGTAGTGCTTTTCAAACAGATTAGTGTTTTTCAAACTTTTTAGACTATGATTCACTGTAAGAAATGTATTTTATATTGTGAAACCGTACACGCACATACTGTATTTCATTGACTCAAAGGCACTTTCAACTGAAAGTCACAAGTGTTGCCAATTAGAAGTTGCCACTGATTATAGAACACATATTGTCTTAGGCTGGGTTCTCTAGAGAAGCAAAACTAGTAAAGTGTACAAATATATAAAGAAAGAGATTTATATCAAGGAAATGGCTCACGTGGTTGTAGAGGTTGGAATGTTCCAAGTCCATGGGTCAGGTTGGAAGTTTCTCCTGATTCATATGACTGCAGCAGCTGGTGAACCCAAGATTGGCAGGTCAGGAGCAGAGCTCTTGCTCTCAGGCTGCGAAGACCAACAAATCCCAAGATCGTCAGGCAAGATGGCAGGTAAGCCATGAGCTTGAGTCCTAAGAGCCAGAGGTCAGACAAACAGGAGCCAGCTACAGGATCCACAAGGAGCAAAAGTGCATGAGCTTTGCCAGAAAGTCCACCTATATTGGATGCAGGCCACACCCTCAAGGAAACTCCTTTTCAGTTGATTGGCTGCTCATAGCAGATCCATCATGGAAGTGATCACATTATATCAAATCTCATCATAGAAGTGATCACATCATCATCATACGACTGCCAAACTACACAACTACCAAGCCACTGAGAATCATGGCCCACCCACGTTGACACACAATCTTAATGATCACACATATAAATTCAGAGATGTTAAAACGTGGAAAAAATATGTACCTTAAAATTGGTGAAATATCTATGAGTTACTGAAACAAAAGTTTCAGGAAATAGTACTTACTCTTAGTACCTATGTCAGAAAATCAATTCATGATCTACTAATGAGTTGTAGGCAGCAGTTTGAAAAATAATGACTTAGGTCAGTATTAGTCAAAATGAGGTTCTAGGTCAAAATAATTTTATCCTTTCCCTATAGCATTAAAACATAGGGTTCTCAAGCTATGCTTGTCCAGGCATTCAAGCAGGCCCAAACTTACATTTGAAAAAAGTTTGGTCTTGACCACAAGTTATAGCCCACTTCTCACTGGCAGGTGGAATGGCTTTCCTTTACATTAGAATTTTTATAGCTGAATCTGAGTTCAACTCTCTGTACAACTGAATTGCTCTAGTACTTCAAATAACAATATAGACTTATATTCTAGGTTGCTGAGCCAGCAAACACTCTGAAATTAATTGCAATCTAGTTTCTGCCAAAAGCATGTGAGCCAATGGGTATTTATGGAGATAAGTGGGTTGCACAGTTGGACCGGCATCAGAATAACCTATGGAGCTTGTTAAACAGAAGATGCTTAAGCTCTTCCCAAGCTGACTCAATCAGAATTGCCTGGGGTAAGGCTTGGCCATATCCATTTTTTTACAAGCTCCACTGGGAATTCTGATGTTCAGCTAGTCTTGAGAAAAATTGCTCAAGGGAGTGCCAATCATGCATTCCTTTAATTTTTTTTTTAAAAAAACAGCTTTTTTTTTTTTAATAAAAATTTTTTTCATTGTGCATTAGGAGCAAGTTTACAGAGGAAATTAGTTTCCTATTCAATAGTTTTTACCCAAAGAGTTCCATTCCCTACAATGTGCCTGCCCTTCTCCCATTTCCATACTAGGTTCCCATTTCCTTTCATCCTGAATTGCTATCCCTTCCTGCCTTCCCATCTTTGCTTTCAAGCAAATGTTGCCCTTTTGATCTCATATAATAGTTTGTTTTTAGGTGCATATTCCTCTCAGGTGTTGTTTATTTTATGAGGCTGTCTATGGTTTGGAAACCCTGGTGGCGTAGTGGTTAAGTGCTATGGTTGCTAACCAAAGGGTTGGCAGTTCAAATCTGCCAGGTGCTCCTTGGAAACTCTACAGGGCAGTTCTACTCTGTCCTATAGGGTCGCTATGAGTCGGAATCGACTTGATGGCACTGGGTTTGGTTTGGTTTTTTTGGTCTATGGTTTGGCTGAAAGGGGGTCTCTGGTAATGGCTTCTAAACAATAGCTTTATTGACATGTAATTCACATACCGTAAAATTCACCTTTTTAAAGTGTAAAGTTTACTGTTTTTTGTTTTCGTATATTTACATAGTTGTGCAACCATCACCATAACTTATTTCAGAACATTTTCATCAATTTAGAAAGAGGTGCCCTTTTTAAGGGCAAAGAAGCTACCCAGAAGACTCCCCTTATAATTCATTGGGTCAGTTTGTACCCCCCTCCAAGGCTCAGGCCTAGACCAATCACTGGGAGGAATGTGACGACCAAGACTGCCTTAAACTAATCAAGATTGAGCTTCTGGGGCTGCCAAAGGGAGGAGAGCAAATAAAATCATGGTTCTTTTGGTAAAGAAGAGGGCAGTGGGCAGACATGATTATTGGGAAGACAACCAGCAGTGTTTATCGTAGGCAAGTTAATTATAATTTTCCAAGTCTTGTTTCCCTTGTCTCTAGAATGGAAACAGCTTTATCATGGGGTTAAATCACTTGAAGCAGCTAACAAATACAATAATGCATATAAGGCACTTAGTATCTGGCACACTGTAAACATTTATTAGGCGGTACCTTCTTTCATCTTTTGTAAAATCACCAGTGAAGGTATTGTTTTCCTTAAGGAGTCATGTGATACATCTCTCTTAGATTTTTGTGATACGAAAACACAAGTCAGACAGAAATAAGTATATAACCAATTGTTTTTCATAAAAGAAGACAATATTAAAACAATAAAGAGAGTCTAAGAAATATACTCATAGATCTTTAATATGGAGAGGAAGACAAGGCGATATAAAGAAATAAAAGTTAGGTTTAAACTTAGAAAAATAGGGATAAATATTAAGGTAACCACAAAAGAGACTAACAATCCTACTCATCAAAATACAACAAAAAATAGGGACTCAGCAGAAACAAAATCAACAACAACAAATAAGAGGAAAAGACAATATATGAACTACTCAGCACCAAAAATTAAATGGGAAAAAGCAGCAGTCAACAACACACACAAAAAAAGACATCAAAATGACAGCTCTCCCACTCCTTGGAGTATATCCTAGAGAAATAAGAGCCTTTACATGAACAGATATATGCATACCCATGTTCACTGCAGCACTGTTTACAAAAGCAAAAAGATGGAAGCAACCAAGGTGCCCATCAACAGATGAATGGATAAATTATGGTATATTCACACAATGGAATACTACACATCAATAAAGTACAATGATGAATCTGTGAAACATTTCATAACATGGAGGAATCTGGAAGGCATTAGGCTGAGTGAAATTAGTCAGTTACAAAAGGACAAATATCGTATGAGACCGCTATTATAAGAACTTGAGAAACAGTTTAAACAGAGAAGAAAATATTCTTTGATGGTTATGAAAGTGAGGAGGGAGAGAAGGAGAAGAGTATTCACTAATTAGGTAGTAGACAAGAACTACTTTAGGTGAAAGGAAAGACAACACACAATACAGGAGAGGTCAGCACAACTGGACTAAACCAAAAGCAAGGAAGTATCCTGAAAAAACTGAATGCTTCAAAGGCCAGTGTAGCCGGGGCAGGGATTTGGGGACCATGGTTTCAGGGCACATCTAGGTCAACTGGTATAATAAAATCTATTAAGAAAACATTCTCCGTCCCACTTTGGAGAGTGGCATCTGGGGTCTTAAACGCTAGCAAGTGGCCATCTAAGATGCACCAACTGGTCTCAACCCACCTGGAGCAAAGGAGAATGAAGAACACCAAAGACACACGGTAATCATGAGCCCAACAGACAGAATGGGCCCCATAATCCAGAGACTACATCAGCCTGTGACCAGAACTAGATGGTGCCCAGCTACAACCGATGACTACTCCGACAGAGAACACAACAGAGCACCCCTGAGGGAGCAGGAGAGCAGTGGGATGCAGACCCCAAATTCTTGTAAAAAGACCAGACTTAATGGTCTGAGACTAGAAGGACCCCAGAGGTCATGGTCCCCAGACCTTCTGTTGGCCCAGGACAGGAACCATTCCCAAAGTCAACTCTTCAGACAGGGGTTGGACTGGACAATGGGATAGAAAATGATACCGGTGAGGACTGAGCTTCTTGGATCAAGTAGACACATGAGACTACCTGGACATCTCCTGTCTGGAGGGGAGATGAGAGGGCAGAGGGGGTCAGAAGCTGGCTGAATGGACACAAAAATAGTCTTAGTAGGGGGAGAGCAACTAGGAATATACAGCAAGGTGTACATAAATTTACATATGAGAGACTGGCTTGATTTGTAAACTTTCACTTAAAGTACAATAAAAATTTTAAAAGTACGAAAAATTTAAAAAAAAGCTTCATATACGAGGAGTAGTGAACATCAGGGATAGGGCAAGACAGGAAGGAAATGAAGCTGAAGAGCACATAAAGACAGAAGACAGTTTATGGAGACAGAAAAAGGTAAATATAAAACTGCATAGTTCTTAATATTTGTGTCCCATACTTTTATCCCATTTTATTCTCATCTGAGTGTTAAGTTTTGCTCTTAGCTTTAGAAACATTCATTCATTCATAAAGCATGTCCTGAGTGCCTGTAACTATTGCATTTCCTGTACTTGAGAGGTTTGCATTTTGTTAGGTTGTTAAGGTGGAATGAAGTGTAATAATAGAAGTGGAGAGGAAGTCTAGGAGGAAAAACTTATTTTTAGTGTGCCATCCAGCATAAGCCGCTCTGAGCTGAGACAAGCCTCAAGTCTCTGTTGGTGATTTTTGATATTCCTGACCACTTCTTCTGGAGTGGGCACTCTTCTAGGAGTTAAGATTTCTGAAGTGGAAAAGCTGTGGCTATTCAAATCTAGGCTGAAACATAAAATGACAAAATACTTTCAAAACAATCTAATAAAATTCAAACTCTTGGTTATAAATTTACTTCACAACTCAAGGCTATAACGGTTTAACTTAGCATAGGTCTCTATCTTCATCCTCCTTCCCCCAAACGATGATTTTAGAAGTGCTTAGTAATAGTGTTTCTTAGTCACTTCCTTTTTATATTTTGATGTTCCTGTTGAAATGAACTTTAGTACCTGATTTTTCAGACTACTAGACAGTGTGGTCTGTGGTGTGTGGAGGAAATCAAAAGTGTGGCCAACTTCTGCTGGAAGCTATTGTCAACGATGGGGGATTTCTATGAAGTAGCTGGACTGAGCAAGGTTACATTTTTACTCTTTTCCTAAGGCATTATCTTCTGTAGCTCTCTGGCTAGCAGTTCCAGAAGATAGGCTGTTTTGAGATTATTTTAAGTGATGTAATCTTTTATAGCAACACATTTAAAATTGTGAATTTAAAGAGGTTCCACATCTTAAAGCAAATGGCAGAACCTAAAACAAATGTTTTTCATTAAACATTTTCAGTGAGACAGTTACTACTGTAATGGTATAGCCTTCCATTTTTTAATCTCTTGACAAAGGGATTTAAAAAAGGTATTACTACACTAGGAAATAACGAACCTTAAGTTTCTTTACAGGTGCAGTGTCACTAGACTGTCAAGAACCTCCCAACACATTTAAGGACTTTATTTCCTCAAGATAAATTTTTGTTATAGTTCATTCAGTAGGTTTTCCATTCATTGCTTTTACTCCTGTGTTTAACCAGAAAAACAAAAACTTTAAGAACAGTTACTTCCTTTCTAGTGCTAAACAGGTAGCATAAAATACTCCCTTTTTAAAATATACAATACAGTATTGTAATCAATAGGAGCCCTGGTAGCACCATGGTTAAAGCCCTCAGCTGCTAACCAAAAGGTCAGTGGTTTGAATCCACTAGCTACTTCATGGCAGAAAGATGTGGCAGTCTGCTTCTGTAACGATTTAAAGCCTTAGAAACTGTATGGGGCAGCTCTACTCTGTCCTATAGGGTAGGTATGAGTCAAAATTGACTCGATGGCAATGGGTTTATTGTAATCCAAACTGTCTGTAATAAAGAATTCTGTCCAGGAGTAACCATAATAACTAAAAGTTACAGCCTTTTGAAATTACTAAATCAAGTATCAAAAAGAATTCATCATTGCTAAATGATCCAGCATTACAAACACTTTACTTGTTGCTAATCTGACTGAAAACTGAGCTACATCTAAGTGGCCATATGTGATTACAGCAAGACAGCTGTCTGCCTCACACCCATAATCAGACCTCAAGATAGGCTTAACACATAGATCTGCAGCCAGAGTGACTTTGGGGCCTTTGAAACCATCCTAAGTACCTGCTTTGGCCTGAGCTGACACGACAGCTTCTCCCTTGGCTGACACCAGAGATCTGGGTTGGCATTTCCAGGGGCAGGCACAGCCCTCTGGCTCACTTGGCTGTATTTATTCCCTAGTCTATCCAGGAAGGCTTAGCGGTCTGAGGAGCCAGCCAAAGGGCCCAGCTGATCCTTCCACCTTAACCCTTGTGACCACACCATCAAAGCATCAAAGAGGAACAGAAGTACCAGCAGCATTCTGGTTTCTCTATCAATTCCTTGACTAAAAGTAGGGAAACGTTACTCATCAGTTCCTGTTGATCTTTCTTCAACATTAAGAAATCATGACTGTGACAATTTCATAAGAAAATATCTTTATTGTGTGATACAAAATAACCACCTTTACTTTATTCTCCCTTAACCAGGTTACCAAATAAGTTTCTATATTTTGGATGATAGGAAGGTACAGTAATTTCCAATATTTCTATTTTATAGGGCATTCATTAATGTTCAAAGGTGGGGACTGGTGGCAATTTCCTGTAGAAGTACAGAAATCTTAGAAGTCAACTTTCATTTTGCATGCTACCTTTCAATATCAGAAACAGCTGAATAAGTCTGGATGATTTTGTGTAGTCTCAAATTTTCAGCCCTAAGCATTTGATGACTAGTTATATTGCCTTCTAAACTAGCCAAACTAAGTATAAGATTACTAACTTTCATAACAGGTTAAAAGGTAAGACTTTTAACTTGGTATGCTTATGAGTAGGCAAATCTGCAAGGTTAGATTTTTTTCAGCTTCAGTTTTACATCCACTATACCTCTCCTGGATGAACATTGCACAATGTTGTTAAGAGTAGGCTCACTGTATTAGAGCTCCTAGAAGAAACAGTAAAAATTAAATGTGCAATTATTTTTTCAGATACACAGAAAGATGAAATTATAATCTCTGCCCTCTTCATAAATTAAAGACAAACCCATAATAATCTAATAAGGTTATTTTAATAGGTGCTAAATGGTTCTTATCTCCTATCTAGACCTTTGCATTGTTTAAATTATTTACATTCTCTTTAAATGTCTTCTATAAACAGAAAGTTATAACTCTCTCTCTTGAAGTTTGTTTGTATCACACAAAAATTGACCAGTTTTAGTCAATTCATCCACAGCTGCTCGTCTGTGCTGAGTGGTCTTCACAAATCTGAGCAGATTGATGATGGCAGCAGGTGTCACTCCAGGTATACGACTAGCAGCTCCAATCTAAGAGTTACAACCATAAAAGAAACAAAAGTGACCTATGTCAAATCAAATCAAATCTAATGTCCTTCTAATAACAACCTGTATAGTGTAGTTCATTAAAATATTTTCACAGCTTTTATCTTAATGTATCCTTAAAACAACCCTGGTTGAGTAGATAAGGGAAATGTGATGATTTATATAGTCATTTTAAAAATGGTGAAAGTGAGGCTCAGAGAAGTTAAAATGATTTGTCCAAGATCAAGTAAGTGGCAGATGTTACTGTATCTACTTTTTCTTTTCCTTAGACTAAACTGAACTTCCCTCCTCAAATATAGGTCCACAGTCCCTTATCTAAAATCCCTGGGGCATATGTGTTGTAATAAGGTGCATATACTGTACACTATCTAACATCCCCAGAGGTGTGGGGTAGTAACCTATAATCAATCTCATTAATATTTTTGTGGTATATTTTTACAGTGAAATATAGAAATATTTGCTATAAGTGATATAAGACTAAAGAGCCTCCTGTAAGTTCAGGTCAGTTTTGCTGCCAAATAAGTTTCTGGCAAACTTGTCAGAGGTTTTTGTATTCTGGAATTGTGCATATGAGATGGCGAGCTCCTATGATCAGCACTGTCCAACTGGACTTTCTGTGATGATGGATGTTTCTATAACATTTGTGCTGTAACAATGCACTTGTCTACTATGGTACCCACCAGCCACATGTGGCTAGCGCAACTAAGGTGCTGAATTTTAAATTTTATTTAATTTTAATTAATGCAATTGGCCATATTTAGCTTGTAGCTTCTGTATTAGACAGTACAGTCTATGACTATTTATAAAAACACAACATAAAATGCATAGTATAACTTGTTGCCATCGAGTCGATTCTGACTCACAGTGACCCTATAGGACAGAGTAGAACTGCCCCATAGAGTTTCTAAAAAGCACCTGGTGGATCTGAACTGCCGACATTTTGGTTAACGGCCCTAGCACTTAACCACCAGGGTTTCCAAAATGAATAGTATAGACAGGGATAGAAAATTTAAGGCTTACTTGCCTGGTTTCCATGATGACGGCTGCTAAGAATGCCATGTTATACTGATGAAATCACCCCTCCCTTTAAAAATTGTCTTTTTCAAATTTCTTAATGTACCATATTTTAAAAAACATCCCATTATTTTATGAACCACTACTTTAAAAAGCAATGCTCATTAAACTATGACACACCATCAATTTTTAAGACAGATCCCAATTTCAGAGATGTTGAAATGTGAAAAAATGTACATCTCAGGATCAATAAAATGCAGTCTACCAGTCTTTATTCTTTATTAGAAGCCCATTACTGTTTTCTATATAATAAAGTTTATTTTTGTGTGTGTGTGCACAGGAGTACGCATGCACTTGTGCACACACATGGGCTCAAGCGTGAAGTGGGAGACCTCTGACTCCCCTCTTCCCTGAGTAGTTCCCAGGGTAACGCTATGGAACTCCCAGGGAGGGTTCAAGTAGTGATTTTAAAACCACCGATATGTGTTATATTTTAACCTAGTATAGGTTTCTTTTAAGCTATGCATATGTACTAAGTTTACATGATGGCTTGGCACATGGTTGGGACTACAGAATAATTACAGTCAAACTAATTCCTGATTTCCAGATATTTGCTTCCGAAACGCATTGCTGTCAAGTTGATTTCGACTCATAGCAACCTTACAGGACAGAGTAGAGCTGCCCCATAGGGTTTCCAAGGCTGTAATCTTTATGGAAGCAGACTGCCACATCTTTCTGTAGCGGAGCGGCTGGCGGGTTCCATCCGCCAACCTTCCAGTTAAGCAGCTGAGTACCTTAACCATTGCACCACCAGGGCTCCTTAGTTATTTATTTAGACTAAGCTTTATTATCTCTCAAAAAGATGTATCAACATCTGTCATACACAGAAATGTGAAAATATGAGGTTAGGTTTTTTTTATGATGAAATAAAACATCAGTTATATGACCATTCTAATCCCCAAGTTTAAAAAATTAAATCACTGGCTATTTCGTTATAACCTGTTCCTATTCTCTGTTTTCTTACCGTCTGCGGGCGACTGAAATGTAGTTTCTCTCGAGCTTCCTGGGACAAAGATACATCCCTGAGAGTCAAATAATCTAAGTCTTTTGGCAGCTGGAGAGCTTCATCTCGCTGAACTTCCTCTATTTCCTGTTGCTGACGGAACGCTGCTGATTCATAAGTGGCTGGTGAACAAGATTAAAATTATATTACAATACTCAGATTATATTAACAGTTTATATTCATACAGCTTTTTCCAGTTTACAAAGACCTTTTACATACATTATCTTAGTCAACAGTCATCTCAACACCATGAGACTGGCGTGGCAGGTGTCCCATTTCACAGATGAGGAGACTAAGGCTAAGATAAAGAGAGGGAGTATCCTGCGTATTAATTACAACACTCTGCCTGTAGTTTAATGCATGTCCTTTTCATTTCAAGTATCTGGAAAATTAAAAGTAAAAAAAGAATTTGCTTTTCCTCTTGTGCAAATTTTGGTCAGAACATATTTCTCAATAGACTGTGGATTTGAATTTTAGGCCCTCAAAATAGGATGTTTCTCCAAGAAAACTTACATTTAGTTAAAGTTTTATTCAGAACTGATGTTAGAAAAACAATTCAATTATTTTGTTAACTAAAACATTCTGTTCTTGGAAAAGCAAATTTAAAAATCCTGTTTTAAAACTCAAATTGAGGGGGTCATTCCCTCCTGTTCAAGAATACAACTTCTCTCTAAAGGTTTTGGTAGCATTTCTTTCCATTACTTGACTGGCAGCCAGGAAGTCTGGCTCCACCAAAGAATTACTACTCTCTGACTATGGGTACAATATTATCCTTCTGGGCCTCATCTTCTTTATCTAGAAGTTCCAAGGGCCAGCCTGAATGACTTCTAAGCATCTTTATGGCAACAAAGAATATTTATGAAGTGTGCAGGCTTCATAGTCCAACCACTGAGTTTCAAATCCCAGCTCAGTAACTTACTAATTGTTTGATCTTGGGCAAACTACACTTATCTGTAAAATTAAGACAATAATGCTAATAGCTACCCCTTACAGGGAAGTTCTAAGTATCAACAAAATAATGCATCTAAAGGGCTTAGTACAATATCTGGCACATCTCAATAAATGTTAACTCTTAGTAATTGCTTTAAATACAATTTCATGACTCATAAACAGACTCTTCAGAGTATCAGAATATAAATGTGGAGATAATACATATGCTAAGCCCCCAACCCCAGTGCTAAGGGTATATTTATTTAATCTCTCCAATATATATATAGCAAAACACAAAAGATGACAGAAGGAACAATCCGACATTGGTTTCTGCCCTCAAACAGCTTGCTGCCTAGTGAGGGAATCCAAATAGTGATTTGTATTATATTTTAGGAAACGCTGGTGGCATAGTGGTTAAAGTGCTACGGCTGCTAACCAAGAGGTCGGCAGTTTGGATGCGCTAGGTGCCTCTTGGAAACTGTATGGTGCAGTTCTCCTCTGTCCTATAAGGTCGCTATGAGTCAGGAAGGACTCTACGGCAGTGGATTTGGTTTATTACATTTTAACATAGTGCAGTTTCTTTTAAGCCATGGTTATATGCTGAAGTCTTTATACATGCCAGAGTCTTTAAAGAACAAGTCAAAATAGTAGCTACTCCATGGTCCAACAGGTCAGGCTTTCCTGGAAACAATTTAAAGATAATTGTTCTAAGTTGTTCTAATCTGAACCTAGCAATTTCTTGAAAAAAGTAAAATTGCAAACCAAAATTTAAAATATACAATTTAATCACCTTTTCGAGGTGCTAACTGCTCTAAACGTTCAATAAAGAAAGTTTTATTCAACAGAGAAACAATGATGTTTAAATAAAAGGTCAATATTACTTCTTATTTTTTAGTACGTTACTAGCTAGTTGGTGGAAGAATGATTCTAGAGTTTCTGGTTAGTTCCCTTTCATTGCTAGACTTCTGTAAACTTGAGTAGTGGGATGGTAGGTAGCACTTGGGTCTTCCTATTCAGCCCAAAGCATAGCAAGGTGATAGACCTGTAGAAACAACAAAACGGGCCACTGCTAGAAGGAATCCAACATTCTTACCACCTTGGCCAGCACCTAAGGAGCTTAAAGTCATTTCCTATTTGAACAGCACATCATCATCCAACTTCTCCTACCCTTATCCCTGTTATCATCTTGTTCACTGCTTTTTTCACCACCTAATTTTCTACCCCAGGAGAAAATGCTTTCTGTCAAAATGCAAAAGCTCATATTATTTATTCTATTTTTGTTTATGTTTGAAAATTTTCATAATGAAAAACTGTTTAGTGAGTCCTTGTTTATGGTGATGGGAAATTTGGCAACAATTATGGGTGGTGATTGCGTAACATGATTAATGTCATTGATACCACTCAACTGTACACCTGAAAAATGTTGAATTGGCGAATGTTATGTATATTTTCACAACAATAAAAAAAAATGCAGTGCACCATGGCCACTTGATATTTGACAAGGATGTCAAGTCCACTCCATAGGGAAAAAATAATCTCTTCAAAAAACGGTGCTGGGAAAACTGAATTCCCACATGCAAAAGAATAAAGTTGGACTCCCTACCTCATACCATATACAAAAATTAATTCACAGTGGATCGACCTACATGTAGGAACTAAAATCCTTAAACTCTTAGAAGAAAACATAGGGGTTTTGACTGTGAATTTGGCAATGAATTCTTAGATATGACACCAAAAGCATGAGCAACAAAAGGAAAAATAGATAAATTGGACCTCATCAAAATTAGGAAACCCTGATGGCATAATGGTTAAGAGCTATGGCTGCTAATCAAGAGGTCAGCAGTTCAAATCTACCAGGTGCTCCTTGGAAACCCTATGGGGCAGCTCTACTCTGTTCTTTATGGTTGCTATGAGTCGGAATTGACTCAACAGCAACAGGTTTGTTTTTCATCAAAATTAAAGACATTTGTGCATCAAAGGACATTATCAAGAAAATGAAAAGACAACCTACAGAATGGGAGAAAATATTTGAAAATCATGTATCTGATAAAGGTTAATATCCAGATTTGTAAATAACTCCTAAAACTCAACTACAAAAAAAAAACAAAAAACCACACAATTAAAACATGGGCAAAGGACTTGAATAGACATTTTTTCAAAGAAGAAATCCAAACAGCTAAAAAGCGCATGAAGACATCATTAGTCATTAGGAAATGCAAATCAAAACCACAACGAGATACTACTTCGCACTCATTAAGATAACTATTATTTTTTAAAAAGATAATAACAAATATTGGTGAGGATGTGGAGAAACTGGAACACTCATGCACTGCTGGTGGGAATGTAAAATGGTGCAGCCACTATGGAAAACTGTTCCACAAAAAATTAAACATAAAATTACCACGTCTCAGCAATTCCACTCTTGGGTATATACTCAAAAAGACTTGAAAGCAAGTATCAAACAGATACTTGTACCCCAATGTTCACTGCAATATTATTAACAATAGCAAAAAGGTGGAAACAACCCAAGTGTCCATCAACAGGTGAATGGAGAAACACAATGTGGTATATACGCACCATTCAGCCATGAAGAAAAAAGAAGTTCTGATACATGCTATCGCATGGATAAACCTTGAAAACATTGTGCTAAGTGAAATAAGTCAGACACAAAAGACCAAATATTGATGATCTCATCACTTACATGAGTTATCTAGAAAAGGCAAATGTATAGAGACCAAAGAAGAATAGCAGTTACCAGGGGATAGGGAGAGGGAGGAATGGGGAGTTATTGCTTAACGGGTACTGAGTTTCTATTTGGAGTGATAAAAAAGTTTTGGAGATAATGGTATGGTTGGACAACACTGTAAATGTAATTAATGTCAGTGAATTATACACTTCAAATGGTTAAAACGGCAAATTCTGTTACATACATTTTACTATAAAAAGTGTTTTTAAAAAAGCAGTGAAACTATTAAAAACAAATGTGGTCAATCAACTAATCAAGTGTAGGAGAGCACACAATGTGTTATCATGACGTATGGGGCTAGACTCTAGATTGCTTTGTCTGATACGAAATAAATATTTGTCAAGGGCAGAGTATTCCCATACACTGTCAAGGCAAAGATACTATTTTTCTCATTATGAGGACATTAGATGGAGAGAATGAAAAAAGGAAGTTCAGGGGAAAAAAAGTAAGTTTTTTTAAAAAAGGAGAAAGCACTTCCCAAACCTGAAATGTGCATATGAATAACCTGGGGATTTCATTAAAATGCAGTTTCTCATTCAGTGGACCTGGAATGGAGCCTGAGATTCTGCATTTCTAACAAACTCCCAGGTGTTGCAAGTTGTTAGTCCAGCGATCACACTTTGAGCCTAAGATGCTGGTCCTATGGTAATAATTACCATTATGGTAATAATTAGCAATAATAGGTGCCCTGGTGGTGCAGTGGAGACCCTAGTGGCGTAGTGGTTAAGTGCTACAGCTGCTAACCAAAAGGTGGGCAGTTCAAATCCACCAGATGCTCCTTGAAAACCCTATGGGGCAATTCTACTCTGTCCTAAAGGGTTACTATGGATCAGAATCAACTCGACCCCAACAGGTTTGGTTTTTTGTTTTTTTAATGGTAATAATGGCTCCTCTTGGCACAGAGCTAATGGATCTGCTGTCCATTCACAATTTGCACAAACGGAAAAGAGAACACATAGGCATCTAAGTAAGAAATTATTTTCTACCTTCTATTTTCAGTCTTTCAGCTAGCTCTCTACATTCAGTGTACTTCTTCAAGGGCTCTGGAACAGCCTTGGCTAATAACTTCATGTCAACTTCCTCATATTTCAAAACATCTAGAGCACTGCAAACACAAAAAAGTTTGATTAACATAAGGGTCCATATTATACAAGGCAGACTAAGAACAAGATTCCTTAGAGATAGCACCAGATCTCTGAACAAATAATATCAAAAGACAGTCCTAATTCTTTCTATATACAGTGAGCAAATGTAGCAGCATCTGCAACTTGGGACTTCAGTAAGATTTAGTATATGATTCTCGTCAACTCATTTTAAACTAATAACTGGAGAACTCAGTGAATTGTAAACTCTGTTTATACTACTGCCATTAGCTGGTAAACAAAAATACCCACCATTATCTGTGACCCAGGCCCTCATTTCTATGAATGAGATCCCCTGATCTGACTACTCTGCTAGTTCTTTACCACAAAAATCTCTTTAACATCCTATAACAGTGGTATTAATGTTTTGGGAAATCCTTCTAAAAATGAAAACTTAGGAACACAAATTGGAAAAGATAAAACCATGATGAAACCAAAACAAGGATATATGCCAGGTTGTTAATTAAGGAATTAAGATAAAAACCAGCATTAAAATGGATATACCTTTAAGTTCACAAAAACCATCACAAGGCTATGACGAAGGTTAAAAAAAGAAAAAGAAAAAAATATACCGGAGACACAGCTGCAAGATCAGTGTCACCATAATGTGCCTCTAAGCTACAAGACTAACACCCTCTGAGCTCTCCCCTCCAACCCTAATTAGTTTACATTTTTCAAACAGGAAATATCATTGGTGAAATATGCAGATTTTGACTTATATAAGGTCCTTAGGAGTGTATCTCTGGAGGAAAATGGAACGCTCTGTTAATGACCTTTAGACTGAGAATCCATAAAACTGGAACGATGAAAACAAGGACCAAAAAAACTAAAATGCAGGAACTTTTTCTAAGAAACTTATATTCAGGAGAAAAAAAAGTGCTGTAATGAATTCCAGCCATGAGTCTTAGATTTAGCTATTAGAGCAAAAAGCAAGAAATTGAGGAGCATAGTTGGTCTCAGAGAGGGACTGTGGAAGCGAAGGTGTCCTCTAATGACCTGATGAGCCATTTTATCTTCCCTACCCTTTTATATTTTGAGCTTCCAAAAGTCTCCACAGGTGAGACTAGGTCACACTTCCATAACCTATAACCTGGCTCTTTGAGATAAAAAAAGAATCTAATAAAAAGCCTTTTGACACCAAAATATTTTAATCTTAACTGTGGATTCTACTTATTTTAGAATCATTGATCCTAAAAATCAAATGTGACCAGAAAATTGAAAATATTTTCTAAATAATAAAGAAGTACATAAATATATTTTTCATTATAAACAAAAATTATGAGAACTCCTTGGGTATAGTTTCTTCAAAACAGACTCAAATTGTTAAGCACATCCATTTATATCCCACCTCATTTAAGATAAAAAGCAAAATCCTTAACTTGGCCTACTGCCCAGTACAATCTTGCTTCATCCTTCTTGTTCAGCCTTTGTAAAGACTGTCCTGTCTGCTTGGAACGGCTTTCCTTTCACTTTTTGACAGGTTAATCCAATTCATTTTTTTTCAGGTCTCATTTTAAATATAAGTTTTAAATGTTATTAGTTTAAGCATGTAAAGTCAGTATAAGGTTTACCTTGAGTGTTTACCAGTGATGGGAAGGGGACAACAGGTGGGCTCTGGGGTGCTGGTACTATTTTGTTTCTTGAGGTGCATGCTGGTTACATGGGTGCTTACATGTAAAAATTCACTGAGATGTCCACATGTGATTGGTCCACTTTTCTCTATGTATGCTATACTTCAGTAAAACATCTACTTCAAAAAAAAGTCCCTTCCTCTGAACTCTCCCCACATACTACTGATCCTCTCTCTACCTAGTTATCCTCTCACCAAAACAAAAACAAAAACAAACCTTCAACGGTTGAGTCAACTCCGACTCATAGCAACCCTACAGGACAGAGTAGAACTGCCCTACATGGTTTGCAGGGAGTGCCTGATGGATTTAAACTGCCGACCTTCTGGTTAGCAGCAGTAGCTCTTAACCACTACGTCACCAGGGTTTCCACTCACAGTACCTTCTATTTTCTTCCATGAACCTGTTGTAGTCCATAAATACAGTATGTGTTTAACATGTATTTATTTTTAATGCCTGTAAGTTTCGTGAGGGCAGGAATGTGAAGTTTTACACCTCACTGTATCCCAGCACTTGACACACTGCTAGTACACTGCAGGCACCCAATAAGCACCTGCTGAATTAACGAATGCATTACAAGAGCTTTCTTTAACAATGATCCACACATCTCTCAATCTAATTTATATGAATAAAAACAATAACTTTGGAGATGTTATTTCACCACTAATTACTGAATCTTCTCACTGAGAAATAAGTTTAAAATGATGCAAAACATTTGTAGCATTTACATGCTTTGATTCTGTAGAGAGGAGCTATCCTTGTGAGGCTGATATATATTTAATTTAGAAATAGATCCAGTCATTGAACGCCCAGTTCTCTTTGAAACACCATTTCTGAACTTACAGCTAGACTACAAGGAAGTCAAAAAAATTAACCACTTATGCAAAATAGCCATTGTAACATTTTATTATTCAATGATCTAAAATAACTATAATAATCTTTTAAAATAATCTAGAGCCAATAGAAAGTCTGTTATGAAGAATCAGCATAATTTTATCAGACAATGAGAATAATAAAGTTTTAATTTTTTCTTTGATTGCCAGGAACCTCAAAGGTAAATTTACTGTTCAATTAAAGTCATTCCTTCATTTCTAAAATCTAATCATTTCCTACTTTATCTATGTTGCTTCTGATCTTATTTTATTTATAATTACCCTTTAGTCATGATTAATTTTTTACTGTATGCTACCTTGAATTCTTTTTACCAATAGGCAGGATAAAAATCATACATTGGTGGCACAGTGGTTAAGAGCTTGGCTGCTAACCAAAACACTGGCAGTTTGAATCCACCAGGTGCTCCTTGGAAACGCTATGAGGCAGTTCTACTCTGTCCTATAGGGTTGCTATGAGTTGGAATCAACTCAATGGCAACGGAACTTTTGTTTTTGGTTTTAATGTTGAATAGATCAGTTAAATCTAAAGGGTTATTGAAAAAAAACCAACAGCAAGCTACCTTCATTTAAAATGCATAGGTGAGGAATCTATAGGTAAGGACCGTTTGAAGTGATTTCACTTTTCCTGTAAAACATGAGAAAGGTCTATATTAAAAATGCATACCTGATAGGCAGACTTTTAACAATACTTATAGAAGCCTCTGGGATTAACTTTTTCCATTTAGCATGTGAAAACTCAATGGATTTCAGCACAGAGATACCTTCTTCTAAAGTAGATTTCATCCAAGAAGCCCTTTCATATCGCTGTTGGGACACACAGCCAGCTTCCTTATATCCTAGGAGAGGGAGAGAGAATATAGTGAAAGAAGTTTTAAAGAAGAGTAAACCAGATCGCAGTACTCAGCAAAGAAGGCATTACCTCGGAAGGTGAGCCTGCTGTCAGCGTTATCAGGGCGCAAAGACAAACGGAACTCCACTCGGCTGGTAAACATGCGGTACGGTTCGTTGGTGCCCAGTGTGGTAAGGTCATCAATCAAGACGCCTATGTAGCCTTCTGTTCGGCTAATGACAAAAGGTGGCTTGCGACTGACCCGGTGACTGGCGTTGATTCCAGCTATCACACCCTACAAGAAAACTGAAATGTTTAAAAGGCCAATTATGGACTGATCAAAGAGCTATCCTACTCAGAACACCACGTGGAAAAAACAGCATGATATAGCAAAAAAAAAAAAAAACAGGCATTGCTTATAAGGGATATTAAAAAAGAAAACCTTGCCATCGAGTCGATTCCGACTCATAGCAACCCTGTAGGACAGAATAGAACTGTCCCATAGAGTTTCCAAGGAACGATTGGTAGATTCAAACTGCTGACCTTTTGGTTAGCAGCTGAGCTCTTAACCACTGTGCCTCCAGAGCTCCAAGGGATATAATAGAGGTAGAAAATATAATCCATATTCAGAAACAGAATATGGGAAATGTACTTCTTTAAAAATTCATTGTTTTCCAGATATCTAATACTCCTGGTAAGCCTAGGTAGGGGCTAATCTTTTTTTAAAAAACCCATCTGTAAGACTTTTCTGGAAACTCCGGTGGTGTAGCGGTTAAGAGCTATGGCTGCTAACCAAAGGTCAGTAGTTCGAATCTACCAGGTGCTCCTTGGAAACCCTATGGGGCAGTTCTACTTTGTCCTATGGGGTCGTTATGAGTTGCAATTGACTCAACAGCAATGGGTTTTGAGACTTTTCTAGTCTTTTCTCATTTACAAGTAAAAAATAACATAATTTACCACTTATAAGAAATACAAGATGATAATCAATAAAGTTATACTAAAAGGATTATTCTTTTCTTAAACTTCAGATACAATATAAATAATCTAATCAAAATACTTCATTATTCTGTTCTGAGCTTCTAGATCTGATAAAGTCACAAGTACTTCAAAGTCCTATTATATACAATTGCCATTTCCATATACCTTGAAACAAAGTTTTCCATTAGTTATAAGATTATTTAACATCAATATAATTAACAAAACAGACATTAAAAGGAGGAATACCAGTTAAATAATTTCCTTATGTTTACAGTAACATTTGAACAGTCTCTTACTTGAGCTGCAGCTTCCTCATAACCAGTGGTGCCATTTATCTGTCCGGCAAAGAAGAGCCGTTGAACCAAACGAGTCTCGAGGGAAGGAGTGATCTGACGGGGGTCTAAGTAATCATACTGAACACCATACCCTGACCAAAGAACAAATGGTATAAAATTAGTAAAAATGGAGCTTAAGGTAGAGATGGGGAGATTAACACTAAATGCTCTTCAAAATCAGATTATTTTAAATGCACAGAGCTAGAGCTTTCTTAGGCTCTAAGCAACCATGACTGTATTCAAGACCTCCACACTGCTGGCTAAAATGATGCTGATCATACACTAGGGCAGCTATGGCCCTCTTTACCTGGCTGAATCATCTTAGCTTTCTCCAAGCCTCTGATACATGTGATCATTTTCTCCTGTAACTCTGCTGGTAGTGTTACAGATAACCCTTGAGGGTAGATAAGGTCAGAATCCATTCCTTCAGGCTCCAGCCAAACCTGATGCACACGATTTGGAAAACGTAAAACCTTTGATTCAATGGAGGGACAGTATCTAGAATAGATATAAATAAGTTGAATGAAGCAAACAAACAAAAGGGGATTGACATCAGTTCTTAAATAACTGAGCACTGATATTTTGTCCTTACCGGGGTCCTCTTGTAGTTTCCTTAACATGACTATTAAGGTGAAGGTTCTCAAGGACAATCTCATCCACTCTAGGGCTGGTGTGAGTCAAGTAACATGGCAGCTGGTCTTCTGGCTAGAAAACAGTAACCAGCTACAGCACTGCTGTGTTTCTCTACTAGTTTGCCTCTTATTCAAATAAATTCCACACATGATATACACTAAATTTTATGGATTTTAAATCTATACATAAAAAAAAAATACCCAGCACTATTTGTGAAGCATTTTCTTCAAAAAACAAATACCCCCGTAACAAAAAAAAAACACCCGAAACCTAATCAATACTCTATCTACCAGTACACAGGAAATATAGACGATAAAATAACATGTTTAAGACACCACAGAAGTATAATTAGACAAATCCGGAATGTGGGAAATTCTAGAGAACAAATGACTTAGTTTCTTCCACATATAAAGGTTAAAATTTAAAAGAGAGCTGTGATAGATTAAAAGACACTTAAAGACATATCACCCAATGCAATGTGTGGATCTTTTTTGGTTCCTGGTTCAAATAAAACAACTGTAAAAAAACATTTTTGAGACAATTAGGAAAACTGAACAGTAAGTATTATATGATATTAAGATACTGTGTTTTCTTTGGTAAGATCAATTTTTGTATTGTGATTGATTTTAAAAACGTTATCATTGTTAACCCTTTCAAGACCATTGGTTGTTCACCTACTTTTTCCACCTCTTAGGTTTCTTGGGACTCTACTTTTCCCACTGCAAGTATTTGCTGCCCTCCAACAGGGACTTGGGGAGCCCTGGTGGCACACTGGTTAAGCATTTGGCTGCTATCCAAAAGGTCAGCAGTTGGAATCTACCACCCGCTCCTCTGAAACCCTATGGGGCAGTTCTACTCTGTCCTATAGGGTCACTATGAGTCAGAATTGACTTGACAGCAATGGGTTTGGTTCTGGGTTTTGGTTAACGGGGACTTGTGTAATAGTGAAATGGCTTCAAATGTTTGTTGAAGCAAAAGAGTTGGGGTGTCAGGCAAAACCAGAGGCACCCAATGTACCCAAATGAAAGGTACCCTGAATTACATCCTGCTGCCCACAACAGGTAGGACAGATGGGCACCCACCAGTCATATATTCACACATAATATTTCTCAAAATCCATATTACCAACCAAAAATTTAAACACACTCCATGACGCAGCATGCTTCCATTAAGGAAAATACGTGGTAGCCCCCCCCCAAAAAATCAAAGCAGAAAATAATAGGTCTTAAAAGGTTTACAGAGTTGGATTGTTGCTTCAAAAATCAGCAAGAAAAGTGCTGAGGAAAAATCAAACAAGAATGCCAAAATGTTATTTGTTGAACCTGGGTGAAAGGTACACAGAGGTTCATTATACTATTTTCTCTACTCTGTGTAAACTTGAAAATTTATAATAAAAAGTTAAAAGTACACATATTTTGAAAGTATCATCACAGTTTGCATTTTATAAAACAAAAGTGTAAAAGTAGCTTTCTCACATAATAGAATACTTTGAGCCATTCATCAGTGTAACACTCACCAAAAAACTAGGACCCTCAATTATTAGTCCCCATTTTAAACATACAACACACACACATAATTTTAAGACAGGCAAAATGGCTTGTATTCTTCAAAAATATCAGCATCATGGAAGACAAAAGCTGAGGAACTGATGCATATTAAAAGAAATTAAAGAGAAATGACAAATGCAATGCACGATCCTGGATTGGCAGGTAGGAGGTGTTATAAAGGATAGTTAGTAGGTAACAGTATTGTACCTCCATTAAATTCTCTCAATTTGATGAGTGCTCTTAGGTTATGAAAGAGGGTCTCTTTGTCCTTAGTTGAAATACGGGATGAAGTATTTAGGGGTAAAGGATCATGATCTCTACAACTTATTCACAGATATCTCGGGAAAAAAAAGATTAAGAATAAATATGTATGCTACTGTATTACAACCATCCCTGGTGGGGCAGTGGTTAAAGTGGTTGACTGCTAACCGAAAGGTCAGTGGTTTGAAACTACCTGCAGCTTCACGGGAGAAAGATGTAGCAGTCTGCTTCCATAGATTTACAGCCTTGGAAACCCTACGGGGTCGCTATGAGTTGGAATTGACTCGACGGCAGTGGGTTTTGTATTATATGTTAAACATAGACATATAACTATTCACTTATACCTACATATATAGATGACCCCTGGTGGTACGGTGGTCAAAAGCTTGGCCGCTAACTGAAAGGTTGGCAGTTCAAACCCACCAGCCACTCGGAGGGAGGATGATGTAGCAGCCTGCTTCCATAAAGATTTACAGCCTTGGAAACTGTATGGGGCAGTTCTACTCTGTCCTACAGGGTCACTATGAGTTGACAGCAGTAGGTTTGGTTTTCCTTTTTTTTTTTTTTAACATATAAACAAACATGATCAAATATTAACAACGGGTGAATGTCATCAAGGGTTTACAGGAGTTTGTTGTAATAGTCATACAACTTTTCGGTAAATCTGAAATTGTTTCAAAAAGTTTAATTAAAAAATAAGCAAATCGACTGTGGTGATCTTATACAAATCTGTGAATATTATCAAAAACCACTGAAAGTACACTTTAAATAGTTGAACTGTATGATATGTGAACTGTACAACAATAACGCTGTTAAAAAATAGGCAAAAATATCAAAAGTAATGAAATTTTATAATTTATGGAGAAACACCCAATTAGCCAAATTATTTTTGTTAGTCCTTTAAAAGATCATGTTTTTTTGCACTCTAAACAATAATGACATAAAGTGAATTGTTGCAAAATGAAAAAAAAAAGAGCTAGGCTACCTCTTGCTACGAATAGTCAATATAAACTGTAAAGCCAGTTTTTCATAAATTTACTTACCTTAATCCATACTGTCTCATTGACAAAGCTGAATGGTATAGGTGGATTATCTGGCATGTGCTTGTTGAGAATGCTGAAATTAATGGAATCTTTGGCAATTCGGGGTGGAGTCCCAGTCTTCAACCTCCCCACCACAAACCCCAACTTCTCCAGAGTCTGAGCCAGCCCTATCGAAGGCTGATCCCCTAAACGTCCGGCTGGATTCATCTCCAATCCAATTATGACCATGCCTCTCAGAAATGTGCCAGTAGTCAGAATCACACTCTCTGCATATATTGTGCTTCCATCCACTAAATAAGAAAAAGCATAAAATCAACTCTCTGTGTTATAAATGTTAACATGCATTGAATTAGAATGTGACTATTTTATATTAAAACTACAGAAAAATTCTCAGTCTTTAGAAACTTGAGGAAGAATTTTAAATGAATAAGAAGTCTATATGTTATCAATCTCAAGAACCCAAGAAGTCAGGTAGGTTGAACTGAATGTGTTCTCATCAACTAATATGTTCCTAAAATCATATCAGCATGAGAAGTTAGTCTCAGTTAATTAAAAAAATTATTTCAGACTTCTGATTAAATATGGCAGACTACCTCACATGATTTCTTATCCCTCCTAAAGCTCTAAGAAAATGAAATAAAGGAATACAAAAGGTATAAACCCACAAGGACAAATAATAGAAAAGAATCAAAAGATGAAAAATTTCAGTGTACTTCTGGAAGACAGAAAGTGGTTTGAAGAGTAGTAACTGATCTAGCAAAGAATAGAGGCTATAGCTCAAGTATCTGAAGAGAAGATATCAATGAGAATGAACTAATTTGCCGTGTAAAAGCTCAGAAATTGGAGGTACCAAGAACTGAGGAATGTAGGAATGAAGCTTAGGGCATAGACAGATATGGTTGAAATCTACGTACAGTAGTTTTGTGGAGGTTTATTCTTCAGAGAATTTAAACCTGGATGGCAGGGTGAGGGATGGGGCAAAAAAAGAGGTGAACTTCCCTCCCTAACATAAATCTCCTATAAAGAGCTAGTCCAGAAAAACCTCACCTCATTCACAGGGAAGTAATGATTAAAAAAAAAAATTGGCTGAGAAAATCTATATACAAAGATGCTCCACTTTAAAAAGAACAAAAGGAAAAGGAAAAAACAAATGGCAAATGAAGAACTCTCACCAGAAAAAGTTATTATGGAACAAATGCCACTATGATGGGCGGGGGGGCATGTAATGAAATAAATTACCTTTAAAAATAACAGCTCAAAGCAGACACACAAAAGCTGAGGGACACTACAGTGACATAAGAGAAGGAATTGAAATATGGCAGAGGTCAGGAAAGAAAGAGAAGCAGAAAATGAAACCCATTACAGAAAAAGCTTAAGGAAAACAGATGCTACTAAAATGAATCAAGGATATGGGAGAGAGGACTGGAAAAAAGTGAGCAAATCATAAAATAAAAAGTTAAGAAGAAGGGTTATTAATAAAAAAAGAAAAAGATATTGCCTATTGCCTAACAGAAAACCACGGTGGCGCAGTGGTTAAGAGCTAAGGCTGTTAACCAAAAGGTCGGCAGTTCAAATCCACCAGGCACTCCTTAGAAACTCTATGGAGCAGCTCTACTCTGTCCTATAGGGTCTCTACGAGTAGGCAACGGGCTTGGTTTGTTTTTTTTGGCCTAACGGGGTCAATATACGTATACCTGATTTCATTGAAGAAGAGAATGTATACACAGGATCACAAAAAAAGTTTTTAAATTATAATTTAACAAAATTTCCCAGAACGATCCCTGAAAGGGTACACTACATCTCATAAAAGATTCACAGAGAATGATCTACAATGAGATATATCCTACTGAAGATCATGAATTTTTTTTTTTTTTTTAGAAATAAGCTGTTTTTTAATCGTGCTTTAAATGAAAGTTTACAGCTCAAGTTGGTTTCTCATACAAAAATCTATACAGACACTGTTATGTGACCCTAGCTGTTATCCCTGTAATATTTCAACATACTCCTCCTTTTCACTCCAGATTTCCTGTGTCCGTTCAGCTGGCTCCTGTCCCTTTCTGCCTTATTATCTCGCCTCTGGACAGGAACTGCCCATTTAGTCTCATGGATCTACTTGGACTAAGCAGCACACTCTTCACGAGCTAAAGATAATGAATTTTAAAGACCAAAGAATTCTTTGATTGTCCAGATGAAACGATAAAGTCTCCTTCAAAGAGAAAAACGGTCAAGCTGCTTCCCGTAGGTTCACTACAGCAATATTTGGAACACTGAGAGACAACAGAGCAAAGCATATAAGGCTTTCACGGAAAGAAAGCATGACTCAAAATTTTTAGGTTATAAGGCCAAGATAACATTCAAGTTATTTTTGACCATGTTAAAAAAAAAAAAAAAGGAAGTCAGGGAATTTAGCATACATTAGCTCTTCTTCGAGAAATTATCAGAGAACAAATTTAGCCAACTAAGAGACTGAGCACAGAATCCATTTAATTGTAGAGTGAACACTAAAATACATGTGAGGATTATAGATATGGATTAGAACATAAATGTTATAAACTCTGACAGGGAGAAATAATATAAATAAACAAAAATCAGGAAGAAAGGGTAGAGAAGGTGGGAGGTAGCGTAAACAGGATTTCTTTATCTCTGATAGACGGGATCAGTGGGACTTACGAAATGGTAGTGTGAGGAGCTCAGTGAAATCTCTCACAGAAAAACATCTATAAAATGGGTCAAAATTAGCAAAGACAAATGTTTAAAATCTCTGGAGATTGATCTGGGACTTAAATTGAGAAGCATTTACTCAACAAAATCTACAGAAACTTTTTAACAACAGTGGGAGGCCATGGAATTAGAACTAGAGGCTGGACTCATCCTCCCACCCAGCTCCGTGCTTCAGAGAGCTCATTCAGTGGGCTCAGCAGCTGAGTGGCAGTTCTCAACTCTCTCAGTTCCCTGGGGTGAAGATCTAATCTAGGTGGATTTGACAGCTAGTAAGTATTGGCAGATCTAGCTTCCTAAACTCCGTACTGCAGATGATCTCTACCAAGCGAGTGGCCACGCCTGTTTTTCCATCCCCAGCTCCTGATCTACAGTGAAGATCCAGGTGGAGAAGCTGGAGAAGAGCATAGCCCTCCACTTCCCCCACAGGTCTGTCGTTCTGCTGGGCTGTTTTGCTGGGCTCAGCAGCCAAGTGGCAGCTCCCACTTCCCCCACGTTCCTGGTATAAAATGTTATTCTATTTCAGGTGGATCTGGCAGCTGTTCAGTGTTGACAGATTCCATCCTCCCTGGCTCTGTGCTGTAGAAGAGCTATACTGGACAGTGGCACCAGTTCCTACACCATTCCCCACCACACACGTAAGATAGGTTAGGGTGGTCCAGCCCATGAAGAATAATTTCCCCATCATCCCTGCCAGTTCCTGCTCTGTAGTGCAGAGGTTCTTTCTAGGGGACGGTTAGAGCAAGCTTCAGTACTGTGCCCCTGCCAAGGGGCCTGGCTTCATTTGGATCAGACTGTGGAACAATCTATCTATGCCCCAGGACACCACTGGAAATAATAGGGTGAACTTCTGCGCTACTAGTCCCCAGGTGAACGTAGGGAAAACTCATCAGCTCCCTGAACTGTAACAGCAATCTTAATTCTCACAGGAAAAGGATATAAAAAAAAGTACAGAGGCTTACGTAAGTAAGTATACTATAATCATTAAATCTGAAGAGGAAAGGAGGCAGGGGAGAGAAAAGAAAGTAAAATTTAGTCATTGTTCACAGAGGGATCAGTAAACACTGACTGAAGAAAAAAGTTTAAGCATATTACATAAGATCACAGTTACTACCAAACTAAAAAAACAAAAATACAAACTTTTAAAAAGAAAAAAGAGCAAGAGCAAAGCAAAAACATATTAAGTGAAGGAAAAACAAAAAAGTACAGAACAGTGTGTATCATATACTACTATTTATGTGGCAAAAAAATACATATGAAGATATGTATATGTGCATAGACAGACAGAACACACAAGAAAGTGGTAACAGTGAATGCTCCTAAGGGAGAAAATTGGTAGGAGAGAGATTACCTTTTTACTCTGTATCTCTTTGTGCCCTTTAAACTGTTTACCATGTATATAAACGGCCCATTCAAAAAATTAATACAAATATAATTAAAATTAAAACAGGAGAATGAAGTCAAGATCTGTATTTTAAATGACAAGATTTCCAGCCCAGCCCTTCTTACCATTTTCTTCCCAGCCAGCAGGCAGCCATATAATTCCCCCAGGCAGAAGACTAATTTTTCCTGGAGAACTAACAGTCAATGATATTAAGAAGTTCCCTAACCAAAAAAAGTCAATTCAACTCTTATTTACCTGATTGTAGAGTTGGCCAGGCAAGAAACTCTGGAGTAAGGGAGAATGAAGAAAACCAAAGATACAAGGGAAAGATTAGTCCAAAGTACTAATGGACTACAACTACCACAGCCTCCACCAGTCTGAGTCCAGCACAACTAGATGGTGCCCAGCTACCACCACTGACTGCTTTGTCAGGGATCACAATAGACAGTCCTGGTCAGAGCTAGAGAAAAATGTAGAACAGAATTCTAACTCACAAAAAAAGACCAAACTTATTGGTCTGACAGAGACTGGAGAAACCCTGAGAGTACAGCCTCAGACACCCTTTTACCTCAATAAAGAAGTCACTCCTAAGGTTCACCCTTCAGCCAAAGATTAGATGGGCCCATATAATAAAATAAGACTAAACGGGCACCCCAGGCCAGGGGCAGGGACGAGAAGATAGGAGAGGACAAAAAGCAGGTATAGGGAATCCAAGGTCAAAAAGGGGTGAGTATTGACATGTTGTGGGGTTGGGAATCAATGTCACAAAACAGTATGTATATTAACTGTTTAACAACAAACTGGTTTGCTCTGTAAACCTTCATCTAAAGTGCAATAAAGAAACTGAAAAAAAAAGAAAACTACGCACACACGAGTCTTCCAATCAGTGTTTTAGAGCCTCATTTTAAAATCTCAGCAACCAAAGCGCCCTAGACACTTGAAGAAAGCCTTCTACATGAAAAAGAGCAACTGAAATAATCAAACAGAAGAAACCTGGGGCAAAGAATACATAGACCATAAGGAAACACCAAAAATCTATAATTAAAATCTTTATATTGATTAAAGACATTAGCAGATTCATAAACCGTAACAAGATGTTATAAAAAAGAAACAATCCAAGAGGGAATTATTGCATAAGGGCACTAAATTTGTTACAGATGATGAAAAATTAGGGAAATGGACAATGGTGACAGTAACATGTCACTGAATTGTATACATAAAAATGGCCGAAATAGAAAATGTATATGTACATATTTTACCACATGAGAAAAAGGATGAATCAAAGAAAAAAGAGTGTTTATATACGAAAATTACGATAAGTGAAATTTTAAAATTAGAAGGATTTAGACAATAAAGCTGAGGAAACTCTTCTATGAAAGTACAGCAAAAGAGAAGTATAGAGAATCCCACATATCCTAGGAAGCAATAGGAGTTACAGAAACAGAACATAGAGAAATAATGGAACACCCTAGAAATTATGGACACTGATTTCTAGACTGGAAAAGAATGAACACCTAGTAGCCCAGCACAATAAAGGAACAAAGGGCATACTGAAGGATATCAATATAAAATTTCAGAACACCAGGGACAAATACAAGATTCTTAAAGCTTTCAGAGAGAAAAAAATTTGCATATACAAAGAAATTTAAATCAATATGGCACTGAACTTCTCAACAGCAATACTGGAAACTAGGAGACAGTAGAATAAGACTATCAAATTTCTAGGGGGAAAAAGGTTTAACCTAGAATTCTGTACTCAGCCAAATTAAGAGTCAAGTCTGAAGGGGGAATAATACATTTTTAGATATGCAAAAAAAAAAAAAAAATGCCTCCCATGTTTCCTTTCTTAGGAAGCCACTGGAAGATATGTTCCAGCATAAGGCTGTGTATCAAGAAAGAGACAAACTGGAGCCCCAGGAAACAAGGGATCTAACACAGCAAACTGGTAAAGGGAAGTCCCAAAAGGGCATCTGTGCAGTAGGCCTAAAGAGCAATTGTCATGATTATAGTAGATGGGAGTAAAGATGTCTCTGGAAAGAAAGTATCAAGGTAAAGAATAGAATTGATAAATTACTTGATATCTGAGTATTAAGGAAATGATATCGGTAGATACTTCTGACGAAAAATTTGGACAGGTACAAAGAAAACTAAGCAAAAATGAGGCAATTATTAACTCAAAGCAAAATTAAGTGGTATATTAAAGAAACCATAAACATAATACACTACTTGGCTCAGCAGTGACCAATATTTAAATAATCACAATAATATAAATACTATCAACCAAAAATTATGGTATATTAGAAAGATAAAAAAATAAAGTAGGGGAAAAAAGAACTACCATAACAAAAAGTTAATAATGTTTAAGAAAAAAAAAACCAAACCCAGTGCCATCGAGTCAACATCGACTCATAGCAACCCTATAGGACAGAGTAGAGCTGCCCCGTAGGGTTTCCAAGGAGTGCCTGGCAGATTTGAACTGCTGATCCTTTGGTTATAGCCGTAGCATTTAATCACTACACCATCAGGGTTTCCATAATGTTTAATAGGACTGGTAAATCAGAAAATCAAAGTAAAAATACGAGTGTATTATTTAGAAATACAAAGGTGTATCAATAAAGCTGAGGAAGTCTTCTAAGGAAGTACGGCAAAATGACAAAGAAGTAATAATAGAAGAAATATAGAGAATCAAGTTCCTGGGAAGTGATAGGAGTTACAGAAAGAGAGCACAGAGAAATAATAGAAGAAAAAAGTTGAAGTGCTTGCCTCTGGGGAGGGAGATAGTTGTTCTACCATGCAAACTTCTAAATGATTATATTTGATTTTTTTAAAACTATGTCCATGTATTAGTTTAATTTAAAAATTAATAATAACCCCTTTAAATAAAAAACACATATAACAAACCGATTAAATGTAAATTTAAAGTTAGAACTAGCAAAAATAAAAATTACAATCAAAAGCCAAGCCCAGGGGAAAAAGACACAAAAATGCAGGCTATAAGGTCCTATACTAAGATGCTACAGCTGAGCCCTGAACTTAACTGAGCTTCATGAAGGTCTAAATGAAAAGAAAAACAGGATTATTTATACAATTTTCCTTATACAAGAAGAGAAAACACAATTTCCCCAAATAAGCAAAATACCTCCATACTTTGTTCTAACGTAAATTCATCACATGGAGTTTCATATGCTATTAGTATCACCTATAACCAGTACATACCCAAAACAACACCACTAGCACGGCATTTCCCAGTGTGTTCAGGCTCTGGTTCGGTAAGAATAAGATCTTCTACAGCTCCCTCCTGAACAGTAAGCAGTGGTGTATTCAGGATTTCTTTCTATCAAGAGAGAATGTTAAGCTGAAAAATAGCAGTAAAACATTGCACAGTATCACTACAGACTTTCCTGTTCTCATGCCTTATTCTTACCTGCATGTTCTGTTTATAGAGTTTCCTATCAATTTGAGCTCTTAGACCCCGCACAGCCGGTCCCTTTCGCTGGTTTAATACTTTGTAATGTACACCAGACTGGTCACAAATGCGAGAACACAGGCCATCCAAGGCATCCACTTCCCTCATTAAATGCCCCTTTCCGATGCCCCCGAAGGAAGGATTACAGGACATCTGACCTAAAGAGAACAGACATAAACAAAAGAATAAATTTATGAACACCTTGCACATAATAGGTATTTAATAAGGAAATGTCTGTACAGGTGACCAAAACCACCTCATACAATAAAAACTGAAAACCTGGAACAAACATCGAAGAGAAAATTCCAATGTCCCAATGGGATGTGAGAGTTATTTAAGGCATCCTAGAAGACAAACCATTGCCTGTATTTTCTTTTGAATGTTTTCTTGATGTATATTTTTACTGTTTCATTAAGTTTGACTGCTCCTTTAAATGTGGTTTGGAATCCTTACCTCATGAAACCTTCCCCAACTGAGCATGTTTTTAAGAAGCCCCTTGATACTGGTTTACTGTTATAATCAACTAAGTCTTCCATATATACCATCTGCTGTTGCCTTTTTGCTCTTATTTTGCAGAAATAATTAAATTATAAACTTCTTGAAAGGAGAAACTATATACCTTCCTTTAAATTCCCCCAATGTTATTTGGGAGCTGCACATCCACCATAGCTACCACCAAGGCCTCTAAAGTTTTTATGGTCTCCACAGGGTTAGGGAGTAAAAGAGATGTAGGCTCAGTTCCTAAATCTACCGCATATTAGCTCTGTGATTATGGCAAGTTACCTTACTTTATATACCTCAGTTTTCCTACTGTAAAAAAGGGATAGCTGTAGTAGATATGGTTGGTTGCCTATGCCAAAACCACTTCCCTCCTTCCTTTGAAACAGAATCACAATTTCATTTTAGGTAAACACCTTCCCCTGTGAGACTCTGGGCTCAGGGAGTGTGATCCCAATGCAGTTTAGGGGCAAATCTTTACTGGTCTAAGGTAATAGCGGTAATTTGTTTCTACTTGCCAGTGTCTAGCTTAAGGGCTGCCTACGAAAGCTGGACGATGAATAAAGAAGACTGAAGAAGAACTGACCCATTTGAATTGTGGTGCTGACAAAGAATACTGAATATATCACGGACTACCAAAAGAACGAACAAATCTGTCTTGGAAGAAGTACAACCAGAATGCTCCTTAAAGCAAGGATGGTGAGGCTACGTCTCACATACTTGGGAAATGTGATCAGAGGGATCAGTCCCTGGAGAAGGATATCATGCTTGGTAAAGTAGAGGATCAGTGAAAAAGAGGAAGACCCTCAACGAGATGGATTGACACAGAGGCTGCCACAATGGGTTCAAGCATAATGATTGTGAGGATGGCACAGGACCAGGTAGTGTTTCTTTCTGTTGTACACAGGGCTGTTATGAGCTGGAACCCACTCAACGGTGTCTAACAACAACAAGCTTAAGGGTGGGCAAAAAATCATGGGGGGAAGAATGTTAGGGGTGCCTAGGAAATGGTTTTCTTGTTCTTCAAAGAGATACAAGGAAAAAATGTCTTTCTTCTGCTGAAAGTTGTCATACCTAGATATGACACCTAGAACTGCTGCAGCCATTTTGTAAACATGAGAATTGCTAGAGTGGCATAATAAAGATATGGAAGGAATCTGAATCCTCCGATTTTGCAGGGTCCTCAACTAACCAACCTTAGAGCTGATCCACCTGCAGACTTCTTGTTAGATAACAAATTATCCTTTTTGTTTAAATCAATTGCACAAGAATTTTGTTACTTTCAAAATGATAATGTACATAAAGCACAGTGTCAGGCACAGAATAAGCTATAAAGAACATTTATTAATACTTATTTTATTTTCTAGGTCACCGTAAAATATTCTCTGCCTCTTGACTTTTTACTTTCAAAAATCATTGAATTCAAATTACTGTTTACATAATTTACATAACCACAGAAACCCTTGTGGTGTAGTAGTTAAGAGCTATGACTGCTAACCAGAAGGTCAGCAGTTTGAATCCACCAGGCACTCCCTGGAAACTGTATGGGGCAGTTCTACTCTGTCCTATAGGGTTGCTATGAGTTGGAATCGACTCAATGGCAACAGGTTTGGTTTTTGGTTGTAACCAAAGGTCGTCAATTCAAATCCACCAGGTGTTCCTTGGAAACACTGTGGGACAGTTCTACTCTGTCCAATAGGGTCACTATGAGTCGGAATCAACTCGAAGGCAGTAGGTTTGGTTTGGGTTTAAAAGTACTTCATTCCCTTTGTACGAGAGCAATATGCAAAAAGTAATAATGAATATTAATTATATCACTGTCTTAGTCAATCTAGTGCTGCTGTAACAGAAACACAAGTGGATGGCTTTAACAAAGAGAAATTTATTCTCTCACTGTCTAGTAGGCTACAAGTCCAAAATTCAGGGCATCAGCTCCAAGTGAAGGCTTTTTCTCTGTGTTGGCACTGGAGGAAGGTCCTTCTTGTCAATTTTCCCCTGGACTAGAAGCTTCTCTGCACAGGAACCCCGGGTCCAAAGGACACACTCTGCTCCTGGTGCTGCTTTGTTGGTGGTATGAGGTCCCTAACTCTCTGCTTGCTTCCCTTTCCTTTTTATCTCTTGAGAGATAAAAGGTGTAGGCTACACCCCAAGGAAACTCCCTGTACGATGGATCAGGAATGTGACCTGGGTAAGGGTGCTACATCCCACTCTAATCCTCTTTAACATAAAATTAGAATCACAAAATGGAGGACAACCACACAATACTGGAAATCATGGCCCAGCCACTGATACACACATTTTAGGGGGGACATAATTAAATCCATGACAATCACTGAGTTTATATAAAAGCAATCAACTTCTAATCCTGAGTTTCTAATATATTATTTCACATAAAAAATTTTAAACGTTTTATTATAAAAACCTATTGGCCTTAAATGATTCTGACTCATAGCGACCCTATGTAGAACTGCCCCACGTAGTTTCCAAGGCTGTAAATCTTTACAGAAGCAGACTGCCACATCTTCCTCCCATGGGGCAGCTGGCGGGTTCAAACTACTGACCTTCTGGTTAGCAGTCAGAGCACTTTAACCACTGTGCCACCACAGCTCCTCTGTTTTATAACAGAAAAATCTTAAATATACAAAAAAACTAGAGAGACTAGTGTAATGAATTCCCAATTAGCCACTCAGATCCAATCTTATGCCATTTATACCTCTACCCACCTCCTCCACTCCCAGATATAATATCATTTCAAACATAAATATTTCAGAAAGGACTTTTCTTGTTAAAACAAAACAAAACCACAACCATGATAACTTAATCACACCTGAAACATCTGAACTGCTTTTAATCAATAACTAAAATATAAACTAGAAATGTGGAATGACATCACCGAGTATGATTTTTTAAAAAATTATTCTACCACTTTTAACTAATCCCTTTCCCATTTTTAGTGTGGACACCCTTCAGATGCTTTTAGGTCAGAGGTCATAATCCACCAGTTTTCCTTGGCACACATACGGCTTTAAATACACACACATACACATACACTGAATGGGCATGTGTTTTCCAGCTCATCACTATTCTCGTTACTCCATGTTGTTTTATATCTAGCCAGGTTCACAAACTTAATTATGTGTCTGGCTCTTGGAGCATCGAGTTGTGTCCCTATTTAGATATCGATAATCATTAAAATGACTTAGCTTTTAACCCTCATTACATATCAATTTATTTTTTAAAAGTTCTGAATCCCACTAACTTCTGGTATTTTTCTCAAGCCCCTGCCCCTCCTCCATAAGTGTCTTCAAACATGGGAGAAGAAAAAAACAAGCACCAAAGAATAAATTATTGAAATTCCATCACTTCCTCACATCTCTAAGCAACTTCGAGCCACTTTCTTGAAGTAGTTTATATTATTATATATCTATCAAATTTATATCTGTGCATATTAAATACAGAGATATCCACGTCTTTTTAAGTTGCTGAAAACTTTCTTATATTTTCCAAGAAAATACACGTATCAATGTTGCACCCCCTCCTTTATCAGCATAAAAATTTAACAAGTCAAACAAAATAAAATTCTAGAACACAAAGCGGGGAAAAATTTAACAAGGCTCTCTCTCCTGCTGAGCCCTCAAAATCTTTCTTACCCCAGCACTCCAGGAAGTCACAGCCACTACCAGTCATTTGGAGGTGGCATAAGGAGTAAAATCTATTTGTCATCTCTTTTCTAAAATAGAGCCTAACTTCTGAGGTGTGGTACCAGCACTTGGGGTGGGCAGAGGTCATGGGAATGCGTAAGTCCATCTCTCACTCTACTGAAGAATTTAAATCTGCCATGTAGAAAAAGCTTATGGTAAAATGACAGCTAACATCTGTCCACTTGGATTGGACCACGCATTGTTCCAAGTGATTTGTATGTATTGTTGTTGGGTGCTGTTGAGTCATTTTTAACTTAAAATGAAGTTGGTATTATTGTTATTTTTATTTCATAAAAGAAGAAATTGAGGTTTAAGTAACTTGTCCCTTGCCCAAGTCACATGGCTGGTACTACAGCACTATTACCAGGTCGATATAAAATACTTTCTGCACCCCGCTGTGACTACATCTGTCAGCAGCAACAGAACCCATGGTTCACAGAAGGAAATACTGACAAATGGTAAACTGAATCACAACAGTTCAACTTCTGCATTCTGCAGTTCTATGGAAGCTCAACCTTCTAAAATGAAGCTTTCTTTGCTGAAGTCAAGTAGAAATAGAAACATCTTACTCCACTATGTCAATTTACCTTTAAAAAATGCGACTTTGATTTTAAGGTAGAATTGTCACAGCAACAACTGTTGAAGTCTAGGACTTTGCACGATTTTGTTCTGTTGTACATAGGGTCGCTAAGAGTTGGAAGCAACTGATGGCACCTAACAACAACAACTATCTCTGAGTTATCAGAATATCTCTGAAATGTATTTGTTTAAACAGGAAACTTAGACCATTCTGGGTTGGTAGAAGACTATGTGTTTTGATGGGAATCCCTTTATTCCTGACAAAACTATTACTTACACTCACTATTTAATGGTCACCTTGTTGAGTAATAAAAACCCTGGTGGTGTAACGGTTAAGCGCTACAACTGTTAACCAAAAGGCAGTCTGAATCCACCAGACGCTTTCTTGGAAACTCTACGTACAAGGCAGTTCTACTCTGTCCTATGGGGTCACTATGAGATGTAATCGACTCGATGGTAATGGGTCTGGTTTTTTGTTATTGTTGTTGTTCACTAATACTTTTTAGCTCATTAGATTATTATTTCTTTAATTAAAGAGGTAGTACCTTATCTTTATTTTTTATTTTTTTTAATGTAAACAAAATTAAAGCGTATAATGAAGAAAGTGAAAGGTCTCTGGTAATCCTACCCCTCTTCCTCCCCAAGCCAGAATCATTGTTAACAGTGAATACTCCTTCATAACTGCAAGCTAAAGGGCAATTTTATAAAATATTTAAGTATACAAATATGTAATTTATTCCCAATTCTTACAAAACACTTAATATTCCAACTACTGTTCACTCCCAAGCAAAAGGCAGGGTGGGGGGAGGGGGACACATAGACATGCATAATTTACAAGATGACACTTCAGCTAGCAAACATCATAGAGAGCGGTCTTGCTGTAAATTAGGGCCATCCAACTGTAGCCAATTAAGAGCAAAAAAAAGCACTGTCGGAATCTGAGCACAAAATTGGGGGAAAAAACACCCGGTAGAAATACAGGACGCAACAACAGGCAGCACGGCTCTTCAGAAAATCTCGAGAAAAACACAACGGCCGTTTAATAAACGGTTACTAATAATGGTAATGCACTCTTTATCTAAAGCAACAAGATAGTGGACAGCAACAAATTAAGAAGCTATCAACGAGTATTCTTGAAGCCCTCCCCCACACTCTCCCAGGGCGCCGCGCTCCCCTGCAAGACTACCTTTGTCAGCAGCCAACATGACCCCCCAAAGTTCTGGCCCAGCCTGCCTAATCTCTGCAAGATACTGATCAAGGCCAAAACCACTGGGGCCAGGAGTCTCACTCATCTTTGGAGGAGGGAAGAGGTTGCCCCATCAGGCCGCGAGGTGGGGGATGCAGGTGAGGCACTGCAAGCCCGCGCTTCTCACCGATTGTGTCCACGCGATGCGTGAGTAGCAGAGTCCGGGAGCCGCACCGAGCGGCGGCGGCGGCTGCTTCGGTCCCAGCATGTCCTCCGCCGATGACTACTACATCGAAGTGCGGAGATCTGGGAGCCCCGCTCTCACCGCTGAACCGGGCCAACAAAAGGTGCCGTTTGGTGAGAGAACCTGCGACCCGGCGACCACAGCTTTGGAGGGAGAACATACTGGAAGAAAGTCTGAGTCTGTGCGACTCTGATCCCAACACGAGCGAGGCGCAAAAACTTGGGAGACAAGAAAGAATATCAGGGTCTGCAGGGCGCAGCCATCTTAGTCTGATGTGCCGTTGTGGCCCGTCAACGTCCAGCGTCGCCGCTGATAGGCGGATTGGCGCAACTTTACTGGCCAGAGGGAGAACCGGAAACGGCCCGCTTGGGTGCGGCCATGATTAATTGTGGCGCTGGGTTGGGGGGTCCTACGCGAAGGCCATCTTTTGTTCTTCCAGGGAGTTGCATCCCTGATCGCCAGGTGCCCACCTAAGAACAGTGAATTGATTCTCTTTGCGTTTTCACATTCTTTGAATTTCCTCATACACTATCTCCTTGACTTCTGTTTGTCTGTAAAGACTGCAGTCTGAAGATAAGAATAGCTTCTAAAGGAGTTCAGATGTATTTGTGAATGAAAGATTCATGATAGCTAATTAGGGAAATCAGATGACTGGGGATTAAGTGTTCAGCCTTTTGAAATTAACAGCTTTAAAGCCTTCCTCAAAGGGGAAACTTTTTGTTGCATACTGAAACCACCCTTGTGACAGTTTTATTGTTCAGATCATTAAAATCCATCTATACACACACATATAGTCTTAGTATATTAGTAGTAAACGTTTTTTATACACAATTTAAACTTTACAGAAATATGTAAGTTAGTTAACCCAAAATTTCCACCAGGCCTTCCTTTCCTAGCCCCATAAATATTGTAAGCATTTTGGTGCTAATGCCTCCTAATTTTTTTAATACATGTATTAATGCTATTATTTTGTAGATATAATGCTGTGATTTTACTGTTTTGCAGTTTGCTTCTTTCCACTTAGTATGTTTTGGAGATCTCTCCACACCAGTATATATAACTTCATCTCACTGTTTACGGCTGTATACTATTCCATTGTGTATGGAACCATAATTTGTTTAATCAACCCTTATTAATGTTCATTTGCATTCTTTCTAGTTTTTTGTATTTTATGGCTATCCTTGTACATTTATCTTTTTTAATTTGTGGAACTGTTTCTATAAATTCCTCTAAGTGGAAATACAGCATTAAAGAGCTTCTCAATGTTTAAGTTTTTAATAGATAACTGTTAAATAACTTTCTAAAAAGATTGTGTCAACTTAACACCAAGAGTGTATAAGATTATTTTCCCAGACTGTAGCCAACATTGGATTTTAAATGTTTTAACTATAAATGTATTTTAAAAATATTTTTAATGAAAATGGGATCATGCTATTCATATTGTTGGTAATCTACTTTTTCATATGAAAGCTTATCATGGACATCTTTCTATGTCAATTAATACAGATCTATGTCATTTTTAAGGGCTGACATACTATCATATTAATATTTTTAAATCAATAGTTTAAGCCTTAGAGAATCACAGCCCTGCATTTTCAATTTGAGAGATATTCACTAATACACACTGGGTGTGTATTCAAGTGAGACCCCTCTTTTTCCAATAGAGACTTTAATTACAGACCTAAAGTTAGGGTGTTCAGGTACAGTGTAGGTATATAATTAGGTGGATTTCCGCTGTAAAAGAAGACAAAGCTCTTTGTGCTCAAGTTGGCCTATCATCCTTATTATAAGCTAAGGGAATCCTCATTGATCTTGAACTGTTTTATATTCTGAATCTTTACCTCAGGCTTGATTTTTATGCTAAAAGATTATCTACCAAAATTATAGTACACCTAGAAATACAGTCTCAAAGTCCCTAGATTGTAAAAGCCTGTTTTTTTTTTTTTAACTACCATGATCATCCAAATTAAAAAAAAACAAAAAACCATGATTATAGAAAAGAGAAAAAAGTAACAACGTAAAGTATAAGCTACCAGAAAATATTTGTTGTTGTTGTTAGGCACCATCAAATCAACTCATAGCAACCCTATATACAACACAACAAAACACCACCTGGTCCTGCACCATCCTCACAATTGTTGTTATGCTTGAGCCCATTGTTGCAACCACTGTGTCAATCCATCTCATTGACAGCCTTCCTCTTTTTCATTGACCCTCTACTTTACCAAGCATGACGTCCTTCTCCAGGGACTGGGGTCTCCTGATAACATGTCCAAAGTATATGAGACAAAGTCTTGCCATCCTCACTTCTAAGCATATTTTTTTAAAAACCCAAAACCAAACCTCTTGCAGTCAAGTCAATTCCAACTCATAGCGACCCTGTAGGACAGAGTAGAACTGCCCCATAGGGTTCCAAGGACTGGCTGGTGGATTGGAACTACTGACCTTTTGGTTAACAGCTGAGCTTTTAACCACTGGGCTACCGGGACTCCAAGAATATTTAGGCCTTATAAATAGTATTTTTAAAAAGATTACACTAATTGTTGGTGAACTTTTTTCTTCCTATTCTCCACTTAATTTCAAGTCTACTAGTTATTAAGTAATGGTAAAAGTAGAAAACCAAATCACTGCCTTTGAGAAACATATAATTTCCAGAGCAATTCAGGCATTATATAAGCAATAGAAAGGAAAGGAAGTCAATTGTAAATTAGTAAATTTCACTACCATTTTGGAGAAAGATTGGGGTTACAAAAATGAATAAACTCAATTCCTATCCTCATAGAGTTCCTAGACTAGTGACTGGCATGCACACAGTTATGAGACAATGCAATAAGTGCTATAATAAATATTGCCCACAGTGAGCTATGAATACAGGGAACAGAAAGGGAATGGTCCTTTCATGGCAGATGACAGGGAAGGCTTGCTTCAGTTAACCCTGAAGTAATTCATCATGAAAGGAAAGAAGAGTCATTGGGAGGTCCTTTATTATCTGGCTTCCAAATACCTTTTTCTATCTCTTTCCTGCCTTCTACCATACAGAACGAGATACCTTACTTTTGGATTTGCTGTTCTCTCAGTCTGAAATGCTTTTTTCCTCCTTCTCCTACCCTTATACCTCTAACCTCCCCACAAACTTTATGGGATTTGATTCTTCAGAGAAGAAGAATGTCATTCAAGGCAAAAGGAACATTTAACAATTTAACATCTTATATGTTAATGCATTTCTGCTTCACACCCTTTTTTTTAAAATAGCTTTTTGATTTTTTTTTTTAATTTCATTTTAGGTGACAGTTTAGAGCACAAATTAGTTTCTTATTCAAAAATTTATGCACAAACTGTTTTGTGACATTGGTTGCAATCCCCACAATGTATCAGCACTCTCCCCCTTTCCTTTATTCCCTGGGTTCCCCATGTCCATTCATCAGGTTTTCCTACCCCTTCCTGCCTTCTGGTCTTTGCTTTTGGACAGGTGCTGCGCATTAGGTCTCCTATACTTGATTGAACTGAGAAACACATTTCTCAAATGTGTTACTGTTTGTTTTATACGCCTGTCTAATCTTTGGCTGAAGGGTGGACTTCTGGAGTGGCTTCAGCTCTGAGTTAGCAGCGTGTCCGGGGGCCATAGTCTCGGGAGTCCCTCAAGACTCTGTCAGACCATTCAGTCTGGTCTTTTTTTGTGAATTTGAATTTTGTTCTACATTTTTCTCCCGCTCTGTCTGGGACCCACTATTGTGATCCCTGTCAGAGCCGTAGTTGGCTATTTTTATGCACCATCTAGTTCTGGGCTCAGGCTGGCGGAGGCTGTGGTTCTTCTGATCCATTAGTCCTTTGGACTGTTACTTTCCTTGTGTCTTTGGTTTTCTTCATTCTCCTTTTCTCTGAACATTGTGGGACCACTAGATGTATTTTAGATGGCTGCTTGCGAGCTTTTAAGGCCCCAGAGGCTACTCAACGAAGATGTAGAACATTTTCGTTATGAGCTATGTTATACCAGTTGACCTAAATGTCCCTAGAGACCATGGTCCCCAGCCTTCAGCCCCAGTAACTTGGTCTCTCAAGGTGTTTGGATGTGTCTACTACCTAGTTAGTGATTTCCTTTCCTCACCCCTCCCTTCCCTCGTAACATCTGTCATAGATTAAATTGTGTCCCCCCAAAATATGTGTCAATTTGGTTAGATCATGATTCCCAGTATTGTGTGGTCGTCCTCTATTTTATGATTCATGTAATTTTCCTGTGTTTTGTAAATCCTAATCTCTGTGATTAATGAAGCAAGATTAGATTATGTTAAAGAGGATTAGGATGGGATGTAACATCCTTACTCAGGTAAGGATCCAATGGGGTCAGGCCTGCATCATCTTTTGTCTTACAAGAGATGAAAGAAAAGGGAAATGAACAGAGAGTTGGGGACCTCATACTAGCAAGAAAGTAGCACCGGGAACAGAGCACATCCTTTGGACCAGGAGTCCCTGAGCCTGAGAAGCTCCCAGATCCGGGGAAGATTGATGACAAGGATCTTCCTCCAGAGCCAGCAGAGAGAAAGCCTTCCCCCGGAGCTGACACTCTGAATTTGGACTTCTAGCCTACCAGACTATGATAGAATAAATTTCTCTCTGTTAAAACCATTCACTTGTGATACCATCAAAGATTGTTTTTTTCTGTGTATAAATCTTCTCTTGAATTTTTGTAACAGTGGTTTCATGCAACATTTGTCCTTTAGTGTTGACTTATTTCACTCAGCATAATGCCCTCCAGATTCATCCATGTTGTGAGATATTTTGCAGATTCATCATTGTTCTTTATTGTTGGCGTAGTATTGCATTTTGTATATGTACCATAATTTGTTTATCCATTCATCTGCTAATGGGCTTCACACCCATTTCTTTCTTTTTTTTCAATTGTACTTTAGATGCAGGGTTACAGAGCAAAGGTTTAAGACATTGGTTAACAGCCCCACTACATGTTAGCACTCTCCCTTCTCGACACTGGGTTCCCTATTACCAGCTTTCCTCTTCTCTCCTGCCTTCTAGTCCTTGCCGTGGGCTGGTGTACCCCTTTAGTCTCATTTTGTCTTTGGCCAAAGTGTAAACCTCAGGAGTGACATCATTACTGAGCTAAAAGGTTGTCCGGGGGTCATACCCTCGATGTTTCTCCAGTCTCTGTCAGGCCAGTAAATCTGGTCTTTTTTTTTTTTTTTTTTGAGTTAGAATTTTGATCTACATTTTTCTCCGGCTGCGTCCAGGACCCTCTATTGTGATCCCTGTCAGAGCAGGCAGTAGTGGTAGCTGGGCACCATCTAGTTGTACCGTACTCAATCTGGTGGAGGCCATGGTAGATGTGGCCTATTAGTCCTTTGGACTAATTTTCCCCTTGTATTTTTTTTTTTTTATCTTTAGTTTTCTTCATTCACCCTTGCTCCCGAAGGGATGAGGCCAGTGGAGTATCTTAGATGGCAACTCATAGGCTTTTAAGACCCCAGATGCTACTCGCCAAAGTAGAATGTAGAACATTTTCTTTATAAACTATGTTATGCCAATTGAGCTAGATGTTCCCTGAGACCATGGTCCCCACAGCCCTCAGCCCAGCAATTTGGTCCCTCAGGGAGTTTGAATGTGTCTGTGGAGCTTCCGTGACCTTGCCTTTTATGAGTTGTTCTGGCTTCCCCAGTATTGTGTACTGTCTTACCCTTTACCAAAGTTACCACTTACCTGTTGTATATTTAGTGTTTTTCCACTCCCTTTCCTCCCCTCTCTTGTAACCACCAAAGATTGTTTCTTTTTGTGTGTAAACCTTTTCATAAGTTTTTATAGTAGTGGTCTCGTACAATATTTGTCCTTTTGTGATTGACTTATTTCACTCAGCATAAGGCCCTCCAGATTCATCCAGATTATGAGATGCTTCACAGATTCATCATTGTTCCTTACTGTTGTGTAATACTCCATAATTTGCTTATCCATTCATCTGTTGATGGGCATAGGTTCTCTCTTTTTGCTATTGTGAACAATGCTGCAATGAACATGGGTGTGTATATGTCTATATGTGTGATGACTCTTATTTCTCTAGGATATATTCCTAGGAGTAGGATTGCTGGATCAAATGGTATTTCTATTTCTAGCTTTCTAAGGAAGCGCCATACCATTTTCCAAAATGGTTGTATCATTTTGCATTCTTCCAGCAGTGCCTAAGAGTTCCGATCTTCCCGTAGCCTCTCGATATTTCTTATTTCCTGTTTTTTTGATTCGTGTCAGTAGTGCTAGGGTGAGATCGTATCTCATTGTGGTTTAATTTGCATTTCTCTAATGGCTAGTGATCACGAGAGCATTTCCTCATGTGTCTGTTGGCCGCTTGAATATCTTCTTTGATGAAGTGTCCATTTCCTTTGCCCATATTTTAATTGGATTATTTGTCTTTTTGTTGTAGAGTGTTGGATTTTCGTGTAGATTTTAGAGATTAGACTTTTGTCTGATTTGTAATAGTCAAAAATTTTTTCCCGGTCTGTAGGTTCTCTTTTTACTCTTTTGGTGAAGTCTTTTGATGAGTGTGTTGTTGTTGTTAGGTGCCATTGAGTCAGTTCCAACTCGTAGCGACCCTATGTACAACAGAGTGAAACACTGCCCAGTCCTGTGCCATCCTCACAGTTGTTGCTATGCTTGAGCCCATTGTTGCAGCCACTGTGTCAATTCACCTCATTGAGGGTCTTCCTCTTTTTCGCTGACCCTCTACTTTACCAAGCACGATGTCCTTCTCCAGGGACTGATCCCTCCTGACAACATGTCCAAGTATGTGAGATGCAGTCTTGCCATCCTTGCTTCCAAGGAGCATTCTGGTTATACTTCTTCCAAGACAGATTTGTTCGTTCTTTTGGCAGTCCACGGTATATTCATTATTCTTCACCAACACCACAATTCAAAGGTGCCAGTCCTTCTTTGGTCTTCCTTATTCATTGTCCAGCTTTCGCATGCATATGAGGCAATTGAATACACCATGGCTTGGGTCAGGGGCACCTTCGTCCTCAAGGTGACATCTTTTGCTTTTTAATACTTTAAAGAGATCTCTTGCAGCTGATTTGCCCAATGCAATGCATCGTTTGATTTCTCTACTGCTGCTTCTATGGGTGTTGATTGTGGATCCAAGTAAAATGAAATCCTTGACAAAGTCAGCCTTTTCTCCATTTATCATAATGTTGCTTATTTGTCCAGTTGTGAGGATTTTTTTTTCTTTATGCTGAGGTGCAGTCCATACTGAAGGCTGTGGTCTTTGATCTTCATCTGTAAGTGCTTCAAGTCCTCTTCATTTTCAGCAAGCAAGGTTGGTCATCTGCATAACGCAGCTTGTTAATGATTCTTGCTCCAATCCTGATGCCCCATTCTTCTTCATATAGTCCAGCTTCTAGGATTATTTGCTCAGCTACAGATTGAATAGGTATGGTGAAAGGATACAACCCTGACATACACCTTTCCTGACTTTAAACCATGTAGTATCCCCTTGATCTGTTCAAATGACTGCCTCTTGATCTATGTACAGATTCCTTATGAGCACAATTAAGTGTTCCGGAATTCCCATTCTCCACAATGTTATCCATAATTTTTTACGATCCACACTTGTTCTTACCTACTAATCTGTAATGAACAATTTCACATTTTTTTCGTATGTGAAATTTTCACTATAGATTAGTAAGCCCAAGTAAGCCTGTGCTTACCTTGTATTATAGATTGAATTGTGTCCCCCCAAAATATGTGTCAGCTTGGTTAGGGCATGATTCCCAGTATTGTGTGGTTGACTTCCATTTCATAATTGATGTAATTTTCCTATGTTTTGTAAACCCTAACCTCTGCCTGTGGTTAATGAGGCAAGATTGGGTTATGTTAAAAAGGATTAGGGTGGGATGTAACAACCTTACTCAAGTCATATCCTTGATCCAATGCAAAGGGAGTTTCCCTGAGGTGTGGCCTGCATCACCTTTTATCTTACAAGAGATAAAAGGAACGAGAAGTGAGCAGAGAGTTCGGGGACCTCAACCACCAAGAAAGCAGTTCCTTTGCTGAGAAGCTCCTAGTCCAGGAGAAGATTGATGACAAGGACCTTCCTCCAGAACCTACAAAGAGAGAAAGCCTTCCCCTGGAGCTGGCACCCTGAATTTGGACTTACAGCCTACTAGATTGAGAGAGAATAAATTTCCGTTTATTAAAGCCATCCACTTGTGGTATTTCTGTTATAGCAGCACTAGATAACTAAGACACCTTGCTCACTGGTTAATTTGCCCCTACTTCCAAACACAAACTACACGAGTTTTCCTCCTGTATTTCTGGCTGTTCTTTCTCAGTCTACTTTGCTTGTTTTTCCTCCTTGAGCACTGTGCTCAAGCCCAACGGCATGACCAAATCAATCCCAAAATTCTGTCTTTATGAGTCTTCTGGGACTTTTTTTTTCTTTTTAAATTTTATTTATTTTGTTGTCATTGTTGAGAATATACACAGCAAAACATACACCAATTTAACAGTTTCTACATGTTTTTTTACATGTACAATTCAGTGACATTGATCACGTTCTTCAAGTTCTGCAACCATACTCACTTTCCTTTTCTGAGTTGTTCCTTCTCCATTAACATAAATTCACTGCCCCCTAAATTTCCTATCTAATCTTTCAAGTTGCTGTTGTCAAGTTGATCCCAAATAGATAGTTCCTTTTTTTTTTTTTTCCTAAATTGTGCATTAGGTGAAAGTTTTACAGAGCAAATTAGTTTCCTATTTGATAGTTTGTACAAAAAGCATGTCATGACTGTGGTTTCACTCCCCACAATGGGTCAGCACTCTCCCCATTTGCACCCTTGGTTCCCCATTTCCTTTAGTCCTGATTTTCTACCCCTTCCTGCCTTCTCATATTTGTTTTTGGTCAGTGTTATGGATTGAATCGGAACCAACTTGACGGCACTGAACAACAGCAACATGGATTGAATTGTGTCCCCCCAAAATGTGTATCAATTTGGCTAAGCCATGATTCCCAGTATTGTGTGATTGTCCACCATTTTGTCATCTGATGTGATTTTCCTACGTGTTGTAAATCTTACTTTTATGATATTCGTGAGGCAGACTTAGAGGCAGTTATATTGGGGCAGGACTCAAGCTACAAGATTAGGTTGTTACATGAGTTGATCTCTTTTGAGATATAAAAGAGAGAAGTGAGCAGAAGGGGGACCTCATACCCCCAAAAAAGAAGCACTGGGAGCACAGCACCTCCTTTGGACCTGGAGTCCCTGCGCTGAGAAGCTCCTAGACCAGAAGATTAATGACAAGGACCTTCCCCCAGACTTCTAGCCTCCTAAACAGTGAGAGAACAAAATTCCATTTGTTAAAGCCAGCCACTTGTGGTATTTCTGTTATAACAGCACTAGAAGACTAAGACAGGCAGGTAGATATTGCCCTTTGATTTCCTGTAATTAATTTTTCCAAGAAGTACATTCCTCTGGGGTGTTATTGTTTAACTTATGGGCTTCTCTATTGTTTGGCTGGGACGTAAAAGAGCATAATGTTCTTAAAAGAGCACAATGCTCGAGGCAGACATTTCTTATTTCTTACTAGTTAAGCTAAATTATTGTTTGGTTTTAAGAAGACTTCAGAGGAAACATTTGGTTTAAGGTTTAAAGACTATTTTAGGGCAATCTTGGGACCATTCTTGTTATGAACCATGTAGCAACCTGGGTTCAATCAGGAGATAGAAATCACACAATAGGTTAAATTGGGGGAGTTTAATATAAGAATTATTAACTATAATAAAAGAGTACAAGATATAAGGAAACTTTATGTGGTTAACTTAGGGCTGAGGGAGAGTACCCAAGGAAGGACAAACTTGGAAGAAGTTCAGACTTCATAGGAGGTTATACATTGGCTATCAGATAACAGAGAAGTTTGCTGGTTTAGCCAGACTGGAGCTAGTCTGGAGTTGCTAAGCAAACAACAGGCAAACTGCCACAGTGGAGGGTGGAGAGCAAGCAGCGGGTATCTGTTAACCAGTGGGTGTCTGCAGAAGGCTTTCAGGGAGCACTTAGTGACTTTCAGAGGGAGAAGCACCTCCATGTGTGACCCTGTGGACCACAGGTGGCTGTGTGCAGGGCATGCAGTAGTTTAGTTTTTGAGCTGAGAGTGCTGTGGATGGGTTATTGCCAGACCAAGGCTGCAAGGTTGCGGAGGGATCACTTTCTGTGCCTGTGACACAAACAAACTCCACCCAATGCTGTCACACCCACAAAAGGCTAACTTTTTTTCCCCCTCACCCATGCTTTGTCCACTCCGCACCCCCCACTGGAAATCTCGGGAATCTTCTTCATCCTCCAATGTCCCTCCAGCAATCTCTACTGAGAAAGCTTAACATTGTGCTTGTTTTAAAGGAGAAATGCTTAAAGGCATTCTGTTGTTTATTGTACAGCATCTATTGAAAGGTGCATTCGGAGGTAAGAGACAATGATACATCTCATAGTTAACATGCTCCAGCCACACTTGATGTTGTTTGAATGACTGGGCATGATCTCACCTTAGGTCATTTTGTTAGCTTCTCTTTCTGTTTGGAACGCTATTTCCCTAGGAATCCCCTCCTTTAAATCTGCTCAAATGTCACTGGTATGGATTGAATTGTGTCCCCCCAAAATGTGTGTAAACTTGACTAAGTTATGATTCCCAGTATTGTGTGATTGTTCACCATTTTGACATCCGATGTGATTTTCCAGCGTATGGTCAATCCTATCTCTATGATGTTAATGAGGAAGGATTAGAGGCAGTTACTTTAATGAGGCAGGACTCATTACAAGATTGTTACTTGAGTCAGTTGTTGAGATATAAAAGAGAAGTGAGCAGAGAGACAGGGGGACCTCATACCACCAAGAAACAAGAGCCAGGAGAATAGTGGTCCTTTGGACCAGGGGTCCCTGCGGGGAGAAGCTTCTCGACCCGGGAAGATTGATGACAAGGACCTTCCCCCAGAGCCAACAGAGAGAGAAAGACTTCCCCTGGAACTGGCACCCCTAAATTTGGATTTCTAGCCTCCTAGACTGGGGAGAATAAATTTCTCTTTGTTAAAGCCGTCCACTTGTGGTATTTGTGTTATAGCAGCACCAGGTAACTAAGACAGTAACTTTCTCAGTATTTCAGTAGTGCACCACCTCTCATTCCCAATCCACTTTGCACTACTTTTTCCTTTTTCTTCTTTTTTAAATTGTGATTTAGGTGAAAGTTGACAGAGCAAATTGGTTTCTTATTAAACTGTTCATACCTAAATTGTTTTGTGACATTGGTTGCCAACCCATATTTTTCCTTTTTCAATAGTGCTTATCATCGTCTACCATATAAGATAACTTACCTATGTAATATATTTATTGTCTACTGTCTGTTTCTACCGACAATGTTCTTCCAGTTTACCAGAACGTAAGCTCCAGGAGAGAAGGGATCTTTGTTTATGGATATACCCCAAAAGCCTAAAAAAGCTTGTCTACTTCAAAAGTTTGTCTACTTGCAGGGCTTCACACTGGTTCCAATTTGTTACTGGACGGAAACCCCAGGTTCTGCTCGGCATGACTTCTACTAGCCAATAAGTGAGAGAACGAGGTGGGAGAACAGGAAAGGCACCTTTATTTCGTTGTAAAAGGAAAGCAGGCGCAATGGGGTTTACATAAAAGCAGAATTCAAATGCAAAGTTGGGGGAGAGGAAGCCAAGTAAAGAAAATAGAATTTTTAATACAATACTATGGAGCTGTCCAATACACGTTCAGTCAAGGCCAGTGAAGCGAAACCGGAACCAGAATAACCGGAATGAAAAAATTACCAGTGGAAGCCCTGAAATGGGAGACTTGGAAGAGGCATAGTGAGCCCTTGCAGGCGCCTTATACGGGAGGTTGATTATTGCTAGGACTGTGCAGAGTGATACACAAAGCGGCAAGGTTAGCTGCCGCCTTGATGGGGTACCGTTTTCTGAGCTCTGCTCAAAATCCTAAGGGCAAGAGATTTGGTTGCCATGCAATGGGATATTGCTCTTATTTTTCTAAGAAAGAGATTAGGTTTCCAGCAAGGCTTCAACCAGTAATTTTTCCCATTTTGGTTATTGTTTCGGTTCACCCAAATTTTAAAACCTCGGGTCTGCTCCTTGACTTTGATCGAACTGGGCAGAACCGGTTCAATGCCCTGGAGAGAAGGTACCTTGTTTTCCAAAATTCGTCTAGGTGGTACTCCAGCAAGTAAGTTTGGCGACCAAAGCCCTCAAGAAATTGTACAGTGTTTTCTGCCTTCCTCTCCTTGCGTTAAGTACTATACCCAAACCAGTGGCACCGTTCCCACTAAGGGTGAGAATATACCCACTCTCCAGCACGCGGTGGCCTGCCCCAGGCGGCGGGGGCGTAGCTTCCTGTGACCGCCCAGCGTCGAGTTCCCCTCCAATGCGTGCTGGCCTCCAGGCGGCGGACGCTTTCCCGCTCAGTTACCGTCATTCTTAAGTTTCATTTCTTACTCCATTTCTGCTGTCTCCTTCTGAGGGCGTTTATCCGAAGTCAAGTTACCTTTCGAGGAGCAGAGAGCCCACGGCATGGACCCTCGGCAGGGAAAGGCAACGCGGACACCTAAAAAGGTCGAAGCCGCGGCCCCTAAAGGCTCAGCGCCGAGTGCAGGAGGCGCCCTGGAGAAGTCAGACAAATCTTCGCCTGCCTCCGGGGCCGCCCAGTCCTCCAGAGAAAGGTGTGGCCGGGCTGGGAAGTCGGAGTCCCTGAGGAGGAAGAGCGCCCCGGGCCCCCAGGAGAGGCCGCAGGGGGCCCGCTCCAAAAAGGCGCCCCTCTGCGCCGGGGACACGGAGCCCTTGGGCGCCGCCACCTGCGTCTGTTTGGAGGGAGAGAAGCCTTCCGCGCCTCTGAGGGCGCCGGTTCCCGGGGGGGGATCTCGCTGCGAAGAGGACGCGGAATCCGCTAGAGAGCAGAGGTCCGCGCCCGGGCCTAAGGAGTTGCGGATCCCGCGATCGCTGGTCCCGGCCCCGAACCTCGCCCGAAGAGAGTCGGCGGACGGTGCCTATATTAAGCTTCGGGCAGTGCTGGAAAAGTTGAAGTTGAGACGTCAGGAGATCACCTCGGCGGCTGAGATCGTGAACGGGGTCGTGGATTGCCTGCTGCGGAGACTGCAGAGCTGTGAATCAGCGTTCAAAGGCATCTCCCAGTTGCGCACTGGGAGCTACTATGAGCGCGTGAAGGTGAGCTGCCCAGCGTGCCGGCTGGGCTTCCTCGTCCCTCTTTCCAGCCTCTCCGACTTCCTTCTCTCCCTCGGGTCGCGGTCCCTCACCTCCCTTCGGAAGTAACTTAGACTCCTGTTCCGTGGTGGCTTGTGCAGAGTTCTAATTAAGTCGACAAACACTTGTTCGTTCACTTATTCGTCTGTTCATCTAACGGTGATCCAACTAACCGATATTGATTGCCAGCCACTCTCCAGACACTGCTATGAGGGATTTCAAATGTATAGATTCATTCATGTAAGCTGAGATGTATTGAATTTCTCTAGCAATACTAGGTGTTGTTAAACTCTGACGATGATTGAGAGTGATTTGCGAGGAACTCCACAAAATTTATGTATCTAAGAGACTTTTTCCTATGAGGGGGACATCCGTACTTTATAGGACAAATGTCTTCAGTTACCCCTTGCCACCCCTTCCCATTTCTATACAGATATGGGAAATTCACAGTGACTGATGTTAGAAAAAATTAAATGAAATTCTGTAGGTATTAAAAAGCATACTTCCTAAATACACACCAATATAATTGCTTTTAAATCTATTTTCCAGAGCTCCATTTGTTTGTGGGCGATTGAGTCATTAAAATAATATTTCCAGTATAAATTGACTGTTTGGAGCAGTTTCCTGACTTGAGTTTATTTCCTGATCAGTGGCAAATTTATTTGATTGTGTTTTTGTCTGTCAGCTTTCTGAGTGCTGGGCTATGCACCTTCTTTAGCTTTATGTAAGATCTTGGGTGAAGCATGAACACAAATAGAGGCCGATAACATATCTTTATTAAAGTAAAACCAGAAAACCAAACCCAGTGCCATCAAGTCAATTCCGACTCATAGCGACCCTATAGGACAGGGTAGAGCTAACTGCACCATTGAGCCTCCAGGGAGCGCCTGGTGGATTCGAACTGTCGACCCTTGGGTTAGCAGCCAAAGCACTTAACCGCTACACCACCAGGGTTTCCTCATTAAAATAATCATATTTTTAGAGTTAAATGTTGGCTTTATTCAACTACCTACTTCTTTCTGGAAGGAGGATGATTGTAATACTCAAGATTTAGGGTTTTAGCATTATAAACTCTTAAGAGAGCAGGCTAAATATATGCATCTCTGTATCTCTTAGTCTTAACACATAGCAAGCCCTCAAGCTAATGAATGAATGAATAGGCTGAAGAAGAAGGGATGGGTGGTCTGTCTTAAGATTCCCTTTCTCAACCTTCTCCCAGCCTCTCCCATATTGACCTCTTTGTGTTGATAACCTTGGAAAATTCAGAAAAGCATATAGAAGAAAAATAATATTTATTTTATTCAGTGTTATCATTTTGCTGTATTTTCTTCTATTATGTATATATACATAAACTTGATTTCAAACTTGGATTCCAGGCTCTGAAAGGACAGACAATATATACTCCTTAGTGATTTATTTACCTGACTGTATATCAGCATTCATATATTGTAATATTATCAATTCCTGGATACAAATCTGGAAAATATCTCGTAAATTTTTTGTAAACACCCCCTGTAGAATTGCCAGTCCGTATAGTTTTTTTTTTTTTTATTTTTAGTTCTTACTGTCTTGGTTGTTAATATACTTTATTATTTATATAGTTTGGACTGAATGAAAACATTATATAGAAATCAATTAATTATGCAATGACACATTAACCAGTCAAGAAAAGTAACGAACTATAGCAATGTGCAGCAACATGAATGAATCTTACAAACGTAATGTTGAATAAAGCTAAAGAATACGTATAGCCAATGAAATAAGGCAAGAAAAATAAATAAAATGCATGAAATTGGAAAAGAAGAAATAAAATTGCTATGCACAGATGACTTGATTGGGCTTTTGTACAAACTATTAGAAATAATTAGTGAATTTAGCAAGGTTGCTAGATACAAAGTCGATACACAAAAATCAAAAGTATTTCAATATAATAGCAAAAACAGGTTTAAAATGATAAAAAATATAATTTACAATAACATCAAAACATCAAATGATTAGGAATAAGTTTTGTTAAAGATGTTCAAAACTTCCATGTATTACTGAGTAAATTTGAAGAAGTACTAAGTAAATGGAAAGCCAAACAGTGCTTAGTTTTCCCCAAAATGATTTACAGATTCAATGTAATCTCAGTCAAAATCCACCAGTTTTTTATTTAAGCTGACCAGCTGGTTATAACACTTATATGGAAACGCAAGCACCCAGAATAGTCAAGGCAGTTCTAAAGGAGAACAATGTTGGAGAATTTACCCTACCAGATACCAAGACTTACTATAAATCCTGATTAAGCACGTGGTATTGGTGCAATGATAGACAAATAGGCCAATAGAATAAAATATCCAGACACAGACCCACCAACGCATATAAGTCAATACAGTACACAACATATGCAATATATGTAATTCGATGGGGAGAGGTGGTCTTTTAAATAAATGATATTGGAGCAGTTGTATATCCACATGGGAAAAACATGCACCTTGACCCCTACCTCACATCATACACAAAAAATCATTTGAGATGTGTCATAGGCCTAAAGGTAAGAGATAAAACAATAATGCTTCTAAAAGAAGGCATAGGATAATAACTTCATAACCTTGGAATGTGCAAATATTTCTTAAACAGGACACTACAAATGCTAACCATAAAAGAAAAAATAGGTAAATTAGACTTTATTAAAATTAAGAGCTGCTGTTCATCAAAAGATGCCATTGAGAGAGTAAAAATGCAAACCATAGACTAGGAGAAGATGTTTGCAATATATATATATTTGAAAAAGGACTCATACTCAGAATATATAAAGAACTACAAATCAATAACAGAAAGACAAACTAAAAATGGGCAAAAGACTTGATCAGATATTTAGTATGTCATCCAGATAGCAATAAACATATGAGAGGTGCTCAGTGTCATTAATATCAGGAAAATGCAAATTAAAATTATGATGAGATTCTACCACACAGCTATTAGAATGGCTAAAAATAAAATAGACTTGACAGTTTCAAGTGTTAGAGAAGATACGGAGCAACTGAAACTCCCTTACATTGGTGGTAGGAAGATAAATAGGTACTACCTCTTTAGAAAGTCGGCAGTTTTTTCTAAAGTTAAAGATACACCTACCCTATAGTCCAACAGTTCCACTCTTGGGTATATATACACAGTAGAAATGAGTGGTCATGTCCACCAAAAGGCATATGCAAGAATGCCCAGGACAGCATTAATTGTAGTAGTTAAAAACCATAAACATTTCACTGGGTGTATTCTCAACATCAATAAATAAATTAAAAAAAAAACAAAACTGTAAACAACCGAAATATCCATCAACAGAGTTGGTAAGTATATTTTGATATATTCCATTAATTCAGTGGAATACTACATAGAATGATAAAGAACTGCCAATGTGCAGAACAATATTGATGATTCGCACATAATTTGAATGAAAAAACTCTGATGTAAAAGAGTACATACTATATGATTTTGTTTATATGAAGTTCCCAAACAGGCAAACTTTATGTTATTAGAAGTCAAAATACTGGCTACCTTTGGTGGAGGGTTACTGACAGGAAGTGGGAATGAGGAAGCCTTTAAGGTGCTGAGTGTGGAAATAGGGCAATTTAGAACACCACAAAGCTCACTGTTGTTACTGAGGTTTGACCATTTTTCTTGAATAGACACTCCTCAGATTTTTGCAAGTCTTTGGTTAATTTACAGAGTTCAGAGCTCCTTGGATTGTTGCAAGCCTTTGGTTAATTCAGAGTTCTGAAAAAGTTGAGTTTGTCTTGTGTTCTTACTGCTTTTATGAAGGAGCAAGCTTTTGGAGGTTCTTACTCCATCATTCTCATTGACATCATTCCCAGTGTGTGTTTTACTTTCAGTACATCTCAACTCAAACTAGCCATATTTCATGTGTTCACTAGACATATATGGCTACTAGCTACGGTATTGAACAGTGCAGTCAAAGAGCTATACTTAAAGCATACTCCTAATGAAAGGCTCTTGACATTTTTTTAGGAAAAATAAACATTTATTAAAATTGCTGTAATTATTATTATGAGGTGAAAAATAAGATCATTTGATGCTCTTAAAAATGCTGTGCTTCAAAGACACTAATGTAGTGAATGGTTTGTTGGTGACACTCGCTTGGGCGGCCAACAAGATGGCTCTTGGTCACCTGGCTAGGAAGTGACTACACATATTTTTGAGACCATGGCTACAGGAGGGTGACTGTAGTATCTTTTGATATAAAAGAAAACATCATAAAGGTCTTTAGTTTTACTAAAATTTAAACTCAGAAATAAAACTGAGATAGACTTTAAGCTTACATGATATCATTTATAATTAGTTGTAATTATAAAAAAAAACCAGTAAAACTCTTCCACCTGTTCCCAGCTCCTCTAATCCCATTTCCAGAGGGTATAAATGTTTGGAATTTTGTTTTTAAGAGTAGACTTTTAAGTAGAAATTTCAAGAAGAAATTAATTGCAGCCCCTTGGAAAATATTCACAAGTAAGCATTTCAGTTCTCTTTTTACTATTTCATAGATATCTGCTCCTAATGAATTTGATATCATGTTTAAACTGGACGGCTACAGAATTCAGCTAGAAGAATATGGCGATAGTGGTGCTTTTTACTTTGTGAAGTTCAGAAGAAATCCCAACGGAAATCCTCTGAATCAGTTTTTAGAAAAGGAAGTATTATCTGCTTCTAAAGTACTGACAAAGTTTAGGACAATTATTAAGGAAGAAATCAAAAACATTAAAGGTAAGATTTTTGACATTCAGTTTTTCAAATTCTAATCATACCTACTACTGCCAATGTACTGTTGTCTCCTGATCTTTCTTGACCTCCCTGCAGCAAACTGTTGACCTCTAACTCCTTCCAGAAACAACTCTTGGTTTCTGTCCACCACATTTTCTTGGTACTCTTCCTAAATGTTGGTTGACTGTATTTCAGTCTTCATTGAATATTCATTGAACTGTTGCCTGTGCCACTGGGTATATATGGTTGAATAAAACAAGGGGGCTCCCCTCTTGAAGCTTGTGATCTACTAGAAGAAATAATGTGTAAATAATATATAATACATATTGTAGTGAGTGGTATGAAGTTAATGAAATGGGAGAAGTGATATTGATTGGGGTGGGGAGGACAAGAGGACAAGGCCCTGAGGTGCAAAATAGCTTGGCAAGTTCAAGGAACAGAAGAGGCCCATGTGAACAAGGAGAAAGCGACTTGAGTTGAAGTTGAAGAGGTGGCCAGGGGCCTGAATAAATAATCTTTTTTAGAAGGATCAGCACAAAGCTGATTCCTATGAGGTGGAAGTTAAAGATGTCCGAAGTGTCCAGTTTTTCCAAACTGCTATACTACTCCATCATTTCCAACATCAACTACTTCTCAGTTCTCTCCTTCCCATATTTTGGGTTCCGTAATTGGCTACAGTGACTCACAGAACTCATGAACCATTAAGGAAATGGTTCATACTGTTGTGTAGGCTGGCACATCCCAGTCTGTGGGTCAGGCTGAAGGCTTCTGACTGACATAATTGCAGGGGATAACAAACCCAAAATGGCAGGTCATACGACAGGCTGCTGGCTCACAAGGCTGCGGAAGCTGGTGAGTCAGGTCAAACGATAGGCTACTGGCTCACGGGGTTGTGAAAGCTGGTGAATTCCAGAATCAGCAGGTCAGATGGCGGGCTGCTGGCTCAAGTTCCAAGAACCAGAGGTCAGATGATGATGAGCCAGATGCAGGATTCAGAGCAAGAAAGAGATCTTTACCCAGAGCATTCATATGTATTGGATGCAGACCATACTTCAAGAAAATGCCCCTTATTTGAGCAAGGTGGTGCAAGGGTATAACTTGAATAAAGACAGTAAGGGTGGCAACTGGGATAAGGGTGTTGACTTGAGTTATACCCGGTAGTAAGGAGGTGACTCAAAATATATTCCTCCCTAATCCTGCCTCATTAACATAACAGAGAAGTTACTCCCAAATGGGACCATTAGCATAGGCATAGAGGCTAAGATTTACAACACATCACAAAATGGAGGATAAATACATCAGATCACAAAATGGAGGATGGCTATATCATTACATAACTGCCAAATTACATCATTAAATAACTGCCAAACCACTGAAAATCATAGCCTAGTCAAGCTGACACATAACCATCACAGGTTCTGTACACCTTATTTGCATTAGCAGCACGCTGTCCAATCTCCTTGGTAGGCCACAAGCACCTTTTTTTTGCATCATTCCACCCAATCATTGTGTGGGAGTCACAAAGACTATGGCCAGAAGGCCATATTAAGTAATTCACTGCACCACAGACGAGATCCTGTAAGGATTTGCGAATCCTGGCAAAGAGTTTAGATTTTATTCTATGTACGTTGATAAGCCACAGACAGGTTTTAATCAGGGAATGGTGATTGGCTTTGTGTTTTTAAAACTTCAGGTGAAAGATGATCGTGGCTTAGATGGGATGGAGTTAGGGTGCTGGGGATGGAGAGAAGCAGACAGATTCAAGTTATGCCAGTATTTGCTGCTGGATTAAATATAGGGACTGAGGGAGAGGGTTGAATTAAAGATGGCTCCCAAGTTTCAGGTTTAAGCACCTCAGGTGCATTGGTTGTGGCATTTTTCAAGGTGGTAAGGACTGAAGAGGAACATAATTTGGGATATTAATTAAGAGTTTCGCTTTGAGTATGTTAGGTTAGAGATTCCTATGAAACATCCAAGTGGATGTCAAGTATGCAGTTGGATATGGGTTTGGAATTCAGAGAGTATGTTTGGGCTGTGGTAAACATTTGGAAGTCACAACACATAGATGGCATAGGGGATGGATGAGATCACCTAGGCAGAGAGTGTAGGTTCATTTATTCATTATTTGATATGTATCTGTTAATCATCTAATGTCCCAGTCACTGTTCTGTATGTTTGGGACACATTAGTGAACAAATAATTGAAGACTCTCAACCTTCTGTAGCTTATAATCTTGCAAGTGGAGACATGCAGTTAATAATAAGTGGAAACCCTAGGGGGCAGTGAATTTATGTCACTGGGAGAGGAACAACTCAGAAAAGGAGGGTGAGAATGGTACACAACTCAAAAGATGTAATCATTGTCACTGAATTATACATGTAGAAACTGTTGGATTGGTGTATACAGCAACAAAAAATTAAATATAAAAAAACACTTGGGAAAAAAATAAAGATCTTGTGTGCCAAAATGTAGTAAGTACTATACCATGGGGGAAAATGTCTATCGAAGTGAAAGCGGTCACGAGAGTGCTGGGAAGCAAATTACAATGTTAAGAAGATCCCATTAGCGGTTGGACTGAAGAGAAGAAGCAAAAGGAGAATGTGTTTTGCAGAAGAAGTGGTCAGTGTTTAGAATGCTGCTGACCGACAGAAAACCATTGGATTTGGTTTTTGGTTTTCTGTGTTGGGGGTGGGGGGGGGTGTTGGTGACTTTGACAAAAGCAGTTTCAGTGGGATGATGGACCCAAAAGACTGAAGAGCAAAAAGGCAGGGATACAGGGAAGACAACTTGTGCAGGCAGCTCTTCGGAAAGTTTTGGCTGTGAAGAAGCTGAGATACGGGCGGGTGTGGGGAGGAGTGATGTGGGCTTAAGAGAGTGATACATTTTAGGATGGGAGACACTGGAACCCCTTTGTATGCACATGTGAATGATCCTAAGGAGGGAGAGATGGCTGATGCAGGAGAAGGAATACTTGAGGAAACAAGGTGCTTGAGACGGTGAGACAGTGATGGCCTTTGAAAGGTGAAAAGACACTTAGTGGTAACAGGAAGGAAGAAGTAAACAGTAGATAAAAGATGGGCAGGTTTGCTGATTTAGTGATGAGAAAATGAGGGCATTTTCTAGAATTTTTTCCTTGATGTTTCTCTTTTCTTTCACCACGGTCTCCCAAAAGTCTTATCCATGTCTGTAGCTGCTTCTTGTACACCCTAACTCCCAAAGCCAGTATCTCTCATCCAGAGGTCTCTCCTAAGCTTCTGACTATCATGGCCACCTGCCCATCAGCCATCTCTGCTTGGGTATTCCATAGACACTTAGAGCTCAGTGAATCTAAAATGAAGATCATTCTGGCCCAACCTTTCTTCCACCTGCTTCTTCTATTTTGAAAATGGAATCAACCTCAACCATTTCCCAGGAAAACATCCTGGGATGGCATCACAGACTCCTGCCTTCGTCCTTACCGCACACATTTAATCCATCCACCAGTTCTGGTGATCTGAACTCTTAAGTTGCTCTCACTTCTGCTCCCTGTCTCTCGACTCTCACTTCCTCTGTGCTACCACAGGTGCCCATTCTCTGGGCTGAACTACTGGCCTCCCTACCTCTTCTCTGGCCTCTTTTCCAGGCTTCCCTATAAAAAAAAAAAAAAAAAATTAGCTGTCTGTAATTCAAAATGAAAATTTAATCACAGTCTTCAGAGGTTCCTCAACTGATACATGACATAAAAGCTTTTTTTTTTTAATTGTACTTTACATGGTTTACAGAACAAACTAGCTTCTTATTAAACAGCACACATATTGTTTTGTGACAATGGTTACCAACCCCATGACATGTCAACATTCTCCCTTCTCGACTTTGGGTTCCCTATTACCAGCTTTCTTGTCTCCTCCTGCCTTCTAGTCCCTGCCCCTGGGCTGGTGTGCCCCCTTAGTCTTGTTTTGCTTTATGTGCAATCCCCGGCTAAAGGATGAACCTCAGGAGTGACTTCATTTCTGAGCTAAAAGGGTGTTCAGGGGGCATACTCGGGGTTTCTCCAGTCTCTGTCAGGTCAGTAAGTCTGGTCTTTTTTTGTGAGTTAGAATTTTGTTCTACATTTTTCTGCAGCTGTATCTGGGACTCTCTTTTGTGATCCGGGACAGAACAGTTGGTGGTAGCAGCCGGGCACCGTCTAGTTGTACTGAACTCAGTCTGTAGAGGCTGTGGTAGTTGTGGTGCCTTAGTCCTTTGGACTAATTTTTCCCTTACCACATAAAATCTTAATGCCTCCCCATGGTAAGTATCAATAAATATTGATTAAATTAATAAAACATTTTGACTTGTGGGGTCACTTTTCATTTTAGAACTAATTTTCACCTTGCACTTAGCACTTTATATATTTCCTGTGTATTATTTTCTCTAGATTTCCAGGGAATATTGGATCCATTAAACCTACTCTTTTTATATATTTGAACAGATATAGATATTGTTTTGGAGAGGAAGAAGAGAGGAAGCCCTGCCGTAACACTCCTTATTAGAAAACCTAAAGAAATATCTGTGGATGTAATCCTGGCCTTGGAATCAAAAAGCAGCTGGCCTGTTAGCACCCAGGAAGGCCTGCCCATCCATAACTGGCTTGGAACAAAAGTTAGGACTGAACTAAGACGACAGCCATATTACCTTGTACCCAAGAATGCAAAGGAAGGAAACGATTTTCAAGGTATTTTGAATGTGAGAGTTAAAGATATATAGTAAAATGTAATGACAGAGAAAGAATTGTTAATGTTAACTAGGGCAGTATAAGATGAACAGCCAGCTAATGTTGATGGCATTTCAGGCTTAATAAGCTTTAAGATGGGAGTTTGTTGAGAGACAGAATTGAAAACGGCATGATTATAGTGATAGTAAGGAACCCTGGTGCCGCAGTGGTTAAAGCAGTGGACTGCTAATGAAAAGGTCGTCGGTTTGAAACTACTAGCAGCTCTGAGGGAGAAAGATGTGATAGTCTGCTCCCATAGAGATTTACAGCTTTGGAAACCCTGTGGGGTCACTGTGAGCTGGAATCAACTCGATGGCAGTGGGTGGGCAGTAATAGTACTAAGTACTCAGTTTTAAAATGTCTAGTAGCCCACCTTTGACTTTTGTCTCTTCTTTATAAAGAAAGGCAGCACTGGCCTTGGGGACAGACTGTCCTGGATCTGAATTCTGAAATGTTTTCTCTTACTCGCTGCGTAGTTTTCGGCTAGTTACTAAGCCTCTCTAAACCCATTTGCTAATCTCTACAGTGGGTTAAGGAACCCTGGTAGCAGAATGGTTAAGTGCTTGGCTGCAAACTGAAAGGTTGACCCACCCAGCGTCTCGTATGATGTATTTAACTTTGTTAAGAAACTGCCAAACTGTTCTTCGAAAATGGCTGTACAGTTTTGCATTCTCACCAGCAATGAACGAGAGTTCTGTTGGTCAGCATCCTTGCCAGCAATTGGAATTGTCATTTAAAAATATTTTTAGGCATTCTAAGAGGTATGCAGTGTGGTGCAAATAGTTAAGTGCTCTATGACTAGCCAAAAGTTTGGAGGTTTGAACCCACCCAGAGGAGCCTCAGAAGATAGGCCCGGCAATCTGCGTCTGAGAGGTCACAACCTTGAAAACCCTATAGAGCAGTTCTATGCTGCACATGTGGGGTCATCATGAGTCTGAATCAAAATCAACCTGAAGGCAACTTAGAACAACAACAGCAGTGGCCTCGTTGTCCTTTTAATTTGCATTTCCCTGATGACAAATGATGTTGAATATCTTTTCATGTGCTTCTTTTCCGTTGTACATCTTCTTTGTTGAGGCTTCTGTTAGTCATTACCCATTTTTTAATTGCATTGTTTTCTTATTGTTGCATTGTAATGGTCTTTGCATATTTTGGATACAAGTTCTTTATCAGATATGTGTTTTGCAGATATTTTATCCCAGTCTGTGGCTTCATTCTCTTAACAATGTTGTTCGCAGAGCAGAAGTTTATAAATTTAATAGTCTAACTTATCAATTTTTTCTTTCACGGATAATGCTTTTGTTGTATTTTCAGTGTGATTTGAATGGCATTTCTTTGATATAGGAGTGACATTGAGCATTTTCTGTATGTTTAAGAGCCATTCATGTTTCTTTTTCTGTGAACACAATGTTCATATTTCTTGCCCACTCTTTACAGAGCTGTTCTTTTTTCTCAACTGTTAGAAGCTGTTTATATACTAAAGATATCAATTCTTTTTTTGTAATATAAGTCACAGATTTTTTTTTCCCACAGTTTGTCATTTTTTCTTTTTACTTACAGTGTTCTTTTGCTATGTAAAAGTTATTTTTATGTAGTTACGTTAAATGTATCAGTTGATTCCTTTATTACTCCTGGGTTCTGAGTCAAAGTGATGAAAGCTTTTCTTCCCTCCCAGTTCATAGAGGGATTCACCCATGTTTTCTTCGAGTACTTCCCAGTCTGTAGTTTCTGTTTTTACTCTTTTGGTGTACTCTTTTGGTGAGTGTAAGTGTTTAATTTTTAGGATCTTCCAGTTATCTAGTTTATCTTCTTGTGGTTGTGCAGTGTTAGTTATGGCTTGTGTTATATTTATGCCATATATCAGGGCCCCAAGTATTGTCCCTTTTTTCTTCTTCCGTGATCTTATTGTTTTCGATTTTATATTTAGATCTTTGATCCATTTTGAGTTAGTTTTTGTGTATGGTGTGAGGTGTGGGTCCTGTTTCATTTTTTTACAGATGGACATCCAGTTTTGCCAAAAACTTTTGTTAGAAAGACTGTTTTTTCCCCATTTAATATTTGCTTCTTCGTCAAAGATCAGCTAACCACAAGTGGATGGATTTATGTCTAGGTTGTCAATTCTGTCCCATTGATGTATGTGTCTGTCATTGTAGCAGTACCAGGCTGTTTTGGCTATGGTGGCTGTACAGTAAGTTCTGAGATCAGGTAGTGTGAGACTTCCTACTTTGTTCTTTTACTTGCATAATGCTTTATTTATCTTGGGCCTCTTTCCTTTCCACATAAAGTTGGTGGTTAGTTTTTCCATCTCGTTTAAAAATGCTGTTGGTATTTAGATTGAGATTGCCTTGTATCTGTAGACCACTTTGGATAGAATTGATGTTTTTACAATGTTGAGTCTTCCTATCTATGAACATGGTATGTTTTTCCATTTATGTAGGTCTCTTTTGATTTCTTGCAATAATATTTTATAGTTTTCTTTGTATAGGTCTTTTATGTCCCTGGTTAGATTTATTCCTAAGTATTTTATCTTTTTAGGGGCTATTATAAATAGTATTGTTTTCCTGATTTTCCTTTCAAAGTTCTCTTTGTTAGCATATAGGAATCCAACTCATTTTTGTATATTGATCTTGTATCTTGCTACTCTGCTGAATCTTTCTATTCCAGTAGTTGTGAAATCTTTGGGGTTCTGTATATACAGGATCATATCATCTGTGAATAGGGGTAGTTTTACTTCTTCCTTTCCAATTTGGATGCCCTTTATTTCTTTTTCTTGCCTTATTGCTCTGAGTAGGATTTCCAACACAGTGTTACATAGGAGTGATGATAAAGGGCATCCTTGTCTTGTTCCTGTTCGAGGGGCAATGCTTTCAGCCTCTCTCTGTTAAGAATGATGTTGGCTGTTGGTTTTGTATAAAGGCCCTTTATTATGTTGAGGAGTTTCCCTCCTACTTCTATTTTAGAGTTTTTATGAGGAATGGGTGTTGGACTTTATCAATGCCTTTTCTTTGTCAATTGAGATGATCATGTGAGTCTTCTGTTTATGTGGTGAATTACATTGATTGATTTTCTAATGCTGAACCATCCTTGCATATCTCATATGATGCTGAATTATCTTGGCTAGAATTTTGTTGAGAATTTTTGCATCTATATTCATGAGAGATATTGGTCTGTAATTTTTGTTTGTGGGTGTGTGGTGTCATTTCCTTGCTTTGGTATCAGGTTATGCTGGCTTCATAGAACTCATTCAGGAGTAGTTATTCCTTTTCTGTGCTCTGAAATAGTTTGAGTAGTACTGGTATGAACTCTTCTCTGAATGTTTGGTAGGATTCTCCAGTGAAGCTGTGTGGGCCAGGAATTTTTTTGCCAGGAGTTTTTTTTTTTTTTTTTTATTACCTCTTCAATCTCTTCTCTTTTTATGGGTCTGTTCAGATTTTCTATTTTAGTTTGGGTTAGTTTATGTAGGTTGTGTGTTTCCAGAAATTTGCCCATTACCTCTAGGTTCTCAAATTTGTTGGAGCACAGCTTTTCATAGTATCCTGTTTTGATCTTTTTATTTCACTGGGTCTGTTGTAATGTCCCCCATGTCACTTCTTATGTGGGTTACTTGCTTCCTCTCCGATCTTTCTTTTGTCAGTTTGGCCAGTGGTTTGTCAATTTTGTTGATCTTTTCAAAGAATCGAACTTTTGGTCTTGTTGATTCTTTCTATTGTTTTTCTGTTCTTTATTTCATTTATTTCTGCTCTAATTTTTATTTCCTTTTTTCTGGTGGCTGTGGGCTTCTTTTGTTTTTCTCTTTCTATTTGTTCAAGTTGTAGGGTTAATATTTGGGTTTTTGTCTGCTCTTTTTTGATGTGTGTGTTTATTGCTATAAATTGACCTCTGAGCACTGCCTTTGTTGTGTTCCATAGATTTTGGTATGATGTGTTTTCATTCTTACTTGATTCGAGGAATATTTGGATTCCCTCTTTGATTTCTTCTACTACCCAGTTGTTATTAAGCAAGGTATTATTCAGTTTCCTTGTATTTGATTTTTCCCCCTGCTTTTCCTGTTACTGATTTTTGCTTTTATGGTGGTGTGATCAGACAGAATGCTTTGAATTTTTTTTTTATGGTGCTTTAAGTGAAAACTTACAGTTCAAGTTAGTTTCTCATACAAAAATTTATACATACGTTGTTATGTGACCCTAATGCTCTCCCTATAATGTGACAGCACACTCCTCCTTTCCACCCTGTATTTCCCAGCTCCTGTCCCTCTCTCCCTTCTCATCTCACCTCTAGAGAGGAGCTGCCCATTTAGTTTCATGTATCTACTTGAGCTAAGAAGCACACTCTTCACAAGTATCATTTTATGTCTTATAGTCCAGTCTAATCTCTTTCGAAACAGTTGGCTTTGGGAATGGTTTTAGTTTTGGGCTAACAGAGAATCTGGGGGCCATGTCTTCTGGGGTCCCTTCAGTGACAGGCAGACCATTTAGTCTGGTCTTTTTACTAGAATTTTGAGTTCTGCACCCCACTTTTCTCCTGTTCCATCAGGGACTCTCATACTTTGATTTTTTTTGATGTTTTGGATTTTACTGAGGATTTGCTTTGGACCCCTGGCAGTGTAGTGTTTAAGAGCTTGTCTGCTAACCAAAAGGTCAGTGGTTTGAATCTACCAACTGCTTCTTGGAAACCCTAGGGGGCAGTTCTACTATAGGGTCATTATAAGCCAAAATCAACTTGCAGGCAACAGACTTTGTGGCCTAAAATGTGGTCTCTTCTGGAGAATGTTCCAGTGCATTGGAAAAGAATGTATACTTTGCTGCTGTTGGTGGAGTGTTCTATATGTCTATGAGGTGAAGTTGGTTGATTCTGGCCTTTAGATCTTCTGTATCTTTGTTGAGTTTCTTTCTAGATGTTCTTTTACTGGTATGATTGGTATGTTGAAGTCTCCTACTATTATTGTGGAACTGTTTATTTCTCTTTTCAGTGCTGTTAGAGTTTGTCTTATGTATTTTGTAGCCCTGTCATTGGGTGCGTTGGATGTTTGTTATGGTTACGTTATTATGGTGAATTGTCCCTTTAATCATTATATAATGTCCTCTCTTGTCTATTATGGTGGATTTAGCCTTAAAGTCTATTTTATCTGAGATTAGTATTGCCAGTCCTGCTCTTTTTTGGTTATTGTTTGCTTGACATACTTTTTTCCATCCTTTGATTTTTAATATATTTATGCCTTCATGTCTAAGCTGTGTCTCTTGTAGACAGCATATTGATGGGTTATGTTTTTTTAATCCATTCTGCCACTCTCTGTCTCTTTACAGATGCATTTAAGCCATGTACATTCAGTGTGATTATTGATAGGTATATTTTTTTTATGGGTTTATTGCTGTCATGTTGTTGTGCTTTTTTTTTGGTGGTGCTGACATTTTCTTTGTTCCTCTTAACTTTCCTGTGCTGATTCACTGTTTGTGGATTTTCTTTCCTTTTCTTTTGTTATTACAGATTTTCTGTTTACTGAGTCTTTATGTTTTTCTTTTTTAATCTGATATACAGATTTGTTAGCTTTCTTTGTGGTTACCTTGACGTTTACCCTTATCTCCCTAAGTTTGAACCCGTTTTTTATCACTTCATATTGCCTTGACTTCCTCTCCATTTGAAAGTTCTGCACCTGTCTCAGTCATCTAGTGCTGCTATAACAGAAACACCACAAGTGGATGGCTTTAACAAAGAGAAATTTATTCTCTCACTGTCTAGTAGGCTGCAAGTCCAAATTCAGGGCATCAGCTCTAGGGGAAGGCTTTCTCTCTCTTTCGGCTCTGAAGGAAGGTCCTTATGATGCATCAGCCTTCTCTTGGTCTGGGAGTATCTCAGCACAGGAACCTCAGGTCCTAAGAATGCACTCTGCTCCTGGTGCTGCCTTCTTGGTGGTATGAGGTCCCCATGTCTCTCTGCTCGCCTCTCTCTTTTATATCTCCAAAGAGATTGGCTTAAGACACTATCTAATCTTGTAGATCTCATCAATATAACTGCCACTACTACATCTTATTACATCATAGTGATAGGATTTACAACACATAGAGAAATCACAACAGGAGATAAAATGGTAGACAAACATAATCATACAAAGGAATTGTGACCTAGCCAAGTTGACAGATATTTTGGGGGGACACAATTTAATCCATGACAGTACCTACACCATTTTTTCCCCCATTTATTGTTTTGTCATTTTCATCATTTACAAATCGGTGTCTCTATTTTCCTGTTTAAGTCTTTTATTGAGATTTCTTTATCTAGGTTGGTACCTGGCTGATGCTGCTCTGTGTCCTAGACTCCAGTTGTTGTCTGATGACGTTGGTTCTTTAACCAAAACACTCCCTTTAATATTTTTTGTAATTTTGGTTTGGTTTTTACAAATTCCCTTAATTTCTGTTTATCTGGAAATGTCCTAATTTCACCATCGTATTTGAGAGTTTTGCAGGATATATTATTTTTCCTTGGCATTTTTTTTCTTTTACGGTTTTGTACATGTCATTCCATTGCCTTCTTGCCTCCATAGTGTCTACTTAGTAGTCAGAGCTTAGTGTTATTGTTTCCACTTTGTCAGTGACTTTTTGTTTTTCTCGTGCTGCTCTTAGGATTCTTTCTTTGCATTTGGTTTTGGCAAATGTGATAATGACATGTCTTGGTGACTTTCTTTTGGGGTCTATCCTATATGGGGTTCACTGGGCTTCTTGGATAGTCAACTTTTTGTCTTACATGATATTTGGGAAGTTTTCTGCTAGCAAATCTCTGTGTTTTCCATTTTATCCCCCTGTTCTGGAACTCCGATTATATGCAATTTTTTGCTCTTGATTGTATCCCACATAGTTCTTAGGTTTTCTTCCTTTTTTTCTCTGATTTTTCCTCAGTGGTATCCATGGATTTGTCTTCCAGTTTCACTGACCATGTCTACCATTGTTTCAAATTTGCGCTAAAACCTTCTATTGTTGTCCATTTCTGAAATTTTATCTTTTGGATTTCTAATTGCTGTTTTTGTATGTTTTCTTATTTTTTATTTATTTCGACATTTTGTTCTTGTATTATTTTCCAGAATTCTTTCATTGCCTTGTCTGTGTTTTCCCTGGTTTTGTCTATTTTTTCCTTAGTTTTGTCAGTGTTTTCCTTGATCTCTTTCCTAATCTCTTGGAGAGCCTTGAATATTAAACTTTCAAATTCCCTATTAATTCCAGGGCCTTTTCTTCTACTGGAAGGTCATCTGGTGTTTTATTTTGGTTGCTTACTGGAGCCATCCTGCCTTGTTTTTTTTAATGTGTTTTGACATTGTCTGCTGTCTCTGAGATATTCAGGCATACTTTCTTCATTTATTGATTATAGGTTGGTTTGTTTCGTCCTGCTTTTTATATTTGGTTACATCAGGGAGGGCAGCCTGGGCGTGTTTTGTTATTCCCTCATCCATGAGCACTATAGTTCTCACCACCTTGTCCAGGTGGACAGGGCCCGTCATTCAGCTGTGGTGCAGCAGGGCAGGTCCAGTGGGTGGGAAAGGTGGGGATAGGTCGTTTGTCTGCAGCATGAACCCAGATGGCATGGTGAGGCCAGAGGCAGTATAAAGTGAGGGTTGGGGGTCCACACCCATCCTGCACTGGGGCACGGTGCTTGACAGGGCAGAGCTAGGGGCAGCGTGCTGGTTCCCTTCAGGGGCACAGCACTTGGCAGAGCATGGTCTAGGGGCCCATGCCAATGCCACTAGGTGGCACAGTGCTCATCAGGGCAAGGCTGGGGGTGGCATGGAGCAGGGTCCAAAGGTCTGCACCAGTGCTACTCAGGGATGTAGCACTCAATGGGGCAAAGCTGGGGGTGGCATGGGGCAGGGTCTGGAGGTCTGCACCAGAGCTGCTTGGGACATAGTGCTCAGAAGGTGGTGCAGAGAGGCAGGAGGGAATGGAGAGGATTAATATGCAGAGCTAGGTGGGAGAGAAGATAAAAAAAGAGAGAAACAAAAGTAAAAAAAAAGCATGGTGGCACTGTGGGAGCTGGCAGATGGGCGGTTATGCCCATGGAAGCTGTGTGCCAGGGACTTTTCAGCTGAGTAGTGCAGCACGGCCCATCAAGAAGGGGCAGAGGCGGTGTGTGAGGCTTGATGGATGGGACAAAGAAAAGGAAGGAAGGGAAAGAGAGAAGAAACAACACACAAAAAAATATGGTGCTTAGGGAACTGGCCATTGGGGTGGGCAGGCTGGTGTCTCACTGGGTGTTGTGGCACAGCCCGTCAGGAAGGGGCAGAGGCAGTGCAGGGTGCTAGGTGGGAAGAAGAAGGAAAGAAAGGAAAAAAAGCATGTGGTGCTTAGAGAGCTGACCGGTGGGAGTGGGGCAGACCCAGGGCAGCAGTGAACCAGTGTGTCTTTGCCCTAGCAACCATGGCCTGCTGGAAAGCAGCAGAGGCAGCGTATAGGGCAGAAGGGTGAAGGGTGGGAAAGCGTGTATATCTGGTTACCGGGTGCTCTGTCTCCTAGTGGGGGGCTCCGTGAAGTTGCCTTCCCGTAATCCCTGTCTGGGGTGGTTGCTGGCTATGTTCCACGATGATGAAGCTGTGCTGCATTAGCTGGTAGGGGACCTCTAGTCTGTAGCTCTCCTCGTTATCTGCTCTCTGCCAGTTTCTTCTTCCAGTCAGTGCTTGATCTTGTTCTTTATCCCTTCATTTGATGCTTAGAGTTCCAAAACTGATGTTTGTATCTGTTTTACTTAGTTTTTATTGGTCTTTCCTGCAGAGGGATGGCATGGTGCCTCTGTCTACAGCACCGTGTTGGCTCTGCCTCCTGAGAGCTGTTTTTAAGAATGATGAATGAATGTTGAATTTTATTAGCTGCATTTTCTGTATCTTTTGAGATGATCATATGATGTTTCTCTTCTGTTCTATTAATGTGACAAATTATATTGATTGATTTCCTAATTATAAATCAGTCATGCATTCCTGGTATGAAACCAACTAGTTAATAGGATGGTCAGAACTTAAAAGAGCTAGTCACGGTACAACTTGGGGGAAAAAGAGGAAATCATTGTATTCTTAACACAGACTCTTCCCAAAGAATAAAAAAGAAACATTCCCCCAATTTATTTTATTTAATACTAAAACTTGCAAGGATGCTATAGAAACAAGATATTAAAAAACCAAATTTAACAGTTTATAAAAGGTAGTCCATTTTACTATGAATATTTTAAGCTCTTACTCCCCCCCACAGCCATTTTTCCATCTCAGCCCACTATTTGCTTCAAAGCACTTATTTTGATATGTAATTACATTATTTATCTGTTCACTGCATTTCATGTGTCTTCCCCATAAAATCTTCTCAGAACGATGTTTTAATGAAGAGAATAGCTTAAATGTTGTTTTGCGTAGATATGGGTAACTTTAGTAAAATGCTTTTCTGGTTTTCTTTTCAAAATTTAGAAGAAACATGGCGGCTGTCCTTCTCTAATATTGAAAAGGATATTTTGAATAATCATGGAAAGTCTAAAACATGCTGTGAAAATAATGGAGTGAAATGTTGCAGGTAATTTTCATATTTTGTTAAATGGCGGATTGTCTGTGGAATGCTTAATTCTTTTTTGACCAGTTAGGTCAAACCTTATGATGATCAGTGCTGGGTTGGGTCCTGGGGGCAGGGCAGGATTGGGTTGGTCTGGGTATTATCCAGAGGGTGAATATCTTAGTTACCTAGTGCTGCTAGAAATACTACAAGTGGATGCCTTTAACAAAGACAGTTTTATTCTCTCACAGTTTAGGAGGTGATAAGTCCAAATTCAGGGTGTCAGCTCTAGGGGAAAGCTTTCTATCCGTTGGTCCTGGGGGAAGATTGTTGTCGTCAATCTTCCCCTGGTCTAGGAGCTTCTCAGCTCAGGAACCCTGGATCCAAAGGAAGATCTGTACTCCTGGAGCTGCTTTCTTGGTTGTATAAGGTCCCTCTGTCTTTCTGCTCTCTTCTCTGTTTTCTCTCTCAGAAGAGATTGATTTAAGACACAACCTAATCTTGTAGATTCAGTCCTGCCTCATTAATATAACTGGTGCTAATTCCATCTCATAAACATCATAGAGGTAAAATTTACAACACATAGGAAAATCACATCAGGTGACAAAATGGTGGACAGTCAGACAATACTGTGAATCATGGCCTAACCAAGTTGACACATATTTTGGGGAGACACAATTCAATCCGTGACAGTATAGCATTAAACTTAAAGAAGTCATATTCAAGGACTAAGGAAAAGGTGTTGTTAGAAGGTAAGGCTAGGTTGTAGTGGGAATATAAGGTAGGATAGAGAGGCTGTGAACACTAGCCATGACAATGTGACATGTCAGTAGTCTGGTTGCTTAAAGATAATGCATATTAATGTCATGGAATGGGTGGAACCCAAAGGGTCACTCTTATTGGATCCTTTCTTAGGGATGGTTTGGCTGTATTGAAGGCCAGGGACTGACTGACTGGCCAAACTTGAAACAACAGTAAGAGATGGGTAATTGTTTTTCTTGGTAGCATACACATCATAAACAACTGAGATTAAAAAGCAGTTGTTCATTTGAGTTTCTAACATCAGCCAGTATGAAGGTCACAAAAGTTAAAATGTTAAAATAAGAATGCCTAACACATAGGCACAGGAAGTTCATTAAGGTTTATGTGCAGGTGTTGAAGCAAATTGTATTCCTAATGAGTCTAAATAATTTTTTATAAACCTCAGATTTTGTCAACTGGATGGATAATGTAAGTATTTGCAGCCCGATAAAGCAAAATCATTTTATAAAAATTAAGATTTTTCTAGCTAATGAATAGCTGGATAAATAATATAAATGCCAGTTTTATGCAGTTGAATTAATTCTGATAGAAGCTGGAATGGAATGAGGGAAGAAGAGATGTTTTTTGTTTTTGAAACTTCAAAGTATGTATTTTAAAAAATAACCAGGTTTTAGGTTCACTTTATATTTGTTATTTATATACCTATACTGTTTTGTACTGTTTTTAATGTTTTTTTCTGTAAGATGCCTAAAATCCTTTGTGACATGAGATGAGTTTTAAATATATAAAAATAAATGTTCTTTTTTGATCAACAGGAAATCTTGTTTAAAACTAATGAAGTATCTTTTAGAGCAGCTGAAAAAAAAGTTTGAAAACCGAAAAGAACTGAACAAATTCTGTTCTTACCATGTGAAAACTGCCTTCTTTCATGTATGTGCCCTGGTCCCAAATGACAGTCAGTGGCATCCTGAAAACCTGGTCGAGTGCTTTGATAACTGTGTCACATACTTTCTTCAGTGCCTCAGGACAGAGCAACTGAGGCATTATTTTATTCCTGGATTCAATCTATTCTCTCCAGATGAAGTTAACAAAATAAGTAAAGAATTTCTTTCAAGGCAAATTGAATATGAAAGAAACAATGGATTTCCAGTTTTTGGTGAATTTTGAAATTATATTTTTAAAAAAAGGACCCAGATTAAAGTGACTATAATAATTAGAATGTTTTCAGTTTATCACAGTAATGATGGACTAAGATGAATGTAAATAATTGTTCAATTCTCAGTTTGTCTTCATAAAGTACAAAAGGATTGATTATCCCGGGAAAGAGATTAGTTAAGGATTAAGAAGCAAAAACTCTTTCATGCTTCACACCATACACAAAAACAAATTCAAAATAGATTAAGGACCTAAATGTGCAAATTAAAATCATAAAATTCTTAGAAGAACAAGTGGTACGTCATAAAAATTAAAAACTTTTCTCCATCAAAAGACTTAACCGAAAAAGTGAAAAAACAAGCTGCCAGCTGGGAGAATATCTTCGGAAACCATATATCTAACAAGAATCTAATAACCAAAATGTAAATAAAACTTCGACAACTTAACACAAAGAGACAGCCTAATCATCAAATGGGCAAAGGACTTGAATAGACAATTCACCAAAGGGGACATTCAAATGGCCAGCAAACACATGAAAAGATATTCAGCATCATTAGCCATCAGAGAGATGCAAATCAAAACCACAGTGAGATACCATTTTACTCCTACTAGGGTGGTTAAGATAAACAACAACAACAACCAAAAAAACAGAAAATAAGAAGTTTTGGCTAGGGTTGGGGGAAGTTGGAACCCTTATCCATTGCTGGTGGGAATGAAGCCATCGTGGAAAACAGTGTGGCAGTTCCTCAAAAAACTAAAAATAGAGCTACCACATTACCCAGCAACTCCACCCCTAGATGTATACCCAAAAGGCTGGAAAGTAGAGCCTCAAAAAGAGACTTTGTACACCAGGATTCATTGCAGCACTATTCTCAGTAACCAAAAGGTGGAAACAACCTAACTGCCCATCAACAAGTGACTGGATAAACAAAATGTGCTACATACATGCAATGAAATCCTACTTAGCCAGTAGGAAAAATGAAGCCTTGATACATGCTAAATATGGATGGAGCTGGAAGAGATTATACTGAGTGAAATAAGTCAATCATAAAAGGATAAATATTATGTGACGTCACACATATAAAAAGACAAAAGGCAAACGTATAGACAATGAAGTTTATTAGTGGTTACGAGGAGTGGAAGGGAAGGAGAAAGGGGAATTAATGGTGATGGAAAAATCACACTGATGTAAGGTACTGCACAGTGGATTATTGTAACTGCCGTCAATAAGTTGTACACCTGTAAAAAGTTGAATTGGCACAGGTTGTGTGATAGATGTATTTATAGTGGCAAAAAAGAGTAGCTGCTGAGGCTGCTTATGTACAACCAAACACCTCATGGGATTTGGTTCCTTATTTTGGAGATTTAGGGTCATGGTTTCCATGGTTTCATGGGACATCCTAGTTAATTGGCCTAAAAACGTGTTTAGTGCCTCTCTTCTACCTCCTAGTTTATTGCATAGTGCCTGGGGTCTTAAAAGCTTACAAGCAGTCATCCAAGACACAATTGGTGTCTATTCTCCTGGAGCAACAGGAAGAAGGAGTAGGAGGAGGATTTGGAATGTGTGGCGAATTGCGTCCATGAATAACTGCTTCCTTTGCCATGAGACCAGAAGAACTGGATAGTGCCTGGCTACCATTACTGAACATTTTGATCATAGATTCCATAGAAGAATCCTGATCAAAAGGGGGAAAATGCAGAACATAATTTCAAATTTTCATGGACTCTAAACTTTCTGGAGCCATGGAGGGTGGATGAATCCCTGAAACTATTGCCCTGAGATAATCTTTAAACGTTAAACCAAAAATATCCCCTGAAGTCATCTTAAAACAAAACAAAACAAAAAAAACAATAGGTTAGCTTAATTAGTAAAAAAGATCTGCTTGAGCATTTTGCTCTTTTAAGAACTATATGGGATCAACTTGACAACAACAACTGGAAAAATTAGATAAGAACCTTAGGGGGCAGTGAGTTTATGTTAATGAGGGAGGAACAACTCAGAAAAAAAGGGTGAGAATGTTGTACAACTCGAAGAATGTAATCAATGTCACTAAAATTGTGTATGTAGAAACTGTTGAATTGGTGTATGCTTTGATGTGTGTGTTCACAACAACAACAAAATAAGTAAAACTTAGGGGTAAAAAAAAGCAAAAACTCTCTTTGCCATTGAGTCGATTCTGACTCCTGGCAACCCCATGTGTTACAGAGTAGGCCTGTGTCATAGGATTTTCTTGGCTGTAATCTTTACTGAAGCAGTTCACCAGGCCTTTCTTCTGCAGAGACACTGAGTTCAGATTGTCAGCCTTTAGTTTAGCAGCCAATCACAAACTGATTGTCCCACGTAGGTACCTTCCAGAAGAAAAGGAATATTTAAAATAAAAAAATTGTACCATATTGGAATGAAAAAAAGAACAAAATGCTTATCCATTTAATTAAATTTATCAACCCTGAACACCAATTCTTCACCTAGCACAGGTATGTGAAATGATGCAAGGGACGATTAGAAATTATCATTCCCTCCATAAAACCTGTAGACTCTGTTGAATGTACAAATATATTTGGAAGCAATGTCCTGTCCTAGATGCTAAGATAGGTAAGAAAGAAATGAAAAAAAAAAATTCCGTGTTGTCTCTGCTCTCAGGGAACACAATTTATAGGAAGATATAGGACACTTGAGTACATGTGTCTAAATATAAAGCAGGTAACTTTTTTTAAATTTTTGGTAATACTTTTGTGTATATTTCTAAAAAGATAATATATACACATGATAAAAAACTCAAAAAGTAACAAGGGTATGGAGTGAAGTGTTGTCCTCCTGTGTGATCAAGTACCTTTCAACCTAGAGGCAACAATTGTTTATTTTTTTTCTATTTATTCTTAGCAATGTTCTGTGCATTTAAAAATATTCATGTATACATTTTTCATTTTTATAAGTGGGGGAAATTCTAGATGTTATTCTGAATGTTGTTTAAAAAAATAATTAGAAGATATTTCATGCAAAAATTGTTGAATTGACAAATGTTTTGTTATGTATATTTTTACCACAATAAAAATAATTTAAAAAGAGTAATTAGAAGATACTTAAAATACAGGAAAACATATAAAACAATAAAAAATAGTGTCACCCACTAGCCAGATTAAAATGTAAAACATTGTCAAAGCCTTCAAATTCAGGTGCATTTCTCTCCAGGGGCTTCTCCATCTAAGAGATGACCTCTGTCCTGAATTTGGTGTGTATCAGTGTGTATTTCTTAATTTTTTATTGTATATTTTCTTAGTTGTTTAGTGCTGCCATAACAGAAATACCACAAGTGGATGGCTTTAACAAAGAGAAAGTTATTCTCTCACAGTCTAGGAGGCTAGAAGTCCGAATTCAGGGCACCAGCTTCAGAGGAAAGCTTCATCTCTCTGTCGGCTCTGGGGGAAGCCCCTTGTCATCAATCTTCCCCTCGTCTAGGAGCTTCTCAGTGCAGGGACCCTGTGTCCAAAGGATGATGCACTCCCCTCCTGGTACTTCACTCTTGGTGACATGTGGTCTCCCTCCTCTCTGCTCCATTCCCTGTTTTATATCTCAAAAGAGATTGACTCAACATTCCACCTAATTCTGTAGATTGAGTCCTGCCTCATTAACATAACTACCTGTAATCCTGCCTCGTTAACATCATAGAGGGAGGATTTACAACACACAGGAAAATCACATCACGTGACAGAATGGCGGACAATCACGCAATACTGGGAATCATGGCCTAGCCAAGCTGATACACATTTTTGAGGAACACAGTTCAATCCATGACATATATGTATATACACCTGAGCAATGCATTACTTTTCAGATTTTAAAACTTTATGTAAATGACATGATGATGTGTATATTCTGATTTTTTTACTCAAATTATGTTTGATTTTGATCCATGTTGATGTGTGAAATTCTGGTTCTTTTTTTTTTTCACTGCTGGATAGAAATCCATCATACAAATATGACATAATTATCTATTCTCCAGGTAGAATAGTCTTTGTTCTAACTTTTTGCTGTTACAAAAACAAACAAAAAGCTGCTACAAGCTTTATAGCACATGTCTCCCGATGTATGTGTTAAATTTTTCTCTAAGTATGCACATTCCTAGATATTACTGTTGTTATTTTTAGTTGCCATCGAGTTGATTACATCTCATGGTAACCCCATGTGTGTAGAGTAGAACTGCTCCATAGGATTTTCAAGGCTGCCACCTTTTGGAAGCAAATTGCCAGACCTGTCTTTTGAGATCTGTGGGTGAGTTCGAACCACCAGCTTTCTGGCTAGTAGTCGAGCACTTCACCATTTGCACCACCCAGGGACTCATATTACTTGTTGTTGCTGTTGTTGTTGTCAGGTGCTGTCGAGTCAGTTCTGACTCATAGCAACCCTAAAAGACAGAGTAGGACTGCCCCATAGGGTTTCCAAGGAGTGGCTGGTGGATTCGAACTGGCGACATTTTGGTCAGCAGCCATAGCTCTTAACCACTGCACCATCAGGGCTCCATTATATTATTAGAAATTGGAAAAATGTTCTCTCCAAAATTATACTAATTTATACTTCCACCAGCAATATGAAAGAGTTCTGTTGCCCAACAAAACTTTGTTTTGTAAAAATTTTACATTTTTCTAGCATGATGGGTGAGGAATGGTTTCTCCTTCGGTTTTTTTTCTGAATACTACTTAAAATGAGTTTCTTGTCATGTGTTTATTGACCATTTGTATTTAATCTTCAGAAAATTGCCTGTTCATATCTTTTGTATATTTTCTTGTTGGTTTTTATCTTTTTCCCATTGCTTTGTAAAAGTCCTTGGTATATTTCGGATACTTTTCCTTTGTTGGTTACTGTGTAAGAAATAAGTTCTCTCACTATGTGGGTTCTCTTTATCTTTCTTGGTTGTATTTTAGTACATTTTTAAAATTTTAATGTTATTGAATTTATCAGTCCTCTCCTTTATGTTTTGTGCGTTAGGCATCTTGTTTAAAACCTGAGATGTTTGAACATACTAAAAGAAAATGTAGACATTTGGAGGACAATTTTGGGGAGAATTGATAATACCCATTGGCGTTGCCATCGAGTCAATTCTGACTCATAGTGACCCTACAGGACAGAGTAAAACTGCCCCATAGGGTTTCCATGGAGTAGCTGGTGAATTCGAACTGCTGACCTTTTGGTTGGCAGCCAAGTTCTTTAACTACTTTGCCACCAGGGCTCCAAATTAATGATAAGTACACAGAAAACTAGACAAACAGACAAAAAAAAAATCAAAGCATGATGGTTAAGGTTGTATGTCAACTTGGCTGGGCCATGATTCACAGTGCTTTGGCAGTTATGTAATGATCTAGTTTAGAATTTATGTAATGAAGTAACTGGACTAATTCAAAAGCTAAGAGGGTTTCCTAAATACAATCAAACACTTCAAGGGACAGAGTAGCAGGGACAGGGATTTGGTGACCGTGGTTTCAGGGGACATCTAGGTCAATTGACATAACAAAGTGTGTTAAGAAAACGTTCTGCATCCCACTTTGGTGAGTGGTGTCTCAGGTCTTAACAAGGCACCATCTAAGATGCATCAATTGGTCTCAACCCACCTGGAGCAGAGGAGAATGAAGAACACCAAAGGTACAAGGAAAATATGAGCCCGAGAGAAAGAAAGGGCCACATAAACCAGAGACTCCATCAGCCTGAGACTAGAAGAACTAGATGGTGCCCGGCTACCACCAATGACTCCCCTGACAAGGAACACAACAGAGAATCCTTGATGGTGCAAGAGAAAAGTGGCATGCAGACCTCAAATTCTAGTAAAAAGGTCAGTCTTAATGGTCTGAGTCAGACAGGACAGACCCCAGAGGTCACGGCCCCTGGACTCTCTGTTAGCTGAAAACTAAAACCATTCCTGAGCCAACTCTTCAGACAAAGATTAGACTGGACTATAAAACATGAAATGACACTGGTGAGGAGTGTGCTTCTTAGCTCAAGTAGACACATGAGACTATGTGAGCTGCTCCTGTCTGGAGGCAAGATGAGAAGGCAGAGGGGGACAGAAGCTGGTTGAATGGACACAGGAAATACAGGGTGGAGAGAAGGAGCACGCTGTCACATTGTAGGGAGAGCAACTAGGGTCATATAACAATCTGTATAGGTTTTTGTATGAGAAACTGACGAATTGTAAACTTTCACTTAAAGCACAATACAAAAAAAAGAAGTTATGTAATGATATGGTTATCTCACATTTTGTGATATAATGTAGCCACCTCCATGATGTGATCTGATGTTATCAGCCAATCAGTTGTAAGGGGAGTTTCCTTGGGGAGGTGTATCCTACATCCAATATATATATATAGACATTCTGGCAAGGCTTACTGACTCTTGCTTGCTTTGGGTCTTGCATCTGACTTATCATCATTTGACTTCCCGTTCTTGGGACTTGAGCCTGTAGCCTGCCATATTGTCTGCCAATCTTGATATTCGTTGGCCATCAGCTTGCCATCTTACCTGCTGATCTCGAACTCATCAGCTTCCACAGCCCATGAGCCAGTGGCCTGCTGTCTGACCTGCCAATCCTGGGTTTGTCAGCCACGGCAGTTATGAGTCAGGAAAAGCCTCCAGCCTGACACCTGACCCACAGACTTGAGATTTGCCAGCCTTTCCAACCACATGAGCCATTTCCTTGAGATAAATATTGCTCTCCATATATATGTATATACATACATATATACACACACACGTACACACACATATGTATATGTATATGTCTGTATATATATATATATATATATATATATATATATATATATATATATATATATATATATATATATATGTGTGCTTACACTTCACTGTTTTTCTTCCCTGGAGAACCCAGCCTAAGACATTTGTTACCAAGAGTGGTTCTAGAGAAACAAAATCGTAAGGATCAGTTTTCTAAATTGGTTCTCAAGTCTGACTAGTCTTAAAGGTGCTGATAACTCCACCTCCAATAGTAAAGAGGGCGCTGCTAATCCATGACATTGAGGTGGCAATATTAATACACAAAATATCACCACAAATAGATCAAGTATTGGTGAGAGGCGAGGCACCGGGTGATTGCATGTTTGATACTTTTCTAAAATTTTGTCAGAATGAGAAGTGTAAGGAAGCTGGTTGGTTGGTCCTAATTTTGCTAGGTGAAATGGTGAAAGAGATGAGCTCAGGGCTTCAGAGTCACAGCTCAAGTGCCACATACAAGACCTTAAAGTTGCCACGTGTGCCCTAGAAGAAACCCTTATTTCTTGTAGTAACAGAGCTGATGACATTGCTGAAAACCAGACCCAGGATCTTATTATAAGAGTGGCTGAATTACAACAGTAACTGAATTCCCAACCTTGAATGGTGTCTGAAGTTAAACTGAGGGCATTGATTGGGAAGAAATGGGATCTTGTTACTTGGGATGGAGACATATGGGCAGATAATCAGGAAGCTAGGAACATTGAGCCCCTAAATTCCATTGAAACCCTCCTGCCAACAGAATCAGACCTCTTACTCCCATCTGAAGAGATTACTCCATCTTTGTCTGCTAAGCCACCCTTCCCAGTAAAACCATTAGTCCCTCCACCCCCATCTGATGAGATGAACCCAGCTGTGTCTGAAGAGCCTTTGTCTGATTCATCACCTGGGGTGGTGTCTGAGTCATTGCTTGGGGCATCATCTGGGGTAGATACTTTACAAGACATTTTTGAATGTTCCCAGGACTTACCGCCACTGTCCATTTTTGCTTCTGGACCTATAACTATACTTAAGTCCCACTGATCCCTAAGAGGTGAAATATGAAGTATGACCCAGGAGGAGGTATGCTACACTCCAAAAGACCTGCTTGAATTTTCTAACATGTACAAACAGACACCTGAGGAATATGTGTGGGAATGATTGTTAAGGGTTAGGAGTAATGGTTCAAGGAACATAAGATTGGAGCAGTATGAGTTTATTGATATGGATCCACTAAGCACATATTCTTCTTTCAGTGTTTCAGATTACATGGTGGCCTACACTAAATCAGGGTGAAGTACCAGATTTGCCTTTGTATACTGTAGAAGAAAATATTCAAAGCCTTAGAGAAATCGGCATGTTAGAGTGGATTTATCAGGTTAGACCCACAAATGGAGTGCCCAGAAGACACACGTCTTACCTCAACAGTGAGGAACAAATTTGTGAAGGGAGCCCCAGCATCCTTGAAGACTGCTGTGATTGCTATTTTGTGTAAGTCAGATTTGACAGTGGGAACCGAATTAAGACACCTAACTACAGTGGGGCTGATTGGACACAGTGATGGTAGGGGCCAAGAAGCAGCACTCAATTGACAAAGACAAGGTGGGCATAGCTACCGTAATGGACAGTGGAGTCAAAGTAGTAATCAAAATAGTCTGACTAGTCTTAAAAATGCTGTCGACTCTGCCTCCAGTAGTAAAGAGGGCTCTGCTAATCCATGGCATGAAGTGGCAATATTAATACACAAAATATCACCACCAATACATCAAGTATTGGTGAGAAGTGAGGCTCTGGGTGATCACATATTTGATATTTTCCTACAAATTTGTCATAATGAGAAATATAGGAAAGCACATTGGTTGGTTCTACTTTCACTAGGGAAAGTGGTAAAAGAAAGAGATGAGCTCAGGACTTCAGAGTCACAGCTCAAGAGCCGCATAAAAGACTTTTGCCCTGAAAAAAAAACCTTATTTCTTGTAGTAACGGAGCTGATATTGCCAAAAACTAAACCCAGAGTCTTATTGTAAGAATGGCTGAATTACAATGCCAACTGAATTCCCAAACTTGAATGGTGTCTGAAATTAAAGTGAGGACACTGATTGGGAAGAAATGGGATCCTGGAACTTGAGATGGGGACATATGGGCAGATAATCAGAAAGCTGGGGACATTGAGCCTCTAAATTCCATTGAATCACTCCTACCAACAGAACCAGCCCTCTTTCTCCCACCTGAAGTGATTACTCCATCTTTGTCTATTAAGCCACTATCCCCACTAAAACCATCAGTGCCTCCACCTCCATCAGATGAGATTAACCCAGCTGTGTCTGAAGAGCTTTGGTCTAAGATATCTCCTGGGGTGGCATGTGAATCATTGCCTAGGGTGGCATCTGAGTCATTTCCTGGGGCATCACCTGAGGTAGATGCCTTACAAGACATTGGTGAATGTTCCCAGGACCCAGAATATTCCCACCACCCATTTTTGCATCTGGACATATAACTAAGGTCTCAGTGAGCCCCAAAAAGTGAAGTGCAAAGTGTGACCCAGGTGGAGGTAAGCTACATCACAAAAACTGCTTGACTTTTCTATTATGTACAAACGAACCTGGGGGAATATGTGTGGGAATGACTATTAAAGGTGTTCGATAATGGTGCAAGAAACAAAAAGATGGATCGGTCTGAGTTTGTTGATATGGGCCCACTAAGCACAGATTCTTCTTTCAGTGTTTTAGCTCCAAAGGTTAGGAAAGGATCTGATAGTTTATTTGGTTGGTTTGCTGAAGCATGGATTACGTGGTGGCCTACGTTAGATCGAGTTGAAGTGTCAGACTTGCCTTAGTATATTGTAGAAGAAGGTATACAAAAGGAAATTGGCATGTTAGAGTGGATTCATCAGATTAAACCCACAGACCCACACATGGAGTGCCCAGAGGAACAAATTTGTGAAGGGAGTCCCAGCATCCTTGAAGACTGCTGTGATTGCTATTTTATGTAAGTCAGATTTGATTGTGGGAACTGCCCCAACTGAATTAATACACATAACTGCAGTGGAGCTGATTGGACCATGTGGTGATAAGGGCCAAGTGGTGGCACTCAATCAACAAAGACAAGGTGGGCATGCTAAGCATAATGGACAGCAGGGCCAAAGCAGTAATCAGAATAGTGTGACTCCTATGGACTTACAGCATTGGCTACTTAGTCACAATGTCCCTGGGAGTAGAATAGATGGGAAATCTACTAAATATTTACTTGATCTGTATAAGTGGAAGAATTCTAGGTCAAGTGAATGGCAGTCTAACTGAAATCTCCAGAATAGAGTCACAGCCCCTCAACTGATTTCCAGGCTTGAGCCAATTTTTAAAGACCCACAATCCCCTGAATGAAGCAGAGGCCAGGTTCCCTTGAGGAAGGACCCTACTACGATGACAAAAACTTATACTGTTAATCTTTGTCCCAGCCTTCCCCAAAGGAATCTACAGCTTTTTATGAGAGTAATGTGTTCATGGGGGAAAATGAAATAATCATGTTTTTCAGGGATTACTGTATACTGGCTCTGAACTGACACTAATTCCAGGAGACCCAAAATGTCACAGTGACCCACCAGTCAGAGTGGGGGCATATGGAGGTCAGGTTGTTAATGGAGTCTTAGCTCAGGTTCGTCTCACAGTGGATCCTGTGGGTCCCCAAACCCATTCTGCAGTGGTTTCCCCAGTTCCAGAATGCATCATTGGAATAGATACACTCAGCAACTAGCAGAACCCCCACTTTGGATTCTTGACAATTGAAGTACAGGCTACTATGGTAGAAAAAGCCAAGTGGAAGCCATTAGAATTGTCCCTACCTAGGAAAATTGTAAAATAAAATAAAATAGAACAATACCACATGCCTGGAGGGATTGCAGAGATTACTGACACCATCAAGGACTTGAAGGTTGCAAGGATGGTGATCCCCCACCACATCCCCATTCAAATCACCTATTTGGCCTGTACAAAAAACGGATAGATATTGGAGAATGACAGTGGATTACCATAAACTTAACCAGGTGGTGACTTCAACTGCAGCTGCTGTTCCAAATGTGTTTCCATTGCTTGAGCAAATTAATACATCCGGTACCTCTCCCCCATGGAATCCTTCACTATTGCAACTCAAGTCTTGAATTTTTTAAGTTCTTTCAGCTTGAGAAACACTGAGCATGTTTTTCCCTTTTGGTTTTCTACCTCCAGCTCTTTGCACATGTCATTATAATACTTTACTTTGTCTTCTCAAGCCACCCTTTGAAATCTTCAGTTCTTTTACTTCATCATTTCTTCCTTTTGCTTTAGCTGTTCGACATTCGAGAGCAAGTTTGAGTCTACTCTGACATCCATCTTGGTGTTTTCTTTCCTGTCTTTTCAATGACCTCTTGCTTTCTTCATGCATGATGTCCTTGATGTCATTCCACAACTCGTCTGGTCTTTGGTCATTAGTGTTCAAAGCATCAAATCTATTCTTGAGATGGGCTCTAAATTCAGGTCGGATATACTCAAGGTCGTTTTTGGCTCTCATAGACTTGCTCTGATTTTCTTCAGTTTCAACTTGAACTTGCATATGAGCAATTGATGATCTGTTCCACAGTCATCCCCTGGCCTTGTTCTGACTTATATTGAGTTTTTTGTCGTCTCTTTCCACAGATGTAGTCGATTTGATTCCTTTGTGTTCTAACTGGTGAGGTCCATGTGTATCATCACCATTTATGTTGGTGAAACAAGGTATTTGCAATGAAGAAGTCATTGGTCTTGCAAAATTCTATCATTCAATCTCTGGTATTGTTTCTATCACCAAGGCTGTATTTTCCAACTACTGATTCTTCTTCATTGCTTCCAACTTTTGCATTCCAATCACCAGTAATTATCAATTCATCCTGATTGCATTTTCGATCGATTTCAGGCTGCAGAAGCTGATGAAAATCTTCAATTTCTTCATCTTTGGCCTGAGTGGTTGGAGCATAAATTTGAATAATAGTTGTATTAACTGGTCTTGTATGCACATGGATATTATCCTATCACTGACAGCATTGTATTTCAGGATATATCTTGCAATGTTCTTTTTGATAATGAATGCAACGCCATTCCTCTTCGAGTTGTCATTTCTGGCGTAGTAGACTATATGATTGTCCGATTCTGAACGGCCAATACCAGTCCATTTGAGCTCACTAATGCCTAGGATATTGATGTTTATGGGTTCTATTTCATTTTTGATGATTTTCAATTTTCCTACATTCATACTTCGTATGTTTCAGGTTCTGATTATTAATGGATGTTTGCGGCTGTTTCTTCTCATTTTGAGTCATGCCACATTTGCAAATGAAGGTCCTGAAAGCTTTACTCCATCCACGCCATTGAGATCGGCTACAATGAGGAAGCAGCTCTTCCCCAGTTGTCTTTTGAGTGCCTTCCAACCTGGGGAGCTCATCTTCTGGAACTATATCAGAAAATGTTCTGCAGCTATTCACAGGGTTTTCACTGGTTAATTCTTTTTAGAAGTATGCTGCCAGGCCCTTCTTCCTAGTCTGTCTTAGTCTGGAAGCTCAGCTGAAACCTGTCCTCCATGGGTGACCCTGCCGGTATCTGAATACCAGTGGCATAGCTTCTAGCATCACAGCAACACGCAAGCCCCCACAGTATGACAAACTGACAGAAGAAAAAATTCAAGCCTCGAGTTGTAGTAATGAAGGGTTCTACGGGGAAAATATTAAATGACACAGGAAGCATCAAAAGAAGATGGAAGGAATACACAGAGTCATTATATCAAAAAGAAATAGTCAATGCAACATATGAAAAAAATCAAGAATCAATGGTACTGATGGAAGAATTCCAAGATGCACTGAAGGCATTGGTGAAAAACAAGACTCCAGGAATTGATGGAATATCAATTGAGATGTTTCAACAAAGGGATACAGTGCTGGAAGTGCTCACTCATCTATGCTAAGAAATTTGGAAGACAGCTACCTGGCCAACCGACTGGAAGAGATCTATGTTTATACCTATTCCCAAGAAAGGTGATCCAATTAAATGCTCAAATTATCAAACAATATCATTAATATCACAAGCAAGCAAAATTTTGCTGAAGATCTTTCAAAAGTGGCTACAGCAGTATATCGATAGGGAACTGCCAGAAATTCAGGCCGGATTCAGAAGTGGACATAGAACCAGGGATATCATTGCTGATGTCAGCTGGATCGTGGCTGAAAGCAGAGAATACCAGAAGGTTGTTTACCTGTGTTTTATTGACTAGCAAAGGCATTCAACTGTGTGGATCATAACAAATTATGGATAACATTGAGAAGAATGGGAATTCCAGAACACTTAGACTGTGCTCATGAGGAACTTGTACGTAGATCAAGAGGCAGTTTTTCAGACAGAACAAGGGGATACTGAGTAGTTTAAAGTCAGGAAAGATGTGCATCAGGGTTGTATCCTTTCACCATACCTATTCAATCTGTATGCTGAGCAAATAATCCTAGAAGCTGGACTATATGAAGGAGAACAGGGCATTAGGATTGGAGGAAGACTCATTAATAACCTGCATTATGCAGATGACACAACCTTGCTTGCAGAAAGTGAAGAGGACTTGAAGCACTTACTAATGAAGATCGAAGACCACAGCCTTCAGCATGGATTGCACCTCAACATAAAGAAAGCAAAAATCCTCACAACTGGACCAATAAGCCACGCCATGATAAACAGAGAAAAGATTGAAGTTGTCAAGGATTTCATTTTACTTGGACCCACAACACCCATGGAAGCAGCAGTCAAGAAATCAAAAGACGCATTGCATTGGATAGATCTACTGCAAAGGACCTCTTCAAAGTGTTGCAGAGCAAAGATGTCACCTTGAAGACTAAGGTGCGCCTGACCCAAGCCATGGTATTTTCAATTGCATCCTATGCATGTGAAAGCTGGACAATGAATAAGGAAGACCGAAGAAGAATTGATGCCTTTGAATTGAGGTGTTGGCGAAAAATATTGAATATACCATGGGTTGCCAAAAGAATGAACAGTTCTGACTTGGAAGAGGTACAACCAGAGTGCTCCTTAGAAGCAAGGATGGTGAGACTGCGTTTTATATACTTTGGACATGTTGTCAGGAGGGATCAGTCCCTGGAGAAGAACATCATGCTAGGTAAAGTACAGGGTCAGCGGAAAAGAGGAAGACCTTCAACGAGGTGGATTGACACAGTGACTGCAACAATGAGCTCAAGCATAACGATTGTAAGGATGTTGCGGAACTGGGCAGTGTTTTGTTCTGTGGTACATAGGGTCGCTATGAGTCAGAACTGACTCGATGGCATCTAACAACAACAACAACCTGGTACATGGTATGCAACTATTGACCTTGCCAATGCCTTTGTCTCGATTCTGGTTTTGAAGGAACACCAGAAGCAGTTTGCCTTCAGCTAGCAAGGCCAGCAATACACCTTTACTGTCCTTCCTCAGGGAAATAGCAACTCTTCAGCCCTATGTCATAATTTAGTTTACTGTGACCTTGATTGCCTTTCCCTTCCACAAGATGTCACAGATTACATTGATGACATTAGGCTGGCTGGACCTAGTAAGGAAGAAGTGTCAGTGACTCTGGACTTATTGGTAAAACATTTGTGTGCTAGAGGGTGGGAAATTAATCCCACAAAAAATTCATGTGCCTTCCACCTCAGTCAAATTTCTAGGAGTCCAGTGTTGTGGGGCATGTCGAGATTTTTTCTTCTAAAGTGTAGGATAAATTGTACATCTGGCTCCTCCTACAACTAAAAAGGAGGCACAAAGCCTAGTGGGCCTCTTTGGATTTTGGAGGAAACATATCTCTCATTTGGGTGTGCTACTCCAGCCTATTTATAAAGTGACTCAAAAAGCTGCTAGTTTTGAGTGGGGCCCAGAAAAAGAGAAATATCTGAAGCAGGTTCATGCTGCTGTGCAAGCTCTGCCACTTGGCCCAAAAGATCTGGTTGATGCAATGGTGCTTGATGTATCAGTGACAGATAGAGATGCTGTTTGGAGTCTTTGACAGGTCCCGTAGGTGAATCACAGTGCATACCCTTAGGATTTTGGAGCAAAGCCCTACCATCCTCTGAAGACAAGTACTCTTCTTTTGAGAAACAGCTTTGTTCCTAGGCCTTAGTAGAGACTGAATGCTTAACCATGGGCCACCAAGACACTATGAGGTCTAAGCTGCCGATCATGAACTAGGTGTTGTCTGACCCACAGAGTCATAAAGTCAGATGTGCACCGCAGCACTCCATCATTAAAATGAAGTGGTGTATACAAGATTGGACTGGAGTAGGACCTGAAGGTACATGTAAGTTTCATGAGGAAGTGGCCTAAATGCCCATGGTCTCCACTCTTGTCACATTACCTCCCCTCTTCCAGCCTGCACAGACGGCCTCATGGGGAGTTCCTTATGATCAATTGACGGAGGAAGAGAAAACTCGTGCCTGGTTAACAGATGGTTCTGTGTGATTGATATGCAGGCACTACTGGAAAGTGGACAGTGGCAGCATGGCAGCCCCTTTCTGAGACTTCTCTGAAGGATGGTGGGGAAGGGAGATCCTCCCAATGGGCAGAACTTTGAGCAGTGCACCTGGTTATTCACTTTACTTGGAGGGAGAAGTGGCCAGATTTGCAATTGTATACTGATTTGTGGGCTGTGTCCAATGGATTGTCTGGATGGTCAGGGGCCTGGAAGGAACATGTTTGGAAAATTGAAGACAAAGAGGTATGGAGAAGAGGTATGTGCATAGACTTCTCTAAATGGGCCAAAGAAGTGAGGATTATTTGTGTCTCATGTGAATTCTCACCAAAGGGTGACCTCAGCAGAGGAAGATTTTAACAATCAATAGGATGACACGGCCTTTGGAAACCAGTCACCCTCTTTCCCCAGTCACTCTTGTCATTGCCCGATGGACTCATGAACAAAGTAAAGTGGCCATGGTGGCAGGGATGGAGGTTATGCATGGGCTCAGAAATGTGTACTTCAACTCACCACGGCTGACTTGGCTACAGCCACTGCTGAGTGCTAAATCTGCCAGCAGCAGAGACCAACACTGAGTGTCCAATATGGCACCATTCCTCGAGGTGATCAGCCAGCAACCTGGTGGCAGGTTGATTACATTGGACTGCATCCATCATAGAAAGGGCAGCATTTCATTCTTACTGGGATAGATACTTATTCTGGATATGTATTTGCCTTCCCTGCACGAAGTACTTCTGCCAAAACTACCATCGTGGACTCACAGAATGCCTTAACCACCATTGTGATATCTCACATATCATCGGATCAAGTGACTCACTTTACAGAAAATGAAGTGTGGCAGTGGGCCCATGCTCAAGGAATTCACTGATCTTACCATGTTCCTCATCATCCTGAAGTAGCTGGCTTGATCAAACAATGGAATGTCCTTCTAAAGCAAAATGACGGCACTAGGTAGGTGGCAATGCTTTGCAGGGTTGAGGTGATGTTCTCTAGGAGGTTGTATGTGCTCTAAACCAGCGTCCAGTATATGGTGCTGTTTCTCCTATAGCTGAGATTCACGGTTCCAGAAATCAAAGGGTGGAAATGGGAGTGGCATCCCTCACTATTATCCCTAGAGACCCACTCTCAAAATTTTTGCTTCCTGTCCCTGTGACCCTATGCTCTGCAGGTCTAGAGCTCTTAATTCCAACGGGAGGAATGCTCCTGCCTGGAGACACAATATGGATTTCATTGAACTGGAAGTTAAGAATGCCACCCAGCCACTTTGGGCTCTTTATGCCTCTGGATCAACAGGCAAAGAAGGGAGTTACTTTTTGGCTGGTGTGATTGATCCTGACCACTAAGGGAAAATCGTGTTGGTGTTGCGTAATGGAGGTAAAGACAATTATGCCTGGAATACAGGAGATCCCTTAGGGCATCTGTTATTGCTACCATGCCCTGTGATTAAAGTCAACGGAAAACTACAGCACCCAAATTCTGACATGACTACTAATGGCTCAGACCCTTCAGGAATGAAGATTTGGATCACCCCACTAGGCAAAGAACCATGACCAGCTGAGGTGCTTGCTGAGGATAAAGGGAATATGGAATGGGTGGCAGAAGAAGGTAGTTCTAAATACCAGTTATGAGCATGTGACCAGTTGCAGAAACAAGGACTATAATTGTTATGAGTATTTATTCTGTGTATGTGTGAATGAAATATTTTTGTTTTCTGCACTTACGTAAAATATAAGATGTAAACTGGGCTAATGTGGTTGTTCATGTTAGTTGCATAATGTTAGTTGCAAGTATGACTTTGTAATTGTCTTTATTTAGAAATTGTGTATGATTTAAGGAGATGCGTGCAGTTGACAAGGGGTGGACACTGATGGTTAAGGCTGTGTTTCAACTTGGTTGGGCCATGATTTTCATTTGTTTGGCAGTCATGTAATGATGTAGCCTGACAATTATGTAATGATCTAGTTTGGCTGTTATGTAATGGTGTAATTTGGCAGTTATGTAATGATGTAATCATCCTCCACGATGTAATCTGATGTGATCAGTCAATCAGTTGTAAGATGAGTTTCCATGGGGATGTGGTCTGCATCCTATGTATATATGTACTTTCTGGCAAGGCTCACTGGCTTTTGCTTGCTCTGGATCCTGCGTCCAGCTCATCATCATCTGACCTCTAGTTGTTGGGACTTGAGCCAGTGACCTGCCATATTGCCTGAGGATCTTGGGATTCGTCAGCCTCCACAGCCTGTGAGCCAGAGGCCTGCCATCTGACCTACCAATCTTGGGTTTGTAAGCCCTTCCAGCGATGTGAGTCAGGGGAAGCCTCCAGCCTGATACCTGACCCACAGACTTGAGACTTTCCAGCCTCTACAACCACATGAGCTATTTCCTTGAGATAAATCTCTGTCTCTCTCTGTCCCTGTCTCTCTCTGGATCCCTGGTGGTTAAGAGCTTGGCTGCTAACCAAAAGGTTGACAGTTTGAATCTACCAGCTGCTCCTTGGAAACCCTATGGGGCAGTTCTACTCTGTCCTGTAGGGCCACTATGAGTCAGAATCAACTCCACTGCAACAGGTTTGGTTTTGGTTTATACATACATACATCTATACACCTATCTACCTACCTACACACACACACACACACACACATATATATATATATATATATACACTTCACTGGTTTTGCTTCTCTAGAAAATCCAGCCTAAGAAAAAAGGCAATTTTTAACTCCCCCCAAAAGAAAATTAATCATACCATGATTTGAAAATATTGCTCAGTTGTAGTGTTTGTGAAGTTATGGTAATGTAAACATTGACTTTTAACCTTATGAAAATTATGATTAACTTTATGTCAGTCATAGAAAACAGGATGAATACCTATGGGTGATAATGGTGTGGAGGAGTGGGAACTATATTAGTTCCCTAGTGCTGCAGAACACATTACTACAAACTTAGTGGCTTCCAACAACACACATATATGATCTCAGTTTCTATGGGACAGGAGTCTGGGTGCTGCTCTGCTCAGGGTCTCACAAAGCTTCAATCAAGGTGTTAGCTGCCATCCTATTTGAGGCTACACTGGGAATGGATCTGATTTTGTTGGTAGAATTCAGTTCTTTACAGTTGTAGGACTGAGGGCTTTAGTTTTCTTGCTGGCTGTTGGTGAAAGGCTGCCCACAACTCCTAGGAGATACCCTCAGATTCTTGCCACAACATAGGTTGGTCACAATATGGCTGCATGTTATTTCAAATTGAGCAACAGAGGGAGAGACTCCAGCAAGAAGGGTATTACAGTCTTACCTAATTAATCACATACACATAATCCATTGCCTTTGCCATATTTTATTGGCTGGAAGAAAGTCACAGGACCTGCCCATACTCAGACGGGGAGGGGACCATTCAAGTGTGTAAACACCAGGTGGGGATCATGGGAAATGGCTTCTCATTGGGTTTCTTTGGAAGTATGTCTCTTAGTTGATGGCCACAAGTTATGCATTTATTGTATAATATTATTATGTGAAGAGGGCAAAATATGCATAAATAGTTGAATTTATTTTAAAAGAACTATATATATGGCGGTTAAGTGTTCAGTTGCTAAGCAAAAGGTAGGCAGTTCAAATCCACCAGCTGTTCCTTGGAAACACTATAGGGCAGTTCTACTCTGTCCTTTAGGGTTCTGTGAGTTGGAATCAACTCGAAGTCAATGGGTTTCATTTGGGTTTTATATATAGTCTCATGGAGCCCCGGTGGCACAGTGGTTAAGAGCTCAGCTGCCAACCAAAATGTCAGCAGTTCGAATCTACCAGTCACTACTTGGAAACCCTATGGGGCAGTTCTACTCTGTCCTATAGGGTCACTATGATTTGGAATCGCCTTGATGGCAACAGGTTTTATAGGCTCATAGACATAGGAAAAAGTAAGGGAAGTTATATAAAAAGATGTTTTATTGTGAAAATGTTCAAGCATACACAAAAGTATCACACACAGAATCATATTCCCGCATCAGGAATATCAACATTCCAATCCTCTGGTTTCATTTATGGTCATTGACTTAAATTAAAAAAAATTTTTTTTTTCATTTCTAGAAGTTCCAACTGGTTCTTATTCCTACCTTCTATGTCACTTTTTATAATTTCCTCTTTGTGGCAGATATTCTCAAGCTTGTTTTATTTATTTAATCATAGGATAGTTTTATAATCTGTCTGATAACTTCAGTATTTGTAGTGTATTTCTGCCGTTCCTATTGCTTCTTCTCATTCTTACTTGTGGTACCATGCTTGTGTGCTTGTTTTTTTTTTTTTTTTTTTTACCGAGTACTGCTCATTATTTTTGAAAAATTATTTGTGGGGATTCTTTTTGGCCTGGTATGAGGTGCTGTCCTGCAGAAGAGAATTTGTGTTTGCATTTGCCAGCCTTCTGGGGACACCACCAGTCGGTGGACCACCTCAAATCAAGGTCGCCTCTTCAGCTTCCCTGGACCACCTGAGCAGTGTGAACCTGGAGAACCTGGGCTGCACATCTGTGTGGCTTGAGCTACAATTTCTTTATTTTTGTTATTATGCTCTTCTTCCCCCTTTCATTTTACCCTATGCTCCTCTCAGCTTCAGGGCAACCTTGCTTGTAATAACCAGGAAGATTTACTTTTGGTTCACCTTTACTTTAAGGTTAATAGCCCTTCAGGTTCCTAACTTACTGTGAGGGGGTTTTTATTTAAACTCCCCACTTGAGTGGATGCTGGGGTTTTATTTTTGTTGCCAAGACCAAAATTCATTTTGTCAGTGTGGGAAGCAGCAGTGTTGGGCTTCCCTAAGTGTGCTGACTGTTGTCCCTTGGAGGGATTGGTAAAACTATGCCTGTGAAGTTGTTACAAGAGATTGGCTCCTGTGAGCCACAGGGCTTCTGAGTCAAGGTGGACCCTGCACCCACCAAGGTGGATCTAGTCTCTTGCCCCTGAATTGTCACCTGAGAGTGCCAATAGTATAACACCTGAATGGTTATATGCACTGCTGCAAGGACTACTCCCACTGAGAAACACCGACAGTGCCCTGCCAGCAAGCTGAGTTTCCTGTCTCCTATCCTCCTCACTCTGATGCCAGGTGAGGCCTTGGGTGGTGGTGAGTCTGAATGTTTACTTGGGCCTAAGAAGCGCCTCCCACCCCCACACACCTGTGGCCTTGCAGAGCAGGATCAGTGGCTTGGAGTTGCCTGTGCTCTGCTTCACTCTCCGAGTTCCCATTTTCCCTTAGCTTTTGCACTCCTCGTTCCTTCCTGTCCCTACCAGCTCTCCTGCTTTTAAGGAGACTTTTTAAAATAACAGCTTTATTAAGATATAATTCCCATAACATGTACTTTACCCACTTAAAGTGCACAGTTCAATAATATTTTTTTTTAGTATATTCACACCTTCACTGGGAATATGTTTATAGCACATTTTATTATGTTGGTGTGTATATTTCATTTATTTCAGTGCATAGGTTGGTTTAATATTTTCTTTTACAAAACTTTACTCTTATTATAGTTTTTGGTAGGTCTTTGCAATTTTTATGCTATAAACGTATTTCCTTATTACTATTCAATTTTTTCTGAACAGGTTATACATGCGGATGCCAAAAAAGTAAAAAAGTACCTAAGGACAGTGAAAGGAAAGTATCATTTCCACACGTTACTCAGCTGCCCATTTTCCTTCCCAGAGATAATCACTGCTACCTTAAGTATCCTTCCAGGAATATGCTTATATACATTTGTATATTCTAGTAAAAATAACTACTACTTGGTACAGATAGGACTGACTCAGCCTTTATTTTAAAGAGATCCTCAAAGTGGTTAACATTACTGCTGTTGTCATTAAGTGCTGTTGAGTTGTTTCAACTCATAGTGACCCCATGTGACAGAGCAGAACTGCTCCATAGGGTTTTCTAGGTTGTGATCTTTGTGGGAGCAGATTGCTGGGTCTTTCTCCTTTGGAGCCACTGGGTGGTTTCAGACCACTAACCTTTCACTAACTGTTGTACCACCCAGGCTCCTTATCTCATCCCTTTAAATGTTTACATACTATTGCACTGCAGAATTCAAAACATTTTCTTTAGGGTTTTTTTTTTTTTTTTGCATTTATGTTCATAGGTGAGAATGACTTAATTTAATGCTGTTCTCCCTCAGTTTTGATATGTTAACTTTATGAGTTTAAAACTCCCTGTTTTTTAATGTTCTGGCACATAGGAATTACTTTCTCCTTGAGGCCTTTCATGCCTTTGAAAGTTTAACTACCTGAAGTTAATTTTGGTAATTTAGGAAAATATAAAGCGATGAATTCTGTGAATTTTCAGATTTGTTGATATAAAGTTTACACTGTATTCTCCTATAATTTATGTCTCCATAAAAAACAAAAAAACAAACCACTGCCGTCGAGTCTAAATACCCTAAGGTATTTAGAGTGGCCCCTCCACCTACTACCCCTATCTGGCTTATGATAAACTCTTCTATTTGGTCTTACTGAAGTATCAGCTTTTGGTTTTCATTGGACCCTGTATTTTCTAAACCATTCTTTTACCTCTGTTTCCGTTCTTCTGCTAGGTTTTCTTGTTAATCTTGTTATGGCTAATGCCAGGAAACTATTATTGCATGAATGAATAATGTAAGGTGAGGTAATGAGGGACTAAACTAATTACACATGCACGCATAATTGTAAATACATATATACAATTCTAAAAGCTAAAAAAGTAGCTATTATATACTGTGGTACAGATAACACAAAGCTATAAGGGGAAGATGAGGATGAATGTGATTAATCAAACTTTCACGGAGATGAAATTTGATTTCCTAGGATTTATTTTAGCATGGAGCTATAGGCTAAAAGTTTAAAGAAAAACAGCTGTTGTGTATTTTGATCCCACAAAATAATTTTTTTACTGTTTCATTTCAGTGCTTCTTTGAAATAGATAAGTGAAGTGTAATCATTTAAGAAAAGTACACACAACTAAAATACTATTTAGGAAACAAAAAATTAAAAGGTTATACAGAAAGACGAAAAACAACTTTTCTTTTTAATCATGGACATTAACATTTATTTTGATAACAGTATTTCACTGCCGTGACAACATCTGAACAAGCACTTGTACAACATCACAGGAGACAACGTTTAAGTGGAAAGAACACTTTCTAACACTACATTCCTTAATATCCATGGAAAAAAATGTTTCAACTCCAGTTTAAATACTTTTGATTTTATTAAAGAAAGTATAAAATATTGAATTTTACATTTTAAACACTATTATTTGAAGAATCAGTCACATCTCTTCATGCTGCCAGCATGTTTCTAATACTTCCATGACTTAAATAGGATATATCTTCGGACAATCTCGAATCCTAAAAAATAAGTAAGATAAAATGTAAGTTTCTGTTTCTATCATTCTTGGATTTTGAAGTAATACTTTCAAAGAGTCAATATAAAAAACAGACATACCTGCTGTTAGATTAAAAACTCTCCTTTTCAAAATTAAAGAGCATAGCTTACACATTGTGCTGTGAACCTGGCTTTCATATTTTCTCTCTGTATCTCAGAGGCATTGTGATTGATTTCCTCTGCTCTCATACTCATTGCACTTAGCTCTGTCTAGTTTATTACTTCATTCCTTTGAGTTTTTAAATTTCAATGACTTTTTCACTTCTAGATTTTCCTTTTTTTCCTTTCTCACAAGCCATCAATTTCTGTTTTTATTTTTTGAACATTTCAGACATGTTTATTACAAAGCCCTTTTGAATTACTTCATCAATGCTCTCAATCCAGAGTCATGATATACGTTATTGTTAGTGTGTTATTTTTCATGAGCAGAATAGTTCCTGGATCCACTGCATTTCAGCTGTTCTCGGACATTTTTAAAATCAGTTTCTCAGCATGAGGCTTCAGTAAGGGTTAGAATTTAGCCTTCACAGAGTTCTTGTGGTTCACTCTTTCCCCCCTCATCTGCTTCCACTCCAGGGCAAAGGCTCGCTACAGTGCTAAATACTCAGGTTAGTAAATGCGAACTTAAACACCCATGTATCCATCACACAGCTTTGGGAACTTTTTTTTTTTTTTTTTAATATATTTTACCTAGCATTTCTATGAGTTTGACGTAGAATGGAAGGTTTTCTGTATTAGCTCAGTTCACCACCATCTTAACAGGAAATGCTTTGCTTTTTAACACTTAAGACATCTTAAAGTCTGTTCACATGTTCTCTAACAACTGCAGACCATATCAATGTCCCATAATTTATTCATCTCGTCCCCTACTGGACATTTAGGTTGTTGTCTTTTGCTGCTACATAAATCTTTACTTGTATGTGCAAATATATTTCTAGAATACATTCCTAGGAGAGGAATTCCTGGATCAAAGGGTATGTGTACTGCAATTGATACATTACCAAATTGTTCTCCAAAGAAGTTATACCAAGTTATAGCTCTACCAACTCTTATTACAGATCTTTTTGTATAATTTAAATTTATTCTCTCAACTCTAAATTAGTACAACTTCTAAACCTAAATAAAATACTGTAAGAGTAACACTTATTGAAAAAAAGATTCCTAGAGATAATGCTGATTGAATTAAGCATACCAATAAAGCCTAGTTTAAGAGAAAGCAAGCATCTGCAAGTCCATGAGTTAGTTAGTTTTTACCTCCAGTGGCCTGGTACCACTTTTCATTATACACATTAATAATAAAACTTCTTGGGTTTCCCTTGAGGTCTTCCCAATTTTTTTTCCATTTCCTTTTTCTGTTTATTGGCCTTATATCTCTCAGCCATTGACACAAGATCCTCTGGGACACTCTGAAATTATTAAATGTGTTAGGATTCTGAGTATTTTCTTTCACTATTTTTTATAGCTTTTCTATAATATGCCAAAATGCCTCCCAATCATTTCAGCCAGCGAAATCTGCACAACTGTTAGATAACACTTTTACATCTTTCAGATGGAATGAAATTTGCCTCCCTGCCTATTAACCCCTGAATCTATCTTAAGGACTTATCTTAAAAACACCCATAATATGTACTCCCTGCTTGTATAGCCCTTCAGTTGCTACCCGGTGTCCTCGGCATGCCCTTATTTAGTGCCACTTTCTTTATACTCTCTCTCACCTCTGGGCCTGAATATGTTCCCTGTGCTAGAACACTTTCCCCATTTTCTAGGGCTCTCCTCACCCCCACCTGACTGGTTTCTTTCTCAGCAGGGCTTTCATTGACCCTTCCCCATTAGATTAGGTTCCCTAGCTATATACTCCTATAGCTCCTTATCTTTGCCATGCTGTAGCCCTTATAACATGTTTAATTACTTGTTTAACATCTCTCTTTCCTGAGAAGCAGTAAGCTCCATGAGTAGGGAGCTTTTGCATAATTACATCCCCAGTAACTTACATAAACAAAATGATGAAACACTGCAAAAGTGATTAGAGGTAGACTTCTAATGAGTGGCATATTCTCACCTGATTTGCTCTTTCCAAAATATTAATCAATTCAGTGGCAATCCTCCAGTCATTTCTGGTGATAAGAGTAATTGACACACCAGTTCTCCTTTAAGGAGGGGAAAGAAAAACTCATGTAATTTGTTTTATAATCTGTATTCATGATTCAGTTAACAAAACAGCAGAGTAAAAAACAACAGCAAAACCTCAACTCTTTCACACTCCAGTTATTTACTATGTATTAAGAATTAAGGTCATGCAAACCGATTTGTAATCAAAATAATCTGCAGTTGTTTAAAACATCATAAGGAGATAGTCATGTGCCGCTTAACATGTTTGGGGCAACATCTGACTGCATACATGTCAGTACTGCTTGGGTTGCGAAAGCCCAACTTACATACAACCCATGGTTATGAACCAACCCCTGGTAAAGCCTATTATATTAAAAAATTGAGGTACATACAATGGTTTGTAATAATGCACATCAAAACATTATTATTATTACTGTATTGTTATGTTAAAGATGTTTTACTGTATCTAGAAGTGTTTCTTTAATGTTTTTTATACATAGAAAGGCACATTATATACTATATATGAAAAACATTTGGCTAACTGATGTTAAATACGAATCATATCTAATTGTTCCAACTTACGTACAAATTCAACTTAAAGACAGATTTAGGAATGGAACTCGCTCGTAATCTGTGGACGGCCATTCTATTTCACAGATGGTATAGTGGACATTAAGTGATGCATGCCTATATGATAATTGAGTTCTTGAGGGGGAACTCCTCTGTCATATGCATGCCAACTTAGAGAATTTGTCAACAACATTCAGAGGAACCACTGGGTACAGCTCAATACTGTGATACTATAGATATGAAGTAAAGAGTGGAATCAGAAACAGTTCAATGAAGCCAATCATGGAGTGATCTGGCTGAATCTGGAGCAGACCAATTGGACAGGGATAAAGCAGTCCAAGCAGGTTCTGAGGAGAAGCAGACAATTTCCAGTAAAAGAGAACAAAATATTTTCCTGGTCAAGAATAATGTGTGCAGAAAGTAATGAGAAGGATTGGAATTCCACTTTTAAGAATAGACTGTGCTTACTCACCCTGCTCTTCCAGTGCGCCCTACTCTGTGGACATATTCTTCAATGTTCCGGGGGAAATCATAATTATAGACATGTGTGACATCGTGGACATCAAGACCTCGGGATGCTAAGTCAGTAGCAATCAATATTCTCACTTTACCTAAAGAAGAAAGCCAAATGCATATGGACATATTCTGGCATAAACCAACCCAAGACATACATGAAAAGTATATCTTTTCTTATTATTTAACCAGATGAACTATTATTGCTTACATTAACATGTTTACTAAGATATTTGAAAATGAGAAAGGAATACTTAATGTCCTTTTTTTTTTTTTTAACTAGTAGCCATTTACAACATAACAGATACCATAATTCAGCAAACGGTCCTTGAAAAATTAAAAAATTTCAAGAACCAATATATATCTTAAAGCTAAAAAACTACCATTTAAAAAATATAGAACAGTATTGGCTAAACATGGTTTTGGAGAAGGAGCTGGAAGAAGGGGACAAGTTACTCAAAATCAATGTTAAAAACACCCCTCAGAATAAATTAGGAAATAGTAAAATGTTATCTCTATTCAAAACTTTAACATTGTATTTGGAGAGCTGGAATTACAGGGAGCTTTCTTTATTGTGAAAAAAAAAAAAATCACTATGAGCAACATTTCCAAGTAACCTAACTGGGTTCCAGAACAAAGCCAAAAAATATTTAAAGGAATACCAATAAGTCTAGCGCTCAAAATGTAAATTTTCTGTAACAGTGAACAGAATAATATGACCCATAACTACAAAAAAGGAAAATCAACAGCAACAAATCCAGAAATGACATCAAAGAAAGAATTTGTAAATAAGTTAGTTAAAGTTATTATAACTATATTCCATACATTCAAGGAGGCAGAGAAAAGCACGAGCATATCAAGGAAAGATACGGAAGATAAGAAATAACTTAAACCTCTAGAGGTTAAAAAAAAATGGGATGAAAAATACATTGGGTGAGATTAACAGCAGATTAGTGCAGAAGTAAGGATCAGTGAACTAATTTGAAAACAGAACAATAAAAACTATACAAAATGGAAGAGAAAAAAGGCTGAAAATAATAAACAGATCATTAGTGAGCTGTGGGACAACTTCAAGTGGCCTGATAAATATTAGAGTTCCTGGAAGAGGGGGAACAGGAAAATATTGAAGAAATAATAGCCAAAACTGTTCCAAATTTGATGAAAATTATAATCCCACAGATCCAAGAATCTCAAAGCAGAAGTAATCAAAATGTTTGAAATCACTGATAAATATTATTTGAAGTAGACAGTGATAAATTAAAGTTGTACACTGTAGACATGATGCTAAAGCAATCACTACCGTAAAAAAGCAAAGAAGTATGGCTAATAAACCAATGAGATAAACATGGATTCATAAAAATAATCCAAAAGAAGGTAGAAAAAATAGATATTAAAAAGATGGAACAAAAAATAAACAGCAAGATGGTAGATAAAATGCAAAGTAATCTACAGTGACAAACAGCATAGCAGTGGTTGCCCGGGAACGGCGTAGGAAATGACGGCTGGATTACAAAGGACACCAGGAAACTTTTAGGGGTGCTAGAAATGCTCATTATCTTGATTGTAGTGATAGTTCCATAGATGTATATACATGTCACACGGTACACTTTAAATATGTGCAGTTTCCTGATAGGGAACACAACAAAGAACCGGAGGGAGGAGGAGAGTAGTGGGATGCAGACACCAAACTCTCGTAAAAAGACCAGACTTAATGGTCTGACTGAGACTAGAACGACCCTGGAGGTCACGGTCCCCAGACCTTCTGTTAGCCCAAGACAGGAACCATACCTAAAGCTAACTCTTCAGACAGGGATTGGACTAGCCTATGGGAAAGACAATGATACTGGTGAAGAATGAGCTTCTTGGATCAAGTAAACACATGAGACTATGTTGGCATCTCCTGTCTGAAGGGGAGATGAAAGGGTAGAGAGGGTCAGAAGCTGGATGAATGGACACGAAAAGAAATAGAGAACGGAAGGAGCGTGCTGTCTCATTAGGGGGAGAGCAATTAGGAGTATTTGGAGAGGTGTTCATAAATTTTTGTATGAGAGTCCAACTTGATTTGTAAACTCTCACTTAAAGCACAACAAAAATTAAAAAAAACTGTGCAGTTTGTTGTCAGTTTTACCTCAATAAAGATATTTTAAAAAAGTATGGTCAGCAATCTATTAATGGGCCTCAATCAAAAAGATTGGGTCAAAGTTCGCCCTGGTCACTGTTACATAACGGGATTATTCGTGAGACCCCAGCATGAAACAACTGTGGGCTTATCCATTGCCTCCGCTCAGCTTCCTTCCTTACCAAGCAATCTTTTTAATACTCTGGCCTCCCAGGTACCATACCACAAAGGTATACGCTTCTCAAGTAAGTGAATAGATATTCACTAAAATCAATATCTTAGTATTCTGCTTTAAACATTAGTCATTTTTGAGTTTGGCTAGTTAGTTCTCAAACATGCAATCAAGATGTATTGGTAATTACTGGTGATTGGAACGTGAAAGTTGGAAACAAAGAAGAGGGATCAGTACTTGGAAAATGTGTTCTTAGAGGTAGAAACGACAACGGAAATTGCATGACAGAATTTTCAAAGACTAATGATTTATTCATTGCAAATATCTTTGTTCTTTTTTTTTTTTTTTTTTACTATGGTACCCAGCCCCCAGCCCCAGCAACTTGGTCCCTCAAGGTTGTCTCTAGGAAACTTCTAAGACTTTGCTTTGGTCAAGTTGTGCTGACTTTCCATAAAGTGTGTGTTGTCTTTCCCTTCACTAAAGTTGACATTTGTCTACTATCTAGTTAATGATTTGTCCTCACCACCTCTCCTTACCCTCATAACCATCAAGGAATGCTTTTTTTTTTTTTTCCTATGTGTAAACCTTTTCTTGAGTTTTTATAATAGTGGTCTCATACAATATTTGTCCTTTTGTGATTGACTTATTTCACTCAGCACATTGCCCTCCAGATACATCGATGGTGTGAGATGTTTCGAGGATTCATCATTGTTCTTTATCATTGCGTAGTATTCCATTGTGTGTATGAACCCTAATTTGTTTATTCATTCATCTGTTGATAGGCACTTGGATTGTTTCCATCTTTTTGCTACTGTGAATAGTGCTGCAATGAACATGGATATGCATATGCCTATTCATGTGATGGCTCTTTATTTCTCTAGGATATATTCCTAGGAGTGGGATTGCTGGGTCATATGATATTTCTATTTCTAGTTTTTTAAGGAGGTGCCATACCATTTTCCATAGTGGTTGTACTATTTTACATTCCCACCACCAACACATAAGAGTTCCAATCTCCCTGTAGCCTCTCCAACACTTACTACGTTATTATTATTGTTTTTTTAGTGCCAATAATGTAGGGGTGAGATGGTATCTTGTTGTAGTTTTTTTAAAATAATTTTTATTGTGCTTTAAGTGAAAGTTCACAAATCAAGTCAGTCTCTCACACAAAAAACCCACATACGCCCTGCTACCCACCCCCAATTACTCTCCCCCCAATGAGACAGCCTGCTGTCTCCCTCCACTCTCTCCTTTGGTGTCCTTATCGCCAGCTTCTAATCCCCTCCACCCTTTCATCTCCCCTCCAGGCAGGAGATGCCAACATAGTCTCAAGTGTTCACCTGATCCAAGAAGCTCACTCCTCACCAGCATCCCTCTCCAACCCATTGTCCAGTCCAATTCACGTCTGAAGAGTTGGCTTCAGGAATGGTTCCCGTCCTGGGCCAACAGAGGGTCTGGGGGCCATGACCACCGGGGTCCTTCCAGTCTCAGTCAGACCATTAAGTCTGGTCTTATGAGAATTTGGGATCTGCATCCCACTGCTCTCCTGCTCCCTCGGGGGTTCTCTGTTGTGTTCCCTGTCAGGGCAGTCATCGATTGTAGCCGGACACCATCTAGTTCTTCTGGTCTCAGGATGATGTAAGTCTCTAGTTGATGTGGCCCTTTCTGTCTCTTGGGCTCATAATCACCTTGTGTCCTTGGTGTTCTTCATTTTCCTTTGAACAGGTGGGTTGAGACCAATCGATGCATCTTAGATAGCTGCTTGCTAGCGTTTAAGACCCGAGATGCCACTCTTCAAAGTGGGATGCAGAATGTTTTGTTAATAGATTTTATTATGCCAATTGACTTAGATGTCCCCTGAAACCATGGTCCCCAGACCCCTGCCCCTGCTATGCTGGCCTTTGAAGCATTCAGTTTATTCAGGAAACTTCTTTGCTTTTGGTTTAGTCCAATTGTGCTGACCTCCCCTGTATTGTAGTTTTGATTTTCATTTCTCTAATAGCTAATAGCTAACAATCATGAACACTTTTTCATGTGTCTGCTAGCTGCCTGAATGTCTTCTTTGATGAAGTGTGTTCATATCCTTTGCCCACTTTTTAAGCAGATTATTTGTCTTGAACACTGGGTAGCTAAAGCGAAAGGAAGAAATGATGAAGTAAAAGAGCTGAACAAAAGATTTCAAAGGGCAGCTGGAGAAGACAAAATAAAATATTATAATGACATGTGAAAAGACCTGGAAATAGAAAATCAAAAGATAAGAACATGCTCAGCATTTCTCAAGCTGAAAGAACTGAAGAAAAAATTCAAGCCTCAAGTTGCAATACTGAAGGATTCTATGGGGAAAATATTAAACAACGCAGGAAGCATCAAAAGAAGATGGAAGGAATACACAGAGTCACTATACCAAAAAGAACGGGTCGATGTTCATTTCAGGAAGTAGCATATGATCAGGAACCGATGGTACTGAAGGAAGAAGTCCAAGTTGCACTGAAGGTATTGGCGCAAAACAAGGCTCTAGGAATTGATGGAATAACAACTGAGATGTTTCAACCAACAGATGTGGCACTGGAAGTGCTCACTAGTGTATGCCAAGAAATTTGGAAAACAGCTACTTTGCCAACCAACTGGAACAGATCCATATTTATGCCTATTCCCAAGAAAGGTGATCCAACTAAATCTGGAAATTATTGAACAGTATCAGTAATATCACACGCAAGTAAAATTTTGTTGAAGATCATTCAAAAGCGGCTGCAGCACTATATCAACAGGGAACTGCCAGAATTTCAAGCTGGATTCAGAAGAGGATGGGGAACCAGGGATATCATTACTGATGTCAGACGGATCCTGGCTGAAAGCAGAGAATACCAGAAAGATGTTTACCTGTGTTTTACCGACTATGCAAAGGCAGTCAACTGTGTGGATCATAAAAATTATGGATAACATTGCAAAGAATGGGAATTCAAGAAGGCTTAATTGTGCTCCTGAGGAACCTGTACATAGATTAAGAGGCAGTCAATGGAGCAGAATGAGAGGATATTGCATGGTTTAAAGTCAGGAAAGGTGTGTGTCAGGGTTCTGTCATTTCACCATATTTATTCAATCCACCTGCTGAGCAAATAATCCAAGAAACTGGACTATATGAAGAAGAACTCAGCAACAGGGTTGGAGGAAGACTCAACAACCTGAACCTGCATTATGCAGATGACACAACCTTGCTTGCTGAAAGTGAAGAGAACTTGAAGCACTCACTGATGAAGATCAAAGACCATAGCCTTCAGTATGGAATACACCTCAACATAAAGAAAACAAAAATCCTCACAAATGGACCAATAAGCAACATCATGACAAACGGAGAAAAGTTTCAGGCTGTCAAGGATTTCATTTTACTTGGATCCACAATTTATGCCATAGAAGCAGCAGTCAAGAAATCTAAGGACATACTGCATTGGGCAAATCTGCTGCAAAAGACCTCTTTAAAGTGTTGAAAAGCAAAGACATCACCTTAAAGACAGGTGTGCCTGACTCAAGCCATCGTGTTTTCAATCGTCTCATATGCATGGGAAAGCTGGATTATGAATAAGGAAGAGTGAAGAATAACTGACACCTTTGAATTATGGTGTTGGCAAAGAATATTGAATATGTTACGGACTGCCAGAAAAACGAACAGATCTGTCTTGGAAGATGTACTGCCAGAATGCTCCTTAGAAGCAAGGATGGTGAGACTATGTCTCATCTACTTTGGACATGTTATCAGGAGGGATCAGTCCCTGGAGAAGGACATCATGCTTGGTAAAGTAGAGGGTCAGTGAAAAAGAGGAAGACCTTCAACAAGATGGACTGACACAGTGACTGCAACAATTGGCTCAAGCATAATGATTGTGAGGATGGTATGGGACTGGGCAGCATTTCATTCTGTTGTACATAGGGTCACTATGAGTCAGAACTGACTCTACGGCACCTAACAACAACAACAACATTTGTCTTTTTGTTGTTGTGGCATTGACGTATTTTGTAGATTTTAGAGATTAGACCCTTGTTGGACATGTCGTAGCCAAAATTTTTTTCCTAGTCCGTAGGTTCTCTTTTTAATATTTTGGTGAAGTCTTCTGATGAGCATAAGTAGTTAATTTTTAGGATCTCCCAATTATCTAGTGGTGTTTGTGCAGTGTTAGTTATGGTTTGTACTGTATTTATGCCATGTATTAGGGCACCTAATGTTGTTCCTACTGTTTCTTCTATGATCTTTATCATTTTAGGTTTTATATTTAAATCTTTGGTCCATTTTGAGTTAGTTTTTGTGTATGGTGTGAGGCATGGATCCTGTTTCATTTTTTCACAAATGGATATCCAGTTATGCCAGCACCATTTGTTAAAGGCTGTCTCTTCCCCATTTAATAGACTTTGGCGTTTTATCAAAGATCAGCTGACCATAGGTAGATGGATTTATCTCTCGGTTTTCAATTCTGCTCCGTTGGTCTGTGTGTCTGATGTTATACCAGCACCAGGCTGTTTTGACTACCCTGGTTGTATAATAGGTTCTACGATCAGGTAGTGTGAGGCCTCCCACTTTGTTCTTCCAAAAATGATTTACTTATCCAGGGCCTTTTCCCTTTCCATGTAAAGTTGGTGATTAGTTTCTCCATCTCGTTAAAGAATGCTGTTGGTATTTGGATTGGAATTGCGTATCTGTAGATCACTTTGCGTAGTATTGACATTTTTAGTGTTGAGTCTTCCTATTCATGAGCATGGTATGTGGTTAAGAGCTCGGCTGCTAACCAAAAAGGTCAGCAGTTCTAATCCACCAGCTGCTCCTTGAAAACCCTATGGGGCACTTCTACTCTGTCCTACAGGGTCACTATGAGTCAGAATCAACTTAATGGCAATGGGTTTGTTTGTTTTTTCTTTTGGTTTCTGGCAATAGTGTTTTGTAGTTTTCTTTGTATAGATTTTTTATGTCCCTGGCTAGATATATTCCTAAGTATTTTTATCTTCTTGGGGGCTACTGTAAATGGTATGGATTTCCTGATTTCCTTTTTGAGGTTCTTCTTGTAGGTGAAGAGAAATCCAACTGATTTTTGTTTTTTGATCTTGTATCCTGCTACTCTGCTGAATCTATTAGTTCCACTAGCTTTCCTGTGGATTCTTTGGGGTTTACTGTGTCCAGGATCATATCATCTGTGAACAGGAATATTTTTACCTCTTCGTTACCAAACTGTATGCCCTTTATTTCTTTTCCTTGCCTCACTGCTCTATCTAGGACTTCCAGCATGATGTTGAATAAGAATGGTAATAAAGGGTTCCCGTTCTCAGGGGGATTGCTTTCAGTCTCTCTCTGTTGAGAATGATCCTGGCTGTTGGTTTGTATAAATGCCCTCTATTATGGCAAGGAGTTTCCCTTCTGTTCTTATTTTGCTGAGAGTTTTTATTAGGAATGAGTATTGGACTTTGTCAAGTGCCTTTTCTTCATCAACTGAGATGATCATGTGATTCCTTTGTTTTATGAATGTGATGGATTACATTGATTGATTTTCTAATGTTGAACCATCCTTGCATACCTGGTATGAATCCCACTTGGTCATGATATATATATATATATTTTTTATATGCTATTGAATTCTATTGGCTAGAATTTTGTTGAGAATTCTTGCATCTGTATTCATGAGGGATATTGATCTGTGTTTTCTTTTTTTATGGTGTCTTTGCCTGGTTTTGGTATCAGGGTTATGCTGGCTTCATAGAAAGAATTCAGGAGTATTCCTTCCTTTTCTATGGTCAGAAATAGTTTGAGTAGTATTGTTGTGCATGCTTCTCTGAACGTTTTGTAGAATTCTCCAGTGAAGCCGTCAAGAGCATGGCTTTTTTTGTTGTTGTTGGGATTTTTTTTTATTACCTCTTCAATCTCTTCTTTTGTTATGGGTCTGTTTAGTTTTTCTACCTCAAGTTTGTGTTAGCTTGGGTATGTAGTATGTTTCTAGAAATTTGTCCATTTCCTCTAGGTTTTCAAATTTGTAGGAGTACAATTGTTCGTAGTATTCTGTTACGATCCTTTTTATTTAGATTGATTCTGTTATCACCCAGCTCATTGCTTATTAGGGTCTTTAGCTTCTTCTCCTGCTTTTCTTTTGTCAGTTTGGGTAATGGTCTGTCAATTTTGTTGATTCTTTCAAAGAGCCAAATTCTGGTCTTGTTGATTCTATTTTTTTTTTTTTCTCTTCTCTATTTCATTTATTTCTGCTCTAATTTTTATTATTTCCTTTCTTCTTTTGCTGCTTTTTTTTAATTTGACTTGTAGGGTTAATATTTGATTTTGGCTCTTTCTTCTTCTTTGATGTGTGCATTTTTTGCTATAAATTGACCTCCTAAGCACTGCTTTTGCTGTATTCCAAAGGTTTTGGTAAGATGTGTTTTCATTCTTATTTGATTTTATGAGTTTTTCTATTCCATCCTTTATTTCATTTATTGCTTAGTAATTTTTAAGCAAGGTGTTGTTCAGTTTCCATGTATTTTCTTTTCCTTGCAGTAATCAGTAACAGGAATAAAATTTTTTAAAAATTAAAAAAAATTTTTTAATTTTATTCCTGTTACTGATTGCTACTTTTATGACATTGTAATCAGAGGAGATGCTTTGTATTATTATAATATTCTGGATTTTGTTGTGGCTTGCTTTTGTATGGTCTCTTCTGGAGAATGTTCCATGTGCATTGGAAAAGAACGTATACTGAGTGGAATGTTCTGTATATGCCTATGAGGTCAACTTGGCTGATTATTGCATTTAGATCTTCTTTATCTTTACTGAGTTTCTTTCTAGATGGCAAATACCCTTTTTCAACAATATAAATGACTATACATGTGAACCTCACCAGATGGAATACACAGGAATCAAATTGACTACATCTGTGGAAAGAGATGATGCAGAAGCTCAATATCATCAGTCAGAACAAGACCAGGGACTAACCCTGGGACAGACCATCAATTGTTCATATGTAAGTTCAAATTGAAGTTAAAGAAAATTAAAACAAGTCCATAAGAGCCAAAATACGAGCTTGAGTATATCCCACCTGAATTTAGAGACCATCTCAAGAATAGATTTGGAGGCAGGGCCAAGACAGCGTGATCACTCTTACAACAAAGACCCAAAAACACAGGTGAAACGATTATATATATGACAAGCTAGGAGCTCTGAACATCAAAGGCAAAGTTAGAAAATGGATTGAGTGGCAGGGGAGGGAGAGACGGTTCAGAAGGGGCGAGGAGTTGCCGGACAGGAATCGCCAGGAACCCTCAGGCACCATTCCCTGGAGCAACCGCAGTGGGGCTGGCAGTAGCATTCCAGATGCGGTTTTCTCAGGAAGAGACAGCAAGCTGCAAAGCCTACTCACACCTCCAGAACCAAAGAATAATGGTGCTTTCAGCAAAAGCTAAGTACTTGTGTTTCTTTTAATGCACCCTCAGCCCCCAAGCTGACTTCAGTGGCTGTCGATTTCCTTGGGCCTGAGATAGGTCCTGCTACATGACCTGAGCCATTCTCCTGGCCTTGGAGAAGGAATAAATTCACAGTTAGGGGAAAAGATAATCTGCCAGCTCCACTAAGCTGGGGAGCTCAGGATAGAGGCAGCTCCTGTCCAGGCACAAACGGTCTGCAGACTTTGAATACCTTTCACCCCTGCATGGACCTGTGTGGGTCCATTTCAGGAGAATAGGCCCTTGTTGGCAGACTGCAACTATTTCAGCTGTGCAGTGGAGAGGTGGGTGTTTGATGTTTGACACCACTTTACCTACTAAACAGGGTCCTCACCTACCCACATTAGGGGCCTAAGGACTGGTGGCTCCACCCACGTCAGCTAGCCACCAGCAACAGGGATCCAAAGATAAGTGGTACCTCCTAGTTCTTACAACCGAAAGCACTGGGTGTCCATGGTCCAGCTGCAGAACCCACCCACCAGTGCACTCCAGGGAACAGGGACATGCTTTCCTCACAGACACTTGGAGGACAGTTGTCAGCCCCTGGCCTTGTTTAGAGCATGACCCCCTGCTGCAACCAGATACCTGTACCTACACCAGTTACCCCTGCCCCTCTAAGACTTGAGGACAGAGCCTGTACAACACTTGATGACCAACTACCTGGACACCTGAGCTGAACCCATACAAGAAAAGTGAATGGACTCCTAGGCTCATGTACCTGGTAGCAGCTCTAGCCATCTGGTAAGAGGATGTTAGAGCTTCAAAGACAAAAATCATCAAGCTAGCTCACTCAAGCAGCCTATTTGGGTATATCAAAACAAAACAAAGCAAGAAGCTAGGATACAGTAAGCAAATATAAAATAAACTAATACAATAACTTATAGATGGCTAGGAGACAACAGTCAATATCAAATCACATAAAGAAGCATACCACGGTCATTTCCACAAGCTCTCAAAACAAAGAATCAAGGAATCTTCTGGATGAAGGTGTATTCCTGGAACTACCAGATGCAGAATACAAAGATTAATATAGAGAACTCTTCAAGACATCAGGAACAAGATTAGGCAAAATGCAGAACAAGCCAAGGAACACACAGATAAAGCAGTTGAAGAAATTAAAAAAGTTATTCAAGAACATAATGAAAAATTTAATAAGCTGCAAGAATCCATAGAGAGACAGCAATCATTGAGGAAACAGAAGGCAGAATTAGTGAGATTGAAGATAAAACCCTTGGCAACAATATATTTGAAGAAAAATCAGATAAAAGAACTAAAAAAAAAAAGACGAAACCCTAGGAATCATATGGGACTCTATCAAGAGAAATAACCTACAAGTGGTTGGAGTAACAGAACAGGAAGGGATAACAGAAAATCAGAGAGAATTGTTGAAGATTTATTGGCAGAAAATTTCCCTGATATTGTGAAAGATGAGAAGATATCTATCCAAGATGCTCATTGAACTCTACATAAGGTAGATCTCAAAAGAAAGTCACCAAGACACATTATAGTCAAACCTGCCAAAACCAAAAATAAACAGAGAATGTTAAGAGCGGCTAGGGATAAATGAAAAGTCACCTACAAAGAAGAGTCAATAATAAGCTCGCACGACTCAGCAGAACCCATGAAGGCACGAAGGCAATTGGGATGACTTATATAGAGCACTGAAGGAAAAAAACTGCCAGCCGACTGCCAGCAAAACTGTCGCTTAAATATGAAGGCAAATTAGGATATTTCCAGACAAACAGAAGTTTAGGAAATTCATAAAAACCAAACCAAAACTACAAGAAATATTAAAGGGAGTTCTCTGGTTACAAAATCAATCATATCACATATCAACCCAAGACTAGAACACAGGACAGAGGAATCAGATGTCAACCTAGATAGGGAAATTACAAAAATAAATCAAGATTAAAAAAAAAAAGCTCAAAACAGGGAAACAGCGATGTCATTATGTAAAAGAAGACAACATTAAAACAATAAAGAAGGACTGAGAAATGTAGTTATCAATCTCTCCTATGGAGAGAAAGTGAAAGCGATATAAAGAAATAAAAGTTAGGTTTAAACTTAGAAAAACAGGGGTAAATATTAAGGTAACCACAAAGGAGAATAACAATCCTACTCATCAAAATAAAATACAAGAAAAAAATAAAGATTCAGCAAAGACAAAATCAACAACAGCAAATAAGAGGAAAAGACAATATACAGAGATCAACTACCTAGCACAAAAAATTAAGTGGGAAAAAGAAACCGTCAAAAATACACAAAAAAAGACATCAAAATGACATCACTGAACTCGTACTTAGCCATAATTACGCTGGATGTAAATGAACTAAATGCACGAATAAAGAGACAGAGAGTGGCAGAATGGATTAAAAAACATGGTCTGTCTACATCCTGCCTACAAGAGACACACCTTACACTTAGAGACACAAACTAAAACTCAAAGGATGGAAAAAAATACATCAAGCTAATAACAATCAAAAAAGAGCAGAAATGGCAATATTAATTTCGGACAAAATACACTTTAAGTACACTTTAAAGTTAAATCCACCACAAAGAATATGACACTATATAATGATTAAAGGGACAATCTACCAGGAGGATACAACCATATTAAATATTTATGCACCCGATGACAGGGCTTTAAGATACATAAAATGAACTCTAACAGCATTGAAAAGTGAGATAGACAGCTCCACAATTATAGTAGGAGACTTTAACACACCACTTTTGGCAAAGTAGAGAACATCCACAAAAAAGCTCAATAAAGACACGGAAGATCTAAATGCCACAATCAACCAACTTGACCTCATACACATATACAGAACACTCCACCCAACAGCAGCCAAGTAGATTTTCTTTTCCAATGCACATGGGACATTCTCTAGAATAGACCACATATTAGGTCATAAAGCAAGCCTTAACAGACTCGAACACACTGAAATACTACAAAGCATCTTCTCTGACCACAAGGCCATAAAAGTAGAAATCAATAAGAGAAAAATCAGGGAAAAGAAATCAGACACTTGGAAACTGAACAATACCCTGCTCAAAAAAGACTGGGTTATAGAAGACATTAAGGATGGAATAAAGAAATTCATAGAATTCAATGAAAATGAAAACACTTCCTGTCAGAACCTTTGGGACACAGCGAAAGCAGTGTTCAGAGGTCAATTTATAGCAATAAATGTACATATCCAAAAAGAAGAAAGGGCCAAAATCAAAGAATTATCCCTACAACTTGAAAAAATAGGAGAGCAAAAAATGAAACCCTCATGCACCAGAGGAAAGCGAACAGTAAAAATTAGAGCACAGCTAAATGAAATAGAGAACAGAAAAACAACTTTGAAAGAGTTAACAAGACCAAAAGCTGGTTCTTTGAAAAAATTAACAAAATTGATAAACCACTGGCCAAACTGACAAAAGAAAAACAGGAGAGGAAGCAAATAACCCAAAAAAGAAATAAGATGGGCGATATCACAACAGACCAAACTGAAATTAAAAGGATCATATCAAATTACTACGAAAAATTGTACTCTAACAAATTTGAAAACCTAGAAGAAACAAACAGAGGTACAACAACTAAATAAACACACAACAAAAGAAAAGATTGAAAAGGTAATTAAAAAACTCAGTACCAAAAAAAGCCCTGGCCCAGACAGCTTCACTGCAGAGTTCTACCAACTTTCAGAGAAGAGTTAACACCACTACTTAAAGGTATTTCAGAACATAGAAAATGATGGAATACTCCCAAACTCATTCTATGAAGCCAGCATATCCTTGATACCAAAACCAGGTAAAGACACCATGAAAAAAGAAAATTACAGACCTATATGCCTCATGAATGTAGATGTAAAAATTTCCAACAAAATTCTAGCCAATAGAATTCAACAATGTATCAAAAAAATAATTCACCATGACCAAGTGGGATTCATACCAGGTATGCAATGATGGTTCAACATTAGAAAAACAATTAATGTAATCCATCATATAAATAAAACAAAAGACAAGAACTACAGGATCTTATAAATTGATGCAGAAAAGGCATTTGACAAAGTCCAACACCCATTCGGAAACCCTGGTGGTGTAGTGGTTAAGTGCTACGGCTGCTAACCAAATGGTCAGCAGTTTGAATCCGCCAGGCGCTCCTTGAAAACTCTATGGGGCAGTTCTACTCTGTTCTATAGGGTCGCTATCAGTTGAAATCGACTCGACGGCACTGGGTTTGGTTTTTTTGGTTAACACCCATTCATGACAAAAACTCTCAACAAAATAGGAAGAAAAGGAAAATTCCTCAACATAATAAAGGGCATTTATACAAAGCCAGCAGCCAATATCATCCTAAATGGAGAGAGTCTGAAAGCACTCCCCTTGAGAATGGGTACCAGACAAGGATGCCCTTTATCACCACTCTTATTCAACACTGTGTTGGAGGTCCTAGCCAGAACAATTAGGCTAGATAAAGAAATAAAGGGCATCCCGATTGCCAAGGAAGAAGTGAAAGTATCTCTATTTGCAGATGACACGATCTTATACACAGAAAATCCTAAAGAATCCTCAAGAAAACTACTGAAACTAATAGAAGACTTCAGCGGAGTACCAGAATACAAGATAAACACATAAAAATCAGTTGGATTCCCCTAAACCAATAAAAAGGACATCAAAGAAGAAATCAGCAAATCAATACCATTTACAGTGGCCCCCAAGAAGATAAAATACTTAGGAATAAATTTTACCAGAGACGTAAAAGACCTATACAAAGAAAACTACAAGACACTGCTGCAGGAAACCACAAGAGACCTACATAAGTGTAAAAACGTACCTTGCTCACGGACAAGAAGACTCAATATTGTAAAAATGTCTCTTCTACCAAAAGCGATCTATAGATACAATGCAATTCTGATCCAAATTCCAACGACATTTTTTAATGAGATCGAAAAACAAATCACCAACTTCATATGGAAGGGAAAGAGGCCCGGATAAGTAAAGCATTACTGAAAAAGAACAAAGTGGGACGCCTCACACTACCTGATTTTAGAACCTATTATACTGCCACAGTAGTCAAAACAGCCTGCTACTCGTACAACAAGAGATACGTAGACCAATGGAACAGAATTGAGAATCGAGACATAAATCCATTCACATATGAGCAGCTGATATTTGATAAAGGCCCAAAGTCAGTTAAATGGGGGAAAAGACAGTCTGTTTAACATATGGTGCTGGCATAACTGGATATCCATCTGCAAAAAAATGAAACAAGACCCATAACTCACACCATGCACAAAAACCAACTCAAAATGGATCAAAGACCTAAATATAAAATCTAAAACGATAAAGATCATGGAAGAAAAAATAGGGACAATGCTCCGAGCCTTAATATATGGCATAAACAGTATACAAAACATTACTAACCAAGCACAAGAGAAAGAAACTATATAACTGGGAGCTCCTAAAAATCAAACACCTATGCTCATCCAAAGACTTCACCAAAAGAGTAAAAAGATTACTTACAGACTGGGAAAAAGTTTTTAGCTATGACATTTCCGATCAGGGTCTGATCTCTAAAATCTACATGATACTGTAAAAAATCAGCAACAAAAAGACAAATAACCCAATTAAAAAATGGACAAATGATATGAACATGCACTTCACTAAAGAAGACATTCAGGTAGCTAACAGATACATGAGGAAATGCTCATCATCATCAGTCATTAGAGAAATGCAAATCAAAACTAGTGAGATTCCATCTTACTCCAACAAGGCTGGCATTAATCCAAAAAACCACAAAATAATAAATGTTGGAGAGCTTGTAGAGAGACTAGAACACTTATACATTGCTGGTGGGAACATTAAATGGTACAACCACTTTGGAAATCGATTTGGCGCTTCCTTAAAAAGCTAGAAATAGAACTACCCACTCCTTGGAATATATCCTAGAGAAATAAGAGCCTTTACACAAACAGATATATGCAGATTTATATACACACCCTGGTGGTGTAGTGGTTAAGTGCTACAGCTGCTAACCAAAAGGTTAGTAGTTCGAACCCACCAGGTGCTCCTTAAAAACTGTATAGGGAAGTTCTCTGTCCTATAGGCTCGCTATGAGTCGAAATTGACTCAAAGGCAATGGGCTGTTTTGGTTTGTGTATGTTCACTGCAGTATTGTTCACAATAGCAAAAAGATGGAGGCAACCAAGATGCCCATCAATGGATGAATGGATAAATTATGGTATATTCACACAATGGAATACTATGCAATAAAGAACAATGATGAATCCGTGAAACATTTCATAATATGAAGGAATCTGGAAAGCATTATGCTGAGTGAAATCAGTCATTTGCAAGAGGACATATTGTATGAGAACACTATTATAAGAACTGAAGAAATAGTTTAATCAGAGGACAAAATATTCTTTGATGGTTACAAGAGTGGGGATGGACGGAGGCAGGGGGGTATTCACTAATTAGACAGTAGACAAGCACTATTTTAGGTGAAAGGAAAGACAACACACAATACAGAAGAGGTCAGCACAACTGGACTAAACCAAAAGCAAAGAAGTTTCCTGAAAAAACCGAATGCTTTAAAAGTCAATGCAGCAGGGGCAAGGGTTTCCAGACCATGGTTTCAGGGGACATCTAGGTCAACTGGCATAATAAAATTTATTAAGAAAACATTCTCCATCCCACTTTGGAGACTGGCATCTGGGTTCTTAAATGCTAGCAAGCAGCCATCTAAGGTGCATCAATTGGTCTCAACCCACCTGGAGCAAAGCAGAAGGAAGAACACCAAAGACACAAGGTAATTATGAGCCCAACAGACAGCAAAGAGCCACATAAATCCAAGCCTACGTCAGCCTGAAAGCAGAAGAACTAGATGGTGCCCGGCTGCAACCGATGACTGCCCTGGCAAGGAACACAACAGAGAACGCCTGAGGGAGCAGGAGAGCAGTGGGATGCAGACCTCAAATTCTTGTAAAAAGACCAGACTTAATGGTCTGGCTGAGACTAGAAGGACCCCAGAGGTCATGGTCCCAGACCTTCTTTTAGCCCAAGACAGGAACCATTCCCAAAGCCAACTCTTAAGACATGGATTGGATTGGAGTATAAGATAGAAAATGACACTAGTGAACAGGCAGCTCCTGTCTGGAGGGGAGATGAGAAGGCAGGGGAGGACAGAAGCTGGCTGAATGGACACTGAAATACAGAGTGGAGAGAGGGAGTTTGCTATGTCCCTGGGGGGAAAATAGCTGGGAGTATATGGTGGGGTGTATACAGATTTTTGAATTAGAGGTTGACTTGATTTGTAAAGCATAATAAAAATTAAAAATAAAAGCACATACCCAGAGCAAAAAAAAAAAAAAAAGAATAGATTTTATGCACTGAACACTAATGACCGAAGACCAGACGATTTGTGGAATGACATCAAGGACATCATACATGAAGAAAGCAAAAGGTCATTAAAAAGACAGGGAGGAAAGAAAAGACAAAACTGGATGTCAGGAGAGACTCTGAAATTTACTCTTGAACATAGAGTAGCCAAACTGAAAGGAAGAAATGAAAATGTAAAAGAGTTGAACAGAAGACTTCAAAGAGCGGCTTGAGAAGACAAAGCAAAGTATTATAATGAAATGTACAAAAACCTGGAGTTAGAAAACCAAAAGGGACGAATATACTCAGCATTTCTCAAGGTGAGAGCACTGAAGTTTTCAAGCCTCAAGTTGCAATGCTGAATTGCAAAAAAACTGAATAACACAGGAAGCATCAAAAGAAGATGGAAGAAATACACAGCGTCACTGTACCAAAACGAATTCCTTGACATTCAGTTATTTCAGGAGGTATCATATGATCAAGAACAGATGGTACTGAAGGAAGAAGCCCAAGCTTCATTTAAGGCACTGGTAAAAACAAGGCTCCCTGGAATACCAACTGAGATGCTTCAACAAGCAGATGCAATACTGGAAGCACTTGCTCATCTATGCCAAGAAATTTGGAAGACCAACTGGAAGAGGTCCATATTCATGCCCATTCCAAAGAAAGGTGATCCAGCAGAATGCAGAAGTTATCGAACTGTTTCACTAATATCACATGCAAGTAAAATTATGATGAAGATAATTAAAAAAGGGTTGTAGCAGTATATCGACAGGGAACTGCCAGAAATTCAGAGCGGGTTCAGAAGAGAACATAGAACCAGGGATATAATTGCTGATGTCAGATGGATCTTGGCTGAAAGCAGAGAATATGAGAAAGATGTTTACCTGTGTTTTATTGACTACGCAAAGGCATTGGACTACGTGGATCGTAACAAATTATGAATAATTCTGTGAAGAATGGGAATTCCAGAACACATAATTATGCTCACGCAGAACCTGTACATAGACCAAGAGACAATTGTTCGAATAGAACAAGGGGAAACTGTGTGGTTTAAAACCAGGAAAGGTGTGTGTCAGGGTTGTATCCTTTCACCATACTTATTAATTCTGTATGCTGAGCAAACAATTCAAGAAGCTAGACTCTGTGAAGAACACAGCATCAGGATTGGAGGAAGACTCATTAACAGCCTTCAATGTGTAGATGACACAGCCTTACTGAAACCAAAGAGGACTTGAAGCACTTACTGATTAAAATCAAAGACTACAGCCTTCAGTATGGGTTATACTTTGAAAGAAAACAAAAATCCTCACAAGTGCACCAATAAGCAGCATCATGATAAATTAAAGTTGTTAAGGATTTCATTTTACTCAGATCCACAATCAATGCCCATGGAGGTAGCAGCCAAGAAATCAAACAACATATTGCATTGGGCAGATCTGCTGCAAAAGACCTACTTAAAGTGTTAAAAAGCAAAGACATCACCTTCAGGACTAAGGTGTGCCTGACCCAAGCCACGGTATTTTCAACTACCTCATCGACATGCAAAAGCAGGACAACGAATAGGGAAGACCAAAGAATTGATGTATTTGAATTATGGTGTTGTTGAAGAATACTGAATATACCATGGACTGTCAGAAGAGGGTACAAATCTGTCATGGAAGAAGTACAGCCAGAATACTCCTTAGACGTGAGGATAATAAGACTTTGTCTTGCTCACTTTGGACATGTTATCAGGAGGGACCAGTCCATGGAGAAGAACATCATGCTTGGTAGAGTGGAGGGTCAGTGAAAAAGAGGAAGACCCTGAACAAGACGGGTTGACACAGGGGCTGCAACAGTGAGCTGAAACATAGCAATGATTGTGAGGACTGCGCATGAGCAGGCAGTGTCTTTTCTATTGTGCATGGAGTCGCTGTATAAGTCAGAATTGACTCTAGGATGCATAACAGCAACAACGTTTAGTTCTGAGAGCCTGATAAATATTTAGAGCTCTAAGTGTTGGGATCCGCAAGTTAAGAAGAGATCTTAGAAATGGGTTCTGTCCCTCAGCAACGCCCAGGTATTGCACATACTTTTAAACTGCAATAAACAGTATATAAGTGTACCTGTTTTAAAGTTCTCTAATGCTTTCTCCCGATCGCTCTGTTCTCTGTTGCCATGAAGAGACTCAACTGATATGCGTCGGAGAATCAGGTCACTTGATAAGTGATCAGCGCTGAAGCAAAACAAAGTCCGTAATCTTAAGTGCTATTCTAATACCGTCATTAATTCACTAGTTTTACTTCTATTAGCAAAAGTCTGGACTGAAATACTGTAACAAACATACCCACCACCATTTGAAATTAACATAAAAAAACAATCCTAAACAAATTTAATGTGATTGATGATCATAACAGAATACAAGGAAAAAATACCTACACAGCTTTTCTGCTGACAAACACAATGACTTTGTCTTTGGGAGACATACTCTCTAGGAAAATCTGAATATGACTTCGTTTTTCTTCTTCTGTGGTAACAATTATATTTTGCTTCACAGTATTTACAGCCTAAAGAATTCAAAAATCATAATACATTAATACTGATATATATCAGCTCAACATACATCTTATTTCTATCATTGGTGAATGTTTTAATAAACTGTTAACCAGATAAAAGGCAGAGGTCTTAGAAAAATCACCTGTTTCTACTTGAAGTTTGCAGTTTAGCCTTACACATTCATCATTTGTTCATCCAAAATAAAAAAGTGACGGATGTTTGAGTGCTTGGCAGAGTGTGTTGAAAGACACTGGCTGGTATAGGAAAAGGAAATAACCATGGGATGAAGCCTGACTTACAAAAACTATCACCTTGAGTTTGAAATATTGCCCTTCTAATGAAGGAAGATAATCAGTTTATGACAAAAGAGTCTCAATTCAATTAGTACTTTAACAATTTAATAAAACATTTCAAAATACCATTTGGTACCATTCTTTGACCCTGAAGGAGATAAAATATTGTCTCTTTAGATAAAACAGATTTTAGTAGTATTTAATGAAAGGAAAGAATTATACTGGGCAGAATTATAGCAAGAATATAGAAATTATAGAAAGAATTATATTTGTTGTTGTTGTTAGGTGCCATTGAGTCAGTTCCGATTCATAGCAACCCTACATACAACACTGCCCGATCCTGCACTATCCTCACAATTATTGCTATGTTTGAGCCCATTGTTGTGGCCACCGTGTGAATCCACCTTGTTGAGAGTCTTCCTCTCTTTTGTTGACCCTCTGCTTTACCAAGCATGATATCCTTCTGCAGGGACTGGTTCCAGCTGATAACATGTCCAAAGTAAGCAAGACAAAGTCTCACTATCCTCACTTCTAAGGAATATCCTGGCTGTACTTCTTCCAAGACTGATTTGTTCATTCTTCTGGTGATCCATGGTATATTCAATATTCTTCACCAACACCATATTCAAAGGCATAGATTCTTCTTCAATCTTCCTTATTCATTGTCCAGGTTTCACGTGCATTTGAGGCGACTGAAAATACCATGGCTTGAGTCAGGCACACCTTAGTCCTCAAAGTAACATCGTTGCTTTTTTAACACTTTAAAGAGGTCTTTTGCAGCAGATGTGCCCAATGTAATACATCGTTTGATTTCTTGACTGCTGCTTCTATGGCATAGATTGTGGATCCAAGTAAAATGAAATCCTTGACAACTTCAGTATTTTTTCCACTTATCATGATGTTACTTACTGGTGTAGTTGTGAGGATTTTTGTTTTATGTTGAGGTGTAATCCATATTGAAAGCTGTTGTCTTTTTTTTTTTTTTAATTTTTATTGTGCTTTAAGTGAAAGTTTACAATCAAGCCAGTCACTCATATAAAAATTTATATACACCTTTCTATATACTCCTAGTTGCTCTCCCCCTAATAAAACAGCACACCCCTCTCCACTCTCCATTTTCGTATCCATTTGGCCAGGCTCTGATCCCCTCTGCCCTCGCATCTGCCCTCCAGACAGGAGCTGCCCATATAGTCTCATGTGTCTACTTGATCCAAGAAGCTCACTCCTCACCAGTATCATTTTCTGTCCCACAGTCCAGTCCAATCCCTGTCTCAAGAGTTAGCTTTGGGAATGGTTCCTGTCTTGGGCTCACAAAAGGTCTGGGGACCATAACCTCCGGGTCCTTCTAGTCTCAGTCAGACCATCAAGTCTGGTCTTTTTACAAGAATTTGAGGTGTGCATCCCGCTGCTCTCCTGCTCCCTCAGGGGTTCTCTGTTGTGTCCCTTGTCAGGGCAGTCATGGTTTATAGCCGGGTACCATCTAGTTCTTCTGGTCTCAGGCTGATGGAGTGTCTGGTTTATGTGGCCCTTTCTGTCTCTTGGGCTCATAATTACCTTGTGTCTTTGGTGTTCTTCATTTTCCTTTGCTCCAGGTGGGTTGAGACCAATTGATGCAACTTAGATGGCTGCTTGCTTGCATTTAAGACCCAAAGCTATATTTTTTGATCTTCCTCAGTAAATGCTTCAAATCCTCTTCACTTTCAGCAAGAAAGTTGTGTCATCTGCATATTGCAGGTTAACAAGTCTTCCTTCCGTCCTGATGCAGCATTATTTTTCATACAGTCCAGTTTCTTGGATTATTTGCTCAGCATACAGATTGAGTAAATACATTGACAGGATACAATCCTGACACACCTTTTCTGATTTTAAACCACGCAGTATTCCCTGATTCTGTTTGAAGGACTACCTCTTGGTCTATATATAAGTTCCTCACGAACACAATTAAATATTCTGGAATTGTAGTTGGCAACCCCTAATGAAATCATGGAGGTAGGCATTGATCACTATTAGGTGAAAGGCCATTAGGGAACTGTATAATGGAGAGATCAGACTGAAAACACCTGAACCCACTGATAAATTCTAACTTCACAAAGAGTGTCAGACTTACATTCCTTTTGAAGTGATGCAAAAGCAACTAAACATCACAATTAATGAAGAATTTTTCTAAAAAGAAGAAATAGAAACAACCCAGGATTTGATCAAGTTTCTATATCTAATTACCATTTACAAGAAATACTGGGACTAGAGAGCATATTTAACAGTCTGTGGGAATCAGCCAAATCCAGAATGTGAGAAATTCTATAGACAAAAAAAAGTTTCTTCCCGCAATAAGTGGACACACACGCACAGGTTGGGACAGCTACAGATTAGAGATTAAGAGACATAATAACCAAGTAAGTACATATGTAGACTTTGTTTAGGCCCTGATTCTAACAGGGCTTTAAAAAAAAACAGCTATTAGGAAAATATGAACACTGATTAGATATTTGATGGTATTAAGGGATTATTAAAATTTTTAACATGAGATAAAAGAACTGTGATTATGTATATAAAAAGTCTTTTAGAGAGACAGAATGAAGTATTTACAGATAAAATTATATGTATTTCAGATTTGTTCTAAAATTGGGGAGTGGACAAAGTTGATATGCCATAACTGCCTATGTTTAAAATTTCCATAATAAGAAATGTTTTTAAAAATAGTACTAAAAAATAAGCTTACAACTAGATCCAAAGTGCCAACATATACAATCATAGGGTCTCTCAAATAAGACTCTGCAAGTCGACGGACAGCATGTGGCCAAGTTGCACTGGAAAGAAAGCAAGATGCACAAACATTAAAAATTTATTGTAAATGAAACGTTACTAAAGTTTCCTTAAGCATGCTACAAACCAATTATTCATGAAAGACAAATACAATGCTTCCTATCTTTTTAATCAGAAGAGAAAGATGTGGTAGTCTGCTTCTGTAAAGATGACAGCCTTAGAAACCCTATGGAACAGCTTTACTCTGTCCTATAGGGTCGCTATAAGTAGCAACAGACTTGATGTCAAGGGGTTGGTTTTTTGATTATCTTTTCAATATGTAAGGCAGATGTTACAAATACTGTAAATTTCACCACGAATTGCTCAAGTATAATGGAAGTACTAGATGAAACATTTTAAATAAATAGGTTAAATAAACAATGGGTGACCGAAAAATAAACCAAACCTGCTGCCGTGGAGTTGATTCCAACATAGCAACCCTACTGTTATGCTATGAACAGTGAGTGAAGGAGTCTTCTAATCTCTAGAAATTCTAATCTATGTCAAGGTATTAGAAGGAATTCTGGTATTAGATTAGTTTTATCTCTTGGAGTTTATAAAGACAAAAAACAAAAACCTAGTTTTACTAAAAAGACAGCAGAAAAACCAAGTGCTTATGCCCAATAAAAATCATTTTAAATGTGCTGATCAAAAAATGTATAAACTAATGGACAGACATATGCACACCCATGTTCACTGCAGCATTGTTCACAATAGCAACAAGATGGAAACAACCTAGATACCGATCAACAGATGAATGGATAAACTGTGGCACATACACACAATGGAGTATTAACACAATGATAAAGAACAACAATGAATCTGTGAAGCATCTTATAACATGGATGAATCTGGAGGGCATTACGCGGAGTGAAATAAGTCAATCACAAAAGAACAAATATTGTATGAGAACACTACTGTAAAAAACCAAAAAACCAAACCAAGTGCTGTCGGATAGATTCCGACTCATAGAGACCCTATAGAACAGAGTAGAACTGCCCCATAGTTCCCAAGGAGCGCCTGACGGATTCAAACTGCCAACCCTTTGGTTAGCAGCCGTAGCACTTAACCACTTGGTCACCAGGGTTTCCACTACTGTAAGTACTCACAAAAAGGTTTACATACAAAAAGAAACAATCTTTGATGGTTACGAGGGAGGGGAGAGGTGGGGATAGAAAAACACTTAAGAGACAACAGATAAGTGGAAACTTTGGTGAAGGTTAAGACAGTACACAATACTGAGGAAGCCAGCACAACCTGTACAAGGCAAGGTCCCGGTAGCTCCACAGACACATCCAAACTCCCTGAGGGGCTGAGTTGCTGGGCTGAGGGCTCTGGAGACCATCATCTCAAGGAATATCTAGCTCAACTGGCATAATATAAAGAATATGTTCTACATTCTACTTTGGTGAGTAGCATCTGGGGTCTTAAAAGCCTCTGAGCAGCCATCTAGGATACTCCAATGGTCTTACCCCTTCGAGAGCAAGGAAGAATGAAGGAAACTAAAGATACAAGGGAAAGGTTAGTCCAAAGGACTAATGGACCACATCTACCATGGCCTCCACCAGACTGAGTCCAGAACAATGAGATGGTGCCTGGCTACCACCACTGACTGATCTGACAGGGATCACAATAGAGGGTCCTGGACAGAGCTGGAGAAAAATGTAGAACAAAATTCTAACTCAAAAAGAAAGACCAGACTCGCTGGCCTGACAGAGGCTGGAGAAACCCTGAGACTATAGCTCCCGGACACCCTTTCAGCTCAGTAATGAGGTCACTCCTGAGGTTCACCCTTCAGCCAAAGATCGAATGGGCCCATGGAACAAAACAAGACTAAAGGGACGCACCAGCCCTGAGGTAGGGACCGGAAGGCAGGAGGGAACAGGAAAGCTGGTAATAGGGAACCCAGGGTTGAGAAGTGAGAGTGTTGACAAATCATGGGGTTGTTATCTTAAGTCACAGAACAACGTCTGTACTAACAGTTTGATGAGAAACTAGTTCGTTCTGTAAACCTTCATCTAAAGTACAATAAAAGAGAAAAAAAAAATGTGTAAATTCAAAAAACCAGAAAAAAAAGAATGTATAAGTTTCTTCAACTTAATGTTTATATAACATGATAAAGTAATCACCTTTTCTACCTTCAGAGTAATAAAGTGAAATTCAACTTCACTTTTCATGAAGAGGAAAGATTGTTAGAAAACAAAGTATGAAAACTTAGTATATTTCCCCAAATATTGTATACTATACTTTTTTTTTTTAATAACTTTTATTAAGCTTCAAGTGAACGTTTACAAATCCAATCAGTCTGTCACATATAAGTTTACATACATCTCACTTCCTACTCCCACTTACTCTCCCCCTCTTGAGTCAGCCCTTTCTGTATACTATACTTTTTAATGACACTGTTCATGACAGTATAAGCCTAGGAGAAATTAGTCTTTATGGATCAATCAGCATCCAAAGAACAATCATTGCTTCCTCACTTTTATCTTGGGCAAAAAAAGTATTCACTATTCAAATGTTTATCTTTAGGTACTGGTTATCACTTTCTCAAATGTGTGACCCTACTATGAGACACAGTCTCCCTTTAAGGAGTCCCCTGTAGATGTTTCTCTAAGAATCTCTATCTGTAACTTAGGAAACCCATTAGTCAAGAATAGAGCAGATATTGTTATACTGTTACACTTAGTTACTAAGTGATGACATGGTGTCTTTCACTCAAGCGTCTCAAAATACTTAGAAGTAATGCTTGAAAATGTTGGAAATCGACTTAGCAGAATGGAATTCTGTTCCATTGATTTCTATTCTGCAGATAGCAATTAGGCAAATACCTACCTTGTCATAATAGTTTGCCTGTCTGGACGCACATCTAATAAAATCTTCATTATCTGGGGTTCAAATCCCATGTCCAGCATCTTGTCTGCTTCATCTAAAACCTGCATTAAAAATGAAGTGGCTAGATTATTCTGCTCTCTCTTTATAAATATAGCACTAAGAGGTAGGTTTTCTCATTTCCCCTGTTACCTAAGCCATGAATAAATTGGATGAATTTCCCATTCTCACGCTCACACAGATGGTAATCGGCAGTTAGAATTTACATGTCTTTAGTTGCAAAGCCCAAGTTTCCTACCACATCTCCAGTAGGCTCACTGTTTATGAAAATCTCATTAAAAAAAAAAAACAACTTGGCTTCAGTTTTAATTCTCCACAGAGGTCAACTAAGCCATCTATAGTTATAAGTAACATACCAGTAGATCATGTTTTTTTTTTTTAGCTAACTAACCAATACTTGCTAAATCTATTTAATGAAAAAAAATTTAATGTCTAAAATATCCAAATAGATTTTAATTTTCCTTTGTGCTTTCTACACTTTCCAAAATGTCTAAAATAAACGTGTCATAATTTAAAAAATCAGAATTATCTTTAAAATCTTTATTTTAACTTTTTTTTTTTAAGGGAATGGGGAAACCCTGGTGGCGTAGTGGTTAAGTGCTACAGCTGCCAACCAAAGGGATGGCAGTTTGAATCCGCCAGGTGCTCCTTGGAAACTCTATGGGGCAGTTCTACTCTGTCCTGTAGGGTCGCTATGAGTTGGAATCGACTCGACGGCACTGGGCTGAAAGGGAATGGGAAATATTCCTAGAATCAAAAACCATTATAAAATGGGCACCATTCTAAAAAACTCTTCTCATAAAACTTCAGTTCTCCCTCCTCCCAGCATCCCAAACCCTTACTCCATAATTACCAAGTAGGTTATGCCTTTCAGGTTGACAAAGTTATTCATTTGCAGATCATTCAATCTTCCCGGAGTTGCAATAATGATATCTACACCTTTTGTAACATCTTGTATTTGTCCATCTCTATCTCCACCACCATATATACAAACACTTAACGACAAAAAAATCCAAAGTTCATGTTCACGCAAATATCCCATCACAACCCAAAATCCCAACTAACGTAAGCATTTTGGGTACAAAATAAGATAAAGAATAAGAGGTATAAAAATCTTAAAGAAGATCAGATACCTTTGGTCATATCTGCCCCTTTCTAAGAACTATCTACAACTATCAACCCACATGGCTGGGCCCCAAAATGGCATGTCTGTATCATTATTACCTGACCTTACCACCCTGGCTATAGAGAAGTACCTGACCCAAGCTGAGCCAATCAGATTCTCTAACTGAGGAGGATGTATAAAGCTACAATGATTAAAACATCATAGGAGTGGCAAAGAATGACTTACCTTTTAAGACCTTTATATGAATACTTAGAACATTCAGCTTCCACTTGAAGAGCTAATTCTCTAGTAGGCGTAAGGACTAGCATGCCAGGTCCAAGCCTTTTATCTCTAGCTCTTTGGAGAGAAAGCAAAATAATATTAAATTACCCACCTCAGCAACATAATATATTCAGTGCTTTTGAGATCTGTAGTAATGAGTATCAAAGTCAGACACAGTCCCAGACTTATCTACACCTTTTGTAAGGTGTATGATAAAAAGTTCCCTCTGATTTACTAATTAATGATCCACATAAACCAAACCAAACGCACTGCCATCAAGTCGATTCTGACTCATGGCGACCCTACAGGACAGAGTAGAACTGCACCATAGAGTTTCCAAGAAGCACCTGGCGGATTTGAACTGCCGACCTTTTGGTTAGCAGCCGTAGCACTTAACCACTATGCCACCAGGGTTTCCAATGATCCACATACCTAAAAAAAAAAGTACCTGATATTAACAAATGCCAAAATCCTTCCCCTTAAGAAAAATTTTGAGTTATTTTCAAAGATTTAATTAAGATTTAAAACTGGAGAATTTAGTGATGTTTTTATAAATTCTTTCTACTTACAAAAACAATTCACATTCACCATAGAAAGTGGGAAAATACAGGAAAAAAAAGCCACACACACACACAAAATCCTATAGCCCAGATAATGCCACTGAAGTTTAGGTACAAATTTATAGACATTTTAAAAACAAAATTGGGTTATTTTATATAGCCTACTTTTCACTTAATATGGCAAATATTTTCCTGTGCAAAACATTCTCTCAAAGAATAGCATATCATATCGGAGGTTTAACTTATACAATTTGTATTTCCTATTTTTCACTATCAAGGCTTTTAGTAGACATTACCTATTGCCTTCTAAAAATGTTTTTGTCAATTTATACTTTCACCAGCATGGTATAAGTGTCTATTTCTTGCATCCCCCGTGACCGATTTTTTTTAGAAGCTGATTTTTTAAAATTCACTATTGCTGTCGAGAATATACATCAAATCATACACCAGCTCAACAGTCTCTACCTGTACCATTCAGCGAAACTGATTATATTCTTCCCGTTGTTCCTTCCCCATTAACATAAACTCATTGCCCCCTAAGGTTCCTGCCTAATCTTTTGAGTTGCTGTTGTCACTTTGATCCCGTAGAGATAGCTCTTAAAAGAGCATAATGCTCAAGGCAGGCATTTTTCACTACTTTAGCTAAACTATTGCTTGGTTTCAATTTTTTAAAAAATATTTTATTGTGTTTTTGATGAAAGTTTATACAGCAAATTAGGTTCCGATTTAACAATTTCTATATATATATTGTTCAGTGACATTGGTTTCACTTTCCACATTGTGTCAACATTCTCATTTCTATTCTCGTTGTTCTGTTTCCATTAATCCATTTGGTCTCATATAGATGATTTTTTTTTTTTTAAAGAAGCACAGTACCCATGGATGATACTGCTTATTTTATGAACCAATCTGTTATTTAGCTGAAAGGTGACCTCCAGGAGTGGTTTCAGTTCAAAGTCTAGAAGTATCTCAGGGCAATGGTCTCTGTAGTTCTTCTAGTCTATATTGGTGCAGTAAGTCTGGCCTTTTTTTAAGAATTTGAGTCTTGTTCTACAATTTTATTCCATTCTATCCGAGACCATCTGTTGTGTCCCTGGTCAGAACAGTCAATCCCTGGTCAATCTAGTTCTTCTGGTCTCAGGATAGATGAAGCCATGGTTCATGTAGGCAATTAGTCCTGTGAACTAGTTTCTTGTTTGAGTCTTTGATTTCCTTCTTTCTTATTTGCTCCAGACAAGTAGAGACCAACAGTTGTATCTTAGATGGCCGCTTGCAAGCTTTTAAGAACCCAGACGCTACTTACCAAACTAGAAAGTAGAACGTAAACTTTATAGACTGTGTTGTGCCAAGTGACCAAAGTGTCCCACAAGATTATGGTCCTAAACCTTCAAACTAATCTTGTGAGGTATTTGGCTGTGTCTGGTAAGTATTTGTGACTGTGTCCCCTATGTGCTTTATCATATATACGAACATACATGCAGCACACCAGAACATGTATATGCATATGCCTACAGATACACCTATACATGCACACGTATGTATAGGTGTGTACACATACACCTTCCTATATACACATATGCATACTTATCCACCTAGTTAACCACTCAAGTAATTTTTGGTTGTTACAAAATTGTATATGTTATAGCACTTACCAATAACGTCCCTTATTCTTACGTACTTATTAGCGTCATCACTAACCTTGGTCAAGTTGTGCACACTTCGCCAACATTTGATACTGCCTTTCCCATCACCAAAAATAACAATTGTCTACTTTCTAAAGAGTGATTCTCCCTCCCTCTGTTTCCTACCCCTGGTAACCACCAAAGATCACTGATTTCTGTACGTATACCTATTTTTGTCTTTGTATAAAAATGGGATCATACAATATTTGTCCTTTTTGATGGACTTATTTCACTCAGCATAATGTTTTCCAGATTCACTCCATGTTATAAGATGTTTCATGAACTCATCATTATTTTTTACAGCTGCGTATATTGATCAATTTCTTTTTGACCAATGTAATAGATGAAAGAAACTTTAATTGCATTTTTTGGTGTCTGTATCTATTAAACCCCTAAAAGAGAACCCAATCATAGGAAATCTTACACTGGTTGAGAGTCAAGATGAATAAATCCAGGCATTAAATAGGACAATGTCTTCCCGGTTCCAGTTTGGGCTACTCCTATAAGATCTATTCCTTGAAGAACTATTGGCCATGCCTGTGACTGAAAGAGAATGACAAAAGATTAAAACAAAAAGTACATATCTTTTTGCCAAGTGTCCCTCCTCTCCCAACCCCAAATTCCTTTTAACAAATGTTTGTGGAGTACATCCCTGGGTGACATAAAACAGTTTACACTCGACTACTAACCTAAAGGTTGGCAGTTAGAACCTACCCAGAAAACTAGGGAAGAAAGTTCTAGTGATCTGCTTCTGTGAAGATTATAATCAAGAAAATCCTATGAAGCAGTTCTATTCTATAACACATGGGTCACCATGAGGTGAAATCAACTCAGTAGTAATAGGTTTGAGGAGGTAGCATGGAGTGTTTAAAAGAAATGGTTGTTGTTGCTGTTACGTGCCTTTGAGTCGATTCCAACTCATAGAGACCCAATGTCCAAGAGAACGAAACAATGCACAGCCCTGTGCCACCCCCACAGTTGTCATGCTCAAGCCCATCGTTGAAGCCACTCATTGAGGGTCTTCCTCTCTTTTGCTGATCCTCTACTTTACCAAGCATGATGCCCTTCTCCAGGGTGTCCCTCCTGATAACATGTCCAAAGTACATGAGATAAAGTCTCGCCATCCTTGCTTGCAAGGAGCACTCTGCCTGTATTTCTTCCAAGATAGGTTAATTCTTCTGGCAGCCCATGGTTTAGTCAGTATTCTTCGCCAACATCATAATTCAAAGGCATCAATTCTTCTTCTTCTTTGGTCTTATTCATTGTCCAGCTTTCGCACACATATGAGGCAATTGAAAATACCTTGGCTTGGATCAGGTGCACCTTAGTACTCAAAGTTACATCTTTGCTTTTTAACACTTTAAAGAGGTCTTTTGCAGCAGATCTGCCCAATGCAATACATTGTTGGGTTTCCTGACTGCTGCTTCCATAGACGGTGATTGTGGATCCAAGTAAAACGAAATCCTTGACAACTTCAATCTTTTCTCCATTTATTATAATGTTGCTTATTGGTCCAGTTGTGAGGATTTTTGTTTTCTTCATGTTGAATGTAATCCATACTTTGATGTTCATCAGTAAATGCTTCAACTCCTCTTTGTTTTCAGCAAGCAAAGTTGTGTCAGCTGTATATTGCGGGTTAATGAGTCTTCCTCCAATCCTGATGCTGTGTTTTTCTTCATATAGTCCAGCGTCTTCGATTATTTGCTCAGCATACAGATTGAATAAGTGTGGTGAAAGGATACAACCCTGATGCACACCTTTCCTGTTTTTAAACCACAAAATATCCCATTGTTCTGCCTGAACAACTGCCTCTTGGTCTAGGTACAGGTTCCTCAGGAGCACAATTAAGTGTTCTGGAATTCCCATTTTTCCCAATGTTACACATAATTTGTTATGATCCACACAGACAAATGCCTTTGCATAATCAATAAAACACAGGTAAACATCTTTTCGGTATTCTCTGCTTTCAGCGAAGATCCACCTGAAATAAACAATGATACATCCCTCATTCCATGTCCTCTTCTAAAGTTGGCTTGATTTTCTGGCAGCTCCCTGTTGATGTACTGCTGCAACTGTTTTTGAATTTCCTTCAGCAAAATTTTACTTGCAACTGATATTAATATTTTCTTTCTTTTAAAGATTTTTTTTTATTGTGCTTTAGGTGAACGTTTACAGCTCAAGTTAGTTTCTCATACAAAAATTTATACACACGTTGTTTTGTGATCCTAGCTGCCATCCCTATAATCTGACCACACATTCCTCCTTTCCACCCTGGATTTCCTGTGTCCATTCAACCAGCTCCTATCCCCTTCTTTCTTCTCATCTCACCTCAGGGCAGGGGCTGCCCAGTCTCATGTATCTACTTGAACTATGAAGCACACTCTTCACAAGTATCATTTTATGTCTTATAGTCCAGTCTATTCTTTGTCTGAAAAGTTGGCCCTGGGAATTGTTTTAGTTCTGGGCTAACAGAGAGTGTAGGGGCAATGTCTTCTGGGGTTCCTCCAGTCTTAATCAGACCAGCAAGTCTGGTCTTTTTACTAGTATTTGAGTTCTGCACCCCACTTTCTCCTGCTCCATCAGAGACTTCCTGTTGTGTTCCCTGTGAGGGCAGTCATTAGTGGTAGCTAGGTACCATCTAGTTCTTCTCGTCTCAGGCTGATAAAGTCTCTGGTTTATGGGCCCCTTTTGTCTCTTGGGCCAATATTTTCCTTGTGTCTTTGGTGTTCTTCATTCTCCTTTAATCCAGGTGGGTTGGGACCACGATATAATGATTTTTTGAAAATTGCCACATTCTGTTAGATCACCTTTCTTTCAAATGAGCGCAAATATCAATCTCTTCTATCTCCGCACAGAGGACTGTGCATCTGTTTGATGAAATATCTCAACGGATGTTCTTTCAATTCCTAGAGCCTTGTTTTTCGCCAATACCTTCAGTGCAGCTGGACTTCTTTCTTTGATACTATCGGTTCTTGATCCTATGCTACCTCCTTAAATGGTTGAACGTCGACCAATTTTTTTTTTATAAACTGACACTGTGTTTTCCTTCCATCTTCTTGTGATGCTTCCTGTGATGCTTCATTCAAATTTGCTACCTGATTATTTAGCCTCTAACAATCAGATATCATTGTTTTGGAAAACAGCCTCAGAAAATATTAGAATTAAGGCAGCATACCTGAATTGGTGTTGGCTTTTGAAAACCTGCCCTTTTTATATTTTCCATAACTTCAGGATAACACTGAAAAGCATCCTCAAATTTACAGGTAGGATTAGGGATACGACGTTTTTCACCATCTTTCAAATCATCACACATTATATTATAATTTTCCTTCCTTTAAAGAAAAACAGAATAAAGATTAGTGGCTGCAGTCATTTTACTCACCAAGAAAGAACTTTTCCCAAAATTGGTTCAGTCATATCTAGAAAGTCTGAAACTGATTAAAACAGACTGTCATGGAAAGTGACAGTGAAAAGCAATAACTAACAAATAGAAACCTATTTCTTTCTCTTATCTGAGAATAGTTGCAGAGAGAATGAAAAAAATTAATACTGCTATTGTAAGTATTAATGGGCCAATGAAAGTTTCATGGATGAAGTATTATGAAGAATGGAGCCTGAAAATTATAAGCTTCATAATTCAAAATCAGATTTGGCCAACACTTGAGGGCCTACCATGTTCCAGAATCTCTACTGGGACTCTCACACATTTTCTTAATTAAGCCTCAACAATTCTGTGAAGTAGAAATTATTCATATTTAACAAGTGATCATAAGATCTGTTACTTGCTCAAGCTCTGAGCCCTAACCTACTCCTAGAATAATTTTCTTTCTGCTATACCATGTTATATCTTAGCTTATAACAGAGACTTTAAAAAAAAAAAAAAAAGGCTATTCCAGATAACAGGATTAAGGAGTTTGAGAAGTTATCCCAACACTCAAATATCAATTTCTTGTCATTTTACAGCAGTTGGAAAAATAATCCCTCTAACCTCTAGTCACATGCTCAGTAGCCACATGTGACTAAAACCTGTTGCCTTCGAGTCAATTCTGAATCATAGCAACCCTATAGGACAAGGTAGAACGGCCCCACAGGGTTTCTAAGAAGTGGCAGGTGGATTTGAATTGTTGATCTTTTGGTTGGCAGCCAAGCTCTTAACCACTGCACCACCAGGGCTCTACTTTATTAGACACAAATATAGACCATTTTTCATCACCACAGAAAGTTCTACTTGATGGCAATGCTCTAAAATATCTCATGTAGGATGCAACCGAGTTGTTTTTTTTTTTAATCATTTTAAAAATATAAATAACACATTTGCTAATTTAATGTTTTTCATGTGAACAGTTTAGTGACATCAATTACATTCATCATATTGTGCAACCATCACCAATACAGAATGCAACAAAGTTTTCATTTAAATAAACATGGAAGATGTAGTCTTCGAAGGTAATCATTTCAATTTTTGCCTAAAGGGTTAATTCAATACTAATAACATAATTATACAAGAAGCTCACTTTAATCTACCCACCTCCAATTGTCTATTTGCACTTGTGACATAGAGCTTGTTTCTGCTGACTCTACGTAAAAGTTTTTCTTAATTGGAGGCAAGTCTTGGAGAGATAAAAAATCAAATGTGATAAATATGAGAATTACACTTCATTAACACTTACTCAAAGCTTAAAGTAGTCAAACTAAAATATATATTCTAAGCTCACTCTACATACCTATAGCTTTGGACAGTCTATACCTTGCCAAGTTTATGCCGGTCTCTAAATGATCTCCCTTTTTGGTTTGTCTTTCAATTGAATTCTTCACCCATAAAAGAGATCTTTAATGCTGAAGTTTAAAATAAAAGAAGGCATGCCTTACAAGACACAGAATCTCCACAATTACTGAATCACCTCTCAAACATAGCAGACTGATTATTTTATCTTTTCTTTAAAATTCATTCCATTTTAGGGATTAAATTTATATTCTTATTTTACCCTCTGAAGCCACTCTTCACTTTTTTTTTTTTTAAACACCTATCAGACCTCTATCAAACTTAATCTGTTTCCCTGGCCTGCTATCCTAGCCCTCCCCAGCACATAAAATGTCCAGGTGGCATTGGAAGCAGCAGAGATGCTGACCAAAATACTGTAATTATCTTTAATATGTTGGTCACATGTTAGTCTGTTAGCTTTTCCAGTATTCCTTATTTTCAACTTTTGCTCAATCACAGCAACAACATTAACTTATGCTTATCACGTGTTAGTCTGTTCGCTTTTTCAGTATTCCTTATTTTCAACTTTTGCTCAATCACAGCAACAACATTAACTCATGCTTAGCGTATTGATTCCCCTCCCATTTTCCCCTTGGGTCTAATTTTCTTTGAATTTTATTACCCCTTCTAAGTGAGTTACCTCAAGTAAGACAAGCTGTAAATAAGTTTAATATTTTAATTTTTTATTTACAGCTTAAATAACGCCCAGAGAAACTATCATGCCCTAGGGACTTATTACAGCATTTTAATTATACTATTTTCATTTTTTATACAGGTTTCATCACTAAAACTAAAAGGCATAGATATTTTATACAGGGTAAGTACTTTTTAGTTCAAAGAAACCACCAATACCACATGTAAATGTTATGATACAGCACTAACCTGCCCACTTTTGTTTTTTCCATTTCAAAGCATCTTCTCGAATTTGGTCCCAGTCTATCTCATCTTCTGTGTCAACATTGTTGTCTATGCTTACATTTCTTCCAGCAGAAGGTTGAAATGCAACAATAGCTGTTAAAAATGTTTACCAAATTAGTTTCATAAACAAATCCTCCCAATACATAATCCCCAAAGCTACTTTACTATTTTCCGTTTATTAACAATCAAACAAAAATGCCTGAAATATAAAATTTGGATTTTTTTGGTACAACAGTACTATGACAATTCTGGTCATGGTTTTTGTGATCATTTATCTGTAACACATTCATGAAACAAAGGGTTTTTTTTTTTTTTTAACAGGATAAGAGAAGGAAAACAGCATGAGAGCTTAGTGTGTGCCAAAATATGTCACAGACATTGCTTCCTCTACAATAATCCTGTGAGGCAGACGTTACCTTGGGTTAACAGATGAACAAACAAATGAAGACTTCGGGTTAAGTTCCTTCCCAAGTAAACAGTAAAAGGCAATCTGCAATCTGAACCCAAGTTTCTGTTCTTTTTACTTCCATGTTGCTTCCAGATATAGTTCAATAATGGCTTTTTTCCCTCTACTCCAAATAGATTTGAGATTTTAAAAACACCAGATAATTAGGTATTTTTCAAAGTCAATGCCATGATCTAATGAAGAGACCAGAGTCAGGATGCCAGGATCAATTCTTCCTCTACCATTAATACTGAGGTATATAAAAGATTCTTTGTTTTTTTTTTTTCCAGTTATTTGTGGCTATAACTGCTAGGCTTAGCCACAGAGATTTCAAGCAGTTTTGGGAAAGTATTCTGGGCTTCCATAGAAAAGAAAAATTTTATATATATTAAAAAAAAAATCTGTAATATAGATTCATTTATGGCAGTCTAAAGCTTTGTATCAGGAAAGGAATCAGCTACTAGAGCTCATAACATTCAAATAAATCTTAAGATTTTTAAAGGGCTTCATTTTTTCAGTAGGCAAAAATCACTTACCAACTCTGGATTCTGCATTGTAGTTTTCTTCTTGCTTTTTAACAAGAGTATCTATCACTACTTTTGCTTTCGTCTGCATCACCGTACTTCCAAAAATTTTGACTTCTGCTTCAGGATACCCTTTTATTATCTAGATTAAAAAAAAATGGGTGAGACTGAAATCTCCTTACTCTCCTCCCCTAGCAATCACTCAACTTCAAATACTATAAAAGTATCAAGTAAATATAGTATTGCTATAAATCAACGCCTAAATTTCTAATCTTTGAGGGAGATGCTATTTATATTCACTCTGGGATTTACCTTCTGGTTGGATGGTAAAGGAGCTGGAGAATCTGTAAATTAAAAAACTACTGTACAAGCTGTGGAATAAATTCAAGAAATGATGATAGATGGAAAAGTAAGGTATTAATCTGACAGCTGTTATCAATTGCTTTGCATGTTAGTTTACTCATCTATAAAATGGTAATAATGTATGTTTGGCTAATTGTACAGTATTGTTGTAGGGATGGAATAAATTAACCTATGTGTTATACAAGAATTTATTGAATTGTCAGGTTACATACCCAAAGTTTTAATTTGAGGGGATGCTACACTTACACACGTTAAAGACAAGCCTATGACAAGGCTGATATAATCACTTTTGGAAGGTGGAATCTATAAGCAACATCCTTAAATGTGCGTAATCTCAGATACTCTCGTTCATTCAATAACATTCAGCTAGAAACTATTACGCACCAGATAACATCTTAGGCTGCTGATTCAAACAAAGCTTACCATCTGCAGGGTTCACAGTCACAACACTATGTAAATGCCGAAATGGGAAAATTATGAGGTGCTTATAGGGTGGAAAAGGGACACCTAACTCAGAAAGGGAGGAGGAGGTCTCAGATTTCCCTAAAAAAATAGTAAGTAAGCTGACCTGAAAGATGAGTAAGAGATACCTGGCAAAGGATAGGAGATCAAAAAGCAGTAAACAGTGTTCAAGAGGGAGTGGGAGAAGGGAGTGTAGGAAGAGGAGGTTGGAGAGGCTGGCAAACATGCCAGATCAAGTGGACCATGTTAAGGAATCTTCAGTTCTGAAGAGCCTGAGATGCCATGAATGGTTTTTATGCAGGAGAGGGATAAGAATGCAGGATCTGTGTTTTAGAAAGACTGCTTTGGTCACTGTGTTGAACAGTTAGGGGAACAAGACTAGAAGCAGGACAGTTAGGTGAGGCTGCCCCAAATGTTGGTAGTCCCCTTGAGAAGCACAGGAGATAGAAAGGACTTAGTGATAGCTTGGTGGTAGGATAAGGACAGAAGTGCCACGGAGATTTTTGGCTTAGGAGCTTGGTGAATGATGTTGTCATTCACTGAGATTGGGAACACAGGAAAAGATCAAGGTTTAGGGGGAAGGAGTCGGGAAGGGTGTCATTTGGACATGGAGATTATATTTAAAGATTTTTACCTCCAAGAGTCACAAAACCTAGACCTGGCATGGACCACAGCTTAGGTGGGTTCTCGAAAATAAAGACAATCTGAGGTACTCTGCCCATTTACCTAAATTACCACAGTATGTTAATAACCGAGCAGAAACTAGAGGTAGGTCTTGGTTTCTGACTGGGTCTAATGCTCAGTTAGAAATGAACTACGCTCCCTTAGGGTTTAAAAACATATCACACGCATCACTTACCTGTATTTTGGTGTTTGTCGTACTTTGGATATCTCTTATTTTTGACCCGCCACGACCTGTTTTTAAAAATAAACGAATATATGACTATAAGTTGAAATCAATAAAAGGGGATTTACCTACTGTCCTCAAAGAACTTCTCTAGCTTCCCCCCAAATCATCCAAAGGCTCCTAGGGTCCAGTAATCACTTTTAGTTTGAAAAAGAGAAGCAAGAGCTTTCTATTCCAAATCTTGGTGGGTAGTAGGTAGAGGGTCTTTTCCCAGAGAGATCGACACTAAGGCTTTTATATCAGCCCACACAAAAATTGACTGGATCCAGAGCCATGTCAAGTGGGTGCTCTCCAGCACTTCACAGGGGCTCCATAAGTATCTGCAGAACTGAGTTAAAGACTTAAGTGATTTAATGCAGACTTGATGGCTTTCATTTATGGAGAATTCTTCAGATCTTTGAGCTTCAGCCTCCTGAGGGGCCAATGAATTTCTGGCTGGTCTAGCAATCGGCCTACAAAATTTGTTTATTTTCTAAGCAACAGATTTTATTTGTGTTTTGAAGGTAAAGCAAAATATTAGCCTTATGGGCAAATGCTGGTATTTATCATTTCAGTCTTAATCTCATTAAACGGGGCAAATCTCCATTCTAATCATTTTAAATGACTTTCAGAAAATAAATTTGTAAGATTCAAGATGTATTAAAAAAGATCCCTTTTCCAGCAGATAAAGTATAATATATGAAGTTAAAGAAATAAAATGCAATATATGGCCAGTGCTCAGTACAGCCCTGTAATAATATTCTATACCTTCTTTCTTTTGCTAAATGGTGCTCAAACAGAGATTAATTCCAACACCGTTCTGTTGTTCATTTGGGGATAAGCTGTCAAAAGTCCTGATCTTTTTTAACAGTCGTCTTCATCAGAACAAAGGTACTATAAACCCCCTAAGAATTTCTCTCCCAAAACATCATCTCTAAAAATTACTACAAGGTGCATAAAATGACATTTTAGCATAAGAAAATCTTACAAATATTAGAAGGAGAGGCCTTACTTTCATTAAACGGCAGCTGATTGGAGGCGAGGAGTGTGGGGGTGGGATGCCCAGCCCAGGCCCCGCCCCAGCCCCACCCATTCTCCGCCCACCGCACCCATCCTCCTGCTCTCACCGATCACCACGCCAACCAAGTCGCTCTTCAATCTAAAGCAGAGCGGCGGTTCCTCGGGGCCAGCGGCCGGGGATTCTGGGGGGCCGGCGGTGTCCCTCCAGCCGCCACCTCTACCACCCCTGCCGCCCCTACGGCCCCCACGACCTCTTCGATTCGGCTCTTGCGCCGGTCTCCGCTCCGGAGCCCGGGACACCGCCGAGCTTCGGCGGGAAGCAACGACTCTGGAGGAGGCGTTGGCGCCTGTTTCTTGTCTAGACATAGTTCTGAAAAAAAAATCCGGTACGTCCCACGACGTTTCCGTCGGACTCTCCACCACCCAGTTCGGCCGTCGTAGGGCTAATCTAGCGGCTGACGGACCAGAGCATCCACGCAGCCGCTACTTAATGTGCCCGCGAGAGGCTCGCCCCGCCCCTACTCCCGCCCCATTTTGGCCGCGCAGCCATTGGTCAACAAGGTGCCATAGGCGGGACCTTCATGGCTTGACCAATCCGCTCTCTTAATCGTGGCAGCATACCTTGGGCAAATCAATGCGCAGCCCGTGTGTTCCTTTGTAGGCGTGGGAGCGCACACTTTGCGAGTTGTCACACTAAATATCTACCGCCGGTACTCTGCTTCTCTGTAACTTGATAACGTTCTTCACAGTGACTGACAAATAAGAATTACCTTTTACAATGTGACCCACACATAAAATATTTGAAAAAAAAGGTTGAGAAAATACCATTTACCCTTGCAACATGTGCAAACCCACTGCCATGGAGTCATTCCAACTCTAGTGATCCTATGAGACAGAGTAGGTTTTCCAAGGCTGTAATCTTTACCTTAGGCAAATCTGCTGCAAAAAAAAATCTCTTTAAAGTGTTAAAAATCAAAGATGTCACCTTGAGGACTAAGGTGCACCTGACCCAAGCCATGGTATTTTCATTCACTTCGTATGTATGCGAAAGCTGGACGATGAATAAGGAAGACTGAAGAAGAATAGATGCCTTTGAATTATGCTGTTGGTGAAGAATATTAAATACACCATGGACTGCCAGAAGAAGAAACAAATCTGTCTTTGAAGAGTACAGCCAGAATTCTCCTAAAAAAGCAAGTATGGCGAGACTTCCTCTCACATACTTTGGACAGGTTATCAGGAGGGACCAACCCAAACCCAAACCAAACCCACTGCTGTTAATTCTGACTTATAGCAACCCTGTAGAACACAGTAGAACTGCCCCACAGTGTTTCCAAGGAGTTCCTGATGGATTCGAAATGCCAACCATTTGGTTAGCAGCCATAGCACTTAACCACTACACCCCCAGAGTTTCCAAGGAGGGACCAGTTCCTGGAAAATGACATCATGCTTGGTAGATGGTCTAGGAGAAAGAGGAAGACCCTCAACGAGATGCACTGACACAGTGTCTTCAACAATGGGCTCAAACATAGCAAGGATTGAGAAGATGGTGCAGGACCTGACAATGTTTCCTTCTTTATACATAGCATTGCTATGAGTCAGAAGCAGCTCAATGGCACCTAACAACAAAAATCTTAAGGAAGCAGACGGCCACATCTTTCTCCCACGGAACAGCCAACCTTTTGGTTAGCAACCATTGGTTAACTGCTTTACCACCAGGGCACCTTGCTACATGAGCAGCATTTTGAAATAGTTAAGAGTCTTTTAGTTTTTGAAATGTTGGTCCAAATCCACAAAGTTTATTTCACACTCAGTTTTTAAAAATCACTGGCCCCAAACAAGCTACTGAAATGTTTTCCTAGTAGCCTGAATATTGTAGTTTTACAGCTAATGTAATAGATTGAATAAATGCCTGAAGTGCCCCCATCATTTTTGCCTGGCCCCCTGAAGGGACATACTACTCTCAGAATGTGTGCCACCTGGGAGTGTCCTGCTTTGATTGTTGTTGTTCTTAGGTGCCGTCGAGTCCATTCTGACTCACAGCGACACTATGCACAACAGAACGAAACACTGCCTGGTCCTACGCCATCCTTAAAATCATTGTTATGCTTGAGCCCATTGTTGCAGCCACTGTGTCAATCCACCTTGTTGAGGGTCTTCCTCTTTTCCACTGACCCTATACTCTGCCAAGCATGATATCCTTCTCCAGAGACTGATCCCTCCTGACAACATGTCCAAAGTATGTAAGACGCAGTCTCGCCATCCTTGCTTCTAAGGAGCATTCTGGTTGTACTTCTTCCAAGACAGATTTGTTAGTTCTTCTGGCAGTCCATGGTATACTCAATATTCTTTGCCACCACCACAATTCAAAGGCATCAATTCTTCTTTGGTCTTCCTTATCCATTGTCCAGGTTTCACACACATACGATGCGATTGAAAATACCATGGCTTGGGTCAGGCACACCTTAGTCTTCAAGGTGACATCTTTGCTCTTCAACCCTTTAAAGAGGTCCTTTGCTGCAGATTTACCCAATGCAATGCGTCTTTTGATTTCTTGACTGCTGCTTCCATGGCTGTTGATTGTGGATCCAAGTGAAATGAAATCCTTGACAACTTCAATCTTTTCTCTGTTTATCATGATGTTGATCTTTGGTCCCATTGTGAGGATTTTTGTTTTCTTTATGTTGAGGTGCAATCCATACTGAAGGCTGTGGTCTTTGATCTTCATTAGTAAGTGCTTCAGGTCCTCTTCACTTTCAGCAAAAGAAGGTTGTGTCATCTGCATAATGCAGGTTGTTAATGAGTCTTCCTCCAATCCTGACGCCCCATTCTTCTTCATAGAGTCCAGCTTCTTGGATTATTTGCTCAGCATATGGATTGAATAGGTATGGTGAAAGAATACAGCCTTGGCGCATACCTTTCTTGACTTTAAACCATGCAGTATCCCCTTATTCTGTCCGAACAACTGCCTCTTGATCTACGTACAAGTTCCTCATGAGAACAGTCTAAGCGTTCTGGAATTCCCATTCTTCGGAATGTTATCCATAGTTTGTTATGATCCACACAGTCAAATGCCTTTGCATAGTCAATAAAACACAGGTAAACATCCTTCTGGTATTCTCTGTTTTCAGCCAGGATCCATCTGACATCAGCAATGATATCCCTGGTTCCACGTTGTCTTCTGAAACTGGCCTGAATTTCTGGCAGTTCCCTGTCGATATACTGCTGCAGCCATTTTTGAATGATCTTCAGCAAAATTTTGCTTGCGTGTGATATTCATGATATTGTTCTATAATTTCTACATTCGGTTGGATCTCCTTTCTTGGGAATAGGCATAAATATGGATCTCTTCCAGTCAGCTGGCCAGGAAGCTGTCTTCCATATTTCTTGGCATAGACGAGTGAGCACCTCCAGCGCTGCATTGTTTGTTGAAACATCTCAGTTGATATTCCATCAATTCCTGGAGCCTTGTTTTTTGCCAGTGCCTTCAGAGCAGCTTGGACGTCTTCCTTCAGTACCATCGGTTCCTGATCATATGCTACCTTTTGAAATGGTTGAATATCGACTAGTTCTTTTTGGCATAATGACTCTGTGTATTCCTTCCATCTTCTTTTGATGCTTCCTGCGTCACTTAATATTTTCCCCATAGAATCCTTCACTATGGCAACTCGAGGCTTGAATTTTTTCTTCAGTTCTTTCAGCTTGAGAAACACCAAGCGTGTTCTCCCCTTTTGGTTTTCCATTTCCAGGTCTTTGCACATGCCATTATACTTTTACTTTGTCTTCTCGAGATGCCCTTTGAAATCTTCTGTTCAGTTCTTTTACTTCATCAATTCTTCCTTTTGCTTTAGCTGCTCGACATTCAAGAGCAAGTTTCAGAGTTTCCTCCGACATCCATCTTGGTCTTTTCTTTCTTTCCTGCCTTTTCAGTGACCGCTTGCTTTCTTCATGGATGATGTCGATGTCATTCCACAACTCGTCTGGTCTGCGGTCACTAGTGTTCAATGTGCCAAATCTAGCCTTCAGATGGTCTCTAAATTCAGGTGGGTTATATTCAAGGTCATATTTTGGCTCTCGTGGACTTGCTCTGATTTTCTTCAGTTTCAGCTTGAACTTGCATATGAGCAATTGATGGTCTATTCCATAGTCGGCCCCTGGCCTTGTTCTGACTGATGATATTGAGCTTTTCCATTGTCTCTTTCCACAAATGTAGTCAATTTGATTTCTGTGTGTACCATCTGGCGAGGTCCATGTGTATAGTCGCCATTTATGTTGGTGAAAGAAGGTATTTGCAATGAAGAAGTCGTTGATCTTGCAAAATTCTATCATTCGATCTCCAGCATAGTTTCTATCACCAAGGCTATATTTTCCAACTACTGATCCTTCTTCTTTGTTTCCAACTTTTGCATTAAAATCACCAGTAATCATCAATGCATCTTGATTGCATGTTCGATCAATTTCAGACTGCAGCAGCTGATAAAAATCTTCTGTTTCCTCATCTTTGGCCCTAGTGGTTGGTGCATATATTTGAATAATAGTCATATTAACTGGTCTTTCTTGTAGGTGTATGGATATTATCGTATCACTGACAGCATTGTACTTCAGGATAGATCTTGAAATGTTCTTTTTGACGGTGAATGCAACACCATTCCTCTCCAAGTTGTGATTCCCAGCATAGTAGACTACATGATCGTCGGATTCAAAATGGCCAATACCAGTCCATTTCAGTTCACCAATGCCTAGGATATCGATGTTTATGCGTCCATTTCATTTCAGATGATTTCTAATTTTCCTAGATTCACATTTCATACATTCCAGGCTCTGTTTATTAATGGATGTTTGCAGCTGTTTCTTCTCATTTTGAGTTGTGGCATATCAGCAAATGAAGGTCCTGGAAGCTTTACTCCATCCACGTCATTAAGGTCGACTCTACTTTGAGGAGGCAGCTCTTCCCCAGTCGTCTTCTGAGTGCCTTCCAACCTGGGGGGGTCATCTTCCAGCACTATGTCAGAGAATGTTCTGCTGCTATTCATAAGGTTTTCACTGGCTAATACTTTTCAGAAGTAGACTGCCAGGTCCTTCTTCCTGGTCTGTCTTAGTCTGGAAGCTCAGCTGAAACCTGTCTTCCATGGGTGACCCTGCTGGAATCTGAATACCGGTGGCATAGCTTCCAGCATCACAGCAACACCCATGCCCCCACAGTACGACAAACTGACAGACACGTGGGGGTGCTTTGATTAGGATCTTCAAATTTCCTGAAAAAATTTCAATTCAAACTATTACAGTGCTAAGGAGCCCTGGTGGCGCAGTGGTTAAGCACTGTAAGTGGCCAACAGAAAGGTCCAAATTTGAACCCACCAAGCTGCTCTGCAGTAGAAAGATGTGGCGATCTGCTTCCTTAAAGATTGTTGTTGTTTTTAGGTGCCATCAAGTTAATTCCAAATCATAGCGACCCTATGTACAAGATAAACACTGCCTGGTCCTGTGCGATCCTCACAATCATTGCTATATTTGAGCCCATTGTTGCAACCACTGTGTTAATCCATCTCATTGAGGGTCTTCCCCCTTTTTTGCTGATGCTCTACTTCATTAAGCATGATGTCCTTCTCCGGGGACTGGTCCCTCCTGATAACATGTCCAAAGTACATAAGATGAAGTCTCCATCTTTGCTTCTAAGGAGCATTCTGGTTGTACTTCTTCCAAGACAGACTCGTTCATTCTTCTGGCATAGTATATTCGATATGCTTTGCCAACACCATAATTCAAGAGTATCAGTTCTTCTTTCTTACACATTGTCCAGCTTTCACATAAATATGAAGCAACTGAAAATACCATGGCTTGAATTCGGTGCAGCTTAGTCCTAAAAGTGACATCTTTGTTTTTTTTTTTAATACTTTAAAGAGGTCTTTTGCAGCGGATTTGCCCGATGTAATATGTCCTTTGATTTCTTTACTGCTGCTTCCATGGGCATTGATTGTGGATATAAGTAAGTTAAAATCCTTGACAACTTCAATGTTTTCTCCATTTATCATGCTGTTGCTTGTTGGTCCAGTGTGAAAATTTTTGTTTTCTTCACGTTGAGGTGTAAGCCATACTGAAGGCTCTAGTCTTTGATATTCGTAATTACTTCAAGTCCTCTTCACTTTCAATAAGATTGTGTTATCTGCGTATCACAGGTTGTTAATGACTTTTCCTCCAATCCTGATGCTCCATTCTTCTTCACATAGTCCAGCTTCTGAGGTTATTTGCTCAACATAGAGATTGAGTAAGTATGGTGAAAGGATACAACCCTGATGCACACCCTTCCTGACTTTAAACCATGTGGTATCCCCTTGTTCTGTTTGAACAGCTCCCACTTGGTCTATGTACAGGTTCCTCATGAGCATAACCAAGTGTTCTGGAATTTCCATTCTTCAAAATGTTATCCATAATTTGTTATGATTCACATGGTCGAATGCCTTTGCATAGTCAATAAAACACACGTAAATGTCTTTTTTGGTATTCTTTGCTTTCAGCCAAGATCCATGTGACATCAGCAATGATATCCTTCGTTCTACATCCTCTTCTGAATCCAGTTTGAACTTCTGGCAGTTCCCTGTTGATGTACTGCTGCAACTGCTTTTGAATAATCTTCAGCAAAATTTTTCTTGTGTGTGATATTAATGATATTGTTCAGTAATTTCTGTATTCTTTTGTATCACCTTTCTTTGGAGTGGACACAAATATGGATCTTTTCCAGTTGGTTGGCCAGGAAGCTGTCTTCCAAATTTCTTGGTAGACAAGTCAGCATCTCCAATGCTGCATCTGTTTACTGAAACATCTCAATTGGCATTCTGTCAGTTCTTAGAGCCTTGTTTTTCACCACTCCCTTCAGTGCAGCTTGGATTTCTTCCTTCAATACCATTGATTCTTGATCATATGCTACCTCCTGAAATGGTTGAACATTGACCAATTGTTTTTGGTACAGTGGCTCTGTATTCCTTCCATCTTCTTTTGATGCTTCCTGCAGAAGTTGGTAAAAATCTTCAGTTTCCTTATCTTTAGCATTAGCGGTTGGTGCTTAAATTTGAATAACAGTAGCATTAACTGGTCTTCCTTGTAGGAGTATGGATATTATCCTATCACCAACAGCATCGTACTTCTTCAGGGTAGATCTTGAAAAGTTCTTTTTGAAAATAAATGCGATGCCATTCCTCTTCAATTTGTCATTCCTGGCATAGAAGACCATGTGATTGTCTGATTCAAAATGGCCAATGCTAGTCCATTTCAGCTCACTAATGCCTAGGTTATCAATCTTTATGTGTTCCATTTAATTTTGACGACTTCTAATTTTCCTAGATCCATACTTTGTACATTTCATGTTCCTATTATTAATGAATGTTTGCAGCTGTTTCTTCTCATTTTGAGTCATGCCACCTCAGCAAATGTAGGTCTTGAAAACTTGACTTCATCTTTGTCATTAAGGTTTGACTCTACTTTGAGGTGAGCACTGGTGTCGCAGTGGTTAGGAGCTTGGCTGGTAACTAAAAGACTGATAATTCAAATTCACCCGCTGCTCCTTGGAGACCCTATGGAGTACTTCTACTCTGTCCTACAGGGTAACTATGAGTCAGGATTGACTCAAGGGCAATGGCTTGGCTTTTTTTTTTTTCCTACTCTGAGAAGGCAGCTCTTCCCCAGTCATATTTTAAGTGCCTTCCAGCCTGAGGGGCTCATCTTCTGGCACTATACCAGAAAATGTTCTGCTGCTATTCATAAGGTTTTCTCTGGCCAATTTTTTTCAGAAGTAAACCGCCAGCTCCGTCTTCCTAGTCTGTCTTGGTCTGGAAGCTCTGCTGAAACCTGTCCACCATGGGTGACCCTGCTGGTATTCGAAACACAGCAACACAAAAGCCACCACAGTATGACAAACTGACAGATTACAGGCTTGGAAACCCTATGGAGTAGATTTACTCTGTCCTATAGGGTTGCTTTGTGTCAGAATCCATTTGGCAACAGGTATTACAATGCTAGGCATGACGGTCGGTGCCACGGATTGAAAGAAAAAAAAGTGCAAGACCTGGTCCATTCTGGGTTGAATGGGTTAACTCATATCCACTTAACTATAATAACTCTAATGCCATCTTCTCTGGAGAATTGTAAATAAAATGCTGTGGAAGCACCCAGGAAAGATATAAAAACAAATAAATTACGTATTTAATCTCCATTTTCTATGATAACATTCATGATGGAAAGAATATTGTGTCACTCAAGTTCCTTGGTTCTGTTTTGTTTTTAATTGGATCAGCTAGTTCCTTGCGCTTGGGCTGCTGATTAGCAAACACTTTATTGAGTCTCCCTTTTCTCTCGTGGTTAGGGGCGGTGAGGAAAGGCATTTCCAAAATGATGATTCCAGGTAACACAAATCCTTGAACTTTTCTAAATTTAAAAATTTTTCATAAAATACAGCAAAATGCTCCCCCCCCCCCGCCCCGGTTTTTGACACTGAGCCTCTTGCAATGAAATACCTCTTACCCTAGATCCCTACTAGGTCTAGGACTCTAGCGCATTCATTAAGCACGTCGGTATGACTGTGGAGCTTTAAGGTCCGGTATACCACCCCACCTACTTTTCCCCTCCAGACACCGAAGATGATGAAAAAGCAGTTCACGCCTGCCGTTGACTGGAAGATTCCTCGACCGTGCGGTTTCATTCTGCAGACATAGAGGCTGTGGCTGGAGAGAGGTGACCTCTAGGTCCGGAGCTGGACCAGGACTCCTCCGGCTTGGGAGGTAGAGGCTGAATCCACCTACCCCTTCCCCCGGCGCCATCTCCCCTGCACCCTCTTAACCTGAGAAGTACCAGCCCACGACTTTCTCTTTCGGCTGCTGGGCGATTTAGGAAGATCCCCACGCCCCCTCGGTGCTGCCTCATCTGAATTGGCTAGGGTGCTCGATGGCCCGCCCCCACCACGGCGCGGCAGAAGCCAATCCCCCAGGTCCCGGGCGGGATCGCCACCTCCCCTCACTATTGCCCCGCGGCGCCCTTCTGGGTGGGTCCGCAACGTTACTTCCCAAAGATGCTCCCGCCCTTCAAAGAACCTCTCACTCCCGGACCCTACGGGCAAAGAGCCAAGTTCCCACAAGGGGGCGGCAAACACCGCTCTTCGCTCTCGGGGTTACGGGATAAGCAATTTCCACGTGAACATGTGCGAATTCAGTGGTAACCATGATTTTATAAAACAGATTCCGTAGGGTTTCACTTATCCCTTGGACCAGGGATGATGGTATTATCATATGTTGAGCACCTGCAACTGGCCAGGCTAATCTTCTCATGTGATTTTACAAAACTGTAAGGTGGGTGTGGGTAGCCCCACTTCACAGATGAAAAAACTGAGGTTCAGGGAGATTTCAGTATTTGGAAACCAAGGTCTCTGGGATGCTGAAGCTAAGCATTTTCTGATGCACCACTTTGTTTCCCAAAGGCTCATGGATGCACTTCCAAAAGAATGAGGATGTCAGCCTCAAGCTCCAATTCCTTTCTCCAGGAATAATAATAATAATGTGACTCTATCGTTTCCCCTAAATTAGGATACTAATTTTTATGAAGCTTTAAGCTGGTTATAGAAGTGATACTGTGTTCATTGCATACAATTTGGAAAAGTAATAAAAAATATAACCCAGAGGTAAATTTATTCCTTCTAAGCTTTTTTTCTAGGCTAATTTCTGGGGCCATACTGCATATTCAGTTTTGCACTCTGACTTTTCCCCTTAAATTTATAAAATAAGCATTTTCTCATGTTATTAGAAAATATAACTCTTTGTCACTATAAAAAAGCAAAAAACAAATCCCTTGCCATCGAGTCAATTCCAACTCATAACTGCCCCATTGGGTTTCCAAGGAGTGCCTGGTGGATTCGAACTGCCGACCTTTTGGTTAGCAGCTGTAGCTCTTAACAACTACACCATCAGGGTTTCCTTGTCACTATATATGCTGTTTATAATTTGTTACATTTTCAGGGCTAGGGCATACGGGATCTTTTTTCTTCCCATAGAAGTCTTAATTCTAATTAGTCAAAATAATCATTTTATGGTAACAGCCTTTGGAGTCATGATTAGGAAGGTTCTCTTTACCCTCAAACCATACAAGCATTCATCTGTATATTCTCCCAGCACTGCTTTTAAAAATATGCAAAATTTTCATTATTGTCTTTCTGGAAATTTTTTTATATGTGTCAGATAGGCATCCAATTTCATTTTCAAAATAGCCAGTGTCCCATCACTGTTTTAAAGTGACAGTTTAATTATATACTTAATTATTTTTTTTTATCCGTATCAGTTTCTGGACTTCCTATCCTGTTCCACAAAGGCAAGGAAACTGACATGATTTCACTTAAATTTTCAAAGGATCACTCTGGCAGTGTGATGCAGTGAATTACTTAATATGGCCCTTTTAGCCATAGTCTTTGTGAGTCCCACACAATCATTGTGTGGGACTATGCAAATAAGGTGCTTATGGCCCACCAAAGGAATTGGACAGCATTGCTAATAATGCAAATAAGGTGCATGGCACTCTTGTGGGAGCAGGACCATGCAAATAAGGTGAATGGAACTCTAAAAAGGGGACTGATCGATTTTGCCATCCGGTTAGGCTTAAAAGACAGCCAATTCCAGAGCACGGATGGGGGCCCTCAAGACCATCAAGAAGACCCAGGAGTGGAGTGTGTCCTCTGGATTTGGGGTCCCTGTGCTGAGAAGCTCCTAGAACCAGAAGGCAGAGAGAGAGCTGTAACCTTGAAGATAGTGAGAAGGGGTGGCAGCAGAGGCAGCAGAACCAGGAGATCGGTAGGAGGTGGTGTGTTGGGTATGCTGACCCATGGAGCGAGGGACCTGAGTGCCTTTGGGCAAGATGCTTGTTGGTAGAGTGGGGTGCCTCTGGGCACTTACTGGCAGAGCTAAAGAGCTTTGTAACACTTGCCTGAGCAGGGCAAAGGCCAGGCAGAGGCACCAAGTGCCAGGGGGGAGGCCTGCCTGTGGCATGGCTGTGAAGAAGCTGTCCCGATGGAAGGACAGTATCCTGAGCATTCCTGAACCTGAACTGTATCCTGTTACTTCCCTAATAAACCCCATAACTATGAGTATAGTCACTGAGTTCTGTGTGGCCACTGCAATGAATTACGAACCCAGCAGAGGAGTAGAGAGTGCTGTAGGAGGGATGGTTGGTGTCTGAATTGGTAAAAAGGTTGGAGGGAGGAGGCCTGTTTGACCTCCCCTCATAGGAATCAGCCTTGGGCTGTTGCTGCTGATAACGATTCTCCTCCCACCTTGTGAAGTTAAATGAGGAGGTCAGGTGCCTCCACCCAGCCATTTTTACAGGCAGCTGTAAGAAGAATAGAGTGTAAAGATTTTGATTTGATGGAAAAGTTATAATTTAGGTGGCTGTAAGACCATGAGAAGGCTATTGCAGTGGCAAGGGATGATGATGGTGGCTTGGACTAATTTCTTAGCAGTGGAGGATAAAAGTAGTCTTATTTGAGATATATTTTAAAGGTAGAGTTGACAGAATCCATGGGTGTGAAATGTGGGACAAAAAGACATCAACCAGATGAGTGGTGATGCTCTTTACTGAGAGGGAGAACACTACAGAAGGACAGCTGTGAGAAGCAGGTTAAAGGAGAGACACTGATTATAGTGCAGGTGCTAGGTAGGGAGTTGGATATATTCAATACATTCTGTCTTTATTATTCTCATAATTTGATACAAATAAAATTGCAAAAACAAAAAAAGCAACCTATAAAGGAAAATGGAAACCCTGGTGGCGTAGTGGTTAAGTGCTACGGCTGCTAGCCAAAGGGTCAGCAGTTCGAATCCACCAGGCACTCCTTGGAAACTCTATGGGGCAGTTCTACTCTGTCTTATAGGGTTGCTATGAGTCGGAATTGACTTGACAGCACCGCGTTTGGGTTTTTTTTGGTATAAAGGAGAATAAAATCATGTTTGTGATCTTTCAATTCATAATTCCAAATCTTAGGTTCTCCTCTAATAGAAATATTCATAACATATAAAGAAGTTTTTTGTATGTAAATAGTAATAATAATAAACCAGTTGCTATGGAGTAGATCCGGACTCATGGCAACCCTAACACTGAGTGTTCACTATTTGGCTTGGCACAATAAAGGGCTTTATACATATTAACTCATTTAATCCTCACAACTCTAGGACATAGGTATTATTAGTATTGTCCCAAATTTACAGATGAAAAGTGAGGAACTGAGAGGTTAGACACTTTGCCCAAGGTCACACAACTGGTTAGGGGAAGGAAAAGGAGAGGTGGAGAGGAAGTGGAGCAGAATCCAGAGCTATTTAAAAACACACACACACACACACACGGAACCTGTTGCTCAGGAGTGGATTCCACTTACAGCGACCCCAGAGAACAACTGCTCTATACAGTTTTCTTGGCTGTAATCTTTACGGAAGCAAATCTCCAGGCTTCTCCTCTATAGCACCAATGGGTTGGTTCCAACACCAACCTTTAGGTTAGTCATCCAGAGCAAAGCTTTTGTGCCACTTAGACTTTAACTGCAGAGTACTGGAGAATCTAAATATGCAAGTACATCTTGGTGCAGAATTTTTATTGAGCCAGGAAAAAACTATGCACCATGAATTGTGCTGAGTTCTTTGCATGCATTAACTCATTTACTCTTCTGAACAATCTTACAAGATAAGTATTAATTTTATTGTCCATATTTTACAGGTGAGGCAACAGAGGCACAAGGTAATTAAACCGCTCAAAGTTACAAATACAATAAGCGGCAAAGCTAGAACTCACATCCAGATTGCTCTAGTTCTTTCCATAAATATTTTGTGGTAGGCACTGTATTTAGCAATTCCGACATAAATAAGAAGTGGTTCCTGTTCTCAAAGACTTGCAACCTATCTGTGGAGACAGAGGCCGAACAAGCCGTTCTTTTAATCACTTTGCCCTCCAAGGTCCACAAAAGAGAATATGAGCACTGTGTCACGTTACTTTGCGCGAAGGTTGGGAGGACTGTCTTGGCAGCTCCTGTGGGTTCAGAGAAAACAGGGAATTGGAAATTCACGTAATCCCGCCGCTGGTGTAGTGGGCCCACAGCCGCACTAACGCGCGCACGCGCCGAGGCCCGGCACTGGAACGCCTTCAGTGCACTGCGCGCGGCACGGTAGTTCCGCACGCAGGTGGCGCGCCCACCGCGAGCCGCGGCGAATGCGCGGAATCCTCGGAACGCAGAGGGGCTGGGCTGCCGCCCTGGGCTGCGGGATTGGCCAGCCCGGGAGCGTGCTCAAGTCCGCTGAGTTTAAAATGCCCAGCATTTTAAGACATACGAGGGCTTTCTGTGTTCCCATAAGATATGGAGTCCAACATTAGCCAGGGGGAAACGGGTTCGTCCCACACCCAGGAGAAGGAGGAGGGGGCTGCGGCAGCGTTGAGAGAAGAGACGCGGAAGGTAGAAGAGAAAGAACTGTTGGCGGCGACTGCGGCGGCCACGCCCCAGGAGGAGATGGAGGGAGAGAATCTTCCTGTCTTCCTGTGCCCTGGACGTGTCGATTTGCGCGTCCTTCCCAACTGGTTCCAAAAGGAGCACCTGGAAAACCCGGCGGTGTGTGACGTACCCGCGTGGCAAGTGGAGAAGATCTTTGGTGAGTGCTCGGATGGGGTCCGTCCTCCACCAGGCTTGCTCACACCCGCTCTCCCTCTGCTTCCCCTCCACTCCTCCTCCTCCTCCTCTCGGGGCTCCCCCCTTCTCAACGTGCTCTCGCCCGCGCGCTCCCGACCCAGGTACTGAGGGGAAAGACATCCCTGGCATCGAGCAATCAACCGAGACACTGCTGCAAGTTCAAATCCTGGACCCCAAAGGCATGGCCAGGATCTCCATCTTCGGATCGCAGGAGAAGAAGGAGCTGGTGGAGGCGAATATCTATTGCCAACGAAGATGGCTCCACGTCGGTAAATCACCCGGGAATAGGAGGGACCTCTGCAGGCTCCCTGCACCTGAGCAAATCCGAGAGCGAGGGGCGGGGTGGGGAAGCCCTGTTCCTTTTTCCCTTGCTTCTGGAGCTTTCTAGAGTCCTGATCTAGCCTCACTCTGGTTAGGGAAATTCCATTTGTCGGCACCCTGAAGTTCTAGTAACTAGGTAATATGAAAGGGGAGAAAGAGGTGTGGTGTATCTGTCCCTCCGCGTCCCACCTCAAAGGGTTCCCACCACGTGCACAATCCAGCTCCAAGGAACAAGAGTGAGGCCAGGCACCCCCTCCCTGGCTCCGCTGTGAGGGATTTTTGACATGCCTGGAATGTGCTTTGACCTGGGCACTGTGGCAAATTCAGTATTTTTACCTTCAGTTGCAGAGAAAGAAAAGCTAGTGGAAGCCTTGAAGATTGTCAATGGCAGTTGCTGGCAAGAAATCCCCAGGCTGCCAGGGCCGTTCCCGAATCCTGACGCTGATGTCAGCAGAAAGTGAGAGTGGCTGGGCTATGTGGGTGCAGACGCCTGGGTATTAGGAAGCCTAAGCCTAATTTACAGTTCTATCACAGAATATACCTGTCCTCCCTCTGTGTATTATTCATAAGAGCTTGTTTTAAAGATTGTAATCCATTAATAAAGAAATTTCACTCCTTCGTTGTTGAGTGGAAGGAAAATTATTTTGCCAAAAAGTGCCAGGTAAGAAACTTCTCTGGGTGACCTAGAGGGTAAATGATCTCCAGTGTTCCTTCCATCACTGAGAAAACTCCTAAAGCAAAAAGATCATTTTGAGTTATATGGAAACTGGGGTGTATAGATGACTCGTGTTTTGCCAGCATAGCGTGTGCAGACATTTTGGACTCCAGACTCCTGCCAGTTCTTTGTAAGGTGTACAGTGGTTTTAGGAATCTGTAGAGTTGTGCAGTCATCACCACCATCTAATTTTTGAGCATTTCCTTCACTCTAAGAAGAAACTCCCTGCCCATTTGCAGTCATTCCCCTCCCTAGCCAAAAAAAAAGCAACTACTAATCCTCTTTCTCTAAGTAGGAAGATTTCATCTCATAGGATATGTGGTCTTTTGTGTCTGGCTTCTTTCACTTAGCATGTTTTCAAGGTTCATCCATGTTGTAGCATGCATCTGCCTTTTTATTGCCAAAGAGTGTTCCACTGTATGGATAGGTCACATGTTCTTTATTCCTTCACCAGTTAATGGATATTTGGGTTTTCACTTTTTAGATATCATGGAAAATGCTGTAAACATTTGCTTACAAGACTTCGTTTTCATTTCTCTTGGGTAGATACCTAGGAATGGCCATATGGTAGGAACAGGCAAGCTTTCCCAAGGTGGCTGTATGATTTTATATTCCCACAAGCAGTATATGAGGGTTCAAGTAATCTTTTTCATTGTAGACATTCAAGAACATTTTTAAAAATTGAGTCTTCTAATCCATGAACATAGACTGTCTTTCCATTTATTTAGATCTTTAATTTCTTTCAGCAATGTTTTGTAGTTTTTAAAATATTTTGTAGTCTTATACTTTTGCTAAATTTGTTCCTGTTTTAATGCCATTATGATTGGACTAAGTGTTCCTAAATTTTAATGCTATTATGATATAAAAATATTTTCTAAACATCACTTTTGTATTGTTCATTGCTAGTATACACAAATATTTATTTTTATACAGCGTTACTGAACTCATTTTTCCTAATAGTTTTTTTGTGTGTATTCTTTAGGATTTTATGCGTATATAATCATATCATTTGTGAGTAAAGACAGTCTTCTTATTTTCAATCTGCATGACTTTTTTTCTTGCCTGATTACATGGGCTAGAGTCTCCAGTAGAGTGTTGAGTAATAGTGGTGAGAGCAGGCATCCTTGTCTTGTTCCTGACATTCAGGGGACATCTAAGTCAATTGGCATAATAAAATCTATTTAGAAAACACTCTGCATCCCACTCTGAAGAGTGGCGTCAGAGGTCTTAAACGCTAGCAAGCACCCATCTAAGATGCATCAATTGGTTGCATCAAAGGAGAATGAAGAACACCAAGGACACAAGGCAATTGCGAGCCCAAGAGACAGAAAGGGCCATATGAACCAGAGACTACATCATCCTGAGACCAGAAGAACTAGATGGTGCCTGGCTACAACCAATGACTGCCCTGACAGGGAGCACAACAGAGAACCCCTGAGGGAGCAAGAGAGCAATGGGATACAGACCCCAAATTCTCATAAAAAGACCAGACTTAATGGTCTGACTGAGACTAGAAGGACCCCGGTGGTCATGGCCCCTAGACCTTCTGTTGGCCCAGGACAGGAACCATTCCCGAAGCCAACTCTTCAGACATGGATTGGACTAGACAGTGGACTGGAGAGGGATGCTGGTGAGGAGTGAGCTTCTTGGATCAGGTGGACACTTGAAACTATGTTGGCATCTCCTGCCTGGAGGAGAGATGAGAGGGTGGAGGGGGTTAGAAGCTGGCAAAATGGACACGAAAAGAGTGGAGGGAGAGACTGGGCTGTCTCATTAGGGGGAGAGTAATTAGGAGTGTGTAGCAAGGTATATATAAGTTTTTGTGTGAGGGACTGACTTGATTTGTAGACTTTCACTTAAAGCACAATAAAAATTATTAAAAAAAAAAAAAAAGCCTTCATTAGGTTGAGGAAGTTCCGTTCTACTAGTGTAGTGAATGTTTTTATCATGAATGGATGTTAGATTTTGTCAAGTGAATTTCTGTGTCTATTGAAACGATCATATGGTTTTCTATTAATATGGCGTATTGACTTTTGAAAATTTTTTCTTGTAAAATATAACAGAAAGTTGCTATTTTAACCATTTTTAAGTGTTCAGTGACATTAATTATATTTGCCATGTCCTGTAGCCATCACCACTATACATTTCCAAAAGGTTTTCATCACTCCAAACAGAAACTCTATACCCCTTTAACTCCCCGCCCCTCCCTTCATCCCTCCAGCCCCTGGTAACCAGATAATAAACTTTGGTCTCTATTTATTTGCCTATTCTAGATATTTCATATAAGTGGTGTCACACAACGTTTGTCCTTTTATGACTAACTTCACTCAACATGTTTTCAAGGTGTATTCATTTTGTAGCATATATCAGAATTTTATTTTTCTTTATGGCTGAATAATATTCTATTGTATGCATATACCACATTTTGTTTATCCAAATGGACACTATTGATGGACATTTAATTGACTTTTAAAATTTTTTATTTATTTTGTTGATAATATACACAACAAAACATACACCAATTCAGCAGTTTCTACATGTACAGTCCCATGACATTGACTACATTCTACGAGTTGTACAAACCATTCTCACCTTCTTTTTCTGAGTTATTCCTCGACCATTAACATAAACTCACTGCCCTCTAATGTTCCCATCTAATCTTTTGAGTTGCTGTTGTCAATTTGATCCCATATAGATCTTAAGAGAGCATAATGCTCAAGGCAGACATGTTTTACTAGCTAAAATATTGTTTGGTATTAAGACTTCTGGGGATAATTATAGTTTAGGGTTTAAAGATTATTTCAGAGCAATAATTTCAGAGGCTCCTATATGTTGCTAGATTTTCAGTTGGCTCATTTTTTGTTGAGGGTTTTTTTTTTTTTTGTCTTTTTATGAGAACTATTGGTCTGTAGTTTTCTTGGGAGGTCTTTGGTTATGGTACAGGTAGTCCGTGACTTACAAAGAGGTTCTGTTCCAACAACTTTACGTCTGTTCTGATGTGAGTCTAATATCTTTTTTTTTTTAGTTTTCATTATTGCCTTTTACCAGTATCTTTATAAATCCAATCTTTACTTGTCTTTGGGGGTTGGAAATATTACATGTAAGTTTACAGATACACTTTAATACATACATAAAAAAAATACAGAAATCATAAAAATTTAGTCTGACGGTGAAGAGTTGGACGATTTTGGCATTTTGCCATTTGCAGTAATAACTCCACTTGTGGAAGGTTCTGGATTATTCCTGGGAATGGGGATGGTGTTTTCTAGTCAGAAAATTAGTGAGAGTTGTTTGTATGGTCCTTTCCTTTTTTTCTTCATCTATTTTGTAGTAACAATCTCGCTGCTTCCTGAATCTGCCTATTGACTTTAGCAAAGCGATTAGCATGTGGGTCCATGTTTTCACGCAACTGAAGCCCCTGATTTAGTTGAGAAAACTACATCTATATGGCCGTGTTTTCAATAGTAAATCATAAAATTGAGCATCTGCGAGTGAACATCTGAGAATGGTATCAGCAAATTACATGCTGCAACACTATGTAGTACATATTACTAATGATAACATCTACAGGAAAAAAAAAGGGTGGTCTTAAGTGGTTTGTCATAACTCAAATACGTAGTAAGTCGGATACTACCTGTGTTAGGATAATGCTGGCCTTGTAAAACGATTTGGGAAATGTTCCTTCCGCTTCTACTTTTCGGAAGAGTTTGTAAAGGATTGGTATTAATTCTTTAAACATTTTAGATGATTTTACCAACTGCCTGACCAAGAAAATGGAGGCAGTTGATACACATCCCTTAAGATTCCCATTCCTAAGAAATCAATGAGGCGCATTAGGTTTGTTCTACTTAAGATTTACAAGTATCCTTTCAAATTTTCTTCAAAACTAACTCTGCCACCTGTTTCTCATCAACTTAAAGTATTTCCACTGAGTCTTGCGTTGTAGGCTAAAGAAAATCTTTCTTTTAAAAAAAAAAAAAAAAACCATTTCCTTGGCCTTTGGTCTTAACTTGCCCCATCTTTTCCTGAACATCCGGGTTACCAAGAGTCTGCACTGGCCGCTCCGACTTCCTCAGCCCATGCTGACCCCTAACTTCTGCAAAGTCGTGTCTGCCTCCATCTTATTGAACCTCTGCAGCTGTTGGCAAAGTGAGAACTCTCTCAGCCTTTCCTCCCTATCTGAGACATTTCTTCAACCAGCTTCCAATGGTTGGGTTTACCAGTGTATGGTCTTGAACTTCATTTCTTCTCACTGGCCATTTTACTCAAGGTGTCCAAAGTAAGACTCCAAGGCCTGAATGCAGTCCTCAAAGACTAACAGCCTGAAATCCAAGTGGCCACAATTCCAAATCTTATGAGTGAACCTGGGCCTACTTGTCTTCCTTCTTAATCATTGTTATCTCTTGTGTTCTGGGCACTTACTCTGTTTTCTGTAGCCTCTCTGGCATAAGGTTTTAAAGTGTAGATAAATACAGCCTTCATTGAGGCTACGTGCTAATCTTACTTGATCACTAAAATCTCTAAAATCTTTTTAAAATAAATTTAATCTACCTATTGAAGAATGGACATGTCATAAGGGTGAAGTTAATTCTGTAATCACCACCCAAATCAAGCCTCCCTTTGCCCTTTCCCTCTTTCCTGTTTTCAGTTTCATATAAATAGAAACAGTATTCTTTAGCTCAACTTTATGAGACTCATGTTGGAGTACTAATCTATTCATTTTCATTGGTGTATAGTATCTGAGTCGGAATCGACTCGACGGCACTGGGTTTTTGGGTTATAGTATCCTAGTGTATAGATCTGCCACTTTTATCCATTCCAATATAGATGAACATTTGCTTGCTTCTGTTTTTTATTTTCATTTTTGTATAACACCACAAAGAACACTGTTATCCATGTCTTTTGGTGCATTTCTGTCACATAAATATTTAGGAGTAAAGTTGCTGAGTGATAGGGTGTTCAATTCTAGAAGATAAAGTTTCCAAAGTCATAACAGTTTACACCCCTACCAAGTAGATAGTTCGTATTACTGTTACCCTCCATCAGGGGTCTGCAAACTATGGCCTATGGGACAAATCCAGCGTGCAGCATATTTTTTTTTTGCAAATAAAGTTGTATTGGAACACAGCCACACTCATTTGTATTATTTATGGCTTTTTTTGCCCTATAAAAGTAGAGTTTAGCTGTTGTCACAGAGATCATGTGGCCTACAAAGCCTGAAACATTTACTTCCTGGCCCTTTACTAAAAAAGTCATCTGTGAGGAAATGATCATCTCTGGCCACTAGGCTGTGTATAGAAATCACAGAGTCTTGATGCCAGCAGATAAATTTCTGGAATTCTGTCACCAGGATGAGGAGCTCCAAGGAGTTGCCTACCCTGCTGTAACTACTCATCACGCCCTTTCTAAACTAAGTCTATGGCTATGTTAAGAAGCCCTGGTAGTGCAATGGTTAAGCTCTTGGCTGCTAACTGAAGGGTCAGTGGTTCAAACCCGCCAGCTGCTCCATGGGAGAAAAGACCTGGCAATCTGCTCATGTAAAGATTACAGCCTAGAAAACCCTATGGGCTAGTTCTACTCTGTTATAAAGGGTCACTGTAAGTCAGAATCAACATGACAGCACACAATAACAACATATGGCTATGCTATTTAACTAGTGTTTTGTGGAACAAGAGTTCCACAATATGTGACTCACTGGAAAAAAATATCATGTGGTCAAAGGATCTTGGAAACAACCCTATCCACAATGATTTCTTCCAAAGTAGGAAGGTTAAGTAAAGGAAAAACATCTGTACCATTGTTGTGAATTATGAGCTAGTCACTTTTTTCATGGAACACCATTTTACTTGAAAGAATGACTGACAAACTGGTTTTTCAGACTTGGTTATTTAGCAGATATTTTCTGAAAAATGAATGTAAGCCTGTTACTTCAAGGAAAACAACTGACAGTATTGCCCTGATAAAACTCAAACTTTCCAGCAAAAACTAGAATTTGGGAAAATTTTTATCTACCACTATATTCTTGACAGCTTCCCAATCTTTAGATTTTACTGATGAGATTGGTAGTGATACTAATGAATGTGATTTGTGTGTGTGTGTGTGTGTGTGTGTGTGATTAAATGAGTCAATTTGGAACATCTGCGTATCTTTGTAAACTGGTATTTTCCAAATGGCCAATGAATGATGTTACAAAAGCATTCATAAGTAGAAGATCCATTCAAAGTGCAAGCTAGACCAATGGGATTTAATATCACATTATGAAAAGTTCATTGATATGGATACAGATTCCATATTGTAACTAACATTTAGAACATTTAAGAAATTACCACTTGTTGAGTTTTGATATAGTAAAAAGAAAAATGTCCACAATTATCTATGTATCTGTGTGAGACTGGATTTTCTTAATATTTTGTTGCCATAGTAGTTGCCACTTCAGCAACTCCAATTCATGTTGATCTTATGTATAAACAGAATGAAATGTTGCCGGGTCGTGTGCCATCTTCTTTATTGGTATGTTTAAGCCCATTGTTGCAGGTATTGTGTCAATCCGTCCCATTGAGTCTGTTTTCATTTGAGTCTATTCTTTAGGTACCTTGTAATTTATTATTAATTTCTGAAATAATTTTCTTCCATTTCTTTCCTGAGTTAAATCAACTTTTTTTTTTTCGTTTCTCATAGGTGCCCCCCTCCCCCCATTCTTGTCTTAATTTGAATTTCAGATTCAAGGTGGCTTTTCATGGTTTCAAATACTTCTGTATTTTTAATTTTGTTTGAAGTATAGACTTACAGTTTCCTTCTGCTTCATGTTTTTTTCTTGGAGGGTGCTGTTAGGGAAGACTTTCCTCGGTGATGTGTGTGAAATTTCATGTTCTTATTTTATGCAATTGTTATCTATGGATTTTACTTTCCTCAAGTCCATTTTTTGTGATGTGGAGGTGTTTTACAATATTCTTAGTTTAATGATGTCCTTTTCTGTCAGTCTAGCAAAGTCCATATAGTTTAGGACATCTGTTCTTTTGTTCTGGTAAGGAGTGAGAGGTTGTGGGCACTCCAATTATGTGGTTCTTTTTGTTTTGCAGGGCTCCAAATTTTCTTTTTTTTTTTTTTCCCCTTGTTTTCTCCATTCACCACCCAATTACCAAAGGACTCTTCTTCCTCCCTTTTCTTTTCCAAAAGTGTATGTTTGGAAGAATGTCCCTTTAAATCAGGTGTCATGGATTGAATTGTGTCCCCCCAAAACGTGTCAACTTGCCTAGGTCATGATTCCCTTATATGATTGTCTACCATTTTATCTTATGATTTGATTTCCATATGTGTTGTAAATCCTATCACTCTGAGGTAATAAGATGAATTAGTGGCAGTTATAGTGACGAGGTCTACAAGATTAGGTAGTATCTTAAGCCAATCTCTTTTGAGGTATAAAAGAGAGAAGCCAGCAGAGAGACCTAGGGACCTCACTCATGCCACCAAGAAAGCAGTGCCAGGAGCAGAGCGCATCCTTTGGGCCTAAGGTTTCTGCGCTGAGATGCTCCCAGACCGAAGGGAAGACTCATGCATCACAAGGACCTTCCTCCAGAGTCAACAGAGAGAGAAAGCATTCCCCTGGAGCTGACGCCCTGAATTTGGACTTGTAGCCTACTTGACTGTGAGAGAATAAATTTCTCTTTGTTAAAGCCATCCACTTGTGGTAGTTCTGTTATAGCAGCTCTAGATGACTGAGACATCAGGATTGTTCTTTACACAGACTCCATCACTGAAATTGGATGCCTGGCCCTTTAAATGGCATGTGCTTTGAAATCCCATGCTACAGTCCTGCTCTGATTTACCTGATTATTTTTTATTATTTTTTTTTTCTAATTTTCAGATTGAAGGGGGATTTAATCTATCTGGTGGTTTCTCCAACTCTCCATCAGGCTCCTTTGCTAGCATCCTTCCTATGTTTTCCTCACTACTGCCTTTGTTCACCGTAAAGCCCTACAGTGGCTGGGAGTAGGGCAGGAATGTGTGGGACAGCAGGTGCTGGTATTTGCTCCATTTTTCTCTTTTCATTCATGTTTTGAATTTTTTTCATTTCTCTCATGTTTGTTTTCCTTTAAATCCTTGCTCATTATAGCAGAATTGAATATTCTTAACGCAAGAAACACACATGGCAGTCTACCTCTTGAATGTTATTTCAGAATCTCTTGCTGTATCCTTTTTTCTATACCATGAGTCAGTTTCTAATAGTCCTCTGGGGTTGAAGTGGTCCTTCTTGAATATTTCTTTGATTTGGAAGGACATTTCTTATAATCTAGTTGGGATACCTTTTAACTGTATCCTATTTGCATCACAGTGGCAGTGTACTTGGATGCAGTGGTAGCTCTATGTACACTACCAGGCTGGATGTCCCAGAGGTCATGGGACAGAACAAATGATCCTCAAAGCACACAGGTTACTGAATCAATTTAAAAATTTCAATGAGAAGTAAGTGAAAAGAGAAATGGAATAGGCTAACATACTTAGGTTAGACTGCAGGCAGGATGGATGCAGACCGTACCCGAATCCTGCATTATTCAATGTTCGTATGTCTTGTCTCTCTCTCTTGCACCACCAGCCTTTGAGGTTTGAGCAAGCAGGCTCAGCAAAGGAAGGTGCCTAAAGTCAATTACATGCTGTTCTACTTGAGAGATGCAGAAGCAAATACTCCTGGCCACAGCTGTAACTTGCTGATAACCTGCTGAGTGGCTAGGGATTTTATTTCATGTCTGGGCAGAGGACACTTGGGATCAGAATGGATGTTACCAACGGGTGGCAGATTTAAGGCATGAACATTTGGTGCCTCCTGAATGTTGGATGCTATTTATTTTTCTGTAGCAGAATTGAGTATTCTTATAATACAGCAAACACATTATATTCCATCTACTTAAATATGAGCAAAGAATTCCCTCCCAGCCCCCCATCCAGGCAGAGATAAGCCTTCCCACATCCAAATGAGCCAAGCCACTGCCCATTTTCCCCTGGGGACAAGTCTCTATTCAGCAAGAAGCCATTGCATGGGAAGAATGAGAGAGAGAGAGAAGTAGGAATGTCCAGAGATCCTGGAGTGTGTATGTGTGTGTAAGAGAGAGTACAAAACATTGTTGAGGCTCAGGGGAGGAAACAAGTGATAATATGGAGGCCTAAGTCAAAGGGGAGTAGAGAAAGGGGGTAGAAATACAAAATCACCTAGGAGTTACTACTGAGATCAAGCATAAGTGAAAGGCTAGAAAATGAGAAAGAATGAAATAAATGGTAGTGGAAAAAATATTAAACTGAGCAAATGCAATATGAAAAGGGCTAAATTACAGGCAAATACTCTGGAAGGGGAATAAAGGAACATGAAAAACGCAAGTAAAAATATTTTGTAAGCATGAATTAGAAGCATGTAACATGAAATTTAAAACACATGAATATTAAGTCAAGAGGTTCCTGGAAATTAAATGAAAGCAAAACAATCTATGAGGAAATTGCCACAAACTTCATAACACAGAATGTAAAAAGACTCTCAAATAAAATATAATTTGATTCAAATTATAGGATGAAACCAATATCCTATCATTATCTCCTCTGATGGTACACAAGGATCCACTTCTCAAAATCCTAAATGTCTTCCCTCATCCTTCACTTGGAAAGAATAGAAAAGGGCCAAGGACATAGAACAGCCCACTAGCAGCCAATTTCCCACCTGGAAAGGCAGCAAGAGGTGGCGTTGAAACAATCATCATTCATCTATACTATTTCTCTTCCGTGGACTAAAGGATTGTAGAGACCATCTCTTCAGACTAACTAGGAAAACACCTGAATCCTATTAAATATATGGTTATAAAGAAATTTTAAGGTGGAGAGCACTAGTTCTTGCTCTGATATTAAGGGGTGGATGACTTCAGGAAAGTCTCTTCAGTTCTCTCAGCATCCTTTTTTCTGAAACAAGATAACCCTTTGGTGTGTTTCACATCCAGGTGCTTTGATTCTTGAAGTTATAATTTTAAGTGTTTGTTTCATTCCCAAAGTTCTGTGTCCCAGTTGCTCTTGGACTGGAGAGCGGTGGAGAGGGGCGATATTTGACGTGCAGAACCCTCCTTTCGGTGTGGGAAGGAGGCCGGGGAGGCACTGTAGCTCTGCCTGAGCCCCCCACCCTTGTATGGTTGGGTCAGTTTCCCTCACATTTTCTGGCTAGCCCCGGCAGTTTCAGCCTTTGGCGTATGGAGACACAAATCAGTGTCCCTGAGGCCGCTAGCTTTGAAGAGAGCCCAGGACTACTTCGAGCAAAGGAGGGGCTCTCCAGAAACAAGCCGGTGGAGCCTGTCCTCTGGCAAGGTCTTGGTTCAAAACGCAGGAGGTCAAGGTGATTGCTGACCAGGGTTTTGGGAACCAAGTTGGTCCTAAGGCCCCACGGGGTCTCATTATAGAGGCTCTCTGCCAATGGTGCTGCAGCCGCAGGGATGCCCTGGGGCCCTGCTGGCCACCAGCTCAGGGAGGATTTGTGCTGTAGAATCACATATAGCTCAGGAATGAGGCATCAAGTATATCTCTGAAGGCGGAAATAAGGGTAGGAGAAGAATTAGTTGAAAGTCTGTGTAAGAGGCAGAAAGACTCTCCCAACCTGACACAAAGCCTATGTGAAAAAGATAGGAACAGCCAGGAAGGTTCTGGACTCAGCCCAACTGGTCTTATAGGAGCTAAACCTGTTGCTGTCTAATTGATTCTGACTCATAGCAACCCTACAGGACAGAGTAGAACTGCCCCCATAGGGTTTCCAAGGAGCGGCTGGTGGATTCAAACTGTCGACGTTTTGGTTAGCAGCAGTGCTCATAACCATTTTCCCACCAGAGCTCCTGTAAGAGCTAGATGCTATAATGACAAGAAGATTAATACAACAGCCCTGTCCCCACTGGCTCACAGAATGCTGGGACACAGGTTGATACCAGGTAGAAATATGGATAGTTCCTCTTTTTTCAAAGTAGAGAGTCAGGGAAAAAGAGGAAGTCCCTCAAGGAGATGGACTGACACAGTGGCTGCAACAGTGGGCTCAAACAGCAAGGATTGTGAGGATGGCTCAGGACAGTTTTGTTTAGTTGTACCCAGGGTCACGATGAGTCAGAACTGACTTGACCCACACCTGACAACAACAACACTGAAAATGAGTTCAAGAAAAGACAAACAAAACCTGATACTGATTTTGGCGAGGTCATCAACAGAAGAGAGAAATTCTCTTAAGTGGTTACCCTCACCGTTGCAGCAGGGAGGAGTAGGTTAGCCCAGCAATTTAACATGCCCTCCAGCTGATTTTGATGAAGCTGAAGTTTATAAATCATTGAGATAGATTATTATACAGTCAACAAGGCTGAACCCATGCTCACAAAGCTGTCAGTTAAGTTTTTAAAAGCTCCACTCTTAAACTTGAACAGCTATATTTTAATGAGCAGGTGTTCAAGAACCTCTAGCATGAAAGGGGCAAAACAGACAAAAAAAAAAAAAATCTGTGAAAACAGAAACAGTGTACTGAACAGATTATAATTCATATCTTTGGAAAAATAAGACATTATATTCATAAAATGAGAACAGCAGCTTAGAGAACATCTAAAGATCGAGAGAGATTTATAAAATAGTAAAGAAGAAATAAATAAAAAATTCCAGCAACAGTCTAGAAGATAAAACATAGCAATCAACTAACAGAGATTTCAGAAAGTAGAAAAGAGAAAATGTTGGGGAGGAAATTTTTAAAGAAATAATTCAAGAAATTTCCCAGAACGCACACACACAATAACCATTTAAATTTTCTAGAAATGGTCCCAAGAGCAAACACCAAGTGAAGAAACATCTATTCAAGAAAATCTGTAAAAACTTGGCAAGAAAGGTAAGAATCTGTGGTATTTGAACGAAGTCAGCTCCCTCTCCTCTCCTAGCTCAGCAAGGCAGAGACTCTACTCCACACTGCTGCAGCCAAGAATACTGCCCCCCCCATACCCACCCCCACCCTGGGCTCCCAGTCAGAGGGCTTTCTTCCTGGGACCAGCAGGAAGTCAGTGTTTCCATCCTGCCTTCTGCTGAGTCTATGGCAAATGGGAAGTCAGGACTCCTTGAGCGCCTAATTTTAGAACAGAGGGTCTTCCTTGGGTGAGGTTGCTGAGAATACGGGGGCCTGTATAAAATAATAAGTATATTTTGGATTGTTGACCTATAACATACAGAAATGTAATATATGTGTAATATATTTGCCAGTGATATCACAAAGAAAATGGGTGGGAGTAAAGCTTTATTGCCCTAAGGAAATGACTATGCATGGTAATAAGGTAAGAGTTATGTTGTAGGGGAAAAAACATCACAAAGTTTAGTAAAGCAAAAACAAAGTTTTATTTGGCATATATCCAAAAAGATAAAAGTAGGAAGCAGACAAGCATGCTGCCAGAGCTAATGTCTGCCTGAGTCCGAGGAAGGTTACAGAATCGTCAGTATATATTAAGTATAAAAATTGGTAGAATCATCTAAAACTTCATCTTTTCACAGATTGGCTAGAAACTGTGATCTCACATTTTGAATTGTCTTTCTTAACAATCATTGGTACAGGTTTCAGTAACAGTCAGGAGGGTCTTCATTGGTCCAACAAATTTCTATTCACTAAATGTTAATAAAAAAAGATAAGAGTGGAAAGTCTTTTCTGTTCTGTTTGATTGGCTTTATGTGACAAGTTCCCTAAAAGATATTTTTCTTCCCTAAGAGATAATTTCTAAGATTGTCCTATCTATTTTTTTTTTTTTTTTATTGTCTTTATATCAGAGCCCAGCTGATATGTCCTTGTGAGTCCTTGTGGGCCCAGCTTCAGATGGGTCACATTCTGTATGCTCAAGGACAGGGAATAATAATTCCAATATTATTTTCTAAATCAGTTATAACAATGTATTGTTGGATTTGTAACATGAACAGATATAATATGTACAATAATAATACCTCAAAAGGATGAAAAGAGAATAGAGCTATACAAAAATAACATTTTTATATTTCACTGGAATTAAGCCTTTATAAATCTGAAGCTTATTCTTATAAGCTAAGATGTATATAGTAAACCTTAGGGCAACCACTAAAAAAAAAAACAAAACTCAAAAATAAGTGAAAAATCATTATACAAATTAAAATGATACATTAGAAAATATTCACTTAATGCAAAAGAAAGCAGTAAAGGAGAACTGGAGGAATAAAAAGGCATGAAATGAATCCTAAACATCAGAGGCATGCTTCCTGAACATTAGAAGAATGTCCTCTATACTTCAGAACGGTTAGGCCTTTATTATATTCCTTTTTTGCAATGATAGCTCCTGGCTTGACACTGATTGGTTAAATATCTTCTTACTACTGTAGAATATTTTCCTCATTTAACCATCTAAAAAAATAATCTATGATTTATGCATTTTGATGTTATTTGGTACAAAAAGATTAATGTCTTTATTATGCTTTGTACCATTTTTCACTGTCTAGAGGATTCCATGTTAGAGCTGAAGATTAGACCAAGAATGGAAGTACTGGAAGACAAAGATTCTCAATGAGAAATTAAAGAGCAATTCACTCACAAACTCTATTGCCTGAGTCCAAAGCCTCTTCAGACTGGTTCCTCCAGTGCTCAGCAGAGAAAATGGAAGCATATGATACCTGGGAGGTCTTCTTGGTACTATATCCTTACCATGGGGTACAAAGAGTTTTGTTCTTTTTACTATGGTAAAATATATATAACAGAAAACACACCTTTTTAACCATTTTTAAGTTAACAATTCAGTGGCATTAATGATATTCACAGCGTTGTGCAACCATCACCACTATTTAGAGTACAGAGAGTTTAAGTACATTCAGTCACAGACCTAGCAATGTTGGAGCCAGTATTCAACTCACGGCCCCTCCAATCCAAAGTAAAACCAGGAAGCCTGGGAGATAACTGAGTGTCAAAACGGACTCATCTTGGCAGATTCTACTAAGTCTTAAAACTTTGTGATTCTGTTCTGAAGTTGGCATGGGGGGCAGCAAATACAACTCAAGATCTGCCAAATGTAGGAAACTTAATAGGAGAGCCCTGCACAAAGCTGGGACACCAAGTGACCATACCTCCAACATAAAACTAAATCAGAAATAAACTTTGTCATCCAGATGGAAACATCAAAGGAACTTGTTTTGTGGTTGCCTTTCTCAGGTATGTTTTGACCTGATAATTAATTACCACAAGCCAGACTTTATGCAAGGTTTTGGCTAACTCATGCTACATGTGTAAGTCTGAAATTTTTCAGAAATTTAATTTGAAGTGGCCTCAGGTTGGGCACATCCTCAAGAGAATGGCTCAGAGCAAAAAAGCTATCAATTTATAGTGATTTAGGAAATAATACTGGAGTCATCATTCCCTGTCCTTGAGTATAGAGAATGTGACCCAGCTGGAGCTGGGCTCACAAGGACAGATCAACTGGGGCCTGAGATAAAGACAATAGAATAATCTTAGAAAATATCTTTTAGGAAACCTTTCAGAACACAAAAGACTTTCCACTCTTATCTTTTTCTATTAACATTTAGTGAATAGAAATTTCTTGGACCAATGAAGACCCTCCTGACTGTTGTAACTGAAACCTGTACCAGTGATCATTAAGAAAGGTGATTCGAAATGTAGGATCACAGTTTCTAGCAGATCTGTGAAAAGATAAAGCTTCCAATTGTTTTGCCCATTTTGTAATGTTAATATATACTGATGACTCTGTAACCTTCTCTGGACCTGGACAGACACGGGGGTGGCAGCATGCTTGTTCGTTTTCCCATTCTTGTCTATTCTGTAATACTCTCTGGACTCCTTAGCTCTGGCATCACGCTTCTCCGCTTCCCGCTTTTGTCTTTTTGAATATATGCCGGATAAAACTTTGTTTTTGCTTTACTAAACTTTGTGATTTTTTTCCCCTACAATAGAAAGATGAAATTATAGTACTACCTCATGCCCAACTGAAGAAAATTAACCCCAGGTAGGTTAAGCACTTAAATGAAAGATCAAAACTTCAGCATTCTTAGTAGAAAGTATAGTGAATATCTTTAAACCTCAGGCTAGGAAAGGCTTTCTTAAGCAAGACAAAGAAAGCATTTACTATAAAGGCTAATAAATCTGACTATGTTCAAATTAAGAATTTTGTTCATCAAGATACCGTAAAGAAAGGACATTATCGATTGGAAGAAGAGATTCACGATACACACACCTGACAAAGGATTAGTAAAAGGATGATGGAGAACAGGTGATTTAGGAGATAATATTGGAGCCATTATTTCTTATCTTAGTATGTGACCCAGCTGGAGCCGGACTCACAAGGACACATCATCAGCTGGGCCCCCGAGGTATAAAGATAACAGCTAGGACAATCTTGGAAAACATCTTTTAGGGAAACTTTCACATGAACAAAACACAGCACAAAAGACCTTTCAACTCTTATCTTTCTCTATTAGCATTTAGTGAATAGTAAGATCTGTTGGACCAGTGAAGACCCTCCAGACTGAAACGTTGTTGTACCAGTGATTATTAAGAAAGAGGATCCACAGTGTGGAGTCCCGTTGATCTAGCAGTTTTTAGGCAATCCATGAAAAGGTGAAGCTTTCACCGATCTTACCCATTGGTGATGTTTACACTGGTGATTGTGTAATGTTCTCAGATTCCGGCAGACATCAGCTCTGGCAGCATACTTGTCAGCTTCCCGCTTTTGCCCTTTTGAATACATGCCAAATAAAACTTTCTTTTTGCTTTACTAAACTTTGAGATTTTTTACCCTACTGCACATGCGAAGGGAGATTTTCACAAATTATATTCTTAAGATGTTTTCACAATGTGCATCTATTACTGTGTAGATTTAGAAAATTACAGTGAACAAATAAAAATATCCACTAAAGTTAGGTGCAGTACTTCCTCTCATTTCCTCTGATAGATACTATCTATTGTTGAAGCCTAAATTATGTGGATGAGGGAATTTAATATAGTAATACTATCCTCCCTTATGTAAATTACTGAAAATTTCCATTAAAAAGATTTTGAAAACAAATTATACCTAATTTTAAGGAAAAAAAATTTGTACAGCAGATGCTATCTATTCTACAACAATTAACCAAGCAATATTTATAACCAAGCAATATTTATAGAACTACCCTAGCAAAAGTGCAAGAACATGTGTGGGTATGATACACACCAGCTTCATGATGATAATTTCCTCTGGGGAAGGAAAGGGAAGATTCTTTAGTGATATACATTTTAAAGATCAGAGAAGTGAGGCAAATGTAGGAAAATGTTAATATCTGTTAACTGCGGGTAAGGGGAGAGGTACATGGGTGTTACATTACTTTTGGATATGTGAAATCTGCCATAATTTAAAGTTATAGTTAAAATTAAGAACACAGGGAAGAAATAGGTATCAACGGCAGTTGTGTCTTAGGATGATGGAAGTAAACAGGATATGCCCGTAACAGCCACGTTTCCTCTAAGGATCAGGTCGGACATTTTACTGACAAAACACGACACATTTAGTTTTGTTAGAATGATTTCGAGATGGCAACCTAACCGGAAAGAGTCAGAAGATAACAGGGAGAAAATACATTATACAGATTCGAGGAGCCTGCCCTATGCCTGACCTACTCACCTACGTCTGCAGGGTAATGTGAAAACTTTTAACCCAGGCACTGAAGGGGATTCCCGATCAACAAAGTCACCAATTCCAATTCACACTATTTATCAGCTACGTGACAAAGCAGCGGCCTTTGAGGCTAAGTGATACTGTACAAGGCAGAGATGACCGAGGGCGATGCCAGGCAGGCTCAAAAAATTACTCCTTCCAGGTAGAAGAGGGGCCCCAGCGACGGGCTCAGCAGGAAGCGTCCCGGGGCCCTGCAGAGCCGCAGCTCCAGGAGGCGATTGAGCCTCCTCACCGCCAGGGGGGGCGCGAGAAGCGCCGGAGGGGCGGGGCTGGTGGGAAACCGTAAAGGCGGTGAGCTTCGCGCGTCTGCCTAGCATCCCGCCAAGAGCTGCCTCCAGCATGGTGGATAACGCTGGTGGCGCCGAGGCCCAGGTGGAGCCAGACTCCCTCGTGTTACCACATCAAGGACCAACGCTTCGCTTGCGGCCATGGTGGTTTCCGGTGGAGGAACTAAAGGAACCGCTGGTGTTTTACCTGGACTCATGGCTGGTGGACCTGATCTTTGGTAAGTGATCCCGCATGTGCTTGCAGGCCAGTCATTTCCAGTGGGAGAAGGGCAGCCCAACTACTCTCTGTTGCCTCTTTCCTAGATTCAGAGGCCAATTTGGCGCCATGACGCCCAACTTCCAGCTGTTCCCTTTCTCTGGCCAACATTCCCTTCAAACCTAGCTCCTAAGCTGCGACCACTTCGACCTTCATAGCCTCTCCTTCTTGCCTGTTTAGGCCCAGACAGAGCCATAATTCCAAAAATTGAGTGGATGAGCCAGATTCTGCTGACTGTGGATGTGGTGGACTCCAGTGACCTAGCCAAAATCACCATCTTCGGACGGCCCAGGGTACAGAATCGGGTGAAGAAGGTGCTCCTGGCCGTGGCATCGTGGCACCGGAAACGTCGTCACCGAAGTGAGAGTCTTAGAGAATCTGCATGTAGGGGGAGCCACGGAGGACCCATCTGGCCTTGCTCAACCCCTTTCCAACCACCCTTCCCTCTCAAAACAACTTTTTTGCTGTTCTCAATCCCAAGGAGCTAAACCCTACCCCTAGGGATCCCTTTGGGAGGGAGAGAGCCCAGGTTACAAAAAAAAAAACCACAAAACCCACTGCTGTTGAGTCTTTCTAACTCATAGCAACCCTATTGGACAGAGTAGACCTGCCCCATAGAGTTTCCAGGGAGCACCTGGCAGATTCGAACTGGCGACCTTTGGTTAGCAGCCGTAGCACTTAACCACTACACCCTTGGAAAAGTAAGTTGAGATCTGATTCATTAAGGCCATCATTGCCCAAGCCAGCCTCAGCTGGCCTATTCCTAGGTGCCAGTTTTCGAGCCTCCATCCTGAGAAAGGATGTTGCCAGCACCTCCTTCCCTCGTTTATCAGTGCTTAGGCTAAAACAGCAAGCGTTTCCCTTACTAATGGTTGGTATCAATTGCTTTTCCTCCAGGTGAGAAGATGGAACAGCTTGAGGAGTTCTTGAAGGCAGGTGCATCCAGTCCCCAGGCCCCCCAGCATCCTATTGCTTAAGGGAGTATCCTCAGGAGTATGATGAGCACAGTTCTGTTTCTGCTACCAAAGTTGGAGGGAAACAAGTATCTAATGTCTGCATTCCATTCTTCTGTGTCTGGATGAATATGCTTTGATTATTTTGGTGCAAACATGAGTTTGTAGAGCTCTTCTAATAAAGAAATGGATTTCCTTGCTTTTTGGGTCCAATGGCAATAAAATGTGTTAATTTAGTTAGGCAGATTTATAAAAGGTTGACTGTTCATTCATTCTTGGCGGGGGTAGAAGGCTGATACTCTTTTTGTTCTTGTTTGTTTTTAGTTTTACCATTTGGAAACTGCTAACTCTCTTATGGTTAGCCTCAGGCCCTCAAATGCAGGCAGGGGACAGAAGTATAAGGGCGGATGACCTTCAAGTGTCTGATCTGTTTTGGTTTCAGTGGTTCGTAAGATTTAAAGTATATCAAGAGTCACCTTGATAGCTTGTTAAAACACAATTCCCTAGACCCCTTCTCCAGAGATTCTGATTCAGTACTGGGTGAGGGCCCATGACTTTGCATTTCCAACAAGTTCACAGGTGATGCCAGTGCTGCTGAGACTCTCACCTTGAGAACCACGGCTTTACATCTCCTTACTCTAGTTGTGAGAACGCATATTAAATCAATGTATTGAAGAATCATCAGAAATTTGGAAGTCTTACGGAGGAACTAAAGGGACTTAATAACATTTAAGGAGGGAACCAGAAGACTTTCTAAGGGCAGTTCCTACCTAGAATGGGTCTTCTATTGGAAACAAGTTATTTTATAAATGCTGATGAAGCTGGAATTAGACTGAAGACCCCAGCACAGTGGAAGTTTCTGAGGAAAGCATTAATTTAAGAGATCCCCCTCCTCAGAAACAGAAAAATCTGGCCAGATCACTCAGATGTTATTCTATTAGAAGGCATTTTAGTTTACACATGAAAGCCCCCAAGCCAAGCCCATTGCAATGGAGTCTGATTCCGACTCATAGTGACCCTATAAGGACAGAGTAGAACTGCCCCATAAGGTTTCCAAGGAGCAGCTGGTGGATTTGAACTGTTGACCTTTTGGCTAGCAGTCTGAGCTCTTAACCACTGCACTACCAGGGCGCATGAAAACATGGTAATTATTAGCAATAAACTGGCTAAAACGTGAACCATTTAGTATAAGTCAACTGTGAAGCTGGGCAAAGAGTGCAGGATAAAGAATTTGGCTTTTGTCCTTGATTCCTGAGAGATAACCGCTAAAACTCTGGGATTTCCCCAGTGATTGAAGTGGGCTCCAGAGCACATCTACCTCACAGGTTATACTAATGAGGCGACTCTTGGGTGGGGGCTGGCCAGGCCAGAAATTTTCACTTCGTGATCCCAACCAGCCTTAAGGGAGGGGAGCCTGGTTCAGTCAATCATGATTGTTTAATGAGGCCCCAGTAAAGGCTCTGGATACAGACAGTCCATAGGCCTACTGGTGACATTCATGCATGTGTGAGAGGGTACCAAAGAACCCAAACCCATTGCTATCAAGTCAGTTCTGACTCATGGCAGCCCCAGAGTTGATTCTGATTCATGGTAACCCCATGTGTTACACAATAGAACTGATCCATAGGGTTTTCTTGGCTTGAATCTTTACAGAAGCAGGTTGCCAGGCCTTTCTTCCATAGTGCTACTGGGTAGGTTTAACTTGTTAACCTTTAGGTTCGTAGAGTACAAATCTTTTAAGCCACCCAGGGACCTCCTTGTAAGAGGGTAGCATGCCCCTTTTGGGGACATGGAAGCTTCATATTAGGAGCTCTTGCCTTAATGCATCTCTTCATTTTTATCCTCTTTGCTATAATAAAACTATAATCATAAATATAGCACTTTCCTGAGTTCTGAGAGTCATTCTTGTGAATTACTGAACCCAAGGCAGTAGTGGGATCCACCCCCCTCCAACTTCTGGCTTGCACCCTGAAGAGACAGTATGAAAACCCCAACTTTATAGGCAACAAGTTAGAAGCAGTGGTGTTGTGGGGACTCCAAGCTTTCGTCTGAGGATAAAAATGTGGTATATACACACAATGGAATATCATACAGCCATAAACAGTATGTCACAACATGGATGAACTTTGAAAACATGCTGAGCGAAATAAGTTAATTGCAAAAGGATAATGTGTGATCTCACTTATATAAAATAATCAAATATTGAGAAACCAAAGATAAGGGGTTACCAGGGGTGGCGGAAGGGGAATGGGGGAGTTTTTGCTTAGGGGACATTGAGTTTATGTAATGGTGGTGGAATATTTTGGAAAAGGAAAGTGATAATGCCGGCACAAAATAAAAAATGTTACTGATGTTGCTGAATAATACATGTAGAAACAGTTGAATTGGGGAATTTTTTTTGTGTATATTTTCACCACAAAACAAAAAAGCTGCAATACCACTACATGCCCACCAGAGTCACTAAAATGAAAATTCCAACAGTTGGCAAAGAGGTAGAACAAACTGGAAGTTGAATAGACTACTGGAAGGAATGTAAATTGGTTCAATCGCCTTAGCAATTTGAAGTTATACACATCCCATAACTAAACATTCCATTCCTAGGTATAAACTCAATAGAAATATACGTATATGTATTCGCTGGAAGTGCAAATTTTCATAGTAGCACCATTCATTATAAGGCCCAAACAGGACACAACCAAAATGTACAACAGAATAAAAAAACTAACTCATACAATGAAACTATAACTACACAAAGAACATGAATAAGTCATAATATTAAATGGAGAAAAGCCAAACCTAAAAGAGAAAACATTTGATCCTATGTTAAAGTCAAGAGTAGTTATCTGGGAAGTAGGAGTAACTGGGGCAGAGGGATACAAAGGGGGCTTCTGAAGTGCTGGTAGTGTTTTTTCTTCTTTGGGTGCTGGCTAAACAGATGTGTTCCCTTTTTATTCCCTGATGAATCTTTTCTCATTTAGGATGTACATGTTTTTGTAAGAAGGTTATGCATCAATAAATTGTTTACTAAAAAAAGCATTCAGAGATATGGAAAGCTACCTGAAGGTAATGTATGGGTAGTGAGATTTTGAGTAGTTCTGATTTTAAATACTTTCTATACTGCCTAATTAAAAAAGAATATTGAGCATGTAATGTTTATAATCAGAATATTAAATACAATTTTTATTTTGTGGGTGGTAATGGTATTTTGTTGGAGCCCTGGTGGTGCAGTGGCTAGGAGCTTGGCTGCTAATCAAAACATCGGCAGTTTAAATCCACCAGACGCTCCTTGAAAACCCTATGGAGTTCTGCTCTGTCCTAAAGGGTCACAATGAGCCAGAATCGATGGTAATGGTGGTCATATACATCTCTATTCCATCGATCAAAGGCACAGTGGTTAAGTGCTGGGCTGGTAACAAATGTCCACAGTTGGAACCCACCAGCTGCTCTACAGGATAAAAGATGTCACAGTCCCCGTGCTTAAAGATTACAGCCTTGCAAACCCTATGGGGCTGCTCTACCCTGTCTTATAGGATTGCTTTGAGTCAGTCAGGAGTGACTCTTTGGCAGTGGGTTTATTCTATCAATCAGTTGAAAAATATAGTGAAAATGCCAGTGCAACCTTTTAAAATGAGAATTCTTATAACACCAAGATTAATGTGTGCTGTTGTTTAACGCTAGGACCCATCTGTTAACAATTTGCATCCTTCAGATTTACGGGCAGGCACAGGGAACAGGCCTAGTTGCTCAATAGCCCAGAGCTGCGCTCAGACCGAGAGCGGAGGTACTCCGCCGCTGTAATGGACGAAGTTGAACTTCGCGCTCCTGTCAAGCCTCACAGAAGGGCGGGGGACTGATTTGAGGACATTAGCAGTATAGCCAGGCTTTCTCCCATAGTTCTTCCCCACTGTCAGTTGCCCGTATCTGCGGCACTGTGGGACATCCCTACGGGCCCTCCAAGTTTAGGTGGGCCGCAACCAGATTTGGGCCATCCTAAAGCACCTTGATTGCAACACCAGGGGGCTAGGTGGATTTCCCAGTGAGGGCCGATTCTGTGGGCACTAGCCTTCCCTCTGCAAAGGCAGCGGCGCAAGATTAAGAAGCACCATAAGGGCAAGCACGTGGCCGCGGGAGGGGTTTGGGGAAAGGGCGAGGGGAAGAGACTGCAGCTTCGGCCGCTAGAAACCCAAGAGGTCCCACTAGTCTCTAGGTAGAGAGCAGTGTGGGCAGAACTCGGCTGTCGGAGGAACCTGCCGCCTCTCCCTTCTCCCTTCCCTCCTATCTTCCGATTAACAAACACTAGAGAAATTTGACTCTTTATTAGGACTCTTTAAATTCGTGTTTACGAACATTTAACACAGGAAAAGAGAAAAAAATCCACCCCATCATTTTTATTCCGGGGGAGAGGGGTAGCAGGACCTAGAACAAGGGTCCAGACAAAGCTTCCACTTTAAACTCTGCATGGCCCTAGCCTCGGGGCACTAACTACCTTCAAAGCTTGGTAACCCAGAGCTGGGCAGCGTCCGCAGCCCCCGGGGTGCCGGCCTCCGGATCGGCGTCCGCAGCCCCCGGGGTGCCGGCCTCCGGATCGGCGTCCGCAGCCCCCGGGGTGCCGGCCTCCGGATCGGCGTCCGCAGCCTCCTGGGTGCCGGCCTCCGGATCGGCGTCCGCAGCCTCCTGGGTGCCGGCCTCCGGATCGGCGTCCGCAGCCCCCGGGGTGCCGGCCTCCGGATCGGCGTCCGCAGCCTCCTGGGTGCCGGCCTCCGGATCGGCGTCCGCAGCCTCCTGGGTGCCGGCCTCCGGATCGGCGTCCGCAGCCTCCTGGGTGCCGGCCTCCGGATCGGCGTCCGCAGCCCCCGGGGTGCCGGCCTCCGGATCGGCGTCCGCAGCCTCCTGGGTGCCGGCCTCCGGATCGGCGTCCGCAGCCTCCTGGGTGCCGGCCTCCGGATCGGCGTCCGCAGCCTCCTGGGTGCCGGCCTCCGGATCGGCGTCCGCAGCCTCCTGGGTGCCGGCCTCCGGATCGGCGTCCGCAGCCTCCTGGGTGCCGGCCTCCGGATCGGCGTCTGCAGCCCCCTGGGTGCCGGCCTCCGGGGCAAGGCTCTTCTCTGAACGTAGAGAGCAGTATGAGAACACCGCAAGTACGTCCCCAGCCTCCCCTTCTCAAAGGGACAGTTATCAATACGGCCTGCGCGGGTGATGGCAGAAAGCTATTTCGATTCTGGAGTCTACCACGGAATTCCAGAAGACTGGGCTAATTTGTCTTTCCAGATCCCTTGCAAAGAGGAAACCCTCTCCCAGGCCAAGTAGGAGGGGGAGACTGCTGCCGGGATCGTCAGGACCCCTCCCAAAGAGCCCAAAGCCTACCCGGGAGATTCCTCCCTGCACCACTCGGTCCCTTACTTTGCTCCCGGCGTTGTCGGTGATAGTCGGCCAAGTTCGTGATTATCTTGGCTATGTCCTTCTGGTAATAAGGCCGCCCAAATATCAAGATCTCCGCCTTGCCTTCGGGGTCCACCCGACGCACGCGGAGAATGGTCTGTGACACACACTCGACGTGCGGGATGTGCTCTCCGCCCGGTCCTGCGTGGGAGTGAGGAGGCCGTGAGGGGCGGGGACTTGCGAGGGGAAGGGGCTAGGGAAGAAGCTTCCGGGAACCGGCTTGGGGCCAGGGCCGGTGGAAAGGGTTCCCCTGGGTCATGGTCGGAATGGGAAGGTGGGGCAGGAGCCCTCTCGGCCGCCCTCGCTGTACCACTCACCGAAGATCGCTTCCACTAGCCAAGCCTCGAGGTATACTCTATACGGATTCATCAGGTGCTCGGCGTTGAACCAGAAGGGCCGTTTGTCGAGATAACTGAGCTCCTCAAATTGCTGATCCTGCTGCCCCAGCTGCACGAGCGTCGGAAACTGCTTGGAAGTGGCCATGCTTCCACAAGCGTGGCGGGGAAAGGCGCACGACGCAAACTCTCAGTCCGCGCTCCTGACCCACGGTAGAAGATAACCTGGCACCAGGCCCTTATTTCAAGAGCTTTTGGCAAGCCCCTCCCCACCTCGCCCTTGTCATTGGATACCAGGCCTCGCCTCCCAATCCGGGCCCCAGGGCTTCTTCTCCAAACCGCGCAAGTGCGCTGAATGAATCTAGGTGCGTTTCTCGAGAGGCTGTACTAGGCTGGGATCTTCCCGGCGCCGCCCCTCGCCTCTTCGGAGACCCAGGTGCTTCTCAGGCAAGTTCTAATGGGATCCATTTAGCATTCCTAGGAGGCACGAATAACTTTGTAGTGGATAAACCTAATTCAAGGAATCCGAAAAAAGTGTTAAAAGGTTAATCTCCTTCTCTGTCCCTTGAGCTCTGGCCATCGAGTTGCCTTGGCAGAGGCCACCACCTTTCCAGCTTCGATAAATAGCTTAGAGAACCTAAATGTTTGACTGTTAGGAGACGTGGTGAGCAAGTATTATTTAAAGTTATATTTACGGACATGGAGAAATGTATGTTCATTATCTCTTAAGTGAAAATAAGGTTGCGAAATAGTGTGTATACTATTATTGTTGAAGCCCTGGTGGCGCAGTCGTTAAGAGCTCGGGTGCTAACCAAAAGGTTGGCAGTTCGAATCCACCAGCCGCTCGTTGGAAACCATATGCGTTACGAAAGAGTATGTATATTATTGTTAGGTACTGCCAAGTTGATTTTGACTCACAGCGACCCTGTGTACAACAGAATGAAACACTGCCCAGTCCTGTACCATCCTCAGAATTGTTGCCATGCAAAAAAAAAATTTTTTTTTGAGCCTATTGTTGCAGCCACTGTGTCAATCCATCTCGGTGAGTATCTTCTTTTTCCCGGGCACTCTACCAAGCATGATGCACTTCTGCAGGGACTGGTCCTTCCTGACAACATGTTCAAAGTAAGAGGAAGTCTTACCATCCTCACTTGTAATTGCCCAATCAGTTTGCCTTTCTTCTGTAGGAAAAGGTTTATGGCTTTCTGAGTTGGGTGTATTTCTAATAAGCAGTGAATGATTGGGCATTTTAATCTACTCATGTTTCATTTTAACTGAAAACTTTAAAACTGTCTATGTATGTTATTAGTTTAGACTTTCCATCATCTAAGTGGGCCCAATTCCATGCTACCTGTCACTCCCTACAAAAGTAAATAATTGACTAAAGAAAGTAGGATGGCAATGGGGCTGAGAGTGGGGCCGTGACAGATGTTCTCCAAAAGCTGAGGCCTTCTTGCCAGGAACATCCCAAAACTGGTGTTTCCTTTTACATTTAAAATAACTGATTTGTTACTGTTGAGGTCTTTAATATAGTGTATAAACTCTGGATTGAGATGTCCCTGTTCAAAGGTCAACTTTTGACACTTGGCAGCTGTTGATTTTAGTTAAATTATTTAACTTCATTGTGTCTGAGTGTCTTTATTTACAAAGTGGAGGTAATAACATTACCTACCTCACAGTGTTATTGTAAAGATAAAATGAGTTAATATATGGAGCAAGTTTACAACACGGTTTGGTACACAGGAAGTACTCAATAAATGTTAGCATTTATCACCACCATCCATGCTCGTTTTGGGTTTGTTTGATTTTTATATCTACTTTCACTGTGCCTGTAGTTGTAGAAACTACTTAGTTTTTATCTTATAGGGAGATTCGTGCATTTTCTTTTAAACTGGTCATGAGGCCACAAAAACAGGGAAATACATGATGCTATCAACATCAAAATTTATCAACATCAAAATACACATTTAGGTAGCCAGGCCTGTTCAGGCTCTGTCCCTTTTGTGTCCCACTTTGTCCCTCAACCACCTGATGGGAAGAATGTGAGGAAAGGGCATCTGAAGCCAGCACCTCATCCGATTGACCATCCTTCCCTGTTTGCCAGGGATAGCCCAGGTTGTCACCTGTTTTCCCAGTGTAACCATTTATATTCTTCCTCCCCTTCACCCTCAAAAGTGTCCCTGTCTACAGATCTAACTAATTTACAAGCAATAGAAAGAACAGAGGAAAATGTTAAACTACTCCATGGAGATACAATTTGCAAAATCCAGACAGAGGGAAACTATAGAACACACACTTCAGCTTCTTCAACCAATAATTTACAAGGTAAAAGAGGGTATGGAGAAGGAATCTACAGGTTAAAAGAGAAAAGACCTGCCAATCACAAAGTGGAAATCTTATTTTAAACCTAATCAAATAAAACAAAAACATAAAATTCTAAAACTTATGACTTGATGGCAATGGGTTTTATGAGACATTTGGAAATTTAAATACTGATGATTATTTGTTGACATCAAGGATATTTTTAGTTTGATAATGACTTCATTTTTTTTTAAAGGTCTTTTAGAGATACAGTTTGGGTGGGGGAGGGGAAGGGAGCAACCCTGAAGACAGCAAGTCCCCTTGGCAGAGACCTGGCAGGAGATGGTATGGTGGGCTTCCCAACCCATGGAGAGAAAAAGCTGAGTGCCTTTGGGCACAGGCGTAGGGCTAGGGAGAGGCATGCCTGGGAACACTGCTGGGAAGAGGTTGTCCTCATGGAAGAAATGTATCCTTGAGTGTTCCCGAGCCTGAATTGTAACCTGTTACTTCCCTAATAAATCACATAATTGTGAGTATGGTCTGTGAGTTCTGTGTGGCCATTGCAATGAATTGTCGAACCCAGCAGAGAAGTAGAGAGTGCTGTGGAGGGCCGGTTGATGTCAGAATCGGTAAAGATGGCAGAGGAGGCATGTCTGACACAGGCCTCATAGGAATCAGCCTTAGGCTGATTGATAGTGTATCTCAGATGGAGTAAGTACTGATATGGAACAATCTCCAAAATACATTTAAGTGAAGTTAGAGGAGGTCAGACACTGCCCCCGTGCCATTTTTATAATGTCTTAACATTAATAAATGTATTCAATCAAATTTTCATGGACTTTTAATTAAAATAACAAACGTCTTGTCACCACTATACTTAAATGTATTATAAAAACTCATGTTACTATGAATTTAAATTTCTTATTTATCTATATTTTAATTAATTAATTTATTATTATTATACAGTCTTGGAGCATGTAACTCTTTGAGACATTTATCTTCCTAGAGTTATGATAATCTCATTAGACCTAAAAAAAAAAAAAAAAAAAAAGCCTTCATTTTAGACTAGTCAGGTTGTGAATATCTAACATACACCTTTAAAATTTTTTTTTGAATGGTAATATACCTGGTACAAAAGACTGTACAGTGAGGTCTCTCTCATCCTTTTAGTTAACCACAGTATCTTTTCAATATATTCTATGAAAATACAATATATATATTTATATACAATTATATATACACATACATATGTATTTGTAACACGAATAATAGCATATAGTACACACTGCTTGTACCCTTTTTTCCTCACTTAATGTATTTTGGAGATTGTTCCATATCACTACTTACTCCATCTGAAATACTATAAATTAATTATCTTTCTCCCACTAAAATATAAATCTCATGAAGATTTTTGTTTTTTCATATTTTTTTGACTTCATACATTGTATATATGCATACGTATATGTCCTATGGTTCATGAATATTTATCTTGTATTCAATTTTTTGCTTTTACCAGTAATGCTACTGCAATAAATATTCTTGTTTATGTCATTTCTTACGTGTGGGAATATATGTGTAGGATAAAATTCAGATGTATAATTACTGGGTCAAAGGGTTTTTGTACATTTTCAATTGATAAGATATAGCCAAATGGGGTCCCACTGAGTTTAAACCATTTTATGCACCTACCAGTATTTTTGCGGACCTTACGCCATGAAAAAAAAAAACTGAAGTTTATCTTTTGACAAAACCAATACATATACTTTAAATGCTCCTTCATTAAAAACCAAACAAACAAACAAAAATTTATCCTTAACGGAAAATGCAGGCAGGAGGGAAAGAAAGCAGAGCATGTGAAATGGTGAAGCTTTCTAGACTATCATCTAGACCTACAGTAGAAATTTAACATTGATTATAAAGATTTTCTCTAAATGATTTGTTGAAATAACTCGAGTCTTTCAAGTTTTAACCTTCCAAATGTTGACTCAAACCAACACCGAAATTCTGCCCTTCTTTATCGTAACAAAAATCCTCTTTTGCAAGAGGATATTGGGGTATGTTGGAGAAGTGGCTGTTTTAATAAACAGGACCAGCGCAACGAAAGTAGACAGCGGGCCGCCCACCGCACCGAGAAGGATCAGCGCAGGGAGGGCTCAGGCGGCGTTTGCAGACCCTCCCTGGGACTGCTCTCTGGGCACCCGAATTCGCCCTACTACCGCGGGGCGTTTTTAGGAATAACTAGGGCTCTTTTTTTTTTTTTTTTTTTTCCTTAGGGCTCACTTTCCTTCTAGGAGGGAAATCGCCCGCAAACACGCCGAGACCCACGGTCCTTCCCCGGAGCAGCCGGAGTGGTGGGTACGGAAGTCTCGCGTTCTTCAAGAGATCATGGCGCTTGTCCACCATCATCGACTGAAAATTCGGTTTCGTGAGCAGCTCTGTAGGGGTGGGGTGGGGTGGGGTGGGGCGGGTGTAGTGGGGGCAGAGTGTTTCAGGGTTTCTTTCTAACAGAGCCGCTGACTGCGTTGTTGGGAAGGGACACGTTCCTTTTCTTTAAAAAGCTTCCGGGTAGCCGGTTGGTCCACTTGTTGATGTAGTCCTGAGGCTCCTAAACCAAGCGTGTGGGACCAAAGAAGTGAGGTGACCCAGTGGCAGGCGCCTTCTCTGCCTCTCCTAATTGCCAAGGGGTGGCAGACTCAGAGCGCACACAGTGGGGGAAAGGTTAGCGACAAAAGAAAGGTGAGGAGTTGGGCAACCTTGTGAGAATTCCCCTACCACCCGCCCAACGCTAGAGGCTGGGAGCAAAAGCTTACCCCCTAGGGAGCAAAGGCCGAACGTTCATGTTTTGTAAGAACTTCGTTAGGAAGCATCTGCTTCCCTATCATATTGCTATCTTAGTAATTTTTTTATTGCAGTAAAGCATATATAACAAAAAATTTGCCGTTTTAGCCATGTACGTGTATATTTCAATGGTATTAATTACATTTACAATGTTGTGCAAACATCACCATGATTTTTCATCAAGCCAAACAGAAACTCTGTACCATTAAGCAATAACTCCCCACCCCCTACCCCAGCCCCTGGTAACCCCTAATCTTTCTGCCTCTATGAATTTGCCTATTCTAGATATTTTATATAGTGGAACCATACAATATTTTCCTTTCGTGTCTAGCTTATTTCACTTAGCATAATGTTTTCCAGGTTCATCCATGTTGTAGTAGGTATCAGAACTTGGTTCCTTTTTTATGGCTGAATACTATGTCGTTGTATGTATATACCATATTTTATTTATCCATTCATCTGTTGATAGACACTTGGATTGTTTCCACATTTAGGCTATTATGAATAATGCTGCAAGGAGTACTGGTTTACAGATGTCTGTTCAAGTCCTTGTTTTCGATTCATTTGGGTACATCCCCCCAGTAGAATTGCTAAGTCATATGGTAGTTCTGTTTAACTTTTTGAGACACTGCCACTATTTTCCACAGCAGCTGTATCATCCTCATTGATACTGTAGCATCCCCCCCCACCCCATGCTTCTCTCTATCTAACAGTCAAGGTATCCCCAACATACACCCACCTGCACACCTGCTACTTCTGTGATCTTCACATCAGCTCATGGCAACACCATTCTTCAGGTTTTTCAGGCCCACTTGTGGTATTTCTGTTATAGCAGCACTAGATAACTAAAGTGATATCCAAAAACATCATTTCAACATGTAATCAGTGTAAAAATTAATGAGCTATTTTATTGTTTTCGCACAACCAAACCCATTGCCGTCAAGTCGATTCTGACTCAGGACAGAGTAGAACTGCCCCATAGTGTTTCGAAGGCTGTAAAAAATCTTTTCAGAAGCAGACTGCCACATATTTCTCCCATGGAGTGGGGGTGGGTTCACACCACCAACCTTTTGGTTAGCCGCCAAGTGCTTCACCACTGCACCACCAGCGTTCCCTTTTCACACAAAAGTAATCAAAATCCTGTGTATAGCACACCTCAATTCAGACTAGACACATTTCAAGTTCTCAATAGCCACCTAAGGCTAGTGGCTACCGTATTAAATGGTGCAGGTCTAGAGAGTGAATTCTCTTGAAGTGTAGAGGCAGGTGCCATAAAATAAAGTGTTTAGAAATAAGTGAGGTGTAGAGAAGTAGAAGCAGTATGTGTGGTTTTTCAAAGGAGTTTGGAGGTGAAAAGAATGATGGACATAGGGCTGCACCTGGAATGGAAGATGGGGAGTTGAAAGCTGTTTTAGAATGGAGCATGCTTCCAGGCCAAGGTAAAGGAGTCTTGAGAGAAGGAAAGATTGTCAATGCGTGGTTCTGAAGAAGGAGCAGAGGGCAATGGGATCAACTCTGGTACGGGGCTGGCTTTCGATGTCTTTCTCTTTGTCTTAGTCATCTAGGGCTGCCATAACACAAGTGGATATCTTTAACAAAGAGAAATGAATTTTCTTACAGACTAGTAGGCTAGAAGTCCAAATTCAGGGCATCAGCTCCAGGGGAAGTCTGTCTTTCTCCGTCAGCTCTGGAGGAATGTCCTTGGCATCAATCTTCCCCTGGATTAGGAGCTTCTTCATACAAGAACTTCAGGTCCAAAGGACTTGCTCTGCTCCCAGCACTGCTTTCTTGGTGGTATGAGGTCTCCAACTCTCTGCTTTTTTTTTAATTCAACTTTAGATGAAGGTTTATAGAACAAACTAGTTTCTCATCAAACAGTTAGTACACATTGTTTTATGACATTGGTTAAGAACCCCATGACATGTCATTACTCTCCCTTCTCAACCCTGGGTTTCCTATTACCAGCTTTCCTGTTCCCTCCTACTTTCCAGTCCCTGCCCCAGGGCTGGTGTGTCCATTTAGTCTGTTTTGTTCCATGGGTCTGTTCAATCTTTGGCTGAAGGGCAAACCTTGGGAATGGCCTCATTACTGACCTGAAAGGGTGTCTGGCGGCCATACTCTTAGGGTTTCTCCAGCACCTGTCAGGCCAGCAAGTCTGGCCTTTCTTTTTGAGTGAGAATTTTGTTCTACATTTTTCTCCAGCTCTGTCCAGGACCCTCTATTGTGATCTGTGTTAGAGCAGTCAGTGGTGGTAGCCAGGCACCATCTCCTTGCACTGGACTCAGTCTGCTGGAAGCCATGGTGGATGTAGTCTGTTAGTCCTTTTGTTACCAGTTGCCAATCTGACACAAAGGGTACTTGTCTTTTCCCAAGTCAGAATACACGTGAAAGACAAACTTTTATCTTCAGCAAGCTTTATTTTGCTTGAATCAAGCAAAAGGAGTCAGTGGGGATCTAAGCCTCTCCAAAAGACTGTCTCGAAAAGGGAAGCAAGGCTAGGGCTTAGATGGGTTCCATGGAGACAATAGAGTAATGAATATTTAGTGGGCCTCTTTCAAAGGGTGGGTACTTCTCAGAATGGCCATTTATGCTAATTAGGTTGTGCATGCATCTGGAATCTAAGATGGAACCCTCTGATATTCAAGATGGAGTCCTCTCGGCAGTCCTTTGCATCACTTATTATGGGATATAGCGCGAGTGCACTTGACCTTCAGCACTACGTTGTCATCTTTGGAGGGCTAAGGAAGGTTAAACAGCGGTCACACTTTGTTCTTCTGTGTATGCGAGCCTGTAAAGAAGGAGGGGACTAGAAAAACACAAAGAAGGAGGGGACTAGAAAAACACTAAGAAGGAGATAGTAATTCATGGGTTGTTTTTCTCTTTTTCAGTCTTATCTCACATCAACAGGGTGGGTTCCCTTTTACCCAACTTCTAGATGGTAATCTTTTAACACCTCTTTTGTTCAGCTGCAGGCACAGTTAACCCTATCTGTCTCAATTTGGACTAATCTTGTGTCTTTAATTTTCTTCATATTTTTTAAGACCAGTGGAGTGTCCTGGGTGGCCATTCACAGGCTTTTAAGACCCCAGATGCTACTCACCAAAGTAGAGTATAGAACATTTTCTTTATAAACTCTGTTATGCCAATCAGGAACTAGATGTTCCCTGCTTCCTTTCCTTTCCTTTTATCTCTTGTAAGTTCAAGGTGGTACAGCCACACCCCAGGGAAACTCCCTTTACATTGGATCAGAGATGTGACCTTAGCATGGTGTTACATCCCACCCTAATCCCTTTTAACCACAGGCAGAGACTATGATTTATAAGGCATAGGAAGTCACAAAATGAAGGACAACCATACAATACTGGGAATCATGGCCTAACCAAGTGGACACATATTTTGGGGGGACACAATTCAATCCATGACACTCCTTCTGAAAAGGGGAACAGATTAGTTTGAGGATAGAAAGTTGAGGAAATCCTTCAGGTCTCTCTCAGCTTAGATATCACCTCTCTAGGGAAGCCTCCTGATACACCCCTGACTGTTAATTTTACATGTCAATTTGGCTAGGCTGTGGTACCCTGTTATTCAGTTAAACACTAATCTAGGTGTTGTAGTCAAATCTATACTCATATCAGAAACACACAGTAGATGCTATAAAGGTGAATAGAGAGTGTGGTGATTTCAGCGGGTTAAATAACTTATCCAAACCTGATTTTTAGGAATTGTATTTTTTTTCAACAGTATTGTCTACTGTATCTTTTGTTCTATTTGGTTCTTCCTACTCCAGCTTTTGTATCACCTCTTGTGGTCTAATTCACAACACTAGTGTCCACTATAAATAAAGCTTTATCATCACCCACATATCCCACTTTAAACAATACAAGTTGCAGTGGACACATCTCATTTTGAGAGAACAGATCCTCTGGCCCACTCCCAGAGGAAGCTTCTGGTGGGATGGGGGAAGGACAGACACTAAGGGCAGTTTCTTCTGCAGTTCCACTCCAGGATAAGGTTCACTAACCCCTAGGCCTGGCCATGGTGTAGGAGAAGCTCCCCAGCCGACCACTCGTTTGTTATTCCCGGAAACATATAAAGAGACCTTTTCTAACCACAGGTTTTCCTGCTGTTCATGGAGGAAAAAGATGAGTGGTAATTGAAATAACAGACGCCAAGAATTTCTGAGCACTAATGGATGATAGGAAAAGTGGGTGAAGGGTAATCAAGCAGACAGCATGAGTAGAAATAATGAAGATTGGACCAAATATGGAAGGGAAAGAGGTTGGGGAATACCAATCCCACCTCCTGTCTTTGAGGGTCCTGGAAAGTGGCAGAGCTTTATATTATTGGTAGAATGATAACATAATTAATTGTCCAAACCAGGACACTCTTGTTCCAAGTTGTTTTATTGTTTTAGGAATTATGATAATGTTGGAGATTTTAGAACATACACAAAAGTAACAGAATAGTATAAGTTCCCAGCCCCCAAAGCAATGAACTCAGTCAGTCCTGCCCTCCTACATTCCCATCCACTCCCCATGTTATTTTGAAGCAAATCCAAGACATGATATATCATATGTAAATATTTTAATATGTACCTCTAAAAGATAAAACCTTTAAAAAAAATAGTCATTATCCCGGGTACAACCAATGACTGCCCTGACAGGGAACACAACAGAAAACCCCTCAGGGAGCAGGAGAGCAGTAGGATGCAGACCCCAAATTCTCATAAAAAGACCAGACTTAATGGTCTGACTGAGACTAGAAGGACCCCGGTGGTCATGGCCCCTAGACCTTCTGTTGGCCCAGGACAGGAACCATTCCTGAAGCCAACTCTTCAGACATGGATTGGACTGGACAGTGGACTGGAGAGGGATGCTGGTGAGGAGTGAGCTTCTTGGATCAGGTGGACACTTGAGACTATGTTGGCATCTTCTGCCTGGAGGGGAGATGAGAGGGTAGAGGGGGTTAGAAGCTGGCAAAATGGACATGAAAAGAGAGAGTGGAGGGAGGAAGCAGGCTGTCTTATTAAAAAAATAAAAAAAAAATTTTTTTTTTTTTTTTAGGGGGAGAGTAATTGGGAGTATGTAGCAAGGTGTATATGGGTTTTTGTGTGAGAGACTGACTTGATTTGTAAACTTTCACTTAAAGAACAATAAAAATTATTTAAAAAATAGTCATCAAACTGAAAATATCCTTAATATCAATAATCATTAATATTTAAATTTCTAAATGTCTCATAAAACCTGTTGCCATCAAGTCATAATTTTTAAAAAATTTATGCTTTTGCTGTATTAGGGTTAAAGTAAGGATCTTCACGTTGTGATTGACTGATAGATCTTTTCTCTTTTAACCTGTAGGTTCCTTCTCCATACCCTCTTTTACCTTGTAAATTATTGGTTGAAGAAGCTGAAGTATTTGTCCTATAGAGTTTCCCCCTGTCTGGATTTTGCAAATTGTATCTCCATGGAGTAGTTTAACATTTTCTTCTGTTCTTTCTATTGCTTGTAAATTAGTTAGATCTGTAGACAGGGACACTTTTGAGGGTGAAGGGGAGGAAGAATATAAATGGTTACACTGGGAAAACAGGTGACAACCTGGGCTATCCCTGGCAAACAGGGAAGGATGGTCAATCGGATGAGGTGCTGGCTTCAGATACCCTTTCCTCACACTCTTCCCATCAGGTGGTTGAGGGACAAAGTGGGACACAAAAGGGACAGAGCCTGAACAGGCCTGGCTACCTAAATGTGTGTTTTGATGTTGATAGCATCATGTATTTCCCTGTTTTTGTGGCTTCATGACCAGTTTAAAAGAAAATGCAGGAATCTCCCTATAAGATAAAAACCAAGTAGTTTCTACAATTAAAGGCACAGTGAAAGTAAATATAAAAATCAAACAAACCCAAAACGAGCATGGATGGTGGTGATAAATGCTAACATTTATTGAGTACTTCCTGTATACCAAACCCTGTTGTAAACCTCTTCCATAAATTAACTCCTTTTATTCTTACAATAACACTATGAGGTAGGTATTGTTATTATGTCTACTTTGTAAATAAAGACACTCAGAGACAAAGAAACTAAGTAATTTGTCTAAAATCAACAGCTGCCAAGTGTCAAAAATTGACATTTGAATGGGGGCATCTCAATCCAGAGTTCATACACTATATTATAGACCTCAAAAGTAACAAATCAGTTATTTATTTTAAATGTAAAAGGAAACACCAGCTTTGGGATGCTCCTGGAAAGAAAGCCTCAGCTTTTTGGAGAACATCTGTCACCCACTCTCAGTCCCACTGCCATCCTACTTTATTTAGTCGATTAAGTGTCTACTTTTGTAGGGAGTGACAGGCAGCTTGGAATTGGGCCCACATAGATGATGGAAAAGTCTAAACTAATACATAGATGGTTTTAAAGTTTTCAGTTAAAATGAAACATGAGTTGATTAAAATATCCAATCATTCACTGCTTATTAGATATACACTCAACTCAGAAAGACATAAACCTTTTCCAACAAAAGAAAGGCAAACTGATTGGGAAATTAAGGTGAAGGAGGAAAAGCTGAAGTGGCAACGTTTAAATAAGATTTGTTAATTGTTGTTGTTTGTTGTGGTGGAGTAGATTCAGACTCCTGATGACCCCATCATAAGACCTAGTAGGCTTTAATGGAAATGGCATTAAGAGGATAAGATGATCTTTTCTGTTGGAACATGTAATGTTAATTGATTATTTTGCATTAAAATATTCTCTTTAAGTCTCTGAACCACCTGGCTTCTCTTACAAAAAAAAAACACAACTACGTTTGGCACTTAAATGAGAGTCACAAGATTGGCTTTACACTCAGATTTTGAACTTTTTTAAATTCCGATTTCACTTTTTTAATTAAACTTTTTATTTTGGGGTAGTTGTTTATTCACATGCAGTTGTAAGAAATAATAGAGACCTCCCACATACCTTCTAAACCCAAAAATCCAAACCTGTTGCTGTCCCATGGATTCCAACTCATAGTGACCCTAAAAGACAGAGTAGAACTGCCCCATAGGGTGGATTGGAACTGCCACCGTTTTGGTTAGCAGCCAGGCTCTTAACCACTGCATCACCAGAGCTCGACATACCTTACTAGGTTCCCCTAATGGTAACATCTTGTAAAACTGTAGCACAATATCACAACCAGGAAGTTGACATTGATAACAGTCAAGATACAAAATGTTTCTCTTGCCACAAGGATCCCTCCTGGTGTGCTTTTATAGCCACACCCACTTACCTCCCATTCCTACCCCCACCCCAACTACTGGCAACCACTAATCTGTTCTCCATTTATATATTTTTTTCATTTCAAATATGTACAGTGAAACCTGTGAGAGCCAGAACTTGATTGGACTGCTTTGTTTTTTCAGGTCTCGAAAGTTTTCAGTCTTTGACAGGGTGCAGTCTTACCACTTTTCTATTGCTTGTCCTAGTGGAAGATATTGGGAGTTTTCCTTCTCTGACAGGTTTCCCACCTTACACAGGTTCTGGGTTTCACTGTATATTATATAAATGAAATTATACAGTATGTAACCTTTTGGGATTGGCTTTTTCCCACTCAGTATAATTTTCTGGAGATTCATTCAGGTTGTTGCTTCGGTTAGTAGTTTGTTTCTTTCTAGGACTGCATAGTATCTGTAGTATAGATGTATCACAGCTGAATTACTCAATCTGTTGAAGAACACCTGGGTTGTTTCCAGCTTTTGCCTATTACAAATAAAGCTGCCGTGAACATTTGTGTACAGGTTTTTGAAAACGTATTTGTGGGCATATGTTTCCATTTCTTTTGGGTATATACTTAGGAATGAAATTGCTGAGTCATATGGTAACTATATTTAATCATTTGAGGAACTGCCAGGCTGTTTCCAAAATGGTTATATCATTTTATATTCCCACCAGCAATATATGAGTGATGCAGTTTCTCCAAAGCCTTGCCGGCTTTGGTGTTATCACTATTCTTTAGTTTAGCTATTCTGATAGGTATGTAAGGATATCTTATTATGATTTTAATTTTAATTTCCCTAATGGTTAATGGTAGCCCTGGTGGCACAGTGGTTAAGAGCTTGGCTGCTAACCAAAAGGTCAGCAGTTCGAATCCACCAGCTGCTCCTTGGAAACCCTATGGGGCAGTTCTGCTGTGTTCTCTAGGATCATTATGAGTCAAAATTCACTTGACCGCAACAGGTTTGGGGTTGAATGGTTAATGATGGAGCCCTGGTGGCGCAATGGTTAAGTGCTTAGCTGCTAACCAAAAGGCTGACAGTTTGAACCCGCCTAGGGATCTGCTCTCCTCCTTGAGGATCTGCTCCTGTGAAGATTAAAAAAATTACAGCCTAGGAAATCCTATGGGGCAGTTCTACTCTGTCGTATAGGGTTGCTATGACTGAGAATCAACTTCACAGCAATGAGTTTATTTTATGTATGTATATATACAGACATACAGATACACATAAGCTGCTTTTTGGGGGGTTAGGACTGAACTAATTGTAAGTTGCAGATATCATGACACTTCACCCTACATACTTCAGCATGTTTCTCCTGAGAACATGGACATTCTCTCACATAATTGTACTTTCTAGAATACTAGAGTATTAGAATTATACACTCTAGAAGTTTCTAAACATTAATAAAATACTATTTCATAATATAGCCCATATCAGAAATTTCTTCATTGTCCTGAAATGTTCTCAGGTTTATTTGAATCACGTACGTTTGTCTCATTAGTCTATTGATAAAATAGTCCTCCCATTTTTGTTTTCACGACATTGACAAACTGGTAGTTCTTTTTTTCTTTATTGGTGATGCTAATTTTGGTCTTTGGTTAAGATAGTCCTCCAAGTCTCTATTGCAAAGGAACATTTTCTTTTTTTTAGTCATAACCTGTGAGGTGAAGACTCCCAAACCTTGTGATCATGGTTCCTCAACAACTTTTCAACTGACAGTTTTTGCCATTGATAATCACTTTCCAAACTGATTAACTGGTGATTGCAAAAGAACCAATAGTTTTTGACTAATTGTGAACTGGTCCACCTCACACAGTCGTGATAGCCAGCTGAGTGGTATTTATTAAGTGTGACCAGGACATGGGTGTTGGGAAAAGCTTCATCAGCATCTGTAAAGCCTTAAGACTTTGAAATCACACCCTCATCTGGTGAACTCAGTGCATCACTTCAAGCAATATGTTTAAAAATGAATAAACCATGTTTCCTTAGAGGCGAGCCAGAAGCCCAGACCATGCGGTTTGGGCCGAAGTGTCCAGGTCAGGCACAAGTGAACCTAGAAATTAGGGTGGATTCAAAAGTTCCAGATCCAGAGCCTTCTAGGATCACGAATCCCGGAGGACTTTAGAGCCTCCAGTTAGTGCCTTAAAGCAAAATGATGAATTTCCGAATCTCGGTTTCCTCTTTGTTAAATGGCGGACTTGCAGAGGTCGCCCGAGAAGCGAAGCCTGGGCTTCGGTCCCCTTGGATCGAGGGGAAAGAAACCCTCCTTTGGAACTGGATCCCGCAGCTCCTGGGTGGTTCTCGCAGCTTCAAACCCGGTTTCCCGCCCTTCTTCGGAGTTCTGGCTCACAACCAGTTGTTCTCATCGGAAGAGTAGACAGTGCCTCTGCTCCACCCACCCCCAAGGGATTCTCCTGGGCAAGAAATGTGCCAATGCAGATGAAACTCTTGGTAAACTCCGAGACAACTGGGCCCGCCTGTGCCCCGGGGCAGGGACTCCCAAGGAGCAAGGAGCCGGATCAAGGCCGGGCAGAGCTGGCCCAGGGCGGGGAGCCTGGGATTGGACTCCCGGACGACCGCGTCCGGGGGCGGGGCCAGGCTGGGGGCGCGACCAGCCGGTGGGCGGGGCCCCCAGGTGCTAGACTTTCCGCAAGCGGCGCACCGGCCAGTGCAGTTAGGTCCAGCCTCCGCCGGGGTGTGTTGGTGTTTGAGGAACTCAAGATGGGGACGATTCAGAAACGGGAAGATATCCCACCGTGGGTGAAACCTCCCGGAGATTTGAAGGATCCCGAGGTGTTCCAGGTCCCCACGCAGTTGCTGGCAGCTATATTTGGTGAGTGAGCCCAGTCCTGGCCCGGATACTGGGTCTCGGTCCTGGCATCAAATGCTGATCTCTACCTACCCTTCCCGAACAGGCCCAAATGGATCTCGAATCCCGTACCTTGAGCAAGTGAGCAAGACTATGCTGGAGCTGAAGGTTCTGGAATCCTCGAACTTCACTGAGGTTGTGGTTTACGGCTCCTACGTGTACAAGTTACGGGCCAAGTGGATGTTGCAGTCTTTGGCCGAGTGGCACCGCCAGCGACAAGAGCGAGGTGAGAGACTTGGTGTCGAGGTGTTCCGGGACTAGGACAGGGGCGTTGGCGACAGCTTCACTCTCTCACTGGTCTCCTCTGGCCTTCCTTCCCCTCCCCTCCCACCTGTGCCTCAGGAATCACCAGGGAGTCCCTGAGACTCCTTTGTGACTCTGGGCCCCAGGGTGCCGTACATTGGCTCCGAGGAACCAAGGATGTGACTGCCATGGGAGGCATCCCGGGACTGGTTCTGTAGGACACAGTCGTTCCCTAGCTTTTTGGATCATGTTGGAATGGCCCAGTGACCTGAAGTTCCTGAGGATCCCATAGCAAAATCTGGCTTGAAAGCTCTAGAAATATACCCTGAAAGATACTGAGAAGGGTGGGGACTCTTCCCCTCTCCTTTCGTGCTCACCCCACTGTTACTCTCTCTGGTGCAGGGATGCAGAGACTTGAGGAAGCCATGAATGCCTTGGGACTAGATCTTGGATTCAGTGAAGCCAGTTCCTAGCCAGTGTGACCACGACAAGGATGTATTTTGTGGCCGGAGCTGTAGTGGGCCTGACTTGGTTTAAACTCCGCTGCAGCCTGACAAGCTGGAGGAAAACAATGTTTTTTCGGCCTCTGTTTTTGCCTCTGAATCCTGAGGTGAATACTTGTTTCTCAAGGTTGCTAATTAAAGACCTAAATAAATAATTTCTTGACATTGTGATTGATGGATCGGAGGTAATACCTTAGGTAACACTGAAGGCAGAGCCAAGGTGGCAGTGGCCCTTGAGTAGGACCCTGTAACCCTGTAACCGAAACTTTCAGAGCTGGAAAGAGGGCCAAGGGTACAGTTGGTCAAGTTCAAAAAGGGACTTAAAGGGGATGGATCCCTGAGATGCAGCTCTGAACCAAAGAGCAGCCAACCTAGGGGAACTGTCATTGTCTGGAACTCATCTGGGGTGAGTTAAAAAATATAAGCCTATTTCAGGTTAATATAAGATGGAAAACAAATTTCTCTAAAACAAGACTAAAACAAAAACGCAGTCCCGTCTACTTACCACTAAATGTAGCATTGCTTATATTGTTGTAAATCTCTTAACAGAAGGCAGCTGGATTCTCAGTGTCTGAATTTTTAATCTGTTGTGGAATGTTGCTTTGGGGTTGGAGTATATGAAGAAAATTAAGCTTTGCGCAGATAAGTAGATGAAAACGGGAGACCCTCACAGACCCATTGGAACGATCCCTGGGATCCTCAGCCAATCCTATGGAATTGTTGCTTTTGGTCCCCAAAGGAAACTGAGCTGCGGGTAGGTGAAGGCATTGCCATAGGCTGGCCTCACTTGAGATGACTGAGGAGCCACCAGAAGGGAACTATGGCTATTTTCCCCAATAGATACTTGGCAGCGGTGGATTAACCAGGAAGCAAAGTGTACCCACAGGCTTGTGTTTACTTACTAATCTGTAATGCACAATTTCACATGGGTTTAATGGTGAAAAACAGGTGAAATTGTGCACTACAGATTAGTAAGCACAAGTAAGGCCATGCATACCTTGCTTATTGGGTAATCGGTCCCTGCTTGATAGAGTTCGGTAGTTTACAACTCAGAATGAATCCAATTTAGGCAGCTTTCTGGCTCTGTGACCTTAGGCAAATTATTTAACTCCTCAGTTTTACCAGTTTCTAAGGAAGCTACAGCATCTGACCCATAGGGAGGCTGAGGTTAGCTGTTAATATATGTAAGGCATTTAGAAAAGGCCTCACATACAGTAACATCAGTGTTAAATATTTCTTGGAGAGATTGCCCAGTCATAGTCATGGGAGAGAAAACTAACATGATGAGCCCAGTTTTCTGCAGAAGACAAATCTAGCATATCCATCAAAAAACTGCTTGGAAGATAAATGGAATGCCACCATCATTTTGGCCTATGGTCCAGGCCCAAAACTAGGATTCTTAATTCCTCACCCCTCACTTGAAATCTATCAGCAAGTCCAGTTAGTTTGACCTTCAGGATACCTAGAATCTGAAACTTGCTATACCTGCACCTAGTCTAGCCCCATCTCTTGCCTGTACTTACTGGAAGAACCTTGATTTCTGGTTTGCTGTGTCTGTTCTTCATTCAGCAGCCATACTAAAATTTGGAAATGTAAATCATAGTACTTCTTCTCCCAAAGGGACCTCAAAACTCTCCGTAACTTTCTGTACATCTTAAAGTCCTATGTAATCTGACCTCTGTCAATAGGGACTATACCCTTTTGCTCTCTGCTTTCATCTCTGCTCAAGCACCTTATACCTTTGCTGCTCCTCAAACACCAAGCTTGTTACCACTTCTGGGATTTGGTTTCCGCTGTTTTTCTGCCTCAGATTTTCAAATATTTTGGCTCCTTTCACTCAGGTACTCTGCACACCTCTAGAGAAGTTCCCCCTCCACATTCTCTACTTAATCTATTATTTTTTTTATGGGGTTTATGAACCTGATATCAGTGTTGATCTGCTCATTTCCCTCCCTTCCACTAGGATATAAACTCCAGCAAGGCAGAGATGCTAATTTTTCTTTAATAAAAGAGATAATATGGTATAGCATAGAGTGGTTAAGCGTAGTGTTTTAAACCAGCCATAGTGCCTGGTTTTGAACCCTGACTTAACTACCTGTGAAACGTTGAGCATGTGACCCTCTGTGTCTGAGTTCCCATCTCTGATACGTTGCTGCCGCCGTGTGCTCTCAAGTCGATTCCGATTCGTAGGTGATCCTATAGGACAGTAGAACTACCCCATAGGATTTCATAGGCTTTAATCTTTCAGAGGGCAGATTGCCAGGTCTTTTCTCCCGCAAAGAGGCTGGTGGGTCCCAACCACCAGCCTTTTGGGTTAGTAGCTAAGCACTTAACCATTATGCTACTAGGGCTGCTTATCTGTAATATAGGGATAATAACACCTATTTCATGGGGTGGGGATTAAATGAAATTAGCCTATGAAAAAAGCTCTTGGAGCTCTGGTGGCACAGTGGTTAATTAAGCCTTTGGCTGCTAATCAAAAGGTCGGCAGTTTGAATCCGCCAGCCACTTCTTGGAAATACTATGGGGCAGTTCTGTTCTGTCCTACAGGCTCGCTGTGAGTTGGAACCAACTTGATGGTAACGGGTTTGGTTTTTTTGGATGTAAAACTTTTAGGACCATGTCTGACACACGATGGGCATTCCATAAATATTTGTCCAGTGCATCAATGCCTGGTCCACACATGTGGGGCTGGAGCCTAGATTCTTCCTCAATCAGCATTGACAATTGTTATTTATTAGCTACATTCAGGCCTGAGGATATCACTCCATTGAATTTCTACTCCAGCCTCCAACCCTGTCCTCTGAGGTTCTCACTGAAAACTCAGTGAGCAAAAGCCATGGAAGTCCTTTGTAAAGGACATTATTTTCCTGCTCCCTGGCAGTGCAGGTCATGTGCAGTTTTCTGAAGTTTTTAGACATCTTACTGCCTTTGGGTCACTGGCAAGACAAAGGCCCATTTGCACCTTATTGCAGTTCTTTGAAGTGGAGAACAAGAGACCAGGCATGTGTTCAGTTGGCATTTTTACCCACCAGGCTTGAGAATTGTGCCAGCACCTTTGGACTGAAGATCCTGGGCCATTCAGCTTGGTGCCTGCCCAAGATTTTGGAGGAAAAAGCATACCTTCAGGTCTGTCTCACCTTTTCCACATCCTCAGGAAATGAAGATTTTTAAGACAATTGGAGGCCTGATCTTGAGGAGTGAGACACAGATAAATTTTCTTCTATTTTGGAGTTTTATGAGGGAAACTTGGCCCACCTCCCTGTGTTAAGAGGCCACAGTTATTTACAAAGTTTGACCTGCCTTGCAGATTTGTTTTCCTAGGTAGGGAAAAGGTTTTATGGCTTCTCATGGGACAATTCTTGGTTACCAGGGCCCAAGACTTACAGATTGGGGGGGCGGGCTCAGGTCAGGTGAAGTGGTCTGTTGGGGGGTGGTCTCAGTTTCCAGGGAAGAGACTGTCTGTGGACCACAGTCACCTGAGGTAGTCCCCTGGGGCTTCGGGCACATTTTGAATGGAATGGCATTGGATAGAATGTTTTTGGAGACTGGTCAACAGTTACTATATGAGACAGAGCAATGGACGAAGTGGTGTATACTGGTTGTTGCTACGTTGGAATACACAGCATTTTTTTAGGTAGCACATACTATTTAATATTTAAGTTTATTTACACTTTTGACAGATAATGCATTTACAAGGATGAAAATCCCCAAAAGATAGAAATTTCCCTCTTACCTATTTTACCACTTTATTCCATTTCAAATTTGCACATTTTCTTCTCCCCAACAAATAAGGTTTATCTTGTGTGCCCTTCCAGATGTTTTTTTTAATGCAAATAAAAGCAATTATAAATGTAGATTATTTTCCCCCTTTCCTTACTTTCATGTATTATCTTGTTTAATTCCTACTGAAGGACATTTGGGTTACCAGTATTCCCCATATTGAGGTTTTACAAAGGGGCAGTGAATGAATATCTCGAATGTCAACAGTTTGCAAGTTTGCAAAGGTTGACTAAGTTCCTAGAGGGAGAATTGCTGGTCCAAAGAGGAAAAGCATGTATAATTTTGCTAGATAGCAACAACTTGCTTTCCATAGGGTTTGAAACAGTTTCACTCCAGCAGCCATGTAGGATACTGCCTTTCTCCACAGCCTCACCCACAGTTGATTGGCAACCTTCTGGATTACTGCTGATCTGATAGGTGAGCCCTCTCTTGCTTGAATCTGCTATGGACTAACAGTGGTGGCCCTCAAACTACAAAGAATCAGTTGGCAATGAATGATTGTGGATGATAATGTAAACTGGGTAGTTTTGAACCCCAGTTCTTCAGTGTGAACCAAATATATGAAAACCAGTCTTCCTTTTATGCCTACAAATTCTGTTCTAAGGGCAGTGCTTCTACATGTAGAAAACAACTTTAGGTTCATCTCTTTGTCAGTTAGGTAGCAAAATAGGGAACCTTAAGAATATGCCACTTAAAAAAAAAAAGAACATGCCATAAATTCTGTGCATTCCCTGGACTGAATACTTTTCAGCCCCGACAAAACAAAAAAAACTTAAGAAAACCTATAGGAAAAGTTCGGAAGTAATTAATACCCTGGGAAGCTAAAAACTGGTTGTCTTGGGTTGCCTTTTGAGATTCAAGCTCTTAACCTTCCACAAGCGTAAATTCAAGGACTGTAGGAAGCAAACAGCTTTCATTGTAATGGAGATAAGGAGAAGCTGCCGTAAGGAGGGTCTAACAATAAGGTTGAAGTAGTTTGGGAATGAGATAAAATAAGGGCATAGCCTAGAAAAGCCTGGATTACTTACAAAACAATGTTCAATTCAGCTGCTATTCAATAAGATTTTTACTTGCCAATTGTTTTTTATTAGAAGTAGTAGATCACGAGGTCCTTCTTCCTAGCCTGTTTTAGTCTGGAAGCTCCACTGGAACCTATCCACCATGAGTGATCCTGCTGGTATTTGAAATACTGTGGCATAGCTTCCAGCATCACAGCAACGTGTAAGCCACGACGAACTGACCGACTAAATCCAATACAGTGAAATCCTCCAGCCAGAATGTGGCTAATAATAATAGAAGCTGATTTAGAGCCTGCGGGAGCCCTGCTGGCACAGTGGTTAAGAGTTACTGTGAGCTAGGCTGCAACTGAGTTTTTTGGTTCCTGCCCGCAGGGGCAGGGAACTCCACCTGGCTCTGGCATTTTGAACTCGCAATATTGACATTCCCATTTTACAGATAAGGAAATGGAGCCCTATCAATCGCACCCCCCTCTCCACCTGTCACAAAAGAAAACCAAACCCATTGCTGTCAAGTTGATTCCTAGGCATAGTGATCCTATAGGACAGAGTAGAACTGCTCCATAGGGTTTCCAAGGAGTGGCTGGTGGATTCCAACTGCCGAACTTTTGGTTAGCAGCTTGAGCTCTTAACCACTGCACCACCAAGGCTGTGCACATACGGTATTCACGTTTAAATGCAAATACAGTTTTTGAAGACGAAAGTAAAGATTTTAGTCATCACGTGGGCTGGTATCACTGCAATGGGGAAGGGAGAAGCTCCCAGCAGGTGTAGACCCCTCTGGCAGGGTCCCCGTATTGATTGCCCATGCCAAACTCATTTCCCTCTTGGGCTCTCATGGGGAGATGTTGTCAGAACTAAGGGGGAGCAAGGGCTGTGCAGGTGAAGGGACCTCCGCTGCTAAATGTCCTGGAGCATGTCACCCAACCTCTGCAGATATAGTCGCCTCCAGAAACGGGCGGGCCGTGCTCTCCAGGAGCTTCCAGTCTGGTTGGGGAGTCACATAGAGCTAAGAATCCTGTGAGATCAAGTGTTAAATGTTTCGGGACACGTCATGATGCTTGGAAGACTGAAATGTGAGAGATTGGACCTGGACAGAGAGGCCAGGGAAGGGTACAGAGGAGGTCACCTTAGGGTGGATCTGAGTTACAGGCAGCAGTGAGCCAGGTGAGGAGGAAGGGAAGTGCGGCAGGGCAGAGAACTCAGGGAGCCCAAGGAGCCCAGAGGCTGGAGCCTGACAGAGGATAAGCGGGCTGTGACAAAGCCGGAAAGGGAGGGAGGCACGTTGGCCAGGGTCTGGCAAAACACGCTAAGAGCAGAGGAAAGCCCTTCAAGGATGTTAAGTAGGGGATGACTTGTCTGTAAAGCTTCTGGCCCCCCTCCCCCAACCACTCAGAGCAGCTTAGTTCCCTTCTCCCCTCCCCGTAGTCTCCAGCTAGGATTTCAGTTTGGGTGCTCATTCTTCTGTAATCCTTCTGCCCAGCCTCCCAGCTCTTCCCATCTGATTCATTTAATCTGGGAAACATTTGTTGAATGTCTGTTTTGCCATTCTCTCTCCCACTCCCCCCACTCCAGGAGCTGTGTTCTAGGGAGATAACAAAGATAAAGATGAGGCTACGAATGTTTTCAGGATATCAGAGAATATTTTTAGAAATGTTTACATGGAAGAAATTTGAAACATTAAATTGTATAGTAATTAATCAGAAGAGTGAATATTTCCTTTTTTCCTTTTTGAGGCTTTAGTTAAGTTTGAAGGGAAGAGTCTCAAGGCCTATCTGTTTGGTGAAGCAGAGGATAGTCATGTCTGGGGCCAGTAGCCATCCCTGAGTCCAGGATGATGTTTTGTAGGTGGGGTAGGGGTGGGGAGCCAACTAATATCTGGGTGGTGAGAAGATGTGAGTGGCTCAGGTTGACATTCCCCCCATCTCTATAGCATGGCTCTCCAAGATTGATTAAGTTATCTGACTTTTCCCCAGGTTCCTGTTTTAGCATACACATTGTGGTGCTTTTCCATGTGGGTAATATTTTATACCAATGATAATGAAGTTGACGCAGGACCAGGCAATGTTTGTTCTGTTAATACATGGGTCACTATAAATCAGAGCTGAATAGAAAGGCAACTAACAATATTTTATCACACTACAAAAAAGTTGTCTAGATTGATTCAGTACTTCATTCAACAGGAAGATTATATTATATGAAAATTGTATGTATTGATATGAAAAGAAGTCTAAATTATATAGGAGAAAAGTTGTAGTGCATTAGAGGTCAGTCACATTATCATTTGTAGTGTATTCAATGGAAATATGTAAGGTATAGGAGTTCTGTAGGAAGCTTTCCAATAGCTGATGCACTATCTAGTTAAAAGGCAAAGGTAGACCCCCATTTTACATCTTAAAGCAAGGTGAGTATGTTATTGTCCTTAGGTGCCCTCAAGTTGGTTCTGACTTATAACCACCCTATGTACACGAAATGAAACACTGCCTGGTCCTGTGCCATCCTCATAATCATTGTTATGCTGGAGCTATTGTTGGAGCCACTGTGTTAATCTATTTCCTTAAGGGTCTTCCTCTTTTTCAGTGACCCTCTACTTTACCAAGCATGATGTCCTTCTCCAGGGACTGATTCCTCCTGATAACATGTCCAAAGTGTGTGAGATGCTTCTAAGGAATATTCTGGCTGTACTTTTTCCAAGACAGATTTGTTCATTCTTTTGGCAGGCCATGGTATAATTCAGTATTTTTCGCCAACACAATTCAAAGGCATCAATTCTTCGGTCTTCCTTATTCATTATCTAGCTTTCACATGCATATAGGGTGATTGAAAACACCATAGCTTGGGTGGGGCACTTTAGTCTTCAAGGTGACATCTTTACTTTTTAACACTTTAAAAAGCTCTTTTGAAGCAGGTTTGCTCAGCGCAGTGCAGTGCCTCTTTTGATTTCTTGACTGCTGCTTCCATAAGCGTTGATTGTGGAGCCAAGAAAAATGAAATCCTTGACAATTTCAACCTTTTTTTTTAAATTTTATCATGATGTTGCTTATTGGTCCAGTTGTGAGGATTTATATTTTCCTTATATTGAGGTATAACCCATACTAAAGGCTGTAGCCTTTGATTTTCATCAGTAAGTGCTTCAAGTCCTCTTTACTTTCAACAAGCAAGATTGTGTTATCTGCATAACATAGGTGGTTAGTGAGTCTTCCTCCAATCCTGATGACCCATTCTTCTTCATATAGTTCAGCTTCTTGGATTATTTTCTCAGCATACAGATTGAATAAGTATGCTGAAAAAATACAACCCTGACATACACCTTTCCTGACTTTAAACCACACGGTCTCCACTTGTTCTGTTTAAACGAATAACTCGATCTATGCACAGATTCCTCATGAGCACAATTAAGTGTTCTGGGATTCTCATTCTTTACAATGTTATCCATTATTTGTTATGATCTACACAGTTGAATCCTTTGCAGATGTGTATAGATTTATTAAAATTAAAATGTAAAAATTGATATCAGAAAAAAAAAAAGGAAAAAATGTTGACGGGATTATTTACATCATCCTAGGGTAAGAAAGGCTTCTATAAACTAGATACCAAAGGCAGATGTCACAAATGAAAATAATACTAGGTCAGAGAACATAAAAATTGAAAAGTTCATTCTTGAAAAAAAAAGTCAAAATGGCTTGGGGTGAGGTGGATATCGGCAATATATAGGACCATCAAGTGGCTAATAGATAAATACCTGTTGCTGTTCAGTCAATTCTGACTCATAGCGACCCTATAAGACAGAGTAGAACTGCCCTATAGCATTTCCAAGGAGCAGCTGGTGGATTTGAACTACTGACCTTTTGGTTAGCAGCCATGCTCTTAAGCACTGTGCCACCAGGGCTCCAATAGGTTAATAGTTCTCATAGTTCAGCAAGTAACCAAAAGAACAAACCCATTGCTCTCGAATTGATTCCAACTCTTAGCCACTCTAGTGCCCCATAGGATTTCCAAGGCTGCAAATCTTTACGAAGCAGACTGCCACATCTTTCTCCTGTGAAGTAGCTGGTGGGTTCAATCTGCCAACCTTTTGATTATCAGCTGTCATAGAACAAAATGGCAAAGTCTGGTTGAAGTTAAAAGTAAAGAGCTTTTATTGAGAGACAGGGCAATTTGCAAATTGGGAATCACAAGACCTAGAGCATTCTGAAGTGGTCTGAGAAGGAGACAGTTCAGGGAGTTTTTAAGAAAACACAAGGAACTTCAGTAAAAATTCAGTGATTGGTTGCCATTTAGGTAATGGTTACAAAATTGGTGAGGGTATATCTGATTGGTAGGAGATTGCATATAATTCTAAAACTGTTTTTTAAAAGTATCCAGGCATGGACCAGCAACTTGAAACTTGCCTCCTAAAATGGGGGGTGCCAAGAGATCACACAAAGAGGCAGGCAACTCCAGAGTGACAGCAAAAGAATTCATTAGGGAGACTTACATATGAGGTGAATCCTGAGCAGCTGCAGGACCAGAGGAGCTCTCCCCGCCACACAGTAGGAGGGCAGAGGTTTTCCCCAGGAATTTACACAAGGATGATTTAGCAAACTGTAGTGAACTGGTGGACCACATGAGGGCGCTCATGTTTGGTCTTACAAAGCCGTTTCACTTTTAGTCCACTTCTGAGGCCAGCTCTTAAAATTTGGCATGCTCCTCGTCTTGGGTTGTAGTAGGAGAGACTCCCTTCCCACCCTGCTGGGAACATACAGAAGTGGGGTTGGCCAGGTGCTGTATAGTGCCTGGCATGTGCGAGACACAGAGAAAGTTACTGTGTGCCTAGAACGGGGGAAGACTTCTCTGATAAAGAGAAGGAACTGGGAGAGAGAAGGTGACCCAATTCTCTGCCTTCTTGTCAGAGAATGTTCTGGGCCCAAGACCTTTACTTAGGCAGCCTGGATGGGAGGCGTAGTGGTAGACCATTCCCCCAATAGCCACCCACTAACTTCCATCAGGGTGCCAGAAAAAGAAGCAAAGCAGTACCAAGTCCTGGTGTGCCCATCACTCATTTTGAATGTTGAGTCATTCTGTGGTTTAGTGCATAACCGGTGGATGTTATTTCTGTGCATTATTTGAGACAGCATTTAAAGAGGCTTGCTAGTAGGATGGTTCCCAGCATCAGGCCTACTTGGAGGAGAGATCCCAACCAGCCACCCCAGCTGCGGCTTAATCCAAGCCAACTGAATAGATCGAAGGAATGCATTTGTCCAATCTTATGTATGTATAACATGTCCTGATTCATTTATGTAGAAACAGCGTATTTCTCCCAACATGGCACATTATATGAACAGTATACATTTTTTTTTTTTGCGCCTACAGGAGGGATAGCGTGAGTGGGAATAGAGACGTGGACAGATTCCTAAGATATGGGAAGTACAGTTGACTAGTCTTGGTGATTTATTGAATATTGGGGGTTGGGAATAAGAAGGAAGGAGGAGTCAAGGTTTTTGGTCTGGACAAATAAATTGATCCTGAAACGATTCACTGAAATTGGGAACATAGGGGAGGAGTTCTAACTGATTTTTTGGAGGGGGCACTGAAATGAAAAGTTCAACTTTTAGATACATTGATTCAGAGTATTTATGGAACATTCAAATGCATATGTTTGTTAGACAGTTGCATATGCTGGTCTGGAATTCAGGAGGGAGACTAGAGCTGGAGAAAACCATGTGCATAGTTGAGGCTGTCCAGAGAGGTGTTCAGAATGAGGAGAATAGAGGTTCTAGGACCACACCCCATGGTTAAGGGGTGTATTCAAGAAGGAGGCCCTGAAAGGGGGGCTGAGAAGGAGGAAGAGAATCAGGGGATTTTAGAGGAGGAGGATAAGAAAGATAAAAGTGAAGTGTCCACTGGATTTAGCAACAAGGGGGTTGTTGGTGAGTTTTTTTTTTTTTTTATTAACTTTTATTAAGCTTCAAGCGAACGTTTACAAATCCATTCAGTCTGTCACATATAAGTTTACATACATCTCACTCCCTACTCCCACTTGCTCTCCCCGTCTTGAGTCAGCCCTTTCAGTCTCTCCTTTCGTGACAATTTTGCCGGTTTCTCTCTCTCTCTATCCTCCCATCCCCCCTCCAAACAAGAGTTGCCAACACAATCTCAAGTGTCCACCTGATATAATTAGCTCACTCTTCATCAGCGTCTCTCTTCCACCCGCTGACCAGTCCCTTTCATGTCTGATGAGTTGTCTTCGGGGATGGTTCCTGTCCTCTGTCAACAGAAGGTCTGGGGACCATGGCTTCCGGGATTCCTCTAGTCTCAGTCAGACCATTAAGTTTGGTCTTTTTATGAGAATTTGGGGTCTGTATCCCACTGATCTCCTGCTCCCTCAGGGGAACAGTATACATTTTAGTACAAGTAACGTAAAAGCTCTCTTTCTCAGTACTATTGAACAAAGTATTACCATTGCCAGTTCAGACTTGGTGTAGTTAGTCAATGTACACTGGGCAACCTGGTCATATTCTGCAAGTTCTCCATGTCCAGAGCAACGTCAAACTCAGTCTTAAGATTACCCTTCTCAGAGTCAAATCATCTAGCCCCATGCTATTTATATTTTTAATACATAGAAATTTCCCTCTAAAGTTGGAGCACTCCCCATAGGCAGCTTTCATACTTCAAAAGATGTTTTCCATGAGTAGTGGAGTCGACTGTATTCATTTACCACGTGGTTTCTTCAGTACATCAGTTTACCCGTTTCATTGGTCCACGAGGTGTCCTTTTTATTGAAAGATCAGCTGGAACAGTGCGGAGAGGTGACTTGTCATCTTGGTTCAAATGTTGACATAGTCAACAGTTAGTCTGATTGCTAGCTGTAGCAAAAGCCTGTATCATTGGAGCCCATGGTTGAGGGGCCTGCCCATCATTGTGAGATAATCTGGGAAGAAAAAGAGACAATGTTAACAATTCCCCTTCCACTACCCTACTTCCCACGTCCACTGAAGTGCTAAATTGCTGTGACGGCTTGGGGGTGATACAGAGTGTGAAGAGTTCATTCAAGATCCAGTGGAAGCCTCTGTATAGGATAAGAGGCCCAGATACGATTTACCTGCTGAAAATGTCCTGGCCTCTTGGCTCAGGAATCTGTCCCTGGGCAGGTTTTAGTCTTGGCCAGGGTGTCATAGGCAGGTCAGTTTTTCTATGCTGTTTGGAATTTTTTGATGACAGTGGCAGTACATGTGTGTAGGCCTAGTCTAGGATGGTATGTGAATCTCCATGGGCCGTCCTTTCTTAAATCCAAGAGGTGGTCAGTTGCACATCTCTTTGGTTTAGAGCAGAGGATGCTTCAGCTTCTGCAATCAGTTGGCAAGAGCAGTCTGCTCATTGGTTGTTTTCCCCTCTCAGCATAGGGGCCTTTCTCGTGGCCATTCACAAAAGTAACAAAAGCTTATCAGGAGCAGAACTGATTTTTTTTTGTCCAATTGTGTCATCCACATAAGAGTTTGCTTTATATGTCAGTCTGAGGGTTGTCAGTAGCTAGATTGAATGGTCAGGCTATTAGCTATAGCCCATGTCATAGCTTCTGTATGCCTCTCTAAAATGGCCCTAATATCAGTGCAATCATTAAGGTTATGTGTCAACTTGGCTGGGCAATGATTCTCAGTGGTTTGGCAGTCATGATGTAGTTTCGTAGTTATATGATGATGTGATCACCCCCATGATGAAATTTGACATAAAGTGATCACCTCCATGATAGGATCTGTTGTGAGTAGCCAATCAGTTGAAAAGGAGTTTCTCTGGGGATGTGGCCTGCAGCAAATATATAAGTGGACTTTCTGGCAAGACTTGTGGGCTTTTGCTCACTCTGGATCCTGCAGCTGGCTCTTGTTCATCTGACCTTTGGTTCTTGGGGCTTGAAATAACAGCTTACCTGCTGTCTTGCTTGCTAGTCTCGGGATTTGTTGATCTTCGCAGTCTATGAGGAAGAACCCTGCTGTCTGACCTGCCGATCTTGGGTTCACTGGCTCCTGTGGCTACGAGAATTAGAAGCCTCCAGCCTGACCCATGGACTTGGGACAGTCTAGCCTATACAACTTCATGAGCCATTTCCTTGATATAAATCTCTCTCTCTATATATTTATATGCTTTACTGGTTTTGCTTCTCTAGAGAACTCAGCCTTAGACAGGCAGCAAATTCTATCAGGACTTGGAGGCAAAAGCTTACAGAAGAGTACATTAATACATCAACATCATCAATACATACAATAGGGGTTTGTAGGAGCCCTGACAGAACTTAACCATAGTCAGACTTGGGCAAAGGTCACAATGATGGTGACCTCAGACTCAAAAGTTTTCCTCATCTTGGTGCCAAGTGTTACAAAGATTAGTCCCCTGTGCAATGGTATCTAAAACTCAAGACATACAATTCTTTTCATTTTCTCATCGAACTTTAATTGTAACAAGGACTTTGGTACTCCCTGGTGACAGAGGGACGTAGGCTTAATCCTCAGTCTTAATTATTTCTGAAAGTCAGAAGATCTAGGCAAAGTTGGCAGAGCCCACAGTCATTTGTGGAGTCATGCCTCCACAATACCAAGAGCAAGCATGGGTTCAGACCAATTGCCTGGTAACGTGGAGATGGGACCCTCCTATTTTAGCTTTCCCTTTACTATTGCAGCCATGACTATGTTGCTCCTCCGTTATCTTGGCGGCAGTTATCAGAGGATTCCAGAGAGGGCCTCTAAGGTCCTTTAAAGGCCACTCAACACAAGCTATCCTTTTTTTAATATAATTTTTATTGTGCTTTAAGTGAAAGTTTACAAATCAAGTCAGCTTCTCACACAAAAACCCATATACACCTTGCTACACACTCCCAATTACTCTCCCCCTAATGAGACAGCCCGCTTTCTCCCTCCACTCTCTCTTTTCATGTCCGTTTCGCCAGCTTCTAACCCCTCCACCCTCTCATTTCCCCTCTAGGCAGGAGATGCCAACATAGTCTCAAGTTTCCACCTGATCCAAGAAGCTCACTCCTCACCAGCATCCCTCTCCAACCCATTGTCCAGTCTAGTCCATGTCTGAAGAGTTGGCTTTGGGAATGGTTCCTGTCCTGGGCCAAGAGAAGGCCTAGGGGCCATGACAACGGGGGTCCTTCTAGTCTCAGTCAGACCATTAAGTCTGGTCTTTTTATGAGAATTTGGGGTCTGCATCCTACTGCTCTCCTGCTCCTTCAGGGGTTCTCTGTTGTGTTCCCTGTCAGGGCAGTCATTGGTTGTAGCCGGGCACCATCTAGTTCTTCTGGTCTCAGGATGATAGTCTCTGGTTCATGTGGCCCTTTCTGTCTCTTGGGCTTGTAATCGCCTTGTGTTCTTGGTGTTCTTCATTCTCCTTTTCTCCAGGTGGGTTGAGACCAATTGATGCATCTTAGATGGCTGCTAACACAAGCTATCTTGAAGGACTTTCTTTATTCCTTTTTTTCTCTGCTGTTTTAACTCTTGCTTTGCACTGGGTGTTACAGGGTGTTCTCAGCACAAGGGACCTGCTTAACCCCTCTAAGTATCTCCAGTCCCATCATTGGAAGGCTTTGAGCATTGGGTAGGGGGTTGTTCCCTTAGCTCTTGAATTCCTCATCTTTATGAATCTGCAGAACAGCATTTCTAGTTGCTCATCCTGTTTGTGGATGCAGCTGCTCAATATGTCAGTTGTGGCCATGCACTACTGCCACACATCTTTTTTTTGTACTGTAACTTTTCCTGGAAAGCTCTTCTGCATGCATGCTTCAGCTTCTAGCTGGGATTAGATGGCCAGGTGAACAGCCTAAAGGAGTGGCCATACCTCTGGTCCTGGGCAGCTGCAGGAGCAGATCTCCATGTCCTGCAGTGAGAAGGCAGATGTTTTATAGTGGTGGTGGACAATAGTGGCTACATGCCATGGTCACTACTGCTCTCCAGGCTTCTTTTCCTCACTTATGAAGCTCCATGTCTGCCCACAACTGGCTATGACATTTGGCATTTTCGGGGCATCTCTGTACTCATGCGGTGGTCCATACATATCATGCATAAGGGCCAGAGCTCCCCACGAGGAGGTTGCTGGCCAACCCAGGATTTTCCTTGCAGGAACCTATACAGGTCCGACCTCCTCACATGGGGGTTTCTAGCTAACCTGGGATTTCCCCTGCAGAGAAGCATATGGGCCAGACCTACACACATGGAGGCCACTGGCCAACCTGAGATTTTCCCCACACAGCCATCACTTCCACTCACCTTTTCCTCAGTCTCCTGGCTGGCTCACCAATTGCCCAGGCATGAACCAGTAATGTGAAGCTTGCCTCCAAAAATGAAGGGTGCCGAGAAACCGAAGAAGGAGGTCGGCAACTCCAGTGTGGCAGCAAAGGAGCCTATTAGGGAGACTCACATACAAGGTGAGTCCTGGGTGGCCACAGGATCAGAGCAGATCTCCACGCCTTGCAGTGGGAGGGCAGAGGTTTATAGTGGTGGTGGACAATACTGGCTACATACCAGAGGCTTACATCAGGATGACTTAGCAAACTATAGTGAGCTAATGGACCATATGAGGGTGCTCATGTTCAGCCTCACAAAGCCTGTTTCCCCTTCAGCCCACTCCTTGAGGCCGGCTTTTACAATCCGGCATGCTCCCCATCTTGTGCCGTAGTATGAGAGACCCCATTCCCTCCCCGCTGGGAACAGATATAGAAATGGGGTTGGACAGGTGCTGTATGGTGCCCAGTACGTGCAAGAGACAGAGGAAGTTACTATGTGCCCAGATCAGGGGGAAGGCTTCTCTGATACAGAGAAGGAACTGGGAGAGAGAAGGCAACCCAATTCCCAGCCTCTTTATCAAGAATATTTCAGGCCCAAGACCTTTACTTAGGCAGCCTGGATGGGAGGCATAGAGGTAGACCATTCTCCCAAAGAAAAGTTACAAAGTAATCATTAAATTGGGTACATATGGCCTCAAAACAATCATGTGACTCTCCTTGCATGGCTGCAGGAGGACATGTGTAATTCTAAAGGTAATCTTGAGTAAGCATCTTTTCTGAGAATTGTTTTAGACAGTTTCCTGAGCAAGGTGTGTTCTTGTTGTTAGGTGCTGTCGAGTCGATTCCGATTCATAGTGACTCTATGTACAGCAGAACGAAATACTGCCCGGTCCTGTGCCATCCTCACAATCATTGCTATGCTTGAGCCCATTGCTGCAGTCACTGTGTCAATCCATCTTTTTGAGGGTCTTCCTCTTTTCCATTAACCCTCTCCTTTACCAAGCATGATGTTCTTCTCCAGGGACTGGTCCCTCCTGATAATATATCCAAAGTAGGTGAGAGAAAGTCTTGCCATCCTCACTTCTAAGGAGCATTCTGGCTGTACTTCTTCCAAGACAGATTTGTTCATTCTTCTGGCAGTCCATAGTATATTCAATATTGTTCACCAACACCATAATTCAGAGGCATCAGTTCTTCTTTGGTCTTTATTCATTGTCCAGCGTTCACATACATATGAGGCAATTGAAAATACAATGGCTTTGATCAGGTGCACATTAGTCCTCAAAGTGACATCTTTGCTTTTTAACACTTTAAAGGAGTCTTTTGTAACAGGTTTGCCCAATACGTTGATTTCTTCACTGCTTCTTCCATAGGTGTTGATTTTGGATCCAAGTAAAATGAAATTCTTGACAATATCTTAGAGAAATTTCAGGCTCACACTTTGCTAGAAATAAAAACAAAAGACTCTTATTGAAGGATGAACAATAAAGGCATTTTGCAAAATGGACAGACATGGCACTCAAACAAAAGACTGCAGCATGTGTTCTAACTTGCAGGGAGAGCGGTGAGGTATTTATCAGGCAGAGCAACTAAAGAACATGTTTTAATATCAGTGGAGGGGGTACGGGTGGAGGGAGGAAAGTTTACAAGGGTTTGTTAAACTATAAACTTTCCTAACATCAATTTCTAGCCCAACATCTGTTTCTTATTTCCTGATACAAATTGACTAAAGCAATATTTCTAAAGCAATCTGTGTAAGCATTCCTGATATGCGGGTTTAGTGATTGATTGTAGCCTGGTTCAACCTTAGTTGAAGTCCTTGAAATGTAAAATTTGACCATTTGGTTAGGAAGGAGATTAGATCAGTTCCAACATGACATTTTTTGAAACATAAACATGGCCATCTGGCTAGGAGTGAGTGAGTTAGCGCCTAGGCATTCACCAGATGAATTGCTCGAGAGCAGTTAAGGTAGCAAGATTATTTACATAAGCTAAGGCCCAGATCTCTGCACCAGATCCCTGTTTTTGTCACAAACAGTTGAAACTTTTACAAGGGGCCAAATTTTGTTTGTGGACCAGCGGAGGCAGGCTTCAAACCTAGTTGCAGCTAATTCAAAATGGAGTTTCAATTTAGGTCTCGAATTAACTATTTCAATCATGCCATGTAGTCCCAGTTTTAAGGTTTGCTTATTCAACAACTTCAATATTTTCTCCTTTTGTCATGATGTTATGTATTGGTCCTGTTGTGAGGATTTTTGTTTTCTTTGTGTTGAGGTGTAATCCATACTGAAGGCCATAGTTGTTGATCTTTCATCAGTAAGTACTTCAAGTCCTCTTCACTTTCAGCAAGCAAGGTTGTGTCCCATCTGCATATGACAGGTTGTTAATGAGTCTCCCTCCAATCTTGATACTCATGTCTTCATATAGTCCAGCTTCTCAGGTTATTTGCTCATCATACAGATTGAATAAGTATGGTGGACGGATACAATCCTGAAACACTTTTCCTGATTTTAAACCACACAGTATTCCCTTGTTCTGTTCAAATGACTACCTCTTGGTCTATGTGCAGGTATCTCATGAAAACAATTAAGTGTTCTGGAATTCCTGAGCAGGGTATATTCTTAAGAAAGCAAAACTCCTTAATCAAACAATATCACATTCTTCTCTAAAATTGTTTCCTAAGTAATTTTCTCAGGTTACAGTGGAGCGTTACAAAAATGACAGGTTGCATTCTTGATACAGAGTTTCTTTTAATTCAAAATGGAGTTTTGGTCTCAGACCTTAGCATAGTGGCCATGTCACATCAGGAGCACTAAGTTAATTTAGGGTGCTTTTACAACTAAGCTCTTATCCACTGTGCCAGCAGGGCCCCTTCCAATAAATAAAGTACATCCTAATAAAACAAAAAACAAGGAATAATAGGTAATTCACAAATGAAGAAACACAAATAACCCACATGTTTATGAAAAAAAAATTCAACCTTATTCTTATTTAGAAATTCAAAATGACACAATTAAATACAATTTTTCACTTGTGAAGTTGATGAATGTTTTAAAAGATAATGTTATTTTTTGAAAAGTTTTCTTGAAATTCTGTGCCTCAGAACTACAATTAAAGATAATTTCTGGGTATTGTCTTTATAGAATTGAATTTTAACAGGTTATTCTACAAGGATGTTCTTTGCAGCATTATGTATAATGGAGTTCATACTCTGGTTTTGAACCTTTTTCCTGGAACCACTAAGCTAAGGCTGGCTTCTTAGCTCACATGGTTCTGAGGATTATATCTCTCGTTCAGAAATTTCTCTTTCTTGCTTGGTTGGGTACTTGGATAGCTGGATTGTGTTGGGGGTAAAAGAAAAAAAGATGTAGTACACATATCTGAAGGGTAGATGGAAGGGCTAGAAGCCCTGGGGAACTTTTGGGTAATTCTCCCTTATTTATTTATCATTCCAAAGAGTAACTAGTGTTATGAATTCAGATGTGTCCCTCTTCCAGTAAATTATCCATTTATTTTTAAAGTAATGTAAACAGTATGTAAGAGTCAGATCCTTCAGGCAATATTTTTATTTAACTAAAGTGAGTTTACTAATTCCAAATGATTTCTTCGACAATAGACATTTATAATTATTCTTACACAATGTCATAAGAACAGTGAAGAGGGATTTGGGTGAACTGGGAAGACATCTGTCTTTAAAATCTTGAAGGCTTGTCATTAACATAAGATTAATTTGATTTACTCTCTGATGCCTTAGAAGCCAAAACATATCCCAATGTTTGGAAGTTTGTGGAAGCAGATTCTGGCTAAATATGGAAAAATGTTTCTAACAGAAACATTCAACAAATGTAATGCTGTGTGTAGAATGTAAAAGGAGATATAGTGCACTTGCAATTTTAAAGGGTTTACATTAAAATCCCTGGGCAAAAATATAGTGAGTACAAAATTATCCATGATGACTTATAGCTAGATGTTTCTCTAAAAGCTACACATAGTATAAATTAATTTGCTTGCATTTAGTGCCTAAATTTTGGAATAATATATATCTTCAGTACTCAGCCCAGTGAGATATTCACACTAGCTAAATGAAATTTTTGATATGTTAAATTTGCATACATAGGCGGGGCCAAGATGCTTCTGGTGATCCCTCTTACAACAAAGACCTGAAAAGACAAGTGGAGTGATTATATTTATGACAAGCTAGGAGCCCTGAACATCAAAGGCAAAGTTAGAAAATGGACTGAGCAGCAGGGGGAGGGAGAGATGGTTCAGAGGCAGAGAGGAATTGCCAGACCTAAATCACCGGGAACCCTCAGGTACCGTTCCTGGGAGCAACTGCAGCGGGCTGGTGGTAGTGTCTGGCCACAGTTTCCTCAGGGAGAAACAGCCAGCTGCACAGCCTACTCACACGTCCGGAAACAGAGAAGTATGGCACTCTCGGCAAAAGCTAAGTACTTGCGTATATTTTACTGTGCCCCCAGCCCCCAAGCTGCCTTCAGTGGCTGTCCATTTCCCTGGGCCTGAGATAGGTGCTGCTGAGTGTCCTGAGCCATTCTTCCAGCCTTGGTGAAGGAATAAATTCACAACTGGGGGAAAAGATAATCTGCCAGCTCCACTAACCTGGGGAGCTCAGGACTGAAGCAGCTCCTGTTCAGGCATAAATGGTCTGTGGACTTTGAATACCCTTCCCCCCTGCATGGACATGTGTGGGCCTATTTTAGAAGAATAGGACCTTGTTGGCAGACTGCAACTGTTTCAGCTGTGCGGTGGAAAGGTGGGTGTTTGATGTTTGATACCACTTTGCCTATTAAACAGGGTCCTCACCTACCCACATCAGGGGCCTGAGGACTGGTGGCTCCACTCAGGTCACCCAGCCACCCAAGAAAGAGGTCCAAGAATAACTGGTACCTCCCAGTCCTTACAACCAAAAGCATTGGGTGTCCATGGTCCATCTGCAGAACCCACCCACATGGGTACTCTAGGGAACTGGGATGCACTTTCCTTACAGGCACTTGGGGGATGGTTGTCAGTCCCCTGCCTTGTTCAGAGCGTGACCCTCTGCTGCAACCAGATACCTGTACCTACACCAATCACCTCTGCAACTCTAAGAGTGTAGGACAGAGCCTGTACCACACACTTGGTGACCAACTACCTGGACACCTGAGCTGAATCCATTCAAGAAAAGTGAGTGGACTCATAAGCTGATATACCTGATAACAGCTCTAGCCATCTGGTGATAGGACATTAGAGCTTCAAAGGTGAAAATTATCAAGCTAGCTCACTCAAGCGGCCTATGTGGGCATATCAAAACAAAGCAAAGCAAAAAGCTAGGATACAGTAAGCAAACATAAAGTAAACTAATACGATAACTTATAGATGGCTCAGAGACAATAGTAAATATCAAATCATGTGCAGAAGCAGACCATGATCACTTCAACAAGCTCTCGAAACAAAGAATCAAGGGATTTTCTGGATGAAGGTGCATTTCTGGAATTACCAGATGCAGAATACAAAAGAATAATATACAGAATTCTTCAGGACATCAGGAACGAAATCAGGAAGGAGATCAGGCATACGCAGAACAAGCCAAGGAACACACAGATAAAGCAGTCAAAGAAATTAAAAAGGTTATTCAAGAACATAATGAAAAATTTAATAAGCTGCAAGAATCCATAGAGAGACAGCAATCAGAAATTCAGGAGATTAACAATAAAATTACAGAATTAGACACCTCAATAGAAAGTCAGAGGAGCAGAACTGAGCATGTGGAAGGCAGAATTGGTGACCTTGAAGATAAAGCATGTGGCACCAATATATTTGAAGAAAAATCAGATAAAAGAATTAAAAAAATGAAGAAACCCTAAGAATCATGTGGAACTCTATCAAGAGAAATAACCTATGAGTGATTGGAGTACCAGAACGGGGAGGGATAACAGAAAATACAGAGAGAATTATTGAAGATTTGTCAGCAGAAAACTTCCCTGATATCATAAAAGATGAGAAGATATCTATCCAAGATGTTCATCGAACTCCACATAAGGTAGATCTTAAAAGAAATTCACCAAGACATATTATAATCAAACTTGCCAAAACCAAAGATAAAGAGAGAATTTTAAGAGCAGCTAGGGATAAACGAAAAATCACCTACACAGGAGAGTCAATAAGAATAATCTCAGACTACTCGGCAGAAACCATGCAGGCAAGAAGGCAATGGGATGACTTCTATACAGCACTGAAGAAAAAAAATTGCCAGCCAACAATCATATATCCAGCAAAACTGTCAGTTAAATATGAAGGCAAATTAGGAGATTTCCAGATAAAAAGAAGTTTAGGGAATTCATGAAAAACCAAACCAAAACTACATGAAATACTAAAGGGAGTTCTCTGGTTAGAAAATCAATATCAGATATCAACCCAAGACTAGAACACAGGACAGAGCAACCAGATGTCTATGCAGATAGGGAAATCACAAAAATAAATCAAGATAAAAAAACACTGAAAACAGGGAAACAGAGATGTTATTATGTAAAAGAAGACAACATTAAAACAATAAAGAGGGACTAAAAAATGTAGTCATAGATCGTTCATATGGAGAGGAACACAAGGCTATATAAAGAAATAAAAGTTAGGGTTAAACTTATAAAAATAGGGGTACGTAGTAAGGTAACCACAAAGGAGACTAACTATCCTACTCATCAAAATAAAATACAAGAAAAAAAAATAGACTCAGCAGAAACAAAATTAACAACGAATAAGAGGAAAAGACAATATATGGAGATAAACTACTCAGCACAAAAGTAAGTGGGAAAAAGAAATTCTCAACAACACACAAAAAAAGACATCAAAATGACAGCAATAAACTCATACCTTTCCATAATTATGTGGACTGTAAATAGACTAAATGCACCAAAAAAGAGATGGAGAGTGGCAGAATGGATTAAAAAAAATCTGTCTATATGCTGCCTACAAGAGACAGACCTTACACCTGGAGACACAAACAAACCAAAACTCAAAGGTTGGAAAAAAAATATTAAGGAAACAACAATCAGAAAAGAGCAGGAGTGGCAATATCAATTTCTGACAAAATAGACATTAAAGTTAAATCTACCACAAAGGATAAGGAGGGACACTATGTAATGATTAAAGGGACAATATATCAGGAGGACATAACAATATTAAATATTTATGCACCCAATGACAGGGCTGCAAGATACATAAAACAAGCTCTAACAGCATTGAAAAGTGAGATAAACAGCTCCACAATTATAGTAGGAGACTTCAACACACCACTTTTGGTGAAGGACAGAACATCCAGAAAAAAGCTCAATAAAGACACGAAAGATCTAAATTGCCGCAATCAACCAACTTGACCTCATAGACATATACAGAACACTCCACCAAACAGCAGCCAAGTAGACTTTCTTTTCTAGCGCACATGGAACATTCTGTAGAATAGACCACATATTAGGTCATAAAGCAAGCCTTAGCAGAATCCAAACCATTGGAATATTACAAAGCATCTTCTCTGAGCATAAGGCCATAAAAGTGGAAATCAATAACAGAAAAAGCAGGGAAAAGAAATCAAACACTTGGAAAGTGAACAATACCCTGCTCAAAAAAGACTGGATTATAGAAGACATTAAGGATGGAATAAAGAAATTCATAGAATCCTATGAGAATGGAAACACTTCCTATCAGATCCTTTGGGACACAGTGAAAGGAGTGCTCAGAGGTCAATTTATATCAATAAATGCACACATTCAAAACGAAGAAAGGGCCAAAATCAAAGAATTATCCCTACGACTTGAACAAATAGAAAGAGAGCAGTAAAAGAAACCCTCAGGCATCTGAAGAAAGCGAATAATAAAAATCAGAGCAGAAATAAATGAAATAGAGAAAAGAAGAACAGCTGAAAGAGTTAACAAGACCAAAAGCTGGTTCTTTGAAAAAATTAACAAAATTGACAAACCATGGGCCAAACTGACAAAAGAAAAACAGGAGAGGAAGCAAATAACCCGAATAAGAAATGAGATAGGTGATATTACAACAGATCTGAATTAAAAGAATCATATCAGATTACTATGAAAAATTGTACTCTAACATATTTGAAAACCTAGAAGAAATGGATGAATTTCTAGAAACACACTAATTACCTAAATTAACACAAACAGGGGTAGAACAACTAAGTAAACCCATAACAAAAGAAGAGATTGAAAAAGTAATTAAAAAACTCCCAACAAAAAAAAGCCCTGGCCTGGATGGCTTTCCTGCAGAGTTCTACCAAACTTTTGGAGAAGAATTAACACCATTATCACTAAAGGTATTTCAGAGCATAGAAAAGGGTGGAATACTCCCAAACGCATTCTATGAAGTCAGCTTATAAATAAAACCAAAGACGAGAACCACATGATCTTATCAATTGATGCAGAAAATGCCTTTAACAAAGTTCAACACCCATTCATGATAAAAACTCCCAGCAAAATAGGAATAGAAGGAAAACTTCTCAACGTAATAAAGGGCATTTATACAAAGCCAACAGCCAACATCATCCTAAATGAAGACACTCTGAAAGCATTCCCCTTGAGATTGAGAAGCAGACAAGGATGCCCTTTATCACCACTCTTATTCAACATTGTGCGGGAGGTCCTAGCCAGAGCAATTAGGCTAGATAAAGCAGTAAAAGTATCTCTATTTGCAGATGATATGATCTTATACACAGAAAACCCTAAAGAATCCTCAAGAAAACTACTGAAAGTAATAGAAGAGTTCAGCAGACTATCAGGATATAAGATAAACATACAAAAATCAGTCAGATTCCTCTACACCAACAGAAAGAATATCGAAGAGGAAATCACCAAATCACTACCATTTACAGTACCCCCAAGAAGATATAATAGTTAGGAATAAATCTTACCAGAGATATAAAAGACCTATACAAAGAAAACTACAAGACACTACTGCAAGAAACCAAAAGAGACCTACATAAGTGGAAAAACATACCTTGCTCATGGATAGGAAGACTCAACATTGTAAAAATGTCTATTCTACCAAAAGCGATCTATAGATACAGTGCAATTCCGATCCAAATTCCAATGACATTTTTTAATGAGATGAAGAAAGAAATCACCAACTTCGCATGGACAGGAAAGAGGCCCCAGATAAGTAAAGCATTACTGAAAAAGAAGAACAAAGTGGGAGGCCTCACACTACCTGATTTTAGAACCTATTGTACCGCCGCAGTAGTCAAAACAGCCAAGTACTGGTACAACAACAGATACATAGACCAATGGAACAGAATTGAGAATTGAGACATAAATCCATCCACATATGATCAGCTGATATTTGACAAAGGCCCAAGGTCAGTTACATGGGGAAAAGATAGTCTTTTTAAGAAATGGTGCTGGTATAACTGGATATCCATCTACAAAAAAATGAAACAAAACACATACCTCACACCATGGGCAAAAACTAACTCAAAATGGATCAAAGACCTAAATATAAAATCTAAAATGATAAAGATCATGGATGAAAAAGCAGGGACAACAGTAGGAGCCCTAATACATGGCATAAACCGTATACAAAACATTACTAGAAATGTACAGAGACCAGAAGAGAAGCTAGATAACTGGGAGCTCCTAAAAATCAAACACCTATGCTCATCCAAAGACTTCACCAAAAGAGTAAAAAGATTACCTGCAGACTGGGAAAAAGTTTTTAGCTATGACATTTCCGATCAGGGTCTGATGTCTAAGATCTACATGATACTGCAAAAACTCAACAACAAAAAGACAAATAACCCAATTAAAAAATGGGCAAAAGATATGAACAGGCACTTCGCTAAAGAAGACATTCAGGTAGCTAACAGATATATGAGGAAATGCTCATCATCATCAGTCATTAGAGAAATGCAAATCAAAACTATAGTAAGATTCCATCTCACTCCAACAAGTCTGGCATTAATTTAAAAAAACACAAAATAATAAATGTTGGAGAGGTTGTAGAGAGACTGGAACACTTATACACTGCTGGTGTGAATGTAAAATGGTACAACCACTTTGGAAACTGATTTGGCGCTTCCTTAAAAGGCTAGACATTTGAACTACCATAAGATCCAGCAATCCCACTCCCTGGAATATATCCTAGAGAAATAAGAGCCTTTACATGAACAGATACATGCACACCCATGTTCATTGCAGCAGTGTTTACAATAGCAAAAAGATGGAAGGAACCAAGGGACCCATCAATGGATGAATGGATAAATTATGGTATATTCACACGATGGAATACTACACATCGATAAAGAACAATGATGAATCCATGAAACATTTCATAACATGGAGGAATCTGGAAGGCATTATGCTGAGTGAAATTAGTAAATTGCAAAAGGACAAATATTGTATGAGACCACTATTGTAAGAACTCAAGAAATAGTTTAAACAGAGAAGAAAATATTCTTTGATGGTTATGAGAGTGGGGAGGGAGGGAGGGAGAGGGGTATTCACTACTTAGAGAGTAGACAAGAACTATTTCAGGTGAAGGGAAAGGCAACACACAATATAGGAGAGGTCAGCACAACTGGACTAAACCGAAAGCCAAGAAGCTTCCTGAATTAACTGAATGCTTCGAAGGCCAGCATAGCAGGGGCAGGGATTTGGGGACCATGGTTTCAGGGGACATCTAAGTGAACTGGCATAATGAAATTTACTAAGAAAACATTCTGCATCTCACTTTGGAGAGTGGCATCTGGGGTCTGAAATGCTAGCAAGCGGCCATCTAAGATGCATCAATTGGTCTCAACCCACCTGGCGTAAAGGAGAATGAAGAACACCAAGGACGCAAGGTAATTATGAGCCCAAGGGACAGAAGGGGCCACATGAACCAGAGACTCCATCAGCCTGAGACCAGAAGAACTAGATGGTGCCCAGCTACAACAGGTGACTGCCCTGACAGGGAACTCAACAGAGAACCCCTGAGGGAGCAGGAAAACAGTGGGATGAAGATCTCAAATTCTTGTAAAAAGATCAGACTTAATGGTCTGACTGAGACTGGAAGGACCCCAGAGATCATGGTCCTCAGACCTTCTGTTAGCCCAAGATAGGAACCATTCCCAAAGCCAACTCTTCAGACAGGGATTGGACTGGCTATGGGATAGAAAATGATACTGGTGAAGAGTGAGCTTCTTTGATCAAGTAGACACATGAGACTATGTGAGCAACTCCAGTCTGGAGATGAGAGGGCAGAGGGGGTCAGAGGCTCGCAGAACGGGCACGAAAATAGAGAGTGGAAAGGAGTGTGCTTTCTTATTAGGAGGAGAACAACTAGGATTATATAGCTAGGTGTATATAAATTTTTGTATTAGAGACTGACGCTGTGTAAACTTTGACTTAAAGCACAATAAAAAATTTTTTAATTTGCATTCAATGCAACTCCAAAGTGTGTGTTTATGTGTGTACGAAACATTCTTATTCTTAGCAGGACACATTAAAAGGTTATTATATCTGCAGATTGGGTGGGTGTCTTTTATAGAAAAGTGTCCTCCCCTTCTCTTCATTCCATTTGATATTATTTGAGTTCCTGATCATGGCCATGTATTTGAACATGCACTATTATGATAGGTCTTAAAGTTTCAAACATGAACACTACCCATAGCTCAGCATTAGCATACACTCTTCAAATTAAATGTGTAATAAAAGTAATTGCTAAAAGTTTTTCCCTAGTGCTGGACAATTTACAAAGCACTTCCACATCCTTGTCTCCATAAACCCACAAAACATGACTATCGGCACCCTTTTACCAAGGAGGAAATTGAAATTGATAGAGGATAAAATAATTGCTTAATTTAATCATTCTCAAAGTGGCTCCTGGGAAGATTTTTGGGAGAAAAATTAAATTAGATCCCTATCTCACACTACATCTCCAAAATAATTTAATAATTTCCAAATTATTAAAGATTTTGTGCTAGCAAACCTCTAAAACTGAGGCACTTGGCATACAAAAATGGCTGACATGAGATCTGATTTAAAAGTCCATTTTCTTACAGGTTCCTGCTTCTGCATTTCTGAGAATGTAACCTTGACTTTTTCCCATTCATATACATATGACCTTGGGCCTCTGGCTGGATGGGATCAGAAGACCCTGGCACCCTATCAATCATCTTGTTTAACTGGGCTGGATTTTGCCTGAAGCTACAATTAGCAGAAAAAGCGTGGGGGTCAGGAATGTGATTGTAGGAGAATAAGTTTGCTCAAGATGTTCCAGGAAGAAGGTAGTTGAGCTGATGACATACCTAGGTTGTGACCCCGCCATCATCTTCACTCCCCTTCCCTATCTTTACTATAAAAGCACACCTCTCCCTCCATGCTTCGGAGCCCTTGATAGATTCCTCTCTGACCTGTGCTTTCCCAATTCGTGAATTATATTACTCTTAATAAATTTCTTTGCTTTTACTTTAACAGAGTGAGCGTTCTTACTCTGACATTTCCAATAAAAAACCGTGAAAGTTTTAGAAAAAAGCTTAAGAGGTTAGTTTCATAATCATGGGGGTAGGGAATACTTTCCTAAGCAAAACAACTCTGAAGGCATAAAGGCATATGTATTACAAGTCCCTCAGCAACATAAAACCAAGAAAAAAAACAAACTAAACCCAGTGCCCTCGAGTTGATTCCAACTCATAGCGACCCTATAGGAGAGAGTAGAACTGCCCCATAGTTTCCAAGGAGCGCCTGGCAGATTTGAACTGCCGAACCTTTGGTTAGGGGCCGTAGCACTTAACCATTATGCCACCAGGGTTTTCCCCAGCAACATACATTAAAAAAAAAAAAAAATTTTTTTTAAACAAGATTAAAAGAATAGGAAAAAAAAATTGCAACATATATAACGCTTATTTTCAATAATATTAAAAAAAAGAAAAACTCTTAAAAATCAATATGAAAAAGACACTCAAAATGGGTAAAGTCTACAATTCTCAAAACGATAAATGTCCCTCAAGCATTCTACTGGTAATTAAGGAAATACAGATTAAAACAATGTGATTCCACCTATTTTCTCATCAGCTAGGGAAAATATTTAAAAAAGTCTTACACATTCTAATTTTGGTGACAGTGTGAGGAAATGGGTACTAATATATTGTTAAAAGTGTAAATTGGCACAATCTTTTCAGAGGACGTTTTGATTATATATAAAATGTAAAATATGCATGCCCTTTGACCTAGCAGTTTCACTTCTAGAGGAATACACACGTTACCCCACAAAATACGTGTGAGGATGTTTATTGCAACATTGACTGTAACACCATGAATCAGAACACAAATTTCATCGATAGACTAGTTAAGTAAATTACAATATGTACACATCTTGGAGTATTACATGGCAGCTACAAAGAATAACATAGAAAAATAACTTAACAGATGTCCTTGAGAGAAAATGTAAATCATAGAAAAATACAAGTAGTTCGATTCCAGTCGTATTAACATAAAGCAGCAGCAGCACCACCTGGGAGCTTGTTGGAAATGCACATTCTCAGAACTACCCCCAGACTCACTGAATAGAAAATTCTGGGCTGGGACTCCACCGCACTGGGTGGGTGGGTGGGGCCCAGCAATTTGTGGTTTTACAAGCTCTGTAGGTGATCCTGGAAACCCTGGTGGCGTAATGGTTAAGTGCTAGGGCCGCTAAAGGTGGGCAGTCCAAATCCACCTGGCACTTTGAAAACTCTATGGGGCAGTTCTACTCTGTCCTATAGGGTCACTATGAGTCGGAATTGAGTCGTCGGCAATGGGTTTGATTTGATGTTTTTGGTAGGTGATTTCAATGCACATTTAAATTTGAGAACCACTGGTTTAAATAAATTAATTAATGTGACTCTAACCTCATTTCTGCCTTAGAAATTTAGAGGAAATAAGTGTCAGTTTCTTCCCTTCCCATCACCTTGTTTTAATGATTCAAGCAGGAGTTTTAAAAGTTCTAATGTTAAATAAGCAAATTCAGACTTCGATATGGAGAAGTTTTATTCAGAAAGAAAAGGGGGAAAGAGAATGGGACTACAATACAATACAATAGGAAGAACACTCTGACCATAAAATCAGCAATTGTCTCAAAAAGTTAAGGGGACAAATGTTTTATACAGACTGATAGGTGTGGGGAAGTGGGATGAAAGGGTGACATCATCAGATGGTAAATCAGAGAATGTTTTATGCTGAGGTCAGTCTACTCTCTGGAGGGGCCCTTAAAGAAGGGGGTAGTATGTTGGCTCGGGCTGAGGGTGGGCTAAGGTTCTGGGACTTGGGTGAAGGAGAGAAGCTTAAATAAAATTTGGTTAACAAGCATTTAGTTTCTGATTGATCAGCAATGCCGTAACTCATTTATGAAGCCAGGAATGAGAGTTCGGAGGGTCTGTGTCTGGCCTTGTCATAGGTAAAACAAGGGGGCACCTGGGAGGCTTATCTAAGCCTTACAGGAAGGGCTGTTGTAGTAAACCATTTTCCTGAACGCAAAGGGTGCAGAGATTTCTTTAAACACTGCAGTTTTCCTGTATCACAGGGTTCAGGTAAAATTCAACCATCAGTCTCTGCTTTTGTTCAAAACTAATGATATTTTTTATTCACTGAACAACCTAGATGGGTTATAGATTTCTTGATTCGGGAGAAGCAGGGTTTCGGAAAACCTGAAGCAGGGTTTGGAAACCCTGGTGGCGCAATTGCTAAGTGCTATGGCTGCTAACCAAAGGGTTGGTAGTTCAAATCCTCGAGGTGCTCCTTGGCAACTCTATGGGGGCAGTTCTACTTTGTCCTATAGGTTCGGTATAAGTCGGAATCGACTCCATGGTAACATGTAAAGGTAGGGTTTCAGAAATAGCCTTTTGAAGACTCTGTGTTGTGTTATGCAAAGTCAGTTGAACTATCTGTTGAGAAGTGGTGGTAATGAGACAGGAAGAGATCAGGATGCCTGAATTAAATAAAGGCTACATTTCAAGGCCCTGTGTGCTTGACCAGCTGTAATTAAATAGTCGCGATCTAAACCTAAGTACAAACAACCACATAGCTTTTGCTACTGGCACCCCAAAACTACTTATAATTAACAAACTAAGTGCTTAGACAAGATAAGGGGCTACATTTCAAGGCCCTGTGCATTTGACCAGCTATAAATTACTGATTATCTTCCTGAGTTGTTATTTCAAGGCCTCACCAGGTGCAGAGCATACACAGTAAAGATCATCGTGGCCTATGCATGACCTTCCAAATGAGACAAACACGAACAGGGACCCCTCGCCGGGGCTTGAACCAAGATCCAGAGGCATCATGCATGCACAACACCCCAGAATAAGCCCTGTTCGACACCCCAGCAGCCTTTGTGACAGACTCCATCTTAGTTCCAGCAACCTCTGCGAAGAAGTCCATCTTGAATTCTAACTGTCTGCACGTGTGATTCCCGTAATCCTTCACCTTCTCCTAGAAATCTCCACCCGTCTAATGAATAAAGATAATGCCTTTTTCCTGCCTAAGAACTTTTATAAGCCCTATGAAATCCTTTGTCCAGTTGAGAGACTGGAGGCTAGCGTAGGTGGAGGCCCCTCTCCCTGTCTCCCTCCCTCCCTCGAGAGCCTTTTACACTCTAATAAACCTTTGTTCCTGTGGAATCTCTGAGCTTCTCCTGGTCATTCTTGGTCAGAAGAAGATAAGAACCTAAGCAGGGCTTAGTCCCGAGCTGGGAAGCCCTGTCCTGTAACAATAAGGAATCTTAAAAGAGGGATGTCTAAAATGAAAAAGAAAAATATTAATATAAAAGGTTGTATTAAAGTCCAAAAGATTAGTGGATGAAAGTTTTTCAGTTACGCAGCACTGCTCATTGAGTTTCTTGAAGCTCAGATGTAAGTACTTTTGCTGCTGGCATCCAGTCCTTACCTTTCCTAAGGGCATATATGACTGGAGTATTTTACCAGACTTCTCTAGTGACTCAGACAGTAGCTTGTCCAGAAAGATATCCAGCCCATGCATGGTCTACTGTGGTGATGAGTCCTTTGAGGTATATCTCAAGCCATCAGACTTTAACCTTCAGTGCTTCTTTAGATCCTGGGTGGAAAAACCAGCTGCAAGACAAGCTAGAGGCTCCTCGATAAGGGTCTGGACAGTCAGGTTTTACTTTCAGTGAAACCAGGTCAGGAGGGAGGGAGAAAAATTACAAACACCAGTTTGGAGTGTTGTAGCCAGATACTGAAGGAAACTACAAGAACTGAAAATTTGGAAAGGGGTAACAATGTGTGTAATATATGGCAGGATCCAGTCCATTTCACAGGTGGGTAACAAAAGCATCACTTGCCTGCGGTTTACAGAGAGGTGCAAAATGGCTCAAAGACAATGTGCTGGACCAGAATCTGATAATACACAAAGGTGTGTGCTAGCTTTCTAGTGAAACATAAAATTTCTTGCTACAGTCATCCCCTTTTGGTCAAAGATAACCTCAAAAAAAATTTCATTGTGCCTTAGGTGAAAGTTTACAGTGAAAATTAGTTTTTCATACAAAAATTAATACACAAATTGTTTTGAGACGTTGGTTGCAATCCTCGCAAAGTGTCAGTATTCTCCCCGTTTCTCTTTCCACCCTGGGTTCTCCGTGTCTATTTTTGCAGTTTTCCAGTCCCTTCCTGCCTTCTTGTCTTTGCTTTTGGGCAGATGTTCCCATTTGGTCTCATATACGTGATTGAACTAAGAAGCATATTCTCCTGTGTGTTATTTGTTTTATAGGCCTGTCTTATCTTTGGCTGAAAGGACTTTGGGAGTGACTTCAGTTCTGAGTTAGGAGGTTGTCCAGGGGCCATAGTCTTGGGGGTACCTCTAGTCTCAGACCAGTAAGTCTGGTCTTTTTTTGTAAATTTGAATTTTGTTCTACATTTGTCTCCCACTCTATCTGAGACCCTCTTTTTTTTCCCTTTCAGAGCAGGCAGTGGTAGTAGATGGGCACCATCTAGTTCTTCTGGTCTCAGGCTGGTGGAGGTTGTGGTTCATGTGGTCCATTAGCCCTTTGGACTAATATTTTCCTCATGTCTTTGGTTTTCTTCATTCTCCTTTCTCCAGAGGGCGCGGGATCAATGGATTTATCTTAGATGGCTGCTCACAAAGTTATTAAGACCCCAGATGCAACTCACCAAAGTAAGATGTAGAACATTTTCTTTAGGAACTATGTTATACCAATTTACCTAGATGTTCTCCAAGACAATCTCCCCGCAACCTCTCCAACGTCTGTTATTTTCTGTTTTTCTCATTTTGCCAGTAATGTCAGGGTGAGATTGTATTTCATTGTAGTTTTGATTTGCATTTCTCTAATGGCTAATGATCATGAGCATTTTGTCATGTGTCTCTTAGCTGCCTGAATGCCTTCTTTGGTGAAGCGTCTGTTCATATCCTTTGCCCAATTTTTAATTGGATTATTTGTCTTTTTGTTGTTGAGGTATTGAAGTATTCTATAGATTTTAGAGATTAGACCCTTGTCAGATATGTCATAGCCAAAATTTTCTTTTCCCCAGTCTTTTTACTCTTTTGGCGAACTCTTTTGATGAGCATAAGTTTTTAATTTTTAGAAGATCCCAGTTATCTAGTTTCTCTTCTGGTGTTTGCAGATTGTTAGTTATCGTTTGTATTGTATTTATGTCATGTGTTAAGGCCCCTAGTGTTGTCCCAATTTTTTCTTCAATGATCTTTATTGTTTTAGCTTTTATATTTAGATCTTTCATCAATTTTGAGTTATTTTTTGTGTATTGTGTGAGGTATGGGTCCTGTTTCTTTCTTTCTTTCTTTTTTTTTTTACAGATGGGCATCCAGTTTTGCCAGCACCACTTGTTAAAAAGTCCTCATTTAATGGACTTTGGTTCTTTGTCAAAGATCCGCTGATATAGGTGGATGGATTTACGTCTGTGTTCTCAATTCTGTTCCATTGGTCTATGTACTGGTACCAGGTTGTTTTGACTACTGTGGCTATATAGTAGGTTCTGAGATCAGATAGTTCGAGGCCTCCAACTTTGTTCTTTTTCTTCAGTAATGCTTTGCCTATTCCGGACCTTTTTCCTCTCCATATAAAGTTGGTAATAAGTTTTTCCATCTTGTTAAAGAATGCTGTGGTATTTACATCAGGATTGTGTTTTATCTGTAGATAGCTTTGGGTAGAATTGACATTTTTACAATGTTGAGTGTTCCTATCCATGAGCATGGTATGTTCTTTCATTTATGTAGGTCTCTTTTGGTTTTTTGCAATCATGATTTGTAGTTTTCCTTGTGTAGGTCTTTTATGCCCCTGGTTAGATTATTCCTAAGTATTTTACCTTTTTAGGGGCTATTATAAATGGTATTGTTTTCCTGATTTCATTTTCAAAGTTCTCTTTGTTGATGTATAGGAATCCAACTGATTTTTGTATGTTGATCTTGTTTTCTGCTGTTCTGCTGAATCTTTCTATTAGCTCCAGTAGTTTTGTTGTGGAATCTTTGGGGTACTCTGTGTATAGGATCATATTTTCTGCAGATAGAGATAGTTTTACTTCCTCCTTTCCAATTTGGATACCTTTTATTTCTTTTTCTTGTCTTTTTTTTTTTTTATTGCTCTAGCTAGAACTTCAAGCACAAAGTTAAACAGAAGTGGTGATAAAGGAAGGGCATCCTTTGTCTTGTTCCTTTTTGAGGGGTAATGCTTTCAGCCTCTTTGTCAGTTGAGAATAATGTTGACTACTGGTGTTGTATAGGTGCCTTTTATTATGTTGAGGAATTTCCCTTCTGTCTCTATTTTATTGAGGGTTTTTATCAGGAATGGGTGTTGGACTTTATCAAGTGCCTTTTCTGCATTGATTGAGATGATCACGTGATTCTTTTCTTTTGTTCTATTTATGTGGTGGATTACATTGATTGATTTTCTAATGTTGAACCATCCTTGCATACCTGGTATGAATTCACTTGGTCATGGTGTATTGTTTTTTTTGATATGATGCTGAATTCTATTGGCTAGAATTTTGTTGAGGATTTTTATCTCTGTAATATTATTCTTGATCATAAAATAAGGCTGATCTTTATTATCTTCATAGATGCTGCAAGAACAGTAATTTGCCATATTGGCCTTTTAAAGTTTGCTTTGCTGGGACTTTTCATAAGAAATCTCAGGTTGGAATTTTAAAAGCCCTTTGAAGCTAAGAAGTCAAACCAAGAATTTGCCATCAGCTTTCACTCACCATATCTATAGTTTTGAGTGAGTTACTCTGTTCTCAAGATATCATAAGTTTCGTGGGTCTTCTGGGAAGTGACCTTCCTTGTTCACCTGTAAGGCCAGGAACCCTGGAAACTAGGTACCGGTGTTTTTCTGGGAGAACTTTGTAAGAATTGGCTCCATAAAATCACCCATAGTTCCTTAAAAATATGTGGTCATATTTGATTCTATGAGCATCATTTTCAAATATGGTGTCCCAGTCAAAGCTTCATTATATAACTGACATTTCCAATTATGTCCTGTTAACAAGGAGGACAGATTCTTATTGATACTATGCAAATAGTTACATTGCCATAAGAATAAAAATACTCAATATTTCCAAATTCTAGGGAGATCTGACAGGAAGGAAAGGACAAATGTTTCATTTCTGTGTGCAAAAATATAATCTACTAAATTTATATGGGTTATAGATAGCTTAAGAGAAAATGCAGAAAATAGAACATTGAACCATTTGCAATATTCTAAACAAAATCCATAACTACCCTTCATAAATTCCTTCAGTTTTCTGTGCTCTGAAGTAGTTTGAATAGTACTGGTCTGAGCTCTTCTCTGAATGTTTGGTAGAATTCTCCAGGGAAGCCATCCAGGCCATTGCTTTTTTTTTTGGGAATTTGATTGCCTTTTCAATCTCTTCTCTTGTTGTTTGTTCAGATTTTCTATCTCAGTTTGTGTTAGTTTAGGTAGGTTGTATGTTTCTAGACATTTTTCCATTTCCTCTAAGGTCTCCAATTAGTTGGAGTACAATATTTCATAGAATTCTATCATACTTTATATTTCAGTTGAATCTGTTGTAATGTCCCCCCTCTCATTTCTTATTTGGGTTATTTGCTTTCTCCCTTGTTTTTCCTTTGTCACTTTGGCCGATGGTGTTTTGATTTCGTTGATCTTTTCAAAGAACAAACTTTTGGTCTTGTTGATTCCTTCTATTATTTTTCTGCTCTAATCTTTTTTATTTCCTTTCTTCTAGTTCCTATGGGCTCCTTTTGCTGTTCTCTCTCTGTTTGTTCTTCCTCTTTGTGGGGTTAATATTTTGATTCTGGTCTGTTCTTCCTTTTTGATGTGTGTATTTATTGCTATAAATTGACCTCTGAACAACTTACTTTGTTGTGTCCCATAGGTTTTTTTTTTTTTTTTTAAAGGCGGGGACTGCCTGTTTATTGGTTAATACTTAACGCCCCATAGCTTTTCTATATTCTTTTTTTTAATATAATTTTTATTGTGCTTTAAGTGAAAGCTTACAAATCAAGTCAGTCTCTCACACAAAAACCCATATACACCTTGCTACACACTCCCAATTACTCTCCCCCTAATGAGACAGCCTGCTCTCTCCCTCCACTCTCTCTTTTCATGTCCATTTCGCCAGCTTCTAACCCCTCCACCCTCTCATCTTCCCTCAAGACAGGAGATGCCAACACAGCCTCAAGTGTCCACCTGATCCAAGAAGCTCACTCCTCACCAGCATCCCTCTCCAACCCATTGTCCAGTCCAATCCATGTCTGAAGAGTTGGCTTTGGGAATGGTTCCTGTCCTGGGCCAACAGAAGGTCTGGGGGTCATGACCACCGGGGTCCTTCTAGTCTCAGTCAGACCATTAAGTCTGGTCTTATGAGAATTTGGGGTCTGCATCCCACTGCTCTCCTGCTCCTTCAGGGGTTCTCTGTCGTGTTCCCTGTCAGGACAGTCATCGGTTGTAGCTGGGCACCATCAAGTTCTCCTGGTCTCGGGATGATGTAGACTCTGGTTCATGTGGCCCTTTCTGTCTCTTGGGCTTGTAATGTCCCATAGCTTTTGGTATGATTTGTTTTCATTCTCATTTGATTTGAGGAGTTTTTGGATTCCTTCTTTGATTTTTTCTATTACCCAGTTGTTTTTAAGCAAGGTGTTATTCAGTTAACCATTTATTTTATTTTTTTTCCTTGCTCTTCCTGTTATTGATTTGTATTGTGATCAGGGAGAATGCTTTGTATTATTTCAGTGTTTTGGATTTTTTTGATGATTGCTTTGTTGCCTAAAATGAGGTCTATTCTGCAGAATATTTCATGTACATTGGAAAAAAATTTGCTGGTGTTGAATGGAGTGTTCCATATATGCCTATGAGGTCAAGTTGTTTGATTGTGGCCTTTAGATCTTCTGTATCTTGGTTGTGTTTCTTTCTGTATTTTCTGTCCTTTACCCAGAGTGGTGTGTTGAAGTTTCGTAGTATTATTGTGGAATTGTCTATTTTTCTTTTCAGTGCTGTTAGAGTTTGTTGTGTCTTGGAGCCCTGTCTCTGGGTGTGTAGATATTTATTAGGTTATGTCTACTTGGTGGATTGTCCATTTAATTATTATACAGTGTCTTCCCTCGTCTTTTATGGTTGATTTTTGCCTTAAGGCTTATTTTTTATCTGAGATTAGTATTGCCACTTCTGGTCTTTTTTGGTTACTTTTTGCTTGATACTTTCTTTTCTGCCCTTTGATTTTTAATATATTGATGTCTTTGTGTCTAATTGTGTCTCTCGTAGACAGCATATTGGTGGTTCATTTTTTTTTTTAATGGATTCTGCTGTTTTCTGTCTCTTTATGGGCGCCTTTAAGCCATTTAGAATCAGTATGATTATTGATAGGTATACAATTATTGCTGTCATATTGTATTTTCTTTGGTAGTGCTGACTTTTTTTTTTATTGTTCCTCTTACTTTCCTGTGCTGAGTTCCTTTTGTTTGTGGATTTTCTTTTCCTTTCTTTTGGCTTTATAGATTTTGTGCTTACTGAGTCTTTATATTTTTCTGCTTTTTTAATTTGATGAATACGATGTTAACTTTCTTTGTGGTTACCTTGATATTTACCCTTATCTTCCTAAGTTTGAACCAGCCTTTTATTACTTGATATCGCCTTGACTTATTCTCCATTTTACAGTTTTATACCTACACCATTTATTCCCACTTTTATTGTTTTGATGTTTTTGTAATTTACAGACTGATGTCTCTGGTTCCCTGATTTAAGTCTTCCAGGTTTGTTTTATTACTGAGAGTTCTTTACCTAGGTTGGTATCTGGCTGATGCTGTCTTGTGTCCTAGACTCAGGTTGTTGGCTGATGTTGTTGGTTCTGTAACTGAGGGACTCTGCATGGATTGAATTGTGTCCTCCCAAAATGTGTGCCAACTTGGCTAGGCCATGATTCCCAGTATTGTGTGATTGTCCACCATTTTGTCATCTGATGTGATTTTCCTATATGTTGTAAATTCTACCTCTATGATGTTAATGAGGCAGTTATGTTAATGAGGCAGGACAAAATCTACAAGATTAGGTTGTGTCTTGAGTCAACCTCTTTTGAGATATAAAAGAGAGAGCAATCAGAGAGGCATGGAAACCTCATACTACCAAGACAGCAGCACTGGGAGCAGAGGGTGGCCTTTGGACCCAGAGTTCCTACACAGAGAAGCTCCTAGACCAAGGGAAGATTGATGACAAGGACTTTCCCCCAGGGCTGACAGAGAAAGAAAGCCTTCCCTTGGAGCCTACACCCTGAATTTAGACTTTTAGCCTCTTAAATTGTGAGAGAATATATTTCTCTTTGTTAAAAAAAAAAAATTTAAAGCCATCCGTTTTTGGTATTTCTGTTATAGCAGTGCTGCATAACTAAGATAAACTCCCTTAAATCTTTCTTTTAAATTTAGTTTCATTTTTATGTGTTCTCTTAGTTTCTGTTTATCTGGAAATGTCCTAATTTTGCCATTGTATTTGAGAGAGAGTTTTGCAGGTTGTATATTCTTGGTTCATGGTTTTTTTCCTCTCAAGGTTTTATATATGTCATTCCATTGGCTTTTTGTTTCCCCTTTGTATGTGATTTTTCTTTTTTTTAGAGCTGCTCTCAGGATTCTTTGTCTTTGATTTTGGCAAGTGTGATTATGATGTGTCTTGGTGACTTTCTTTTTGGGTCTATCCTATATGGGGTCTGTGGAGCTTCTTGGATGGTCAGCTTTTCATCTTTCATGATATATGGGAAGTTTTCTGTCAGCAAATCTTCAACAATCTTCTCTGTGTTTTCTACTTTCTCCCCCTGCTCTGGAACTCTGATCACACACAAGTTTTTGCTCTTGATTGTGTCCCACCTAATTCTTAGGTTTCCTTCATTCTTTTCTCTGATTTTTCCTCAAAGTGGCATCCATTGATTTGTCTTCAGTTTTGGCGATTCTGTCTTCCATTGTTTCAAATTTGTTCCTATACCCTTATATTGAGTTGTCTGTTTCTGAAACGTTGTTTTATTTGATTCATCATGGTCATAGAGTGGTCTTAGTTAATGTTGGGGTTCTGTTTATGTTCAGCAGGAGAACACCAAGGCCTAGCTGTGAATACTCCTGCTATCTGCTTTTCTCTTTCTCAGTAGTGTTCCAGGACACTCACTTTTATTATTTCTAGGGTTATAGTGAACCTACTAAAGCCAAAAGTAAAACATACCATCTCGGATCACCGAGGTGACAGGCTCTGGATTTTCAACTTCTTTATACTGGGTTGGAACTCTCCTGGGAGCCTCTTCCAAACCTGAACATGAGCCTATGAATCTGGTCAGTGTTCCTTAATATGGTCAATTTCTTATTCTATTGACAAGATTTTTTAATTCCATGGTCTCCACATAGTCTTTAGCTTTTTACAACTGGGGCTTTTCCTCAAAATGACTTTTTTTTTTTTTTACTTTATGTTCTTCAAGGTCCATTATCATTACATATTGACCTGGTAACATGCTGAGACCCATTAGCAAAAGGCCTGCTAGCGCCAAACTGAATTTTTTACACATTGCTTTACCAGACCAAACCTGTTGCCATAAAACCTGCTTTACTGAGTCGATTCTGACTCATAGTGACCCTATAGGAAAGAGTAGAACTGTCCCATAGGGTATCAAAGACTGTAAATCTTTTTTAAATTTTTTATTCTTATTTTTTTGTAACACAATTTTTATTTAGTACACAAAGATTAAAGATCATAACTAAATTTCAAGAAGAAGAAAATCTACTCATATGTCATTGTCCCCAAACAATATTTTAAAATTTCTAAGCACTTGGCTGTTACCTGAAAGGTTGGCAGTTTGAACCTACCCACTGGCTCTGTGGGAGAGAGAACTGGCAATCTGTTTCCATAAATATTACAGTCCAGAAACTCTGTGGGGCATTTCTACTCCATCACTTGGGGTCTCTATGAGTCAAAATCAACTTAGCACGTAACAAGAACAACAACATGTTCCCTTCTAGTCTCTCTCTCTCTCTATGTATATATCATATTTTTATATGGCTGTTATAATTATACTTTAGAATTTAATTGCATATCACATTATATTTGCTAATTGCTTTGTATTTAGTCTTGACACCACTATGAAACATGAGTATATGCTTCCCCAGGGCAGGAAGCAAATCTTGGTTTTCTATATATCTTTATTTTCTACAGATGGTACCTAGCACTAAGAACATAGTAGATGCTCAATGTATAGTTTTGATTAATAGAAATTTCAAAGTCTTTTTAAAATCACTGTTTTTATTATATCCTTTTAGATCCATCAAATCTATTCCAAGTTGTCTGCTGAGGATATTTATAAAATACTGACATCCTACAAAGCTAACTACCTAATTGTAGAGGATGCTATTTGCAATGAGGTGGGAACCATGAGAGGTTGTAGAGTTAAAGATTTATTAGACATCGCAAATGGGCATGTAAGTAATCATTTGGAAAGTTAAACTTTTCTTTTGAGAACAATGACTATTTAAACTTGTAATCTTAAAACTTCATTTTTGGAACTTAAGAATATAATCAAAGTTATAAAATCATGGGGAAAACATTGAAAGTATTTTAAAAATTTTTCTTATTGTGCTTTAGATGAAGGTTTACAGAACAAATTAGTTTCTCATTAAACAATTAATACACATTGTTTTGTGACATTGGTTGCCAACTATTTCCATTCGTCCAGCTTTCCTATCCCCTCCTGCTTCCTTGTCCTTGCGTCTGGGCTGGTGTGGTCTTTTTGTCTTGTATACATGGTTGAGCTATGTGTATTATTGTTTGTTTTATGGGCTTGTCTAATCTTTGGCTAAAGGGTGAACCTCAGGAGTGACTTCAGTCTGAGTTAAAAGGGTGTCCAGGGACATATTCTCGGGGTTTCTCCAGTTTCTGTCAGAAGAGTAAGTCTGGTCTTTTTTTGTGAGTTAGAATTTTGTTCTACGTTTTTCTCCAGCTGTTTCTGGGACCCCCTTTTGTGATCCCTGTCAGAGCAGTCGGTTGTGCTGAAGTAAGTCTAGTGGAGGCTGTGGTAGTTGTGGTCCATTAAACAAACAACCAACCAATCAACCAACAAACAAACCTGTTGCCATCGAATAAATTCCAACTCATTGCGACCCTATAGGACAGAGTAGCACTGCCCCATAGGGTTTCCAAGGAGCATCTGGTGGATTTGAACTACCAGTCTTTTGGTTAGCAGTCTTGGCTCTTAATGTCTACACCACCAGGGTTTCCAAAAGTCCTTATTATTATGATTTTTAAATTTTATTTTGCTTTAGGTGAAAGCTTACAGGTGAAGTTAATTCCTCATTTAAAGATATATACTAATATTGTTTTGTGACACTCGTTGTAATCCCCACAATGTGAGAGCACACTCCCTCTTACCATCCCAGGTTCCCTATGTCCATTCATCCAGTTCCCGTCCTTTCCTGTCTTGTCATCTTGCTTTTGGGCAGGAGTTGTCCATTTCTTCTTGTATATTTGATTGAACCGAGAAGCACATCCCTCAGGTATGTTATTGTTTTATAGGCCTGTCTATCTTTGTCTGAAAAGTGGGCTTCAGGAGTGGTTTCATTTCTGGTTTAGCAGAGTGTCTGGGGACTGCCACATCTTTCCCTTGTGGAGTGGCTGGTGGGTTCCAACCTCTGACCTTTCAGTTAGCAGCTGAGTACTTTAACCACTGCACCACCAGGGCTCCTTTCCTTTGCTTTTGAGATACACAAATAAGCAGATTTTTAGCCATTTAGAGCCCGCCTGTTGTGCATACCCCCAAAAACTGTGCCCAACATCTCCTAGCCACCGATAACATAGCCCTGTAGTTATAAGGACCCCAAGCCATTGTTGCACTTCTGAGCTTTCTGATCCAGAGACTTGCCTGGGGATATCATCTAGGTGAGTATAACTGCCCCTTCTCTGGGAGTTCCTTCTTTTGCTCTCTACCCCTTCTACCCCTAGTGAACAGCTTGTTGTACGATACTGCTATCTCGCGGTCGTGTATTTTTCCTTGATCAGCCTTGAACTCACTATAATGCTGCTTCTCCTGCTTCTGTGTGCCCTCTGGTCGATTCCAACTCGTAATGACCCTATGGGACAGTAGAACTGCCCCATACAGTTTCCAAGGCTGTAATCATTATGGAAGCAGATTGCCAAATCTTTCTCCCATGAAGCAGCTGGTGGGTTTGAACCACCAACCTTTTGGTTAGCAGTCAAGCTCTTAACCACTGGGCCACCAGGGCTTCTTCACTACAATGACATAATCAATGGAATCCTCTACAGGTGAATTTTTTTGTAGTAGTTAGAAAACCTTTTTCTACATCCAGGTTATAGAATTCACTTTTGTTTTCTTATAGTTTCAGTTTTTACTTTTAGGTCCTTTTGAAGTTTATTCTTGTGTATTATGTGATAAAACTAGAATGGATCTAGTTTTATCTATTTGTAAATGGTTATCCAGTCATCCCAATATATTGAAAAGTCTGCTTTGTCCCAATCATCTGATTTTATTATATTCTAGATTTCTGTATGTGTTGCATCTATTTATGAATTTTCTATCTTATTCCTTTGGTCTGTCTATCCATGTGCCTATAACATACTGTTTTAATTATGAAGCTTTGTTGTACATTTTAATATCTTACAGGGCTTGACCCCATTCATAGCTGTTCCTTTTTAGTGTTTTCCTAGGTATTCTTACATGCCTATTTTTCCATATGAGCTTGAGTATCAACTGATCTAGTTCTAGGAAAAAAGCTTGTTGGTATATGTGATGCAATGAATTACTTAATATGGCTCTTCTAGCCATGCATGGTATTGTGACTCCCACAAAGTGATTGAGTGGGAGTATTTGATAAGGTATTTGTGGCCCACCAAGGGGATTGGACAACATGGTAATAATGCAAGTAAAGTACATGGAACTCTCGCAGGGGTGGGTCCATGCAAATAAGGTTTATGGAACTCTAACAAGGGGATTGGTCAGTTTTGCCATCTTGTTAGGCTAGGAAGGGGACCTCATTACTACCAAGAAGAAAAGCCATGGCAGAGCTCAATCTTTGGACCCAGGTTTCCTGCATGGAGAGCCTCCTAGACCCAGGAGATAGAAAGAGAGCTGTAACACTGGAAACAGCAGCAGAGAAATGGTGGCAGGAAAACCAGGAGACTGGTGTGAGATGGCACAGTGGGCTTCCCAGCCTACTGAGTGAGGTGGCTACAGTGGGCATGCCAACTTACGAAGCAAGAGAATTGAGCACCTTTGGGCAGGAGGCTTCCTGGCTGAGTGAGGTGCCACTGGGCACTTATTGGTGGAGCTAAAGAGCTTTGTAACACTTGCTGGAGCAGGGCAGAGGTGAGGCTGAGGGCCAAGCGAGGCTTATCTGCAGGCAAAGCCAAGAAGATCTGTATCCTGAGTTGTTCTTGTTACTTACAAGTTGATCTTCATCTTGAATTGTAGCCTGTTACTTCCCTAATAAACCCCATAGCTGTGAGTATGGTCTGTGAGTTCTATGTGGCCGTTACAACAAATTTTCAAACCCAGAAGAGAAGTAGAGAATGCTGTGGGAGGGACAGCTTGTGTCAAACTGGTAAAATATTTGGAGAGAGGAGATGTGTCTGACCTCCATCTCACTGGGATCAGCATTGGGCTGATGGTGTTGATGATGATTCCCCTCCCCCACTTGTGAAGTTAGAGGAGGTCTGATGCCACCATGCCATTTTTACAATATGTATATTTTTCTACAGCTTGAAGCAATTGTCAAGGATTTCTTTCTTCCCCACCCCAGAGTTGTAGTTTGGGCAGCTAAGCTTTTGCATGCATTTTCTTCCTATCAGCCTTCTCTCTCCCTTTCTCTTATGCTTACAAAGCTGTTGTCTGCTTTCTTGCATAAAGTAGGTAGTTTTGTCAGATGCTCAGTTTTTCCTCCTGGACCTCAGCAGCAAAGAGTTGAGGCCATAATACTTTAGTACTTCTCAGTTGAGGTCACATGGTCATCATGGGCCCACATAAGGGCCTGTTCTTTTTTCATATATATGAATTTTTCCCCCTGATTCCTTATCTTACTTTGATTCCCACTCCGACTCCTTTTCCTATTTCCATAGGTTCCTATTCAAGTGTGCCTGGTATGACCTTGTAAAAATAGGGGATGGCTTTGTGGATGTATGTGATTAAAATTTATACAAATGTTATTGCATTACAGATTTAATTCTTTCTTACTTTTAAAATCCAATACCATGTCCTTAAGATCTATCTATATTTCTGGATGTATTAGGTCATTGCTCTGACAGCTGCATTGTTTTCCAAAGTATATATTCACCACATTTTACTGATCCTTCACACTGGTGTTAGAAATTTAAATGGCTTTCAGTGCCTTACTTCTATGAACAATGTTGTGATGAACACGCTTGTACATGTCCCTTTGTGGACATATGAAGACATTTCCCTGGAAATTATTAAGGAGTTTGCTTTCTGTGATGGAGGGTATATTTATGCTTTTCATACTTAATTTCACGGAATACTGCTAGATTGCACACCAGAATAGCTACACCAGTGTTCACTTCCACCAAAAGTGCATACAGTTTCCTTTTTCTTCACTTTCTCACAGAAATTTGGTATAACCAGTGTTTTGCCAGTCTAGTATGAATAGATAGTGTCTTATCATTTTAAGAGGCATTTCTCTATGGTTAAGTAGATCATCTCCTTATATACTAGGAAGTAAGTTATTTTCCTTTCTGTGAATTGTATAATATTTTTATTTTTCCATCGGTTCCTCAGCCAGGTTTTACTTGGAAGGGTTCCTTACGTGGTCTACAAATCAATACCTTGTTTTTTGGTGTTGCAAGTGCCTTCTCCAAATTGCTCATTTGTTAACTTTGTGTTATTTGTTGAAAAGAAATCATTAAGTTTTATGTATTTGGGACAAAATATATATATTAAATCTCAAATTCAAATTTAACCAGGCATCTTGTATTTGATCTGTAAACCCTAACCATGAGACTTTTCTTCCATTCCAGACCCTCCTCTTCTCAAGGGTTTCTCGATGAAGGATGGTTTCTGTTAATACGTGTTGTAAACAGCCAGTTCTCTCTTTACATTTAGGTGGGGGCTGATTAGCACTGACAAAGACTGAATATTTGACCATGCTTATTTTAACCCAGTACCCTTTGCATACCTAATATATTCTCTTCCCTGTCTTCCATATATTCTAAGAATATTTTAGTATTTGCAAACGGTAAATTTCTAGTTTCAAGAGTTAATTCCGCCATTGGCCAGTTGGGGGAGCTAGAAACTTACTTATGGCAATTCTTAGGCACGCCATTTGCCAGAGTCCCGTTTTAAGAGGTAAAGTGGTCTTGGTCTTCGAATTTTTATAAAACATCTTTTCAAAGCAGTCTTCATTTTAAAATTCATGACAGATCATCAAATACAGAAAGGGAAAAGAGGAAAGGGAAGAACTTTCAAGTTCATCTATTCCAGTCATGTTTTAGCATAAAAAGCCCACTGCTGTCGAGTCGATTCCGACTCATAGCGACCCTATTGGAGAGAGTAGAACTGCCCCGTAGAGTTTTAGCATAACAACCACGCATTTTGGCCTGGGTAAACCTCACAACTGTGTTCAGAGTCGGAGGCAGATGGAGTTCTGTGTGCAGTCAGCCTCAGCCACCAGTCTTTCTAAGATGTTTTAGGGGACTCTGAAGCCAAAGGGCAAAGACACTTCATTTTCTTTCCCAGGTACTAAACTGATTGGTTCTGATAAATAGCAGTGCATGTAAGATTCAGAACTATAAAGACATAAATTATTCAAAAAAGTTTTTCGGTGAAGATCCTTTCATTTTCTACTCAAGATATTATTAAGTAGTGGTGATGCAGTGGTTAAAGCAATCGACTGCTAACTGAAAGGATGGCAGTTTGAAACACACAGCGGCTCCTGGGGGAGAGATGTGGCGGTCTGCTTCCGCAGATTTACAGCTTCGGAAACCCCATGGGGTTGCTGTGAGTCGGAAGCAACTTGAGGGCAGTGGTTTTTTTTAATCACGTGTTACTCACTTTGGTTTCTCAGCCTGTGGGTTTTTTTTTTTTTTAAACTCGAATTATTTAGAAATTCAGAAAATTGAAAAGTATTCCTTCCTTGGAGAGGTAAACCTGTTGATGTTCAAGTTTCAAGGACACAACCTGGTCACTGATCTGTTGAGGGTGATGAGACTGCTTCTCTTTTTCATATAGGAGATGACTGATAGTGGTGACATTCATAACACAATTTATCTCTTGTTCAGGGCATTGATATGCCGGTTTTCTTTGTGCCTTAAATAAAAACATTACAAAGTAGTAAACAGTAGTAAATAGTATAGTTACTGTCCAGTTGGTTCCAACTCATAGCGACACTATAGGACAGAGCAGAACTGCCCCATAGGGCTTCTAAGGCTGTAATCTTTTTAAATGTACTTTAGATGAAGGTTTACAGAACAAAGTAGCTTCTCATTAAACAGTTAGTACACAAATTGTTTTATGACATTGGTTAACAACCCCAGGACATAGCAGCACTCTCCCTTCTCCACCTTGGGTTTGTCATTGCCAACTTTCCTGTCCTCTCCTGCCTTCTAGTCCTTGCCCCTGGGCTGGTGTGCCCCTCCAGTCTCATTTTGTTTTATGGCCCTGTCCAATCCCTGAATGAAGGGTGAACCTTAGGAGTGACTTCATTACTGAACCAAAAGGATGTCTGGGGGCCATACTCTTGGGGTTTCTTCAGTCTCTGTCAAGCCAGTAAGTCTGGTATTTTTTTGTGAATTAGAATTTTGTTCCACATTTTTCTCCAGCTCTGTCTGGGATCCTCTATTGTGATCCCTGTCAGAGCAGGCAGTGGTGGTAGCCAGGCACCATGTAGTTGTACTGAACTCAGTCTGGTGGAGGCCACGGTAGTTGTGGTCCATTAGTCCTTTGGACTAATCTTTCCTTTGTGTCTTTAGTTTTCTTCATTCTCCCTTGCTCCCGAAGGAGTAAGAACAGTGGAGTATCTTAGACGGCCGCTCACAGGCTTTTAAGACCCCAGATGCTGCTCACCGAAGTCGAATGTAGAATATTTTCTTTACAAAGTATGCTGTGCCAACTGAGCTAGATGTTCCTCAAGACCATGGCCCCCACGGCCCTCAGCTCAGGGAGTTTGGATGTGTCTATCGAGCTTCCATGACCTTTCTTGTACAAGCTGTGCTGGTTTCCCCAGTATCGTGTACTGTCTTACCCTGCACCAAAGTTACCCCTTATCTATTTTCTTTTTAGTGTTTTTCCATTCTCATTGCTTCCTTCCCTCTTAACCATCAAAGATTGTTTCTTTTTGTGTGTAACCTTTTCATGAATTTTTATAGTAGTGGTCTCATACAATATTTGTCCATTTGTGATTGACTTATTTTACTCAGCATAATGCCCTCCAGATTCATCCATGTTGTGAGCTGCTTCACAGATTCATCATTGTTCTTAATTGTCGTATAATACTCTATTGTGTGTATGTACCATAGTTTATCCATTCATCTCATCTGTTGATGGGCATCTAGGTTGTTTCCATCTTTTTGCTGTTGTGAACAATGCTGCAATGAACAAAGGTGTGCATATGTCTGTTCAAGTGACAAGTCTTATTTCTCTAGGATATATTTCTAGGAGTGGGATTGCTGGACCATATGGTGTTTCTATCTCTAGTTTTCTAAGAAGCACCATGTCGTTTTCCAAAATGGTTGCATCACTTTGCATTCCCATCAGCAGTGCGTAAGAATTTCAATCTCCCTGCAGCCTCTCCAACAGTTATTTCCTGTGTTTTTGATTCGTGCCAGTAATTAAGGTTGTAATCTTTATGAAAGCAGACTGCACATTTTTCACTACTTGTGGGTTCAAACCTCTGATCTCTCGGTTAGCAGCCAAATGTAAAGAATACAGATTATGACAAGTAAAATCCCCCTTCTTAGCCCACTCCCCTTCCTAACTCACTCCTCTTTCAAACCTACTCAGATTTACTTCCATATATGGCCATTACAGATTAAACTCATTTTTTTTTCTTAAACTTTCTATAATGAAGAATTTAAAAAATAAACAGGTAGAGAGAGCAGCGTAGTAAACTTGATCTACCCATTACCCAGCTTCAACAATTATCAATAATCTCATTATATTCCCCACATCCAGATTGTTTTTGAGCAAACTATAGACACGATATCATTTTATTTGTAAATATTCCCTACCTAATCATTTTGTTTATTAAAAGACTTTTTTTAAGGACAGTTTTAGATATATAGAAAAACTGAGCAGACAGTACAGAGAGTTCCCATATCATACTCTCCCCAAGATTTCCCTTATTCTGGAAGTCGCCATGTACAGCCCACACTTAAGAAGTGGGGAGTTAATACTCCCTTTCCTTAGTAACACCCCCTATTATTAAATGCATGGTATACACTTTTAACAGATGTATGATTTGTTACAATTTCTTACATTAAATATAAATTATAAATTTACATGTTACAATTTATGCCTCATATTGATACATTATTGTTAACAAAAGTCCACAGTTTATTCAGATTTCCTTAGTTTTTACCTAATGTCCTTTTAAGGAGCCCTGGTGCCACAGTGGTTAAGTGCTGGGCTCCTAGCCTCAAGGTCGGCTGTCGGAACCTCTCAGCTGCCCCACAGAGAAAGATGTAGCAGTCTGCTTCCGTAATGATTACAGCCTTGGAAACCAAGAATAGAAGCCAGTTTTATGCCGTCTTTTTTTTTTTTTTTTTTATAGGGTCAGCATGAGTCTTGACGGCAATGAGTTTCAATGTCCTTTTTCTCTTTCAGGATCTCACCCAGGCTACCCCATTACATTGAATTGTCCTGTCTCCTTAGATTCCTCTTGGCTGTGACATTTTTCAGACTTACCTTGTTGTTTATGATCTTGATAAAGTACTGAGGAGTACTGATTCAGGTATCTGGTAGGATGCCCCTCTATTGGAACTTATCTGGTATTTTTCTCATGATTAGACTGGGATTACAGGTTTTTGGGAGGAAGATCACAGAGGTAAAGTACCATTTTCATCACATCAGATCAAAGGTATATACTAGCAAATCATGATTTATGATTGTTATATTGACCTTGATCACTTGGCTGAAGTTGGATTTGTTAGGTTTTTCTCCACGGAAGGTTACTTTTCCCCACCTCCTTTCCACACTGTGCTCTCTGGAAGGCACTCACTGTGCACAGCCCACACTTACAAAGTGAGAGTGATGCTACCTTTCCTTTAGGGTGGAGTCATTTATATCAGCATGGATTCATGGGTATTTATTTTGTACTTTGGCTTATAGTTCAATACTTCTTTGTTTATTTTGTTATTCAAATTATTCCAACTTGGGCAACTGGGGGTCTTTCAGTTGATGCCTGTGTCCCTTTGTCATACCCCTCGTCATTGTGGATTTTTTGAGCACTTCCTTGCTTTTGGAAACCCTGGTGGCATAGTGGTTAAGAGCTATGGCTGTTAACCAACAGGTTGGCAGTTCTAATCCACCGGAAACTCTATGGGGCTGTTTTACACCATCCAGTAGTGTCTCTGTGAGTCGGAATTGGCTTGATGGCAATGGGATTGGTTTTTTTTTTTGTTTGTTTCCTTATTTTCTGATATTATAAAGCGTTCCAGGCTCATCTTGCATATTTCCTGCTTCAGTCCTAGAATCAGTCATTTCTTCAAGGATCCCTGATTCCTTTTAAAGAAGGATGGGATTAGAAACCAAGGTCTGGGTGTTAGATCTGCTCATTGCTACTGCCATTTCTTTTAAGCCATCTAAATTGACAAAGCAAAGAAATACCTGCGTATACTAACCCACGTGTACACACAAAACTATAAATATTTCTGTATATAACTGTTATGGATTGAATTGTGTCCCCCACAAATGTGTATCAACTGGGCTAGGCCATGAAGCCCAGCATTGTGTGATTGTCCACCATTTTGTCATCTGATGTGATTTTCCTATGTGTTGTAAATCCTGCCTCTATGATGTTAATGAGGCAGGATTAGAAGCGGTTATGATAATGAGGCAGGACTCAATCCACAAGATTAGGTTGTATCTTGAGTCAATCTCTTTTGAGATATAAAAGAGAAAAGTGAGCAGAGATACAGGGGAACTTCATACCAACAAGAAACAAGAACCAGGAGACCAGTGTGAGATAGTGTGATGCAAGGAGCAAGAATGCTGAGTGCCCTCCAGCTGAAGTTTACTGGCAGAGTAGGGTGCCTCCAGGCACTTATCGGTGGATTTACATAGCTTTGGAACACTTGTCCTAGCAGGGCAGATGCAGGTGGCAAGGCCTGAGGGGCTGAGAGGCTAAGGAACCAGGAAGCAGTTGCTAAAGAGACAAGGAACACCAGAAGCAGAGCTGCTTCAGTCTCAAAGGGTAGGGCCATGACCTCTGGGGTTTCAAAGAATGGAGCCATGGCCTTTGAGGTTTCATAGGGTGGGGCCACAATGTCCTAGGTTTCAAAGAGTCAGGTCTTCATCAACTTGGTTCCAGAGTATGGGGCTATCTTTCAAGAGTGTCAGCGTAATGGGTCCAGAACTGCTGCCCAAAGCTGAGGGGGCGGGGCTGCCATGCCCAAGGGGCAGAAGAATGGGGGCAATGAGGTAGGGTCGACACTCAGGTGGAGTAGGAGAATGGGGCTGATCAAATCCAAGGGAGTAGAGTTGCCATTCTAGCAGGTCTGGAAGGCAGAGCTGAAGCCTAGGGCTGAGGGGCCTCCACCTAGAATCCAGAGACTGTGGCCAACACCCAGAGCCTAAAGGGGAGGGCCATTGCTCAAGCGGTCTCAGAGAACACAGGATTATTTTCCAGCCTTCAGAGCTAATGTAGTGTGTTCTGCTGACTTGCTTAGTGCCTGTTATCCCTTCTTTCCCTCTAATTTTTCCCAATTGTAATGGAAATGTCTACCTTGTGGCTATTCTACCATTGTACATTGGAAGCAGATAACTTGTATCCTCAATTTCAGAGATGAAAAAGAATTTCTGGATTTTGGACTTGGAGTTGATTTAAGACTTTAGCTATGATAATACATGGTGAATATATTTTACATGTGGCAAGAACATGAGTTTTGGGGGGCCAAAGGGTGGAACTTTGTGGATTGAATTGTATCTTCCCAAAATATGTGTCAACTTGGCTAGGCCATGATTTCCAGCATTGTGTGATTATCCACCATTTTGTCATCTGATGTGATTTTCCTATGTGTTGTAAATCCTACCTCTATGCTATTAACGAGACAGGATTAGAGGCAGTTATGATGATGAGACAGGACTTAGTCTATAAGATTAGGTTGTATCTCAAATCAATCTCTTTTGAGATGTAAAAGAGAAGCGGGCAGAGAGAAATGGGGAACCTTATACCACTAAGAAACAAGAGCCAGGAGAAAGCATGTCCTTTGGATTTGGGGTGCCTATGCTGAGAACTCCTAGACCAGGGGACTAGGTTGATGACAAAGGCCTTCCCCCAGAGCTGATAGAGAGAGAAAGCATTCCCCTGGAGCTGGTGCCCTGAATTCAGACTTCTAGCCTCCTAGACTATAAGAGAATAAATTTCTCTTTGTTAAAGCCATCCACTTGTGCTGTCACTGTTATAGCAGCACTAGATAACTAAGACAGTAACCATCTGTATTTATATTAAATTAAACATGAGTTATTATTGATGTCACCAACTCTAATCCGTCATCACATACGTGGTTCTAGCCTCATTCCTTGTCTAACTGTAAATTTCTACTTAGTGAGAAACCTGGCTCCCACTATCCCAACCCATTTCCGTAATTGTTTAATTCCAGGATACATGAATGACAGGATCAGAATTGTTAACCCATACCTCCATGGCAAACGACTTTATCAACTAAAGTACAGTTTGTATGTACTATTTCTTAGGCTTTTAGTCTTATAGACTCCATTTATTTCCAAAGTTACTTAGGTCAGCACCTTTCCTCCACCTCCTTCAGTGAGGTTGTTTTATATATTTGTTATATAGTTAGAGTCTCTTGTCACAGTCTACATTGTTTACTGGATTCCAGTTTGCATACATTAAGTTTCACTCCTTGTGTCGTAAAGTTTTATGGGTTTGAACAAATGCATAAGGTCATGTAACCATTACAGTATCATCCAGAATAGTTTCACAGCCCTAGAAATCACCTGTGCTCCACCTGTTTACCTCTCCACCCCCTCCTCCTGAGCCCCTGGAAACTATCGATCTTTTACTGTCTCTATAGATTTCCCTTTTCCAGAATGTCATATAATTGGAATCATACAGTGTGTAGCCTTTTCAGACTGGCATCTGTCACTTAACTATATGAATTTAAGGTTCCTCCAGGCCTTTTGAAGGAGCCCTGGTGGCATAGTGGTTAAATGCTCAAACCCACCAGTCACTCTGCAGGAGAAAGATGTGGCAGTCTGCTTCCATAAAGATTTACGGCCTTGGAAACCCAATGGGGCACTTCTACTCTATCCTACAGGGTCATGATGAGTCAGTATTGACTGGATGGCAACAGGTTGCCATGCCTTTTTTGTGGCTTGATAGCTCATTTCTTTTTATTGCTGAATAAGAAATATTCCATTAAATGAATGTACCACAGTTTTAGTTCATTTTTAGTTGCTTTCTATTTTTTTTTTCTATTACATTGTATGGTTCTATTAACTCATCTTCTATGATGAACATGTAGGCTGTTTTCTTTTTCTATATTTCTTCCTCATTGCTCCTTCTGAAGGGATGAGAATACTTCCCACTGTATCCATGCCACGTGGCCAATCCTGCCATCTTTTGTTTTTATTGTGGTAAAAATATGTATATAAAGAAAAGTTGCCATTTTAACCATTTTTAAGTGTTCAATTCAATGACATTAATTATATTCACCGTGTTATACGTCTATTATCATTGTCTATTTCTAAAAGTTTTTCACCACTGAAAAGATAAACAACCTCAAACTTTTGGATTGTCTATTCCATGTTTAGACAAAATTTCTTAAATTCTAAATCTATACTTCTTAATTTTTTTGAGCAGTAATGAATTTTTTTTTTTTTAATGAATTCCTTAGGGCTGCTTTGCCCAATACAGTAGCTACTAGTCACATGTGGCAATTTAAATTAAATTTAAATCAATTAAAATTAAATTTCAAATTAATTTTCTCATAGCACTAGCCACATTTCAAGCACTCAATAGCCACACATGGATAGTGGCTACCATACTGGACAACATACATTTCCAGCACTGCAAAAAGGTCTATTGGACAGTACTGTCTTAGAGAGTTTGTTGGAAGCTATATGTGCAGATTTGACAGATATATACCGATTCTATGAAGCTAGCATGGAGCTCAGGGTATAATCTCTTGCTTTAGTCAGTATGCCCTAACCTTGATTTGGTGTCAGTGTCTGACCTCGAAGAAAAATGGCATGGGGAGGCACCTGACCTCCTTTAACTTCACAAGGGGGAAGGAGAGTCATTATCAGCATCAACGGCCCAAGGCTGATTGCTATGTAACGAGGTCAGACATCCTTCCATCTTCCAACGTTTTTACCAATTCTGACACCATCTGTCCCTTCCATGGCACTCTTTACTTCTCTGCTGGGTTCAATAATTCGTTGCAATGGTCACGCAAAACTCACAGACGGTGTACTCCAGTTACGGGGTTTATTAGGGAAGTAACAGGTTACAATTCAGGATCAGGAACACTTAGGATACAGTTGTTCAAACAGGACAGCCTCCTCTCAGCTGTGCCTTCAGTCAGGCCTCTCTCTCTGGCCCTTGGCCCAGCCTCTCCCTGCTCAGGCAAGTGTTACAAAGCTCTTTAGCTCTGCCAATAAATGCTTGGAGTCACCGCACTCTGCCAGGAAGCCTCCCGCACAAAGGCACTTAGCTCTCTCATTCCGTGGATCATTGAGTTTAGCTCCACCAGGTGCCCAGAGGCACCCCATTCCACCAGCAATCCTCCTGCCTGAAGGTGCCCAGCTTTCTCACTCTAGGCGGGTCTCAGCTCAGGGATCCTGTGTCCAAAGGATGTGCTCCGCTCCCATCTCCTATACATGGTGGTAGTCAGGTTCACCACCCCACCACCCTGTGCACTGGCATTGCTCATTTTAAGCTTAGTGGGATGGTAAAACTGACCAATCCCCTTGTTAGGGTTCCATACACCTTATTTCAATGGTCCCACCCCACAAGGGTGCCATATACCTTATTTACTTATTGACAGCTATGCAATCCTCTTGGTGGGCCACAAGTAACTCATTTGCATAGTCCCACTTAGTCATTTGGTGGGAGTCACGAAGTTCATATGGTTAGGAGGCCCGTATAAGTCATTCATTGCTCTGCAGACCTTAAAATAACCAAGAAAATTCTGAGTCTATAAAATTCTCTGATTGTCCTGAATCTTGACCTGGGCCCCAGACCCCTTAATCTGTGTAATGTCAAGCAGTTCATAGTTCAGTGCCTTTGGCTCGGGAATGCTCTCCCTTAAAAGTAGCCACTGTAAATACAAGGCAGGTACACGAAGAAGAGGCTGCCTTTGTCCTTCCTGCTCACCACTGGAGGAAAGGATTGTGTGTTGGGGGTGGGATGGGGGAAGATACTAGCAATAGTTTATGCCAAACCAACAAACCAGTTACCATTTAGTGGACTCGGACTCACGGTGACTCCACATGTGCAGAGTAGAACTGCACTCCATAGGGTTTTCAAGTCTGTGAACTTTCGGAAGCAGATCTCCAGCCTTTTCTTCCAAGGCGTCTCTGGGTGGGTTCAAACAACCACCCTTCTGGTTAATAGTCAAGAGCTTAACTATTTGTACCACCCAGTGACTCCTAGTTTATGCCTGGTAGGCCTCAAATACTTGAACTCTTTTTCTCTAGTTTTTGTAAGGCAAAGATTATTATTTTCCTTTTCAAGCTGGAAAACACAGGCTCCCCCCAAAATAAATAGCCCAAGATCACACAACATGTATATGGCCAAATCAGGACTCAAACCCAGGTGGGCTTGGTACCCCCCTAATTTGTTCTCACTTTCCTGCTAGTACCAGCTCTGGTGAATTGTAAGGGTATTCAGGCACCTGCTGCAGTGCTCTTCACATGTCAGGAGCCATCGAATCCAGAGGTGCAAGTTGGGGGCTGAAAGCGTCCACCGCTAGCTGTAGCTCCAGCTCTTGGGTTACAATGTGTATGGTGTGGATACATACATTTGGTATAGATAAAGAGCTGAAAATTACTGCAAGACTGACACAAGAAATGATATGGTAAGTCAAAGGCTCAAAGAAAGGACTGGGAAAGTGCTGGTGCTTGGAGAAGAGGTATTTTGTCTAAGTAACATCTTTTGGTCTGGAAGGCAGAGTGGGAAGCATGGTGGACATTTATTTTTGTTTGAATGTAATGGAGAAAATGAATAATCTGTATTAAGGAGGTCCTCAGAGAGTATTATAGACCCTGAAAAAACTTTCCATCACTTAACCCCATCTGCCGAAATTGTTGTTCTTGTTAGCTGCTGTCAAGTCAATTCCAACTCATTGTAACCCTATGTACAACAGAATGAAACACTGCTTGGTCCTGCGCCATCCTCACAATCGTTATGCTTGAGCCCATTGTTGCAGCCACTGGGTCAGTCCATCTCATTGAGGGTCTTGCTCTTTTTCAATGACCTTCTACTTTACCAAGCGTGTTGTCCTTTTCCAGGGACTGATCCCTCCTGATAACATGTCAAAAGTATGTGAGACGTAGTCTCGCCCTCCTTGCTTCTAAGGAGCGTTCTGGTTGTGCTTCCAAAACAGATTTGTTCGTTTTTCTGGCAGTCCATGGTATATTCAATATTCTTCACCAACACCACAATTCAAAGGTGTCAGTTCTTCTTCAGTCTTCCTTATTCATTGTCCAGCTTTTGCATGCAGTGAGGTGATTGAAAATACCATGGATTGATTCAGGTGTGCCTAGTACACAAAGCGACATCTTTGCTGCTTAATACTTTGAAGAAATCTTTTGCAGCAGATTTGGCAGTGCAAATCTAATTGCACATTTGATTTCTTGACCGCTGTTTCCATAGTCTGTTGATAGTGGATCCAAGTGAAATAAAGTCCTTGACCACTTCAGTATTTTCTCCGTTTATCATGATGTTGCTTATTGGGCCAGTTGTGAGGATTTTTTGTTTTCTTTGTGTTGAGATGTAATCCATACTGAAGGCTGTGGTCTTTGAACTTCATCAGTAAGTGCTTCAATTCCTCTTCACTTTCAGCAAGCGAGTTTGTGTCATCTGCATATCGAAGGTTGTCAAAGAGTCTTCCTCTAATCCTGGTGCTGCAGTCTTCTTCATATAGTCCAGCTTCTCGGATTATTTGCTCAGCATACAGATTGAATAAGTGTGGTGAAAGGGTACAACCCTGACACACACCTTTCCTGACTTTAAACCTGCTGTATCCTCTTGTTCTGTTCAAATGACTGCCTCTTGGTCTATGCACAGGTTAAGTGTTTTGAAATTCTCATTATTTGCAATGTTATCCATAATTTGTTATGATCCCCACAGTCAAATGCCTTTGCATAGTCAGTAAAATACAGGTAAACATCTTTCTGGTATTCTCTGCTTTCAGCCAAGATCTACCTGACATCAGCAATGATATCCCTCATTCCATGTCCTGTTCTGAGTCCAGCTTGAATTTCTGACAGTTCCCTGTTGATGTAATTTTGAATTATCTTCAGCAAATTTTACTTGCCTGTGATATTGATGATATTGTCTGATAATTTCTGCATTCTGTTGGATCACCTTTCTTTGGAATGGGCACAAATATGGATCTCTTCCAGTTGGCTGGCCAGGTAGCTGTCTTCCAAGTTTCTTTGCCCAGATGAGTGAGCACATCCATTGTTACATCCATTTGTTGAAACATCTGAATTGGTATTCCATCAATTCCTGGAGCCTTGTTTTTCGCCAGTGCCTTCAGTGCAGCTTGGACTTCTTCCTTCAGAATCGTTGATTCTTGATCCTATGCTACCTTCTGAAATGGTTGAATATCTACCAATCCTTTTTGTTTGTTTTTATTGTACTTTAGGTGAAAGTTTAGAGCTCAAGTTAATTTCTCATACAAAAATTTATACACATATTGTTATGTGTCACTAGTTGCAATTCCTATAATGTGACAGCACACTTCCCCTTTCCACCATGGGTTTCCCATGTCCATGCAACAAGCTCCTTCTCATCCTGCCTCCAGACAGAAGCTGCCCATTTGGTCTCATGTATCTGCTTCAACTAAGAAGCACACTCATCATGAGTATTATTTTATGTTTTAAAGCCCAGTCTAATCTTTGAAGAGTGGGCTTCTGGAATGGTTTTAGTTCTGGATTAACAGAATGTCTGGGGGCCATGGCTTCAAGGGTTCCTTGAGTCTCAGTCAGACCATTGAGCCTGGTCTTTTTACGTGAATTTGAGTTCTGCACCATACTTTTCTCCTGCTCCAGCAGTGACTCTCTGTTGTGTTCCCTGTCAGGGCAGTCATTGGTGGTAGCCAGGCACCACCTAGTTCTTCCGGTCTCAGGCTGATGAAGTCTCTGGTGTGTGTGGTCTTTTTGTCTCTTGGGCTAATGTTTTCCTTGTATCGTTGGTATTCTTCATTCTCCTTTATTTCAGGTGGGTTGGGACCAATTGATGCATCTTAGACAGCTGCTCGAAAGCTTTTAAGACCCCAGATGCCACTCACCAAAATGGGACGCAGAACATTTTCTTAATAAAGTTTGTTATGCCAGTTGACCTAGATGGCCCCTAAACCATGGTCCCCAGACCCCAGCCCCAGGTACTCTGTCCCTCAAAGTGGTTGTATCCAGGGAACTTCGTAGCTTTTGGTTTAGTCCAATTGTGCTGACTTCCCCTTGTATTGTGTGTTGTCCTTCCCTACGCCTAAGATGATTCTTGTCTACTATCCAGTTAGTGAGTTCCCCTCTCCCACCCTCCCTAACCTTGTAACCATCAAATAATGTTTTCTTCTGTGCTTAAACCTTTTCTTGATTTCTTATAATAGTGGCCTCATGTAATATTTGTCCTTTTGCGACTGACTAATTTCACTCAGCATAATGCCTTCCTGATTCATCCATGTTGTGTGAGATGTTTCGTGGATTCATTATTACTCTTTATCATTGTGTAGTATTCCATTGTTTGTATGTTCCATAATTTGTTTATTCATTCTTCTGTTGATAGGCACCTAAGTTGTTTCCATCTTTTTGCTATTGTGGACAGTGCGCAATGAACATGGGTGTGCATGTATCTATTCATGTGATTTCTCTTATTTCTTTGGGATATATTCCAAGGAGTGGGATCGCTAGATCATATGGTACTTCTATATCTAACTTTTTAAGAAAGCGCCAATTGATTTCCACAGTGATTGTACCATTTTCCATTCCCACCAGCAGTGTTCCAGTCTCTCTACAACCTCTCCAACATTTATTATTTTGTGTTTTTTGGATTAGTGCTAGCCTTGTTGAGGTGAGATGGTATCTCGTTGTGGTTTGATTTGCATTTCTCTAATGGAAACCCCGGTGGTGTAGTGGTTGAGTGCTATGGCTGTTAACCAAGAGGTCGGCAGTTTCAATCCACCAGGTGCTCCTTGGAAACTCTATGGTGCAGTTCTACTCTGTCTTATAGGGTCACTATGAGTTAGAATTGACTCAACGGCAGTGGGTTTGGTTTTGGGTTTTAATGGCTAATGATCGTGAGCATTTCCTCACGTATCTGTTAGCTGCCTGAATGTCTTCTTTGATGAAGTATCTGTTCATGTCCTTTGCCCATTTTTTAGTTGAGTTATTTGTCTTTTTGTTGCTGAGGTTTTGCAATATCTTATAGATTTTAGAAATTAGACCCTGATTGTATTCAACCAATTCTTTTGGGTACAGTGAGTCCAGTGAGTCTGTGTATTCCTTCCATCTTTTTTTGATGCTTCCTGCATTATTCAATATTTTGCCCATAGAATCCTTCACTACTGCAATTCGAGGCTTGAATTTTTTCTTCAGTTCTTTCAGCTTGAGAAATGCTGGGCATATTCTTTCCTTTTGGTTTCCTAACTTCATATCTTTGCATATTTTAAGAGTTTGTCTTCTTGAGCCACCCTTTGAAATCTCTGTTCAGCTCTTTTATGTCATCATTTCCTCCATTTACTTTAGCTACTCTACACTCAACGGCAAGTTTCAGAGTCTCTGCTGACACCCATTTTGATCTTTTCTTTCTTTTCTGACTTTTTAATGACCTTTTGCTTTCTTCATGTATGATGTCCTTGATGTCATTGCATAACTCATCTGACCTTCAGTCATTAGTCTTCAGTGCGTCAAATGTGTTCTTGAGATGGTCTCTAAATTCAGGTGGGATATTCTCAAGGTTGTACTTTGGTTGTCATGGACTTGTTTTAATTTTCTTCAGCCTCAGCTTGAACTTGCATATGAGCAATTGATGATCTGCTCTGCAATCGGCTCCTGGCCTTGTTCTGACTGATAATATTGAACTTCTCCATTATCTCTTTCCACAGATGTAGTTGATTTGATTCCTGTGTATTACATCCAGTGAAGTCCACATGTATAGTCACTGTTTATGTTGTTGAAAAAGGTATTTGAGATACATAAGTCATTGGTCTTACAAAATTTTATCATACGATACCCAGCGTCGTTTCTATCACCAAGGCCATATTTTCCAACTACCAATCCTTTGTTTGTTTCTAATTTTTGTATTCCAATCGCCAGTAATTGTCAATGCATCTTGATTGCATGCTTGATTAACTTCATACTGTAGAAGTTGGTAAAAATCTTCAATTTCTTCATCCTTTGCATTAGTGGTTGGTGCGTAAATTTGAATAATAGCTGTCTGTCCGTTTGTCATACTGTGGTGGTTTGTGTGTTGCTGTGATGCTGGAAGCTATGCCATCAGTATTGCAAATACCAGCAGGGTCACCCGTGGTGGACAGGTTTCAGCGGAGTTTCCACACTAAGGCTGACTAGGAAGAAAGACCTGACCATCTACTTCTAAAATAATTGGCCAGTGAAAACCTTATGAATAGCAGCGGAACATTGTCTGATATGGTGCCGGAAGATGAGCCCCTCCCATCAAATTGGAAGGCACTCAAAATACGACTGGGGAAAAGCTGCCTCCTCAAAGTAGAGTTGACCTTAATGATGTGGATGGAGTGAAGTTTTTGGGACCTTCATTTGCTGATGTAGTATGACTCAAAATGAGAAGCAACAGCTGCAAACATCCATTTAATAATTGGAATGTGGTGTGTACAAAATACGAATCTAGGAAAATTGAAAGTCATCCAAAATGAAATGGAATGCATAAACATTGATATACTGGGCATTAGTGAGCTGAAATGGACTGGTATTGGCCATTTTGAATTGGACAATCATATGGCCTGATATGCTGAGAATGACAAATTAAAGAGGAATGGCGTCACATTCATTGTTCAAAAGAACATTTCAAGATGTGTCCTGAAGTACAAAGATGTCAGTGATAGGGTAATATCCATACGCCTATAAGAAAGATCAGTTAATACTACTACAATTCTGCCTATAGAGAAGGAATACTGACTCTTATTTATATCTTATTTCTTAATCAATTCAATGATTAAATTAATACTCCTCTAAGTTAAAAAATGCTCCTAAATATTTATGTACTACTTTCATGATCATCCTAAACTAGGAAAGTTCCAAATTAAAACTTACAGCTTAACAAATGTAATTTACTCACATTTTAAAATAACAATTTGAATTAAGGAAATTTCTAAAATTTCATTAAGTCACAAATCTAATATATTAAATGCTAAAGGCTTTTAAAAGTAGCTAGAACATTTTCAAAGTACAATGTTGCTGACATTTGAGAGCTTATTCAAATACCAGGTGCTATTTTGTTTGGGAGCCCTGGTGGTGTAATGGTTAGAGCACTGCTAAGTGAAAGGTCCGTGGTTGGAACCCACCAGTCACTCTGTGGGAGAAAGATGTGGCAGTCTGCTTTCATAAAGGTTTACAGCATTGGAAACACTATGGGGCAGTTGGACTCTGTGCTACAGAGTCAGAATTGACTTGATGGCCGTGGGTTTGGGCTTTTTTTTTTTTTTTTTAATTTTGTTTTAGATGTATGATCTTTTCAATATTCAGAGCTTCCCCATGAGATAGCAATGCTTTTAACCTGGTTCAACCCAATTCAAACCCCTACTGAGAATTTGTATTTCTAATACTTCCCAGGCGATGCTAATGGTTCTACCCCAGATATACTGAATTAGAATCTACATTTTAAAAGATCCCCAGGTGATTCTTATGTATAATAAATTTTGAGAATCACAGCTCTGCCGGTGGGTCTTAGAAATGGTTCCTAACCATGCCTGGGAACTTGTTAGATATGCAGATTCTCAGCAGGAGTTCGGACCAGAATGAACCAGTTCAGTGCTGCGTGAGATCTGTCCTCTGATTATTTCCTTGAAACTCAGACACAGAGAAGCTAAGCAACTTGCCTATGGCCACACAGCCAGTGAATGGCAAAGTTGGGATTGCAATGAATGTAGGCTCTTATGCTATCTTGCCCCTTTGTTATTATAGTGAATACAAAACTGATAATTATAATTTCATTTAAAATCAGTTACAGAAATGCTAATATCATAACTTTAAATTTGTTTCTTCATTGTCTCTGTAGTTATTTTAATACTCGAATGGGATAAAATTCATTTTATATACATTTCTACAGTTGCAGTAATATCACTAGGAAATATTTTTATACTTTCTTTGGGTTGCAGCAATTTTATAAGGCTCCAAAAAGAAAAACAAAACCATCACAGTACAGCCATGTTAGTGGCTAATGCGTTCTGGAAGGAAACTGGACCATTTTTAATAGTTCACGTCTGTGAAACCTGAGCCAGTCATCATTAGGTCAACAGCCTATTTATAGTTAAGTGTAATAGCCTACTCATTGTGTCTCCAACTTTCATATAGATTTAACATAAAATTTTGATTTTAATAATAGATAATTACATGCACATGGTAGAATATTCAGAAGCTACAAAAAGATTTGTAGAGAAAGGTAAATCCACCATTCCCGTCTCAGCCATCTAATTTCTGTGTTGTTGTTAGCTGCCATCAAGTTGGCTCTGATCATGGCAGCCTTATGTATAACAGAACGAAGTGTTGCCTGGTCCTGCACTATCTTCTTGATTGTTGGTATGTTTGAGTCTATTGTTGTGGCTGTTTGTCAGTCTATCTCATTGAAGGCTTCCCTTGTTTTTGCTGGCACATGCTTTATGAACCATGATGTCCTTTTTTTTTTTTAACATACAATATAAATGCTTTATCTAACAGTTACAGATCATTCCATAAGCTAAGTGGTTGACCAGATATCCAGGACCAGGCGGCCTCTCCTCTGTCTCTTGCAGAGTGAGTGTGTTGCCTTTGTGCGCAGGGCCTTTCATGTTGAGAATGATAGAGTGACTCAGATCATCCATGAAGTCGACACACACCTGCAACACTGTCCATGCAAGCCAGTCCTGCCCAGCACTTTGGTGACTCTGGCTAGCTTAATGTGCTACACACGACTCGTGTCCCTGATGGTAGCTCAGCAGCAGTAGTGCAGAGAGGAATGGTGTTCTTTTCTACTGATTGGTTTTTCCAGTTTCATTGCCCAAAGAAATATTTTATGGTTGCGCTGGGTGCACAGGTGTGCTGTAATCTCTCTCACCGTCTCCATAGCTACTAATGGACATAATAGCTAGTAAAAAGCAAAGTATGCTCTTTAGGGAGAAACGCACCATGAAGAAACCCAGAACTCTGTGAAGCTATCTTAGTGGGGTAAAGGGAAGGAAATATTCCTGATGCCAGTAATCTAGAATAGCCATCAGGAGATGATCACACATCATAGGCACGAAACAATGAGTAATGTCCATTGTCAGCAGGGGCCTTCTCCTGGTCCCTTTTATTACCCGTTTCCCCTACTCTCTTTCTGTACATGCCATTTGGCAGGTAGACATTGTAGCTTGCTAGTATTTTGACCCTAGGAAAAAGAGACTCTGACATTCTTCTCCCATGGTGTGCAGTGGTGCAGGCATGGATGCAATATAACATCACACCCTGGGACAGGAGTCTAACCTCAGGAAACCTTGGCCGATGATGATGTATGATATCTTGTTTATTCTCTGAGTAATAAACACCTGTTGATCACGCCATTAGAACAGTGTCTGGTCTGTGCTCTGCTCCAAATGGTCTTCACTAAAACTTGTGACTCCAGTACAATGTAGTCTGTCTGTATGTGTATTTTTTTTTATATGTGTGCATTTTAAGGGGTGGCTGGATATTTTTGCATTGTTTTGTACCTTTTATTTATTTATTTTTTTGGCCAATCTGATCAGCAAGACATGGTTCTCAGGGGAATTTGCATTTCTATTAGCGAGTTTAAGTGTCTTTCCATATAGTTCTAGGGCACTTTTCCTTTTCTGTAAACTGTTTGTATTTTTAGTGCATTTTTTCTGTCAGATTGTAGTCTATTTTTAAAAGAAGATTTAGGTTTACAGAAAAATTGTGCAGAGTACAGAGAGCTCCTACATAGCCATCTTCCCCCTGCACACTGTTTCTCTTAACATCTTACATTCCTCTGCTATATTTGTTACAATTGATAAATCAGTACTAACACGTTATTATTATTCATTAAAGTCCACAGTTTATATTGGGGTTCACTCTTTGTGTTGTACAGTCCTGTGGGTTTTGACAAATGTATAATGTCATGAGTCCACCATTACTGTATCATACAGGATAGTTTCATTGCCCTAAAGATTCTCTGTACATCATTTCCCACTCCCTGGCAATCACTGATATTTTTATTTTCTCTGTAGGTTTTCCTTTTCCAGTATACCATAGAGTTGGAATCATACAGTATGTAGCTTCTTCAGACTGCCTTCTTTCACTTAGTAATATGTATTAAAGGTTCCTCCATGGGTTTTTTTGTAGCTAGATAACTCATTTCTTTTTATCGCTGAATAACATTCAATTTTATGAATGTACCATAGTTTATCGGTTCGCCTATTGAAGGACATATTGATTACTTCCAAGTTTTAGCAATTATGAATAAAGCTGCTATAAACACTCATGTGCAGGTTTTTGTGTGGGTATATGTGGACTTTTTTTTTTTATTATTATTCTTCAGTGAAGACAGTGAAAGAGATGATTTGTTGTACACGTGTTATGCTCAGCCACAACTGAGAACAAAACTAGTCCAAATGCCATAGGTTCAGGCAAAGGATCAAAAGGATTTATCTGGTATGAGCATGATGACTCTCACGGAAGTGTTCACAGTGATCGGATAGTGATGGAAGTCCTAGATTCATTGAGAGAGTTCTAGACTGCAGCATGCAGTCACCAACTTGTACTAGTGTCCCCAGCCCCCAGCATTCCATATTCCTGCTACTATGGACTCCACAGGTATACAGGCTAGTGGTTTATTTGGGCCTCTGACTCATCTTTCCTTTTTTGCATTTCAGCCTGTGCATTTGCTTCTTTTTTCACTTGGCTGTCATGGTTTGGAGGTTTCTAAAAAGTGGCACTAAGGCCAAGCATGGACATACATTTTAATCTTATTTTTAATTTTTAGATAATTTTAGACTTAAAAGAGAACTGCAAAAATAGTAGAGTTCTGAGTAGATATGTAAGCTCAACAAGGGTGGGAGGGAGTATGGAAGTACACCCATGTACATATATATGTGTACATGTTGCAAATATACGCATGTATGCAATAATGAGCGCAGGGGACACAGTCATGAAAATTTCCCAGGACTGAGATACTGGGCTTGAGGGATAGGGACCGCAGTCTTAAGGGGACATCTCGGTCAACTGGCATATCATATCCATATAGACAATGTTCTATACCCTACCTTGATGAGTAGTGACCGGGGTCTTAAAAGCTTGTGAGTGGCCATTTAGGATGCAACAATTGGTCTATACCCATCTGGAGCAATGAAGAGTGAAGAAAGCCAAAGACTCAGGGAAACAAGTAGTCCGAAGGACTAATGGACCACATGAACTATGGCCTCCACTAGCCTGAGACCAGAAGAACTAGATGGTGCCCAAGTGCTCTGACTGGGATCACAATAATAGGTCCTGGACAGAGTAGGAGAGAAATGTAGAACAAAATTTAAACTCATAAATAAGACCAGACTTACTGGTCTGAAAGAGACTGGTGGAACCCCCAAGACTGTGGCCCTTAGACACCTTTCAAACTTGGAGCTGAATTCACTCCCAGAGACTAATTATAGCCATACAGTAGACAGGCCTATAAAATGAACAATAACATTAGTGAAGAATGTACACCTCAGAACAATCAACTATATGAGACCTGAAGGGCAGCATTTGCCCAAAAACAAAGTTCAGAAGGACAGTAGGAGCAGGGAAGTGGGCAAATGGACATGGGCAACCCAGGCAAGAAGAGGGGAGAGTGCTTACACATTCAGGGTTTGCAACCAATGTCACAACAAGCTGTATATAAATTGTTGAATGGGAAACTAATTTGTTCTGTAACCTTTCACCTAAACAACAAAAAAATTAAAAAAAAAAAAGCTCCATTACACTCTTCATCCTGCTTCCACTCATGTTAACATCTTACATAACCATAGAACATTTTTCAAAACTTAGAAACTTGAATTTCATCAGTTTTCTCACTAATGGGGTGTTTATATTCCAGAATCTAATTTGGAATCCCATATCATACTTAGTTGTTGTGTCTCCTTAGTCTCTTCCCATCTGAGACAGCACTTCAGACTTTGTCTTTCATGACCTTGACGCTTTTGAATAGTATTGTTCAGTTGTTTTGGAAAGTGTCCCTCAGTTGGGTTTGTCTGTTTTCTTATGATTAGATTGAGGTTATGTGTTTTTGGGAAAGATGCTACAGGGGTGATGCGATCACGTGCCTTTCTTGGCACATCATATCAGGGAGACAGGATGTAGAATGTGCTACTGGTGATGTTAACCTCCATCGCCTGGCTAAGGAATCATTTGCCTTGATTTTCCACTGTAAGCTTACTCTTTTTCCATTTGCAATTAGCTGTTATGGATTGAACTGTGTCCCCCCAAAATGTGTCTCAACTTGGCTAGTCCATGATTTTCAGTATTGTGTGATTGTTTACCATTTTGTCATCTGATGTGATTTTCCTATGTGTTGTATATCCTGCCTCTATAATGTTAATGATGTGGGATTAGCTGCAGCTGTGTTAATGAGGTAGGACTCAATCTACAAGATTAGTTTGTGTCTTAAATCAATCTCTTTTGAGATATAAAAGAGAGAAGTGAGCAGAGCGACAGGGGTACATCTTACCACCAAGAATGCAGTGTTGGGAGCAGAGCACATCCTTTGGACCTGGGGTTCCTGCGTCAGAAAACTCCTAGACAAGGGAAAATTGATGACAAGGACAGGCAGTAAAACTCCCCCTGGAGCTGGCACCCTGAATGCGGACTTCTAGCCTCCTAAACTGTGAGAGAATAAACTTCTGTTTGTTAAAGCCATCCACTTGTGGTATTTCTGTTATAGCAGCACTAGATAACTAAGACATTTATCAAAAAATTTGGGATAGATAATTCTGAGACTATGCAAATAATCTTGTTTCTGCTTAAACCTGCGCCCACTCATTTTAACACCCATTGGTGAATCTTGCCTACAGCAATAATTACTGTGGTGTTCTCTTAGTGATTTTCTATTTCACTCATTCCTTCATTGGAATCCTTCTATAGAGAAGAGTTGTCACTTTTTCCCAATTTACTTATTTATTCAGTTATTTATATCAGTATGGATTTGTGGATACATTAAAAAAAATCTGGGTATAACTGAATACTATCATGGTTATTTTTTGCTCAAGTTGTCCCAACGTTGGCTATTTCTTTCAGGTTCTGAGAGCGCAATATGCTCTCAAAAAAAATTTTTTTTTTTGAGCAACTCCTTACTTTCTGACACCACTAGATGCCAAAATCATCCAATGAGATATTCTATATCTATATATGCGTACTTTTATATGCGTACATATATATTTATTTTAATATATGGCAATATATTTCATACATTGTTCTGTATATTTTTTAACCTAACTCTATCTTGGAGATTATTCCATAAAAGTACATATAGAATTGGACCATTGAAAAATGTAAAATAGTATTCTAGTACATAGATGTGTATGACTTATTTGACTGATCTCAGTTGATGGGCATATAGGTGATTTCTATTGCTAATGTTGTTTATAATCTTTTGCTATTATAACATTGTTATGCATGTGATAGGGCATTTGTTGGAAGAATTCCTAGCATAATGGGTTTTTTTTTTGATAACCTGATTATTCCCAGAAATGATATATTTTTAAAACTTTTATCATGAAATATAATATACAAGTAGAAAAGTACACAAAACATGAATATACAGCTCAATGCATTATCACAACATGATAACCTGTATGTAACAACCATCTAAAAATCTTGTTGCTGTCAAATCGATTCCGACTTATAGCAACATTTCAGTTAGCAGCTGAGAGCTTAATCGCTGCTCCACCAGGACTCTACCATCTAGGTAAAAAAAAAAAAAGGCCATTGTCAACAAGTACCCCAGAAATCCTCCTTGTACTTCTTCTCAGTCACTTCCTCTCCCTCTTTAACTAAAGTTCTTTTATGGTAATCACTTCCTTGCTTTTCTTTGTAGTTTTATCATCTAAGCATACATTCTTAAACACTATAGTTATATTTTGCTTATTAATGAACTCTATTAGAAAAAGAATACGTATTGTATGATTTCATGTGAAATCACTTATTGTATGAATTTATCCATTTTAATACTGATGGACTTTTGGGTTGTTTTTAGTTTTTGGCTATTTCTATTAGTGCTATAACAAATATTCCTGTACATGTCTCCTAGGGGAGCTAAGGGTATATACTTAGGAGTAGTAAGGGTATATACCTAACTAGGGGTATACACCTAGCAGTAGAATTGCTGATCCATAAAGTATACATATTTTCAACCTTAAAAATGATGCCAGTGGTGATGGTTGTACAACATGGTAAATATAACTGATGTCACCAAACTGTACATATAAAAATGGCTGAAATGTTAAATGTTTTTTTATTTATATTTTACCACAATAAAGTAAAAAAAAAAAAATGCTAAAGTACCTTCTAAAGTTAATTTGTCTTTACCCTTTTTCTAATATAGCATATAAGGGTTCCAGTTGCACCCCATTCTTGCCAAAACTTGGTATTAGTCTTAAATTTAGCTATTCTAGTGGGTAAGTAATAGTATCTTGCAATGGTTTTAATTTACATTTTCTAAAATAAAATTGAATATACTTTCATATTTTTATTCTTCGTGAAGTGTCTGTCTCTTGCTACTTTTCTATTGGGTTGTCTGTCTTATTCTTATTGTTTTGTTAGAGCTCTTTATACATTTTGGATAAAAGTCTTCATCATATATGTTGTAAATATCTTCTCTGCTCCATGACTTGCCAAAACAATAAAGTTGCAAAACAACTTTGTTGTTTTGTATTAGATCTATAATTTATCTGGAATTGATTTTTCTTATTGAATTCTTCACTGAAATAATTTTAGATTCATTTCAGTTGTAAGAAGTAATATAGAGGTCACTGAATGATTTGCATAGAAAATGTCAAATGGGAACCTAATTTACTGTGAAAATTTTCACCAAGAACACAATAAAATATTATTCATCTCTTACTCTCTCTCCCACTCACTTACTTTTACTCATTTACTCACTGACTCTCACTCTCACTCACCCTCTTACACACTCTTTCACTCACTCACTCTCACTCACACTGTCATTCTCTTTCACTGTCTCACTTTCCCACTCTCTAAACTTTCTTTTACTCTCTTACTCTCACTTTCACTCTCTCTCTCACTATTACTCACCGATTCTCTCTCATGCTTTCTCTCGCTCTCTTACTCACTCTCTCTGTCAGAACAAGGCCAGGGGCTGACTGCAGAACATACCATTAATTGCTCATATGCAAGTTCAAATTGAGGCTGAAGAAAATTAAAACAAGTTCATGAAAGCCAAAGTATGACCTTGAGTATATTCCACCTGAATTTAGAGACTATCTCAAGAATAGATTTGACGCATTGAACACTAATGACTGAAGACCAGATGAGCTGTGGGATGACATCAAGGACATTATACATGAAGAAAGCAAAAGGTCATTAAAAAGAGGAAAGAAAGAAAAGGCCAAAATGGATGTCAGAAGAGACTCTGAAACTTGATCTTGAACATAGAGTAACTAGAGCAAATGGAAGAAATGGTGAAGTAAAAGAGCTGAACAGAAGATTTCAAAGGGTGGCTTGAGAAGACAAAGTATTATAATGAAATGGGCAAAGACCTGAAGTTAGAAAACCAAAAGGGAAGAACGTGCTCAGCATTTCTCAAGCTGAAAGAACTGAAGAAAAAACTCAAGCCTCAAGTTGCAACATTGAAGGATTCTATGGGCAAAACATCCAGCGATGCAGGAGGCATCAAAAGAATATGGAAGGAATACAGAGTCACTGTGCCAAAAAACTGGTCAACTATTTTAAGAGGTAGCATATGATGAAGAACTGACGTTATTGAAGGAAGAAGTCCAAGCTGCACTGAAAGCACTGGTGAAAAACAAGGCTCCAGGAATTGATGGAATACCAGTTGAGATGTTTCAACAAATGGATGCAACGCTGGAAGCACTCACTCATCTATGCCGAGAAATTTGTAAGACAGTTACCTGGCCAACCCACTGGAAGAGGTCCATATTTGTGCCCATTCCAAAAAAAGTTGATCGAACATAATGTGGAAATTAATTTCCACAATATCATTAGTATCACACACAAGTAAAATTTTGCTGAAGGTAATTAAAAAACAATGGCAGCAGTACATTGCAGGGACCAAATCTGTCTTGGAAGAAGTACAGCCAGAATGTTCCTTAGAAAAAAGCATGGCGAAACTTTGTCTCACATATTTGGGACATGCTGTCAGGGAGGATCAGTCCCTGGAGAAGGACATTGTGCTTGGTAAAGTAGAAGGTCAGCAAAAAAGAGGAAGACCCTCAATGGGATGAACTGATGCAGTAGCTGCAACAATGGGCTCAAACACAGCAACAATTGTGATGAAGGCGTAGGACCAGGCAGTGTTTTGTTCTGTTGTACCTACAGTTGCTGTGAGTCAGAACTAACTCATTGGCATCTAACGACAACAACAGTTGTAGCTGCATGGTCATTTTGGTGTCCTTTGGTCATTGCTCTGTCTCTATCAGGGCCCAATAGCATGCCAGGAATGTTTTTCAAAAGATGTGTAATTCTCCACTGCAGATGGCTTGGCCTTGCTTCAGAACCCTAGGATCTGCATTGTGATTCTCCCATTGGGGCTTGCCATAAACTTTACATTGCATCATTTCCCACCACTGACTGATACCTCTGGGTCATATGGTCCAGGAGACAGGGCTGCCAGCACCACAGCCTGGACCTGCCACAGTGTCTTCTTCTGGCTTCCATGAAAATCTGGCAGTTTGGGTCACCCAATTTATGGGTCAGAACAGTATTCCATGTGTGGACTGTGCTGTCTCCAGAACCCAAAGGGTTCTGGTTACCAGATATTGGACTTTCTTCTTAGTTGTAGGAGGTGTAAGATACAATTATTTGTCTTTTACTTTGATGGGAATGAATGGCCCATCATGTCTCAGACCACCACACACCTATGATTTCTTGCTATAGTGAGCTCCTGAGTCTATGTAGGGTTTATGTTTCACCCTCTGAAATATGTGTGTCTTATCAAGGCCTTCAGTGTACTGGCTACTTCCTGCTTATATGCTTAAAGTAGACCAATGTGATAGTCTGTATGATGTCCAGCTGGTCCAAGTCTCTGCACTATATTATGACAGAGAGTCGGAGAGTTTACATAGCCCTGAGTCAAGACTATAAATGTATACTGTTGCTTGTTCCAAGTGAATCTTTTCTGATAGAGATGAAAAAGAACACATTCCCAGATCAATGGTTTCATATCTTGTATCCAAGAATGTGTTAATCAGCTCTAGCAAAGATACCATATCTGGCATAGCAGCTGCAGCTGGGGCTACTACTTGGTTGAATTTGTGGCAGTTCATTACCATCTTCCAGGTTTCATCTGATTTTTGCAGGGGCCAGAGTGGTAAATTAAATGGAGGTACGATGAGAACCACCTCAATTCTTTAGGTCTTTAAGGCTGGCACTAACTTCTGCTATTCCTTCCCCTGGATGTAATATTGATTTGGTCTTGGCCAGGGAGGTGATAGAGGCAGTTTCAAAGGTTTTAACAGCCTTTACGCCACAGACTAAGGAACTACTGTTGGGATTGTACCAGCTACCAAGTATGTCCATTCCAAGTATATATTTGGGAGCTGGAGAAATGACCACCAGGTGGGTCTATGGACCCAGGCAACACATTGTGAGCTGGATGTTGGCCAGGGCTCTATTTATTATCTGGCCCCCCAGATGTCCTCACTCTAAAAGGGGGACTGTGATGAATGATGATGTGTTTCCAGGTATCAGTGTCAACTGGAACCTTGTGTCCAATTCTCTACAATGTTTGGGTATTTACCTTTTCCAAGTGTACATTACTTGAGTAAACAAGTGTAGATTTCTTTGGGGAACAACTAGGGGAATAATCATTATGCACATTTGCCATAGTATTGCCAGGTCCTTTCTCCTGGGGACCTGGCCTCTCCTTTAGTCAATGAGTTTCACATCTGAAAACTGGCTTACATCTGGAAACTGGAAAAGGAAACATAAGTTGTTATTGGGGCTACTCCCCTCAGCCTCCTGATCATCTATCCTTGATTTCTTTTGATGCATAGACTGAGTAGTATCCTTGTTGGCTGCTCAGGTATTTTTCCCCATGCTCTAATAACCATCTCCATAACTCTCTAGGGGTCAGGTCTCCTGTGAGTCTGACTCTCTGACCTCGCCACTCATTATGGTGACTGCATCTTCCTGGCTTCCAAGAGCTCAAGGGTGTCACCTGGACTGTGTTGTTGGGGCAGAGTGGCTATCACTCCAATTACTATCAGTGAACTGTTTTATAATAGCATCTCCTACCATAAGCCCTGTCCCACAGTGAAGAGCTATCCCTGAATTTCTTAGTGGTGCTGGTGACTAGCTAGCACATTTCTTATTGCTTTGATGTATGATGTATTCTCTGAGTCTTCCTGGTGAATATTGCTTCTCTTGGGTTTTCCAGCCTTACCTATTCATAGCGTATTATCCTTTGTAGCACGCACACTCCTCTGAACCTTTTAGTTCATTCTTCTACCTTCTGTTAACAGCAATTCTGGTCTTTCTACCTCAATTAGTGTGGGCCATTGTTTCTTTCACAGTTTTGGGTGCCATCCTAGATCACACCGTCTCCCAGATACTTGTTCCATATTCCAAAAGGGTGCTCCCCAATTGATAAAGTCTCCCTTAACTAACCTTCTGTTCCACCCATTCTTAATCAAGCATCACTGGCATCCATTCATACGCGTGCTCTCCATGTCCTACTGCTACATGCTGGCTAGATTCTGCACCACCTTAAAGGTTCAGCACATCCCTAGCCAGTCTGTGATGTTATTGGCCTAAAGGCCTGTAGAAGAGGTGGGAAGGCCCAGGGGGCAGGGGTACCTGTTGCTTCTGTATTGTCTTCAAGCAAGGGTAGCGGGGCACAGTAGCTCTTAATAGGAAGGAGTCCCTTCTGTAGGCTCAGAGGGTTTAGAGGAATCTGGGAGTGTTTTTTCAGGGGCATCAACTGGGATATCTCATCTCATTCTTCTCCAACCAGGGCCTTGACCTTGGCAAAGCAGTTCTCCTAGTTGGAAGTTTAACCTTCTCTGAGCTCAGCTACTCTTTTGATTAAGGGCTGGGCCTCAGCTTTCTTCACTCTCCTGCTGCAGGAGATAAAGGTCTCTTTGCTGCCAAGGAGGCCTTCTGGCTTTCATATTTGACATTCAATTGTGTTAATTGCTCTCAATATTTCATTCAATTATTCTGGAGCACTGGTCTCAAAGTGTGGTCCCAATAA